>NC_042615.1:626694638-627306569 GCF_901001135.1 Rhinatrema bivittatum | reverse complement strand
AGATCCGCTGGCATTTTGGGCACACAAGTCCACTGTCTGGCCACACCTAGCCAAAGTGGCTCAGCGATACTGTCATGTCCACCAACCATGTGCCCAGTGAATGTGTATTTTCAATGACAGGGGATATCATGAGCCCACTGCTCAAGGCTGGCACCAGAGTTGATGGAAATGCTAGTGTTTTTGAAAGTAAACTTGCCTTTGCTTGGGTTTCCAAATTTTCCCTGTGAATGGCAAGATGAAAAAAAGCAATTGAAAGCCTTGCAGCAGCTCCAACTGCCTCCTATGCTCCAGATAATATCAGCACATGTACCTGACCTGAAATGCTGTGCCAGTCTGTCCACTGTCCAAGCCGTATGTCCCTACAAGGGCCTGACCTCAAACCCCTTGCCTGTCTGAGTTTGTTCTAGTATTTCTAATTTCAGTTTCATGTATTTGTGCATCACTTCTTTCCAGAATATTCTTTTTCCTATTTTGCAACATTTGGAATATAAGAACATAAAAAGCTGACTTCAGATGTTTGAAGCTTGCATATTTCATATGCTCAATAGTTTCCATGACCTTCATAATATGGGCCATTTTCCCTAAATCTTTCTTAGGTGCCAACATTAATGTTTCTAGTACTATAGAGAACTGGTGGTAGTTGCACTCTAGTTCATCCTCTGTCTTCCCATAGTTTACAGAGGCACTGTGTAAACTACAAATTCAACATAGGTTGATATTGTAGATTTGGACGAGTAGCGGTTTTCTTATTTCTGAGAACTCTTCAAGTTCCTTTGTCATCAGCTGAAGTGCATAAGTACAGTTAATAGCTTCTGGGTATTTACAAGGGCTTGACCTCTAATGCTGTGCCTGTCCATCCAGGCTTTACGTCCCTACAAGGGTTTGACCTCTAATGCTGTGCCTGTCCATCCAGGCTTTATGTCCCTACAAGGGCTTGACCTCTAATGCTGTGCCTGTCCGTCTAGGTCTTACGTCCCTACAAAGGCTTGACCTCTATCCTCTAATGCTGTGCCTGTCATCCAGGCCTTACGTCCCTACAAGGGCTTGACTTCTATCCTTTAATGCTGTGCCTGTCCATCCAGGCCTGATGTCCCTACAAGGGCTTGACCTCTATCCTCTAATGCTATGCCTGTCCGT
The DNA here is from genome assembly GCF_901001135.1 of Rhinatrema bivittatum. NCBI lineage: Eukaryota > Metazoa > Chordata > Amphibia > Gymnophiona > Rhinatrematidae > Rhinatrema > Rhinatrema bivittatum. The sequence goes on along the minus strand of NC_042615.1, from coordinate 627,305,432 downwards.
CCAGGCCTTACATCCCTACAAGGGCTTGACCTCTAATGCTGTGCCTGTCCTTCCAGGCCTTATGTCCCTACAAGGGCTTGACTTCTCACGCTGTGCCTCTCCATCCAGACCTTTTGTACCTATAAGGGCTTGACTTCTAATGCAGTGCCTATCCATCCAGGCCTTACGTCCCTACAAGGGCTTGACCTCTGTCCTCTAATGCTATGCCTGTCTGTCCAGGCCTTACGGCCCTATAAGGGCTTGGCCTCTATCCTCTAATGCTATGCCTGTCTGTCCAGGCCTTACATCCCTACAAGGGCTTGACCTCTAATGCTGTGCCTGTCCATCCAGGCCTTATGTCCACAAGGGCTTGACTTCTCACGCTGTGCCTCTCCATCCAGACCTTTTGTCCCTATAAGGGCTTGACTTCTAATGCAGTGCCTATCCATCCAGGCCTTATGTCCCTACAAGGGCTTGACCTCTATCCTCTAATGCTGTGCTGTCCTTCCAGGCCTTATATCCCTAAAAGGGCTTGACCTCTATTCTCTAATGCTGTGCCTGTCCGTCCAGGCCTTATGTCCCTACAAGGGCTTGACCTCTAATGCTGTGCCTGCCCATCCAGGATTTATGTCCCTACAAGAGCTTGACCTCTAATGCTGTGCCTGTCCATCCAGGCCTTATGTCCCTACAAGGGCTTGACCTCTATCCTCTAATGCTGTGCTGTCCAGGCCTTATATCCCTACAAGGGCTTGACCTCTATTCTCTAATGCTGTGCCTGTCCATCCAGGCCTTATGTCCCTACAAGGGCTTGACCTCTAATGCTGTGCCTGTCCATCCAGGCCTTACAACAAGGGCTTGACCTCTATCCTCTAATGCTGTGCCTGTCCGCCTAGGCCTTAGGTCCCTACAAAGGCTTGACCTCTAATGCTGTGCCTGTCCATCCAGGCTTTAAGTCCCTACAAGGGCTTGACCTCTAATGCTGTGCCTGTCCGTCCAGGCCTTACGTCCCAACAAGAGTTTGACATCTATCCTCTAATGCTGTGCCTGTCCATCCAGGCCTTACGTCCATACAAATGCTTGAACTCTATCCTCTAACCATGTGCCTGTCCGTCCAGGATTTACTTCCCTACAAGGGCTTGACCTCTAATGGTGTACCTGTCTGTCCAGCTTGGATTTTGGGTATTTCATTTGCTCAATAGTTTTCATGACCTTCATAATAAGGGCCATTTTCCCTAGATATTTCTTAGGTGCCAACATTAATGTTTCTAGTGCTATAGAAACTGGTGGTAGTTGCACTCTAGTTCATCCTCTGTCTTCCCATGGTTTACAGAGGCACTGTGTAAACTACAAAGTCAACATAGGTTGATATTGTAGATTTGGAATTGAGTAGCGGTTTTCTTATTTCTGAGAGCTCTTCAAGTTCCTTTGTCATCAGCTGAAGTGCATAAGTACAGTTAATAGCTTCTGGGTATTCACTAGACGCCAATGGAACCACCACACTCTAAGGGCCAACCCATTCTAGGGAGCCCTTTCCTGTACAATGGAAAGGGAACTCTCCCTGGGTGTAGCCAGCCTATCTCTTAGCACCCTCTGACCCATGTTGAACCGCTGTTCACATGGAAACCTCCTCCACGTTGACTATCTATGCTTTGAAGGCTCATACTCCACTCTAGGGGACAACCTAATCTAGGGAGCTCCTGCGCAAAGGAGAGGGAACTCTCCCTGAGTGTAACCAGCTTATCTCTTAGCACCCATTGACCCATGTTGAACCGCTGTTCACATGGAAACCTCCTCCGCCTCAGCCTTCAAAATTCTCGTTTGTATATCTGCTACATCCACCAGATTTTAAAAGAACAGCGAGAGCTCACTAGACGCCAACGGAAACACCCCACTCTAGGGTGAACCCATTCTAGGGAGCCCTTTCCTGCACAAAGGAAAGGGAACTCTCCCCGCCTCGTGGTTTTTTCTGACTCTTTCTGCTTGTTATGTTCCAGCTTCATTGTGCTGTAGGATGTTGATGCCACTTGTCTTGCCACTTTGCCTGTCTTGCTGCCTTCGAGGCTTCATGCAGCTGTTATCGGTGCTCTCTTTTGAAGCTGTGGTATGTTTTTGACACTCTCGCTGCTGCTTTGAACCTCTGTTAAAGCACTCTTGACACTCCTGGTACCCCTTTGCCCCTTTACAGTGCCACTGTGGTGCCACTTTGCCACAGTCTAAGTACCTTGGAGCTCTTAGGGGAGACTGCAGAGAATGTAATTCTTTTGACAATCAGTATTTTTGTAAGGGGTTTCCCATCCCATCTAAGGATGCCCTGCCTGACTGGGAATGTTGCATGTCTAAACCACAGAGGGTGAGAGTTTCCCTGCCTAATACTGAGAGATGCTTGCACAGATAAGTTGGAGAATTGTAAATTTTATCTTCTCAAGAGAAGAACTGTTGTGAAAGGGCCATTTCTAACATTTAAGAACTTGACAGTAAAGATATAATTTTGGACACTCAATCTGAGCCTCCAGAATCTTTTGTGGCACTCACATCCCTTGAAGCTCAAAGAGACCTGTTACCCCCCTAGGGTAATAACTGAGAGTCACCCCAGCCATCTTGGGCCCTGGAGGATTTAGTCCTCCCTTCCATTGGGAAAAAAACCCCTGTCCCATGGCCCCTGTACTGTATTGGAGTGGAAGAAAGCTAAAGGATTGGCCCTAGGACCTTGGTGCACCTCTGCCTTCCTAGCCCCTAAACTGGAGAGGGGGATATATATATGTCTTAGGGATGTGCATTCGTTGACATTTGTGCATTCATTTGTTTCATTCATTTTGTGGCTAATCATGTATACAACAAATGTATGAAAGTGCGCCATGAAACAATGGATGCACAAAGTCCAGGCAATAGTCCCAGTAAACACATGGAGGATCCAGGATCACCGATCTGCTCACATACGAGCCCTGCCATCCTCCCAATGCTTCCAAGTTCACGCTCCCTTCTTTACATTGTAGCGTACTTTACAGCAACCTCACTTAAAAAATCTTAAACCTTTCGACTAGAAAAAATAAGATAAGCAAAGCATGGAGGAATATAAATAGCACAAAGGAGGCCCAAAATGGGAGATTGCACTTGTTTCATTGGACCAAATAGAGAAGTGCTGTAAAAACAAAAAAAAAAATATATATAAATATAAAAAGCATGTTTCATTTATTTACGATCATTGGGCACAAAATCTTTTCATGGTACCCATCATGCAAAGGTACAAACAGCAATAGACAATTACTGTCATTTGCATGCCCATTTCACAGAGGTTTACGATATCAAATGCCCTTTTTATTTTAACTTCATTTCCAGTTTTGATGAAAAGATTGCTGTGCAGTGGTACAGTGAAGCTCCTGCCCTGGAGCTTCACTGCTTCACTTCTTCTCAATGCTGCATCATCACATTAACCCCACACACCCTTTAAAAAAAACAACAAAAAAACATATGAGAGAATGATGAGTGATCATGGTATAAGATCAGAAATGAGTCAAGTAAAATATTTCCAAAAATCTATTTCAGATTGCTGCCTTAAAAGATTGCCGTGAATTCCTGAGTGCTTAAGGCATCCAGGTAAACTCCTTCATGCCTCACAACACACCCAAAATGAAGGCTGTTATATTGTAATGCACATCCTTCCATTATCATATTGCATAGACGACAATTAAATTAAATTGCACACCTAATTACTTTTTCTTCACAAAATGTCATTACTGGTTCTGTCATGAATTTAGGAGGGAAGGAAATGACATAACACATCCCAAATCTGCCCTTTCTGAAAATGACAATATGTTTGAAGATTATATTTGCAGTAAATGACACTTTAACAACTGTGATGAAATTCAAGAAGAAATTATTGCAAACTCTAAACCAGTACAAAACTCAAGGAGATGGGGTTCTGGAGGCTGAATTGAACTCTACACCAGAGCAGGAAGCGTTTTGGTTCTGCCCAATTCATACACTCCATGCTGCCTGGGAAGGAGGTAGAGATCAGCATCTAATGTGAACTGCTGCATACCCATTTTATTGATCTTAATTACAGTATTTTCCTGTACAATTCTTGTTTTGGCTTACTTGACAGATTTCTGACAGGGTTACATTAACAAATGGAAAACCTCATTTATTCACAGGTCAGATTTGCAAATGACTCAAATGCTACCACACCTGTTTAGAGTCTCAATTTAGTGGACCCTTGGGGTGACCTGCAAGAGACTGGGAAAGGTATTCAATGTCTCTGGTACACCGCAGGCTGGGAGGCAGATGTTCAGGCAGGACGTAGAGGTGCTCTTCACCCTGGAAGCTGGTACTCCCCCGGGAGGAGCCCGTAAGAGCCCAACCGCTGGGACTTAGGTGAGGCTTCACCCTTGGAAGCCGAAGCCCCCCCGGGAGGAGCCCATAGGAGCCCGGCCGCTGGGACTTAGGCGGGTTGATGATCTTGAGACTGGAGCGGTCAGGCTGATGAGCAGGACTGAGAACTGGAACCAGACTAGATCAGTAGACAGGAACTGTAGCAAGACTCGGATACTGGAACCAGGCAAGAACTGTAGCAAGACTCGGGTACTGGAACCAGGCAGGAACTGTAGCAAGACTCGGATGCTGAAACCAGGCAAGAACTGTAGCAAGACTCGGGTACTGGAACCAGGCAGGAACTGTAGCAAGACTCGGATACTGGAACCAGGCAAGAACTGTAGCAAGACTCGGGTACTGGAACCAGGCAGGAACTGTAGCAAGACTCGGATGCTGGAACCAGGCAAGAACTGTAGCAAGACTCGGGAACTGGAACCAGGCAGGAACTGTAGCAAGACTCGGGTACTGTAGCAAGACTCAGATACTGGAACCAGGCAAGAACTGTAGCAAGACTCGGGAACTGGAACCAGGCAGGAACTATAGCAGGCAAGCAGGAACCAAGTAGGTACTGTAGCAGGCAAGCAGGAGCCAGGCAGGTACTGTAGCTGGCAACCAGGAACCAAGCAAGTACTGAAGCAGGCAAGCAGGAACGGAGCGAGTTCCAAAGGCAGCTCACTCCGGGGCACGGAGCAACAGGGAACCGGTAGGTAAGCCCATTGCAAGGCCCCGACTGAGTGTCCGCGGCCAGCTTATCAAGGCCGTGGCGTCTGACATCAGGAACTGGGCAAGAGTCACCACTGGCGGGAAATGGACTAGAAAAGCGCCCAAGTGGAGCGCGCGCGTGCGCCTAGAGGCAGGGCATCCATGGAAGGCTTCCCGGCGGTGCGGCCCTCGCAGGGACGCCGCCGAACAGGCCGAGAACTAGGCCAACAGAAGCAGGAACTAGTCCAGGAACACGGAGGTAAGGGTCTGGTCGTGGCGCTCGCGGCCAGAACCATAACAGTACCCCCTCCTCAAAGCCCCCCTCCTCAACGTCCAGTCAACAATTCTGAGGAGAGGGGTAACAGTCCATAGCGAATGGAGGTATTCGAGGGTCCAAAAACTGGAAGCTGGTAAAACTGGGGACAGCATGAACAGAGAAAACCAGCAGGAAACCACAAAAAAACATGAAGACACGACGAGAGACCAAGAGCATGAGACCGAGAGCAGACGAGACCAAGGGAACACGGGACCAAGCAAACGGAGACCGCATAAACAGCGACCGCGCGAGCAGCAACCGAGCGAACAGCAACCGAGCGAACGGCGACCGCGTGACCGACAACACAAAAAACACAAAAGAGGGAGCAAGGGAACGGAGAGCGAGGGAGCGGGGGAGCAGGGAACAAGGGAGCAAAGAGCAAGGGAGCAGCAGCAGAGAGCAGCAAGCAAGGGAGCAGAGAGCAAGGAAGCAGCGAGCAAGGGAACAGAGATCAAGGAAGCAGCGAGCAAGGGAGCAGAGAGCAGGGGAGCAGTGAGCAAGGGAACTCAAGGAGCGAAAGAGCAAAGAGCGAGAGAGCGGAAAGCGAAAGAGCGAAGGGCGAAAAAGTGACAGAACGAGAGCTGGGAAACGAGGGAACTGAACACAGGAACAAGGAGCACACAAACAGGAAACAAAGACAGGCAAGGAACAAGCAAGAAACAAAACAAGAACAGGACCAACGAGCAACAAGCGAGAAACAACAGAAAACATCAAGAAGCCCGGGAGGCAAAGAAAAACCAACAAACCAGTAGGGGTGCAGGCGCCTCCTGCAGGTTGTAAAACCTCAACCTGGTAACAGGATAGCAAAAAAGGGTCTGGATACAGGCGCCTCCTGTAGGTTGTTTCAAAAAGAAAATCCAGACAGCTGACGCCTCCAGCAGGTCGTAAACAGGCAAGAACAGTCCAAAAAAAATTTTTCAGTCCCATCACCATCCAGGAACATAGGCAAGAGTCAGAACAAGGCAAATCCATTGCTGAAAGTACCGTCGAGCAGGGACAGGATATAAGCTACTTTCACCTCATCCGAGGGGAACTGCCGAGGCAACAGGGAGAACCGTATGAAACATTGGTTCAGAAAGCCGCGGCAGGTCCTTAAATCTCCAGCGTATCGAGGGGTGCTGGTAGCTGAGTCACAGAAGAGCCGTGACCCTCGGGGACCACGCCAGCATGAGACAAGGACTCCTGGCGAGAGGACAGCCATTCCACCGTAGCTGCCAGGGTATCAATGCAGCTCTGGTGCTGTAGCATCTGCTGGGCCATCCCAGGCAGGACCGAGGGAGCAGGCGCATCCGCCAAGTCCATGGCCTTGCAATCTGTTATGGAGTCTCAATTTAGTGGACCCTTGGGCCGACCTACAAGAGACTGGGAAAAGTATTCAATGTCTCTGGTACACCGCAGGCCGGGAGGCAGATATTCAGGCAGGACATAGAGGTGCTCTTCACCCTGGAAGCTGGTACTCCCCCGGGAGGGGCCCGTAGGAGCCCAGCAGCTGGGACTTAGGCAGGTTGATGATCTTGAGACTGGAGCGGGCAGGCTGATGAGCAGGACTGAGAACTAGAACCAGACTAGAACAGTAGACAGGAACTGTAGCAAGACTCGGATACTGGAACCAGGCAAGAACTGTAGCAAGACTCGGATACTGGAACCAGGCAAGAACTGTAGCAAGACTCGGATACTGGAACCAGGCAGGAACTGTAGCAAGACTCGGATACTGGAACCAGGCAAGAACTGTAGCAAGACTCGGATACTGGAACCAGGCAGGAACTGTAGCAAGACTCGGGTACTGGAACCAGGCAGGAACTGTAGCAAGACTCGGGAACTGGAACCAGGCAGGAACTGTAGCAAGCAAGCAGGAACCAAGCAGGTACTGTAGCAGGCAAGCAGGAACCAAGCAAGCACTGTAGCAGGCAAGCAGGAATGGAGCGAGTTCCAAAGGCAGCTCACTCCGGGGCACGGAGCAACAGGGAACCAGTAGGTAAACCCGTTGCAAGGCCCCGACTGAGTGTCCGCGGCCGGCTTATCAAGGCCGCGGTGTCTGATGTCAGGAACTGGGCGGAGTCACCACTGGCGGGAAACGGCCTAGAAAAGCGCCCAAGTGGGCGCGCGTGCGCCTAGAGGCAGGGCGTCCATGGGAGGCTTCCCGGCGGCACGGCCCTCGCGGGGATGCCGCAGAACAGGCTGCGAACTAGGCCAACAGAAGCGGGAACCGGTCCAGGAACACGGAGGTAAGGGTCTGGTCTTGGTGCTCGCGGCCAGAACCGTAACAACACACATAAAAAAAAAAAAAAGACAACCCAAGATCTAGCTGAAAGAAACATTCCTCTGCACTCAGGCAGCCTATTCCACACAAATGGGTTATGCACCTCTACAAGCAGATGGAGAGAGAGTAAAGCTGACATCAAGGACATATAGCCCTGCCCCGACATCAGCCCACCGGTATTCTTCATCTCCAGCAGATGGTGGACATGTATTTCCCTACTGGGGATTGCTTGTGGTAAAAAAATGAAAGAAGAGGAGAAGATGGAAGATTTTCAGACACCGCTTGAACTCCCCGTAGCTGGAGACCCATTGTGCTCTCAGCCAGGGAAGGCTGAGCTCAGGTATGCAAAAAGAAAGAAGAAAAAAAGGGTTGGGTGGTTTTAGTTTCCCTCCTCCTTTCCTTACCCGGTCTCCTTCCTTCGGCACTGGATGTTTGGCATTTTTCCCCCGTTCCCTCTCATTTCTCTGCAGAATTTAGTACAGAGCAGAGACAGTGCAGGCTCAGCAGGTTGCGCAGCCCTTGGCTAGGCCCCTCTTGAAAGGCTTGGTTTCTTCAACCATTTTTCACCGCCCGCTGGCAGGTGAGCACTCTGCGTGGTGGTAACGGACATAAGTGAGCACGTGCACGTATAATGCGGCGCGTAAGGCCATGGCCTATATTTGTGCACGTTCTTGAGTGCAGGGGGTTTTGTGCACCCACATCTGCAGCCTGGTGTTGCGAGCATCATTACATGTGCAGGAGTTTGTGCTCATACTATTTGAATCACTATCTGGGTGCATACTATCTGAGCGCATGCTATCTGAGGACATTCTGTCTGGGCTGATACTATCTGAGCACATCCTGTCTGAGTGCATACTATCAGTGCATGCTAACGGAGCGCATACTATTTGGGCACATATTATATGGGCACATACTACCACGACCCTCTGGCGGGCGCATATTGCACATATACTCCCAGACACAGTTGGTATGCGCAGGCAAATATCTAGCACACAGTGCTGGACAGCTATGGCACCAGAGAGATAGAAGTGTTAGAGTCTAGCTATCTATGCAGCTTGTCATATCAGGGGAATACAGCCATTGCTTTCTCTAAGCCTATGTCAGCACTGTTTGGACAAGGTGATTTACCTACTATGGATGTGGACAACGCTGGGCCATCCCCTCAGACTGAGGGGAGTGGTGCGGAAGGCGATACAACGAATGTATCCCCTCCTACTTTATTTCTTATAACAGATACATCTATGAGAGATGTGGGTCAGTCGTACATTGTTAGGTTTGGGCCTATGAGCCCCGGTATGGATCCATCCTCCTTTTCCTGGGTGGAACCTTTTTTCCAGGGTCTTCAGACCTTTCTGCAGGATCGCCCGTGGAGCCATGGATCCCTTCTGAGTTGGGTTTGCATCTTTGGGGCTCCCACATTTCAGCCACTGGGTGCAAGTGCAGCGGTGAGGTGGTCCCTGGTGAAGATCAGGAGGATGTGGATAAGCCGGATAACTCTGACAGGGATATGGATTTCTCCCTTCCAGAAGAGGGGAACATTTCTCCAGATTTGGAGCCATAAGAACATAAGAAATTGCCATGCTGGGTCAGACCAAGGGTCCATCAAGCCCAGCATCCTGTTTCCAGCAGAGGCCAAACAAGTCCACAAGAACCTGGCAATTACCTAAACACCAAGAAGATCCCATGCTATTGCTGCAATTAATAGCAGTGGCTATTCCCTAAGACTCTGCTGTGATTCTTTCACGGAGATGTGTTGTCAAGTCTGTTCTCTCAGACTCCGAAGATGATTGGTGTGGCTGGGATTGACTCTTCAGGTATGCCAAAGAAGGACCCCATATTGGTCATCCTATGCAAGGTGTTATGTTTCTTTCCTCTCCTGGATGCAATTTAAGAGTTGATTGACCTTGAATGGAGCACCCCTGAAGTTAACTTCGAAGAGGGGCATGCTTTAGCATGTTTGTACCCCTTGAATTGCAAATGAGGGAACATTTGCAATTTCCAAAGGTAGCTATCTTGGTAGGTGCTATTATCAAGCGAACCACCATCCCAGTGTAACGAGAAGCATTCTAAATGATGCTCAAGATAGGCGGATTGAGGCTATCCTTACACAGGCTTTGAAGCCACTGTGATGAATTTGCAGATTGCTTCTTTTGCTCCCTGGTAGCTCAGACTAGTTTGAAACTCTTTCAAGAGATGCAAGGAGTGGGGTCCAATGGCAGATCAGTATAGAACCGGGGGCCGCATTCTTAGCCGCTGCAGGCTGTGACTTGGTGAGAGCAGCCACTAGAGAAGTGGCTTCTGTGATAGCGACTAGCTGCCAGATGTGGCTATGAAATTGGTTGGCAGGCACAGTTTGCAAGTCCAATCTCGCAAGGTTACCCTTTCAGGGTTCTCTTTTATCGCGTCCTTATGGAAGAGCTTCTACTCAAAAGTCTCTTCCTTTTGGAAGATCTCAATCCTTTCAACCTAGAAAGCTTCATAAGAATGCAGGCTCTGGAACTGGAGCTCTTTGACCTTCACATTGAAGGTGTGGGGAGTCACCTGCAAAGGTGGGTCCAGATTATGATGGACCAGTGGGTCCTAAAGGCAATAAAGGATGGCTATGCTCTGGAATTCCTCCAGATTCCTCTGGATGCATTATGGTTCTCCATGTAACTCGCAGAAGAGAGTGGTGGTGGAGACTATCTTCAGAAGGCTGTTTATCTTGTAGCTTGCTATTCCCTTATTCTGTCATTCCCAATAAGGAGAAAGGGCCCTTCAACCCATCTTGGATCTTAAAGAAGTTAATTGTTTTTGGTGTTTGACTTGTTTCCAGATGGAAACTTTGCATTCCATAGTAATGGCAGTACAAACAAGGGAGTTTCTCACATCTTAGATCTGATGGAGGCATATCTACACATTCGCCAGGAACATCGCCAGGAACATTCGCCAGGAACATCAGGCCTTGCCATTCTGGGCCATCATTATCATGTTCAGGCTCTGCCATTCGGGCTGGCGATTGCCTCCAGGACCTTCTCCAAGTTCATGGTGGTAGTACTGGCATCTCTGCGCAAAGAAGGCATCCTGATACATTTGTATCTGGATGACTTACAGCCATTTCAGATGCTGGAGTATTTTGGCGTATGATTTGATACGGAGCTGGGCAGAGTATTTCTGCCAGAGAGTTGCATTCAGAAGTTAATTGCTCAAGTTCAGGTCCTGAGGAGGACTATTAGTCTGACAGTGTGGTCTTCTCTTCAGGTTCTGGGGTCAATGGTGGCCACCTTGCACATTGTCCTCTGTAAGGGCACCTCTGCAGCCCCTTTAATGCACTTTGCTCTAACAGTGGCATCCACAGTCATGGTGCATGGTGTGTTTTCACTTGCCTCTGGTGGTGAGCAATCAGTTGCACTGGTGGCTACAGGTAGATCATCTCAGAATGGAGATTTCCCTGGAGACACCAGGATTGTTGGTTCTGATTTAGGGGGGGGGCTCACTGACAGGAGTTGGAAGCATTTACAGTTCCACTGACATGGTGGTTCATCAAGCAGCTGGCAGCTTGTGCGGTCACAGTACTGTTAGACAATACATCGACAGTGGCCTCCAACAATCAAGGCAGAACCAGAAGCCTTTCAACTTATGATAGCGCTGGGGTCATTCATTTCAGATTTTGTGGGCCCCTCTGCCAATGCAGAGGTACCACAGTTCTTCAGTCAACATAGAGATCCAAAAGCACAGAATATGATGCTCTTGTTCAGATGTGGCCATGGAGCAGAGTGGAATATGCCTTCCCTCCATGGCCACTGATAGGCGGGATTGTTCAGAAGATTGCTAGCCAGACCGAAACTGTACTTCTGGTGGCTCAAGATTGACTCTGGAGGCTGTGATAGGTCATTCTACAGAAGCTGCTGGTGGGCAGTCCTCTCAGACTGCCACTCAGGATAGATCAGTTGCATCAGGGACCCGTTCCTCATGATGATCCGGATTGATTTTGTCTTATGGTTTAGCCATCAAAAAAGCATGTGGTTGTTTTTCTGCAGTAAGTTCTACTTTGCTCTGGTCCAGAAAGTTTTCTATGTCTCTTGTTTTTGTTACAGTCAGAGAGTTGAGAGGCCTGATTGTGAGGAACAAGGTTCTCAGCCTCTCAAGGGGAAATTCTTTTCATTTTGGAATTTATACTGAAAGGTTTGCTTAAAGGCTTGGCCCTTACCATGCAGAAGTTTCAAGTAGCAACTCTTGCTTGCTATAGGGGCAAGACAGTGGTGGGCCATTGACTTCCCATCCAGATGTGTCCCAGTTCTTGAAGAGAGTTAAGCATCTTTGGCCTCCCTTGTGACTAACAGTGGCTTGACTGGATCTTAATCTAGTCTTTATTTTCTTTTAACAGTTCCCACCATTCATCCACTGCATGGTCTTTTCTTGTGGCTACTTACCTTGAAGGCAGTTTTTTCTTGTGGCAATCTGTTCATCATGTCAGATTTCTGAGCTGCACAATCTTCTTGCTGGTGTGTGCCTTCCTTTTTTTTTGCTGATAATGGTTTCGGAAGTTTCAGTTGGATCAATCCTTTTCCCTGCCGACACTGGACAGGGATAGTGCTGTGCATGAGTATCGTCTTTTGCGGCCTTGGATGTCATGCAGCATCTGATGAGGTACTTGATGATTTCTAAATCTTTCAGGGAATAGGGTCAGCTGTTTGTACTCCATGGTGGAGGTAAACAAGGGGAATCAACAACTCGGGCACCTATAGCCCTTTGGAAAAAGGATCTTATTATGGCCGTTTATGTGGATGCCAAGATTCCTTTCTCTAAGTGAATTAGAGTGCATTCCACTAGAGCTGAGGCGTTATCGCGGGCGGAGCCTTAGTTATTGTCTCTGGCCAAGTTTTCCTGAGCAGTGATATGGTCTTCCTTGCATACCTTCCCAAGCATTACCACTTGGAAGTTTGGGCTCCAAAGGGCACAGTCTTCACGCGTATGCTGTTAACTGGTCCACAGGAAGTCTCCCATCCTGTTCAGGAGTAGCTTTGATGCATCCCACTTGTGTGGATTGGTCTGCCTGAGTACAGAGGAAGGAGAAATTACTACTTACCTGATAATTTCCTTTTCTCTAAGGGTGGCAGGCCAATCCACAACTCATTCTCAACTGCCTATTTGCTTTTGGTTCATCCCTTCTTTGTGGATGATGCAGACTGCCGCTGAAATGATTGCATGTTAATTGTTTTGGCTTATCTCTGTGTTCTCAATTGGGGACACATTAGTGCTTAAATGTTAGTAATCATGTTCACATACAATCAGTTTGTCCACATTATGGCTTTTCCAGAGAATGCTGGGCTGTTTTACTCCATCTCCATCTGCTGGTAAAGGTATATAACCCATTTGTATGGATTGGCCTTTCTTCCTTAGAAGAATGGAAATTATCTGGTAGGTAGTAATTTCTTCACATTTATTTGGATGTTGTTACAGATGAGAACATAAGAATTTATGACCTGCATTTCAGTAGAATGCCACACAAAGAGAATGCACAAGGATACAACAAGGACATTTAGTGTTCTCTCTATGTGTTGTTAGGAGTTAGTTGAAAATGATGTATCTCTACAGTCAGCAGTAAAATCAATGCACAATACCTGAAATGTATCTTTCCTGATAGAAACTGTAGTACAGCTGTAGCTAGATTAATTTCATTTGGTTCTTAAATCTTACTGTTTCCCCTTTACAATGTTGCTAAAATCTTTCATTTCTTTTCTATCATTTTTTTGCCCCCCTGACAGTTTCTTCCTCCTCTTTTGAGCTTTCAGCTCAATCTGAAGCAGCCTTTATGAAGCTACAGAACAATGACCCTTCATTCAAAAGGTACCCGGGAGGTTTTCCTTTATTCTTATAACCCCATCCTGATTCCATTCAGCCATTATAGCAACAGTCCTTGGCCAGGGACCACAGATTCTAACACCCCCCCCCCCCCCAAATGTGGAAGCCTAGGTCTAGCCGCTGGGTGTTGCTACTGTGCAGTGACTGACTCTCATCCCACATCCCCTCTCCCCAGGGTCTACAAATGAGGCCTCCGCAGCATCTCCAGCCAAGGCATGCATGAGGAGCAGAAGTCTGGCCCAGAATTTCAAATTTTATTATTTATTAATGTGCTTATATTCTGCTTTTTCAAAAATGAACTTGTCCAAAACAGAGAACAATAATAGGAATAACCATTGACATGATTCTTAACACAAGTTATAGACTAATACATAAAATTGGTAACTAAATTAAAACTATCCCCACATTTAAAACCCAAAATTTAGATGAATATCCATAAATTTCCTAATGGTTAAATAAATTTCCAATCTAAAAAAAACACTAAATAATATACAAATCTTTAAGTGTGTAGTGGCGGTCATAAAAGTAAATAGAATGTTAGGAATTATTCAATAATGGAGAACAAACTGAGAATATCATAATGGCTCTGTATAAATCTATGGTGTGACCACACCTCGACTATTGTGTGTGGTACTGGTCCCCTCATCTGAAATAAGATATAGTGGAACTAGAAAAGGTACAGAGAAGAACAACAAAAATGAGAAAGGGGATAGAATGGTTCCTTTACAAGAAAAGGTTAAACAAGTTAAGGTTCTTCTGTATAGCGAAACGACGACTCGGAGTGGATTTGAATAAGGTTTGTAAAAACGTGTGTGGGATGAAACAAGTATATATGGAACAGTTATTAAACCTGTCAAATAGTACTAGGACTAAGGGACATACCATAAAACTAGCAGATAGAAGATCTAAAACAAATTGGGAAAAGTATTTTTTCACTCACTGCGCAATTAGGGGTAGATTTTAAAAGAAGCGCGATCAGCCTACTTTTGCTTGCGCATCAGACTCAAGCAAAAGTACGCTGGATTTTAGTAGATACGCGCGGAGCCGCGCGTATCCACTAAAATCCTGGATCGGCGCGCGCAAGGCTATCGATTTTGTATAGCCTGCGCGCGCCGAGCCGCGCTGCCTCCCCCCGTTCCCTCCAAGGCCGCTCCGAAATCGGAGCGGCCTCGGAGGGAACTTTCCTTTGCCCTCCCCTCACCTTACCCTCCCTTCCCCTACCTAACCCACCCACCCGGCCCTGTCTACACCCCCCCTTACCTTTGTCGGGGGATTTACGCCTCCCGGAGGGAGACGTAAATCCCCGCGCCAGCGGGCCTGCTGCGCGCCGGGCCGCGACCTGGGGGGTGGGTACGGAGGGCGCGGCCACGCCCCCGGGCCGTAGCCACAACCCCCGTACCGCCCCCAAAACGCTGCCGACACGCCCCGGAACGCCGCGATGACCGGGCCCGCCCCCCGACACGCCCCCGACACGCCCCCCTCCGAGAACCCCGGGACTTACGCGAGTCCCGGGGCTCTGCGTGCGCCGGGAGGCCTATGTAAAATAGGCTTCCCGGCGCAGGGCCCTGCTCGCGTAAATCCGCCCGGTTTTGGGCGGATTTACGCGAGCAGGGCTCTGAAAATCCGCCCCTTAAGGCATCTAGCATAGCTGGGTTCAAAGGGGGATTAGATAAATTCCTGGAGGAAAAGTCTATAAACCATAAATAGCCAGATGAACTTGGAGAAAGCCACTGCTTATTACTGGGAGTGAGCAACATAGAATGGATCTACTCTTTGGGATCTGCCAAGTACTTCCTAATGACCCAGATTAGCCATTGTTGGAGAGAGGATGCTAGATTTGATGGACCTTCAGTCTGACCTAGCATGGCACATCTTATTTAATTTAATTTATATATTTATATCCTGCTTTAACCTGCAAGGTACATCAAGGCAGAGTGCAACAAATTAAAAAAAAACATTAATCCAACAAAATAAAATACCATATTACATAAACCCCCCATATATAAAAACAGAAAACAGTCATACAGAGTCCAAGATTCAGTACTAAAATGAACAATCCCATCAGCAAATTATATATCTTGTCTCAGACACTTTCCCAACCCCTTAAGCCCACCCACAAACAAGTGCTCAAACATTAACTGTTCCTAAGCAAATTATCCTCACTCTACGGTACTTAATAACTTAGTTGATTAGAAAAACAGATTTTCAGAATTTTATGAAACATTGAATAATCTGAAATATTACTGAGTGTGGGCATGAGTACATTCTACAGAAAGGGGACCACTCCTGAAAAAACAAAATGCCCTCATTCTAGCAGTCTTAGGGCTGGATTTATTATATACTGCCGGGCTCTTTGTGTTATGAACCCTCCTGTAGCGGTGCTACGGAGGCTCCTTACCTCTTCCTGGAGACCGCTCCAAGCCAGGGTCTCACCTGCGAACTATCCAGGATTTGCTCCAGGGCCTGGGAGGCCTCGTTGTCCTTGGGGCCTGCTGGAGGCTGCTTGTGTTTGCATGGACTTCCTGGTTTGAGCCACGCCCTTCCCTAGGGGCTGGCCCGCAGCACTTCTCCGTAGTTATAGGGTCAGCTAGGTGTGGGCCTGCCAAACTCCTCCCAGGGAGTCGCCGGTCTGCAGCCCTATAAAAGGACCAACTTCAGTCTGTCTTGGCCTTGCATCGTCGTGACTTCCCTCTGGAGGCTCCTGCCTGCCAGAGCCTTGTAAGGTCTTCTGTTCTTCGTGGAGCTCCTCATCTCGTCTGCTTTTATACTACGTCTTCGTGTCTTGATGTCTTGCCTGAGGTCCCTGACCATGTCCTGATGTTCCGCCATGATCTTCCTTATCCTGATGTGTCTGCCCGCCAGGATGTTCTTTCCCGTGTCTTCGTCTGGTGCTCCTGAGCCTTCTGTTCCTGCAGAGCCGTGGTTCCCGGATGGAGTATGCCTGAGATTGATGCAGTCTGCAGGTGGGATTGGTCCCTGCGCTCTGGAGCCTCCGTTCCCGCCAGCCTTAAAGGGAGCTTCGGGTGACACCAGCTCCGTCATTGGAGTCCCTCTCTGCCTGGACCGTTCCTCGCGCTATCCTGTTCTCCTCGTGGTCCGTGACCAGCCTGCAAGGGCGCAGTGGGACAGGGTGGTCCGCAACTCAGTCCCGTGGGTGGCCTGAGTAGGGCGCCCTGAGAGACAGTGCCAATGACCTTCTTCCTTGTGTCTTGCCCTGTATGGATGTCAAGTTCCTCATCATGCCTGTGATGCTGTTGCATCAGCCAAGTGTCTTCGTCAAGGATGCCGTCGCATCAACCTGGTGTCTTCGTCAAGGATGCCGTCGCATCAACTAAGTATTTTGTCAGTGATGCCGTCGCATCGACCATAGTCCTGTCTATGTGTCAAGGCCTCCGTCTGTCCTCAACCTCAGGCCAGGCCTGCTGCTTCAATGCCGATCAAGCGGCAGGTCTGAATGGGCTTGGAACAGTTGGAGGACTGTTCCCCTACCAACATCATGTTGTTGACACTGGGAGCTTGCAGGCTTGGCAGAGGGTAAAACCGTGATCAGCCATGCGGAGCCGCCATCAACCATCGGCCTGGCCCTGAAGGTCTGGGCCTGGACTGAGGCCCAAGGGCACACTAAACACCCCCGTTCTCTACACTTTGAATCCCCATAAAAGGTGTAGTTATTCGGCGCGAAACTGGCAGCGATAAAGGTGCGTACCTTTCGCTGCCGACGAAGTCTTTGCGGCGTCAGCCCTGGTGCCACCATGACTCCTCCTCTTCCAGGGCTGACGCCGCCCCGACTCCGCCCCAATGTTGGTATCGCACGCGATAAGGGACTTTTCGCTTGCGATCCACTTGGAAAATGACCCCCTTAATAACACTTTTACCTAAGCTGATGAGTAGGATGCAGAACCTTTCCTGGAATCTGCAACTTAATTTTAGCAGGTAAAAATGAAGGACCATGGCATGAAACACAATATGAAGGACCAAGGCATGAAATACAAGGGTCAAAATCATAAACTGGGGAGGACGGGGAAGGGGGGCTGTTGAGCATTCATGCAGCAGTTTGATTTCGCTGAAGCTCTATAATCTCGGGAGCATACCTGTTATTTATCCTGCTCCCTATCCCTGCAGTCCAATAACAAATTGATCTAAATTTGGCCTGCTACCTTTGTTTATCATTTGTGGGCCAAGATTGACTGACAGCTAGCTCAGGATGGAAGAAAGGATGTCGGGAGTTGTTGGCCAGGCGCATCCACATTACTCGACAGACCTATCACTGATTTTTATTAGGAGGCGGGTAAATCAGATGCCATTCCTGCCGCAGTAAAAGGGAAAGCAGACAGGGGGGAAGGTCGTGGAGCCCCCTGAGCAAGCCACGATGGCAATGATTTTGAAAGAATTAAGAGGGCTGAGGGCCAAAGTAAATCAGGACATGGGTCAGATGAAAACCTCCATGGAGGAAATAAAGACCCAAATGGATTCCATGTGTCCCCACATGGAAGAGCTTGATCGGGTATCTGCGGTGGAGGTCTGGGAGTCCTCCACTGCAAATTCTATAGCTGGGATGAAAAAGCAAATCAAGCTGCTCGAAGACAAAGTTGTGAACTTAGATGGCCACTTGTACTGCTCCAAAGTGCGTATTGTGGAAGTCCCAGAAAAAGAGGAAAGGCAAAATATGCAGGAGCTCCTGGAGAGGTGCTTTTGTGAGACCAGGGGCGAATGACCCATGAATGGAAATTGATCGTGGGCACTGGATTCCTGGGGGGAACCAGTCAAATAATAATGCTCCAAGGGCCCTCATTATGAAATTCCATAAATATCAGGCAAAGGAGTGGGTGCTGCACAAAGCATGGGAAATAGGCCCATTAAGTTATCATTACTACCACGTGGCAATTTTTCCCAATTACAGTGCAGCTATAGTGAAAAAACAGTCCAAATATGTGCATGTGAAGAAACTGCTCCATGAAAAGCAGATGTGGTTCCGCTTATTGTACACCGCTAAGCGTGTTGGTCTGGGTGGATGGTGTTTGGAGGTATTTTGACTCACTCGAGGCTGTGTCAGTATTCGTGGAAGCATGGGGTAAAGGTGGAACAACTCCCTTCTGGTCAGAGAGTGCCAGCAATGGGGCTGCATGGAAAAAGAATATACTAGCAGACAACAGCGGTTGATTGGGTGGCAATACCTCAGGTTCAGCTTCAAGAGTACATCAAAGCCCTGGACATTGGATTCCTTCTCTTACTAATGAGTGGGAGTGGCATATTCTTGCCACATGTGCGGGGACCCTGGCAGAAAGGATCAGTAAGTTCTGTGGACAAAATTTAAACAGTTTGGTTCCTTGCAGCAGAGAGACATCAGATCAAAGGCAGAAAATCCCAGCTGGGAACGTCTTGAGCGATGTGGAGTAAAAAGCAGGAGTGGGCTGGAAGAAATTACTGAATAATGAGGGAAAACTACCATAGAGGACATATGATACAGATATTTTTTTTTCTAAATAATTATTAACTTGGAGTGTAGGACTGGGGGGTGGGGAGAATCATATACGGGTTAAGTATAGCTGGGAGGGGGTAAGCTCCTGGGGGGGAACAGCAAGGTGGGTCTTAGAAGAAAGTGGAGGCCTTAGAAGCTGGGGGTTGGGGTGGAAAGGGGGGAAGGATATTTGGTTATAAGCATACTATATTTTCCTTGCTGTATTATTTTTTGTTTCATTGGGAAGGCGTGGTGTTGGTTGGGGGTGATTGAGAGATCTATCGATCACGAATGAGTTGGAGAGCAGTGCTCTGGGAGGAGAAGATGTTGCTGATATGTTCCAGAACTGTGTCTGTTGCAACTCATGAGATTAGCGTCAATGCACAAATAGGGGACTCCAGCAAAAGGACTTTTGTTATGGACAGATCCAGTATTATGACATTAAAGACTACGTCGGAGAGGGGAGTAGAGGTGAGTGAGAAGAAGGGAAGGGACATGAGGCAGGGGTATGGTCAAGTAGGTCAGGAAGGACGACAATGGTCAGGAGGTGGATGTAAAAGGAGGGGCTTCTGGGTCCAGATGCTTGTCCCACCCAGGAGAATCAGGATAGGTTGGGGTGTCAGGGCCATACCTGGCACTTACTTTTCTTGAAGGTACAGCAGTATGTATTGTTCATTTTGGGGATTGGGCTTATGAATGAGGGGGGGTTGGGAGACATTTTGGGATGGGGGTTGGAAGCGGGTTGGAGGGTGTTATATCTTTGTAAAATCAGACAGATGCATACCAAAGTTTATTAGTTGGGATTGCCAAGTGCTGGAGGTCATTATGAGGTGACTGGATCTAAGTGAGGTAATTCTTTATTGTTCTCTCTTTAGTAGTCAGTTGTGGGTCAAATTAAAATAGTCTCTGAATATTAGGGGCATTTCACATCTTATATAAAGGAAATTGTTACTAAAGTTCCTTAAAGGGACGCAAGTGCAAGAGACACACTTAACTAGAACTGAATATGAGAATCTAAAAGGGACTGGGTGGGACAGGTTGAGCAGCTCCTTATACATTACAGAGAGTGGGGGGTGTGCATCTTAGTGCATAAGAATTTGCTGATCCAAGTGTTAAGTCACAAAACCAATGGGGAGGGATGGTATCTCTTCTTGCACTATTGCCTTAACTCCTGGGAGTTTGGATTGCTGTTTATGGGCCCAATGTAGATTCCTATTCTTTTTATGCTGACTTGGCTGATAAACTGGGTGAAATCTCAGGGCTACAATTGGTGGTGGGAGGGGATTGGAATGCATGTTTAAACCCGATTTTGGATTGCTCAGACAGAAATATACATTGGACAACACCTGATCCCTACAAACATTGGTTTCGAGACTCTACCTGCTTGTCTCACAGGCCCAATTCATACAGTCATATAGACTATTTATTTTCAGATCAATTAGCTTCTCCAGTTTCCGAATATGATATTTTGAGCTGTTATTTTTCGAACCATCATCTGGTGTCTATTACCTTGACGTGACCGGACACCAAGGAGGGGTGGGG
The DNA here is from genome assembly GCF_901001135.1 of Rhinatrema bivittatum. NCBI lineage: Eukaryota > Metazoa > Chordata > Amphibia > Gymnophiona > Rhinatrematidae > Rhinatrema > Rhinatrema bivittatum. The sequence goes on along the minus strand of NC_042615.1, from coordinate 627,284,963 downwards.
CAGTGGAAATTAAACCTCTTTCTTTTGGAGAGGAAAGAATTCAGGGTTTTAGTGGAGATAATCCTTGATTTTGATTATCATCATCATCATCCTGAGGACTATGACCCTGCTTTGAGGTAGAAAACACCTGAAGGTGGTGTTGAGAGGGCCATAATTGGCTACATGAGTTATTTAAAAAAGATAAATCATGCAGAACAGGCTCAGTTGGAGAAAGAAATATTGGAGTTAAAGAAGGAGCACAACCATATGTGCTTGAACAAAACCTATCACCAGTTACAAGGCCTTAGGGATAATCTTAAGGTGCTTCAAGTAGGGAAAATAGAGATGGTGCTCCGCTACTCAGAACAAAAATATTACGAGCGCTTTGCTAGCCAGAATGGTCTGGAAAAGACAGTCACAAACTCAGAATTTTAAACTCCGATCTGGGCATGGCGAATTGTATCAGAAAATAAAGGGATGGAAAAGATCGTGCATGAGTTTTACTCCAAATTATATGGAGAGTATAGATCTATTGGAGGAGAGGAGATAGAGGAATTTCTGAATAAGCTGGGCCTCCAAACCCCGACAAATAATATGATGGAGGAGCTTAAGGTCCCTATCTCTGGAAGGGAGGTTCAGAAAGTGGTTAGTGGATTGTCAGCAGGCAAAAGTCCAGGCCCAGATGGCCACTACTGGAGAAATTACTTACCTGATAATTTCATTTTCCTTAGTGTAGACAGATTGTCTCAGGACCAGTGTGTTATGTGCTCTTCTGCTAGCAGATGGGAGACGGAGTCAGATTTCAAAGGTGACGTCACCCTAGATATACCCCTGCAGTGACCTCAGCTCCTCAGTATCCTCCTCGAAAAGCCATTGTGGATATATATCTTGCATAAACAATTTGATTCTTCTTAAAACTTGATTAAACTGATTCAACTGGTTACAATCCTGGGCCGTGCCCCGGTACCTCCACTTACTTTAAAGCCGGCCCAGGACGCTGGAATGCTGACAAGGCCCGTCCTGGACTCGGCCGCAGCACTTCCTCCTCGAGGGAGATGTCGGCGATCCACCACATCTGGCCCCACCCCCTAGGCGCGCGCTCAGGGACTGAATTTAAAGGGGCCAGCGCGGGAAGCCACAGTACTGCCTCCAGATGACGTCAGACCCTGGACACTTCACGCATATCCAGCATAGCTCTCTGCTTCAACGGCAGGGGAGCAAGACTGATACTTCACTTTCAATGCATAGCCAACATGGCTTTTTGCTTCAACGGCAGGGGGTAATGAAGAAACGTGGATCTATATTCAGGCAACAACCAACAATAACTGAATTATATAGTCTGGATAAACAAATAAGCATGGGTGTAGCTTGCTTATTGAGGTGGTTAATACCCTTAACTAATTAAGCTATTTCTCTTAGATGCAGTTCCAACACTGCTCTCTATATTAATGGTGGGGGTGGAAGGGAAATAGAATAAAAAAGGTTACTAAGAGCCAAGAGTAACAGATAAGTATGAGAGAGTGAGAAAAAAAGTGTGAAAGCTTGCTGGGCAGACTGGATGGGCCGTTTGGTCTTCTTCTGCCGTCATTTCGATGTTTCTATGTAGGGTTACTTAAAACCTGCAGCTAGGCTCTTACACTTGCCTTGCAACGAGGTTCACTCTGGTTAGAGTTGCTAGTTGCTGCTTTGGATCCCTGATCTTGTCTTCGGCTTCTGAATTCTGGTTCTTGACTCCAGCTTCCGTTCCTGGACTTCCGATTCTGCTTCCCTCCTTGGCTTTGACTTCGGCTTCTGACTCCTGGCTTCTGACCTTGGCTTGTCCACTGACTTCTGGCTTCAGCTTCCATCTTTGGCTTTGACTTCAGCTTCTGACTCCTGGCTTCCGACCTTGGCTTGTCCACTGACTTCTGGCTTCAGATTCCATCCCTGGCTGGACATTGGCTTCTGGCTTCTCGTCATCCACAGGTATCTAGTTCTTCGCCCACCGGGGGGCCTTGCCTAAGTCCCAGCGGCTCGGGTCCTCATGGGCTCCTCCCAGGGGGCCCGTGGGCTTCCAGGTGAAGTCTTCATCGACCTCTTGGTGCCGGCTGCTTCCCTGGCCTATCTCCTATGGTCCTCGGTCGCAGAGGACCTCGCCTAACTCCTAGCGGCTCGGGTCCTCATGGGCTCCTCCCAGGGGGCCCGCGGGCTTCCAGGTGAAGTCTTCATCGACCTCCTGGTGCCGGCTGCTTCCCTGGCCTATCTCCTCTGGTCCTCGGTTGCAGAGGACCTCGCCTAACTCCTAGCGGCTCGGGTCCTCATGGGCTCCTCCCAGGGGACCGCGGGCTTCCAAGGGTGAAGCCTTCCAGGGCCATCTCCTCAGTGCCACCTTCCAGCTGCGACGTCCACTGTGGGTTCCCAAAATACATCACCATCCGTCTCAGCCGACTCAAGGGTCCACGTTCCTAACAGTTAACGCCGACACCAAGTAACTGTGGGTGTCTTAAACTAGGGGTAGGCAACGGCTCACCCGTATTTATTTAATCTTGAGGTTCGCTTCCGGGGTCCTCCTTTTCTGGGGCAGCCGTGGGCAGGATTCTGAGTCCATCTGTATACACTAAGGAAAATGAAATTATCAGGTAAGTAATTTCTCCATTTCCTAGCGTGTAGCCAGATGGACTCAGGACCAGTGGGATGTACAAAAGCTACTCCCGGACAGGGCGGGAGGCTGCCCGTGGCCCACTTAATACTGCCCTTGTGAAGGCTGCGTCTTCTCGGGCCTGAACATCCAGGTGGTAGAACCTGGAGAAGGTGTATAGGCAGGACCACGTTGCCGCCCGACAAATCTCGGCAGGTCACAGTAGTTTGGTTTCTGCCCAAGAAACTGCCTGGGCCTTGGTAGAATGAGCCTTAACCTGCAGTGGTAAGGGCTTTCCTGCCTCTATGTAGGCTGCTTGACTACTTCCTTGATCCAGCGGGCTATGGTCACCCGCGAGGCTGCTTCTCCTTGCTTCTTCCCGCTGTGAAGAACGAACAAGCGATCCGTTTTGCGCATGGGTTCCAATCTTTCCAAGTATCGCACCAGGAGTCTGCCAACATTTAGATGGCAAAGAAGGCGTGAGTCTTCCGAGTCCTTATGTTCATCCGGCGATGGTAGGGAGATGGCTTGGTTCAAATGAAACTCAGAAACCACTTTCCGTAGAAAGGAGGGGACAGTGCGCAGCTTAATGGTTCCAGGAATGAACCTAAGGAACGGTTCCCGATAGGATAGTGCCTGTAGTTTGGAGATGAGCTGGACATATTGCCACCAGGAATACTGTCTTCAATGTTAAGAGGCATAGAGACAGACCGTGTATTGGTCTGAAGGAAGCCCCCGCAAGGAAGTTTAATACCAGATTGAGGTTCCATACGGGCACCGGCCACTTTAGGGGTGGCCAAAGTTGCTTAATCCCTTTTAGGAAATGGGTCAAATCCGGATGAGCTGATAGTCGGATACTGTTCACTTCGGCTCTGAAGCAGGAGAGGGCGGCTACTTGGACCTTGAGGGAGTTGAAGGACAACCCCTTCTTCATACTGTCCTGTAGAAACTCCAGAATCATGGAGATCTTGGCCGTCCGAAGGGAGAATCTTGCTGTTCTTGCACCAGGCTTAGAATATTCTCCAGATCCATATGTATGCCAGGGAAGTTGAGAACTTACGCACTTGGAGGAGAGTGTCAATCACAGGCTTCAAGTAACCATGCTTCTTCAGGCGAGTCCTCTCAAGAGCCAGACCATAAGAGAGATGGATCTTCGTGAAGAATCGGGCCCTCCTGGAGAAGATCCCTGTGTGGAGGTAGGCACAAAGGGCTCCCCGCAAGGAGTCTTTGCATGTCTGCGTACCATGGGTGTCTTGGCCAATCCGGGGCCACTAGTAGAACTAGTCCCCTGTGGTGTTCTGTCTTGCAGATGACCTTGCCCAGTAGTGGCTATGGGGGAAAGGCATACAGTAAGTCTTCCTCTGGGCAAGTCTGGACGAGAGTGTCATTTCCTTTGGGAGTACGGCTCTCGTCTGCAGCTGAAGAACCTGGGGACTTGGGCACTGAGATGGGTCACCAGTAGGTCCATGGCTGGGGGGCCCCAGAGATTTACTATCAGTTGGAAGGCTTTGGCCAATAGCGTCCATTCTCCCAGGTCCAGGCTCTCTCTCCTGAGGAAGTCTGCTGAGATGTTGTCTTTTCCTGCGATGTGGGAGGCCAAGATCCCTTGTAGGTTTATCTCCGCCCATGCCATGAGAAGATCTATCTCCAGAGACACCTGCTGGCTCCTGGTTCCTCCCTGGTGGTTGATGTAGGCAACCATTGAAGTGATATCCGACATTACTCAAATCAATTTGCCTCGGAGCCTGTAACTGAATTGCAGGCAGCTAGTCTGACTGCTCAAGCTTCCAGGCGGTTTATGTTTCATCCCGCCTCTTCCTTGCTCCATTGTCCTTGGGCCTTCAGTTCCTGACAGTGGGCTCCCCACATTGCAGGCTCACATCCATGGTGAGCAAGATCCAGTTCGGTGGGGATAGGCTTACTCCTCTGCTTAGGTGGTCTTCCTGCAGCCACCACTGAAGCTGAGAACGTATCTCTGTGTTATGGTTTTGAAGGAAATTGTGAACCCCAGGCCGAGGTGAGAGATGTCTCCGCCCACAGGGAGGAGCCCCGTGAGCCTCACCATTGGTAGGTGTGGTCTCAGGGACATAGGTCACAGCTGTGAGAGAAACTTCATTAGGGAGAAAAGAATAATGCATAACCCGAGGAGCAGGGAATGCAATAAACACAGTTCTTGAGCAGAATAAACGCAGGGTGATGCTGTAGATAAGTAGGTCCAGTAGTGGCCCGCAGCGAGGGGTACACCAGGAGAATGGATGGAGATACCGCTGAGTGCAGATCTGGTAGTGGCCCACAGCGCAGGTTATGCTGAGGATCTTGAGTAGTAGCAGCAATACCATGTAGCTCAGGATAGGCAGAAGAGTTATGCTGAAGAACGGTAGTGGCCCGTGGCACTGGGTACACTGTGGAGAGTCCAGTAATGTTGGTATTGTAGGAAGTTGAAGAAGGTACTCATATGAGGAAGTTCCAGGAGAGGAAACCCAAGGCTCAGTTCAGGAGAAGTCCAAGGCAGAAGGCCCTCTGAGGAGTGGATAGCCAATACACAGAAGGGCCCCCAAGAAGCGGGTACCCAGAGCATCCAATGCCACGAGGAGATGCTGGAACAAAGGATCCCGATGTGGAGCGGATTTAACAATGAGAGAACTCCTTGCTAACTCATCTTAGCAATGGGCCGGTCAGCTTAAGTACACCAGCGGGTTTGACGTCATCAGGAAGGGACGCCCCTGAGGTTCCCGCCATGATGTATACAAAAGGAAGCCCAGCGCATGCGCGTGCATGCATGCGTGCGCCTAGGTGATTCCGGAAGTAAGATGGCGGTCAGCAGCACCTATGCCATCCCGGGAATGCCGGGGAGGTTGGCGTTGGTTAGTGGAGACCACCATTCTCCCAATGATTGCTCGTGCAGGGAAAAAAGAGGTGAGCATGAGAGGTCACAGCTGCCTGCGACCAACGGGCACAACACTGCTGGCAGCTGGAGGCGAATTGAGTAGTCCTGGGACAGTGGGTTCCAGCGTGCCTGTAAGGCACACTGGAGTGGTCTCATGTGGGCCCTTGCCCACAGGACAACCTCCAGGGTTGAAGCCATGAGGCCGAGGACGAAGATAGTCCCATACCTTGGGGCGTGTATTGGTCATCAACCGTTGTAATTGTTCCATCAGCTTCCTTCTCCTCGGGGGAGGTAGGAAGACTTTGTTCTGTTTGGTGTCAAAACATACCCTCAGGTACTCTAGAGACTGAGAGGGCTGCAGACTGCTCTTGCCCGTGTTCACGACCCAACCGAGCTCCTGTAGTAGGTTCTTGATTCTGTTGGCCACCTACCGGTTCTCTTGCGAAGACTTTGCTCTGATCAGCCAGTCGTCCAGGTAAGGGTGTACCAAGATCCCTTCCTTCCTCAGTGTTGCCGCCATGACCACCATAATCTTGGAGAATGTTCTGGGGGCGGTTGCTAGGCCGAAAGGTAGCGCTCGGAACTGGTAATGGTGACCCAGTATCACAAAACGTAGAAAACGCTGGTGATCTTGATGGACTGGCATGTGAAGGTAGGCTTCGGAGAGATCGAGGGAGGTTAGGAACTCTCCTGGTTGTACTGCTATTATTATGGAGTGAAGAGTCTCCATGCGGAAGTGTAGTATCCACAGATGATGGTTGACGTTCTTGAGATCCAAGATGGGTCAGAATGATCCTTCCTTCTTGGAAACAATAAAATAGATTGAATAGTGCCCTGTATTTTGTTGGGGTGTAGGAACCGGAGTTATTGCCTTCAGACTGAGTAGTCTTGTTAGAGTGGCTTCCACTGCCAGTCTCTTGGTGTGGGAGTGGCAGGGTGACATCATAAATCTGTCCCGAAGGATGCTGCGGAACTCCAGAGATTAACCTTCTCGAATGATGTTTAGTATCCATTTGTCCAACGTGATCTCGACCCATCTTTGGTAGAAGAGGGAAAGTCAACCCCCTATTTCCTCTTCCTGTGGATGGGTCAGCCCATTTTCATTGGGGAGCATGGCTGGAGTCTGCCCCCGGGTCTGTTTCTCTCGGTCTGTCGGTTCTGAAAGGTCTGGGACCTTCCGGAGAGATGAGGTACCTGGATCTGTGAGTTCCTGTAGGGTCTTAAGCATTGCGCACCTCTGCCCCTGGTTCTTCTGGGGGAGGGGCGCTGGGATCTTTTACATCTGTCTTCCGGTAGCCGAGGCACTGGGGATTTGCCCCACTTGCTGGCTAAATTTTCCAATTCACTTCCGAATAAGAGATCCTTTAAAGGGCATTCTCGTAAGTCACTTTAGAGGTCTCGTCAGTAGACCAATTCCGTAGCCATAGTTGTCTTCTGGCTGCCACTACCGAGGCTACTCCTTTGGCTCAGGTATGCACCAGATCTGAGCTTGCATCCATCAGGAAGGCTGCTGCAGGTACCATCGTCTCACAGGTATACATTCCAGAGCTATTTGCCTCTCTTGAGAGGAGTAAGCAGGAACATGCCACCAGTGCGCAGCAGGAAGCAATCTGCAGTGTCATTGCTGTTGCGTCGAAGGCCTGCTGAAGAATGGATTCCAATCATCTATCCTGGTTATCCTTCAATGCAGCTCCTCCCTCAACGGGAATGGTTGTTCGCTTTGAGACAGCACAGACCATGGCGTCCACTTTCAGAAAATGTAGGCGTTCCTTGGTCGCTGGTTCCAGAGGCTATAAGGCTTCCAAGGCACGACCTCCTTTAAAGCTGGCCTCCGGGGCATCCCACTCCAGGTCAATCAGTTCCTTGAAGGCTTCCATCATTGGGAAGTAGCACGAGGCTTTACGGAGGGTCACCAATATGGGGTTCTTCTTTGGTTCTGCCATAGGATCCGTGCCTGGAATACCCAGAGTCTTCAGAGTGATGGAAACAAGGGCTGGTAATTCATCCCTGTAGAAGAAGCGAAGCATGGTTTGGTATGGTTCCAGGCCTGGAGGAATTTCGCCTTCTTCCAGGGAGCCGCCATCATCATCTGAGGTGTCCAGATCCCTGTCCGGGAAATTCTTGGTTAGGCAGGGCATGTCTTGAGACATCCGAGTAGGGTCGGGAGGATCTTGTGCTTCCGGCAAGGGTTGAGCCTGGAGCGCAACTGGGGCTGATTGCGCCTGAACGAAGGCTTGCAGTCCTTGGAAAAATTCTAACCAGGAGAAGGTCCCTGGGTCCATGTTAATCCCAGGGGGAGTCGGAGTAAGGGCCCCTGAGGTGCCCTCTTGTGGAGAAGCTATCTCAGAGTTGCATAGGTCCGGGGAGCTGTCATATGTAATAGTTTCGGACCCATCCTCAGACAGTGAGGGAACAGGCTTTGGTCCCCCCTGGGCTTCTTTGCAATGCTGACAGAGGCAGGACTCCAGTTCAGGCTGCGTGGCTCTTATGTGGCAGGCTGTACAAACAGAGTGCCTTTTGGCCTTCTTGGGCCCCGGTGTCATTGTCTCTATGTGTAGGCACACAGGTACTAAGCTTAGATGCGCGGTGTGTAGTTGTAAGCGTGGCTGTGCATGTAGTTATGCACATGGAATGCACTCAATTGTGCGCACGGTGTGCGCTCAGTTGTGCACGCAGTTCAGTTGTGCGCGTCTGTATTGGACGCACACAAGTTAGGCTCATCGGGTACCCAGCCTACCCCGCGCGTACTGCTGGTCGAGAAGGGAAGATGGCGCCGACGCCCCCCCACACGTAAGATGGCGCCCCCCCCCCTAGGGTCTCCACGTGTGTGAACCCTTGCACCAGATCGGGGCCTAGCCCAACAGGCTGCTCAACCCGATCTGTGCTCCCTTTTAACCTCACGGAGAAGGGATCGGTTAGGCAATCGAGCTCTGGAGACCGGAGACCTGAATTTAAAGTTTTCTGCTTACCTGGTCTTGGCACTTACCAATCATGTGCCAGACGGTGTCCAGCTGCGGGGGGAGAGGGAATTATCTTCACCGCTGCGCTCGGTTATTGCACCTGCTGCCTTTCAGCCACTCTGGGGGCTAAGTCCACGCCGGGAACCGGCTACCGGACCAAGGCTCACCTCTGAGGGATATCGGAGATCACCTCAGGAATTTTCAACTGGGGGAGGGACCCTTAGGTATCACCGCAGAAGAGCGGGGCTCGATCTTCTTTAAGGTAATTTTGTCTTCTTGCTGTAATTTTTCTAACACTGTGATCTGCTAGGAGATGGAGAGATACTGAGGAGCTGAGGTCACTGCAGGGGTATATCTAGGGTAAACCTCATCTTTGAAATTTGACTCCATCTCCCATCTGCTAGCAGAAGAGCACATAACCCACTGGTCCTGAGTCCATTTGGCTACACACTAGGAAATGGACTTTTACAGAGAGTTCAGTGACTTATTTCAAGATTGAGGGACCTTTTTAATTTTCTCAGAGATTCTCCAACATCTGTAGTGGACTTAAATGATGCTCATGTTACATTATTATATAATCAGAAAGGGAATGAGTTAGATGTGGACTCATAGATCAATATCACTTAGTCATTCGCTGTCAAAATACTGGCCAAAATATTGCAAAAACATATAGAAGATAAGGTATCGCAGTTTATCAGGGGGACCAATCCTGTTTTATAAAAGGGAGAAGCTCAACACATAACACCTGCAGATTATTTAACATTGTGCATTTAATGTGAGTGAGGAATTTGTCTGGGGCCATCTTAACCCTACACGCAAAAAAAGCATTGACAGGATTCAGTAGCCTTACCTTTTTTATACCTTATGAAGGTTCAGATTCCCTGAAGAATTTAATAGATGGATAATCACTTTATATATGTCTCCTAAGGTGTATATTATATTAAACAGCCAACTGAGTGAATCTATTGTGGTAGCCAGCAGTACACGGCACAGTTGCCCACTTTCTCCCTTGTTATTTACTATTGTTATTGAGCGCTGGCACGGGTAACACTGGGCAACAATGAAAGTGTTACTGACCTAAAAGGTCCTACTCTGTAGTATCTTGATGTGCCGAACACGAATATGACCATGAAAAGTTTTTATTGGCTCTCGGTTTGAAGATATTTAATATAGTTCACTTTCTATGTTTAGTCATGTAAATTTATCCAGTAGGACTGTAAATAAGCCTAGAATGATGTAATATTGCATAATACCATCATGCACACATCATCCAGAGTTTATTTCATCATTTTCTGATGCAATGCAGTTCTACTGCCATGCTGCTGCTGAGTAAGTTGACGTCAGCAGAGTACTATATGAAGCCCAGACAGAAAGGGTGAGCATTTGAAATATTCATGCTGGTTGACTACTGCTGGACACTCCGCAGAGATGCTCCCAAAAAGGTGTACAAGAGACAAGCAAAGAAATCTAAGACGTAGTCTATGACTTCATTTTTCAAACGGTATTAACCGTAGGTCTCCTACTATTGGCATACAATTCAAGATGTAATTATATTATTGCATATTACAAAAAAACTAGAGCCAATTTTGCATTTTCACAGTCACATTCATGTTTAGCACATGGAAATTTATAAGAATTGACTAATTTCATTTCAGTAACATGACTTTTGTGAAAATTTGTTGCCCAGTGAGCTATTGGCATACAGTTCACGATGTAATTATATTATTGCATATTACAAAAAAACTAGAGCCAATTTTGCATTTTCACAGTCACATTCATGTTTAGCACATGGAAATTTATAAGAATTGACTAATTTCATTTCAGTAACATGACTTTTGTGAAAATTTGTTGCCCAGTGAGCTATTGGCATACAGTTCACGATGTAATTATATTATTGCATATTACAAAAAAAACTAGAGCCAATTTTGCATTTTCACAGTCACATTCGTGTTTAGCACATGGAAATGTATAAGAATTGACTAATTTCATTTCCGTAACATGACTTTTGTGAAAATTTGTTGCCCAGTGTAATTTGAGAGCACATGGGAATTTGAGAGATTAAAATAGTTGAGAAACTTCATAAAATATCTTTGTATGCGAATGATGTTTTAATTTACTTGTCCAAGGTGGATAGCTCGGACTCCCACTTAATGAAGCTGTTGGAAGAGTATAGAACACTATCAGGATATCAGTTCAATGCCATAAAGTCAAAGCTTATCCTTATAGGGGGAGTGTCTCACAAACCTAGGTGTTTGAGGCAGTTTAGGTTGGCTACATCTGGGTTTACTTATTTGGGAATTAAGACCTCATCAAATTTGAAAGATCTATTTAAATTGAACTATGACCACCTTGTTATTCGCAAGAATCTCAAGGAATGGGTGGACTTAAAGATATCTTGGGCGGGACGATTAATTTGATTAAGATGTATGTACTTCCCAAGCTGATGTATCTCTTTCAGTATGTTCCAAGTTCTGTCCCACAGCATGTGTTTGACTTGTTAAATTGGCAGGTGGGAAGCTTTATCTGGAGCAATAAGATGCCACGTATCCATCGGTCTATATTATGCCTACCTAGGTCTACTGGATTTTCAAAGTTATTATTCGGTGGCTAGGTTGGAATGCCTGCAGGACTGGTTCAATCCAGAGGTAAACTATGGGTAGTTGTCTGTGGAGAGGGCTCAGATGGAGGATATAGGGCTGCCATTACTACTCATGCTATCTGTAACTTCATTAGCTATCAGATGGGTTTTGCGTAGCAGTTCCATCATTGTCCACATGATTCAGGTGTGGAGGAAGGTAGGAAAACACATGGGCAGGGTGCAATAGGAAATATCTCCTATTATGCCCTTGGCTAAGAACCCGTACTGCTCCTCTTACCCAGATATGACTAATTGGCAGGCTTCAGGCCTGCATTACATGTGGCAACTGTGAAGTGGTGCTATGCTGGTGGACCCTTGGAAGGAGGAGGAGTCAGTAGCATTGGGCTGGCTACTCAAAGCCGCAGAGTCTGCGGCATTGGACTGGCGGCTCTGGGCCATGAAAAAGAGCGGCGGCGGCTTCCTGCCATTGTCAGGAAGCCCAGAGATGGCCTGTCCGCCATAGTGCGGCATCAGGTGAGTGAGGCCAGCTGCCAAGTGTAACAAGTGGAGGATGGTTTTGGGAGTTTGGGGACCTGGTTGCTGATTATCAAATCGAGCAGAAGATTCACTGATTTATTTGCAACTGTGACGTTCTTTGCATAAACTGAAATGGGAAGGATGGGCTCCTAGAACTCCAAGTTCAGTTGAGCGCTTTGTGAGTGATCCGACTATTAGTGAGAAAGTCATATCTCGATTTTATAACAGTATTACAAATACTAACGAGATTCCAGGGAAAATTTCCTCTATAATACGCAAATTGAATGAGGGTCTGCAATTCTCGCTGGATGACACAGATTGGGATATAATATGGTTGACTGCACATTCTTTATCTATTTTTAGGTTTTTCATTCATGCTGCCACCATATCCTGTGTAGACTCCTGAAATTCTTCCTTCATTGATATTCTTATTTTTGTCCTTAAGTCTTTGTTCCCGATTCATAACTCAACTGCTTGCCCAGTTCTTATCCAGCCCATAACCATATAACCGCTCTTTTCATAACTTGTTACTGTCTGCCATTTCTGAAAGAATTCAGTTTAAAATTCTCCCATTCTCTGCACTCTGGGCTGATTTTTTTCTGATCCTACATGCCTCCCTGTGGTTGCTATTTTCATATTTTGCAGGGTGAAGGAATGCATAGAATGATTTTCCACACTGCATTCTGGGTACTTTTCTATAGAGAGGGTTGATTCAATTTCACGTCAGTTGCAAATTATCAGCACATCAGCCAGCAAGCAGAATGGGGAGCATGGACACCTAGGAATTGTTAAGCTTTTGCTGAAAAGAAAAAAAAAATGGTGTTCTGAAGGTGATTTCTCTTTCTAGGGAAATGAGGGAGAGGCACCTATTGGTAAGAAATGCTTTAAATGCAGCTTGATTATCAATCACTGGAGGGTTCAAGGTCTGGCATGCTTGATTCAGCCTGTGCTTCAGTGGCTGTGTGAAATCACCCAACTGCAGAGAGACCAGGTTTGGCAGTCATGGGGAAGGCAGGTCCTGGCAGTCAAGAGATGGTCTCTTGTGTGTAGCAGTGAATTTATGTGTAGCAGTGAATTTAGACGTGGCAATCCCCCATTGGTTTATTGTTCCTTTATAAATGGCGTCTAGTCATTCCAGCTTCCGGTTGAAGAGACGGATTTACCAGAACACGGAACATATTACTGAGCAACAATATCGTTAGTACCGCTGTGAATAAGGTAAAACTTTGATATTATTACTCTCTCAAGTTATTGACTTATAGATGTGTTTTGTAGATGGCCCCATGAAGAAGGTGGAAAACCGAAACACGGACCGTGTCGGGCATGTTATCCTCATGGCACAGAGTCGCACAGTTTCTTCAATCTATATCGCTTGAATAAGCTAAGTAATACTATTACTATGAAAAATAAGAATTAAGGAAGAGTTTATGGATTTTATCAAGGTGAATAAGCATATAAAAAAATCAAAAAAATGGTGTTGGATGACCTATGATTATATATTGAGTGGTAGTGCGAGATATACTACTTGCTAAGCAGCACACTCATTCAAAAAAAGGCTCCGAAAAAATGCCTATATGAGGTCATAATTAGTGGACAAATTAAAAAGAATTCTTTCTGATTTTTCAGCTGTAAAATTGATGTAGAAATAGAGGTGATTTTGGTCCTTTAATATATAAGATTGCTCATTGACTGAACCCTCCAAAGAAAAAATTTGAGAATTTCTGTCATCTGTAAGTCAAGAGATGGTGCCAGGTGAAGGAACCCCATGTCACAAAAGCTGTTCCAATAAGTGATCCATGTATAGAGTGCTCTGGGTACACCAGAACTGTCCAAGCAGCATTAGGACACAGAGGTGGCACAGGGAACTGGGTGGTAGCAAGGCTCAGGCCAGATCAGAGCAGTGAAAATATTGTGTACTGTGTGGAGGATCCTAGGGGAAGATCTGTCTGTGTCTTTAGGAGTGGTGGACTGTGTGTATGTGTGTGAGTGAATGGATGACGCACAGTTTCTTCCTTCTGTTATGCACTCTGCCATGTTGTTTCCTCCATCCCCTTCTACCTACTTCCCACAGCCATGATGCAATGAATTTTCTGTATCCTTTGTCTCCAGATGCCTGTCACACTCAGAAGTCTGACCCTACAGATGACCTCCTGATCCTCCAGTCCCCGGAGCCATTGGCTGTCCTTTCCTTGCTTACATCCCTGCAGGCACTGACCAGGCTGCGTGGAGACGGGAGCAGGGCCCTGGTGACTATGAAGATGCTAGGCATCACAGTGGGGCCTAGGGAGGAGGGGGAGGGGGAGGGGTGGCATTAGCAGTTACAGCATTGGGCAGGTGCTACGAGGACAGGCACTACTGGAGCTGGCCAGGGTGCTGCAGTTCAGAGTTGTGCATGGCCACCCTTCTCCCTCCTTCAGCTGCATCTTCCCGTTGGGGGAGCTGGGGAGGGAATATGGCAGGTAGGGATTTTATGGTGCATTCTTTCCCATTCACAGCCCCGCTCTTGCCCTTTCTGCTTCCCTCCATTTTCTCATCCCTTGCCTCCTCCTTTTTCATCCCCTCTTCCCTCCTTTCACGCACACTCCCTTTGCCTCCTCTCCTCCTTCCGTCTTCTCACTCATTCCCCTTCCCTCCTCCTAACTCTCTTCCCCTCACCACACTCCCTTATCCTTACTCAGCACTCCCTATTCTTCTCATTCTCCTTCTTCCTCTCCTCTCCCCTCCCCTCTTATCCTCACTTATACTCCTTATCCTCTCATCCTCCTCCTTCCTCTTCTCTCCCCTCCCCTCCCTCCACACACACACACACACACACACTACCTGCCCCTCCTCCTGCATTCCCCTCACTTCTGCACACCTCTCCTTCCTCTCACTAAACTAGACTTCCTCTTCTGATTGGGGGGGGGGGGGGTAGGAAGGGGATCCCACCAGATTTTCTGCTCTTCATCATGCTGCCATGTGGGACTCCTACTGCTGGAAGAGTTGGGGATCCCATAAGCATTGCCTTACCACCATGTGGGAGTTCTTGATGGCGGGATGGACACTCCAACATTTCTGACTTCTGCCACACTGCCTTCTGTTGCTGGCCATGCACGTGCACAAAGCCATTGCCACTGGCTGGTGTATGCACAAATCTCAAAGTTAGCCAAGAACTGACACACTGAATGGCAGAGATGGGAAATTATATTAAAGGCTAGGGTTTATTATTTAAAGAGATGGCACACTGGCTTTGGCCCTAAGTACCTGTTTATAGCAGGAATAGGAAACTCTGGACCTCAAGTGCTGCAAAACAGGTCGGGTTTTTAGGATAATCACACAGAATATCAATGAGAGGGATTTATATGCACTGCCTTCATTCAGGCAAATAAACCTAATGCATATTCATTGTGGATATCCTGAAAACGTGACCTTTTTACAGCACTTGCAAACCAGATTTACCTACTCCTGGTCTATAGTTTAAATAAAATTTCACTAATGTTTGTGCACAAACGTTCCTACCTTGGCGGTTTTCTGGGCCATTAGTAACCAAAACATTTTTTATATTGTGTCACACCCATTTTTCAAAAATGCTAAAGTTTATAAAATAATTTTGTTTTCCATTCTGGAATTTCTTGTTATCAATCCAATAGATTTTAATATGGAATTAGAATAATAAAAGTCCTCATTCAGAATGTTGTGCTGTTTGTTCTGAACATTTTTTTAGTCCAATTCATTTTTCATAAGTATCATCTTTAAAATGACATAGCTGTGATTATAAATATTCAGGGGCTCTTGGTTCCTTTTCTCCTTAGTCACTCAATACAGTGCATGCATAATGTACCTAGAGGAATGAAGTAATACACTTTATGTAAGCATTATAGCATAAAAGTGCTTTTCTCAGGATAAGGGCATGCCACTTGACCACCACAGACCATTTTTTACTTCTCCGTAATTGTTTCCTCCATTTCCACCATTGGTTTCCACTTATGGGAACAGAAGAGAATAACAAATATTTTTCTGTCTTAGTAAGTGATAACAAGTCTTCTGGGATGCTCGTACCAGCTTTCTGAGTATGCTTCCCATAAATCATTCTGATGGGAAAACAATAGCAGTGGTCAGTTAAACAGTATTTTCTGTCATACAGCCTGGAACTTTGGTGCTACTACGTTTTCATTAATTTGTTGGTTACTGCTGACTATAAAGTGAAGCAGAGAGTTGTTGTGATGTTGTCTGTCCCACCCCAATATCTTGCTATTCAGTGCTTTGCTGTTGTTATCCTGTCCATATAGTTTGCTGACTTTCTTCCTTAGATGTTCCATTATTGTGGAACAGGAAGACAGTCTCATACCTCTCAACTTTCATTCTGAAAAGGCAAGCATACTTTAACCACTTCATTCCCTGCCACAGGCTTCAGTATCATTTTCCTCTTTACTATCAGATTTTCTCCCTTTTAACTTATTTAACGTCATAGAAATCCCTCTCAAATCTCCCTTTTAACTTATTTAACGTCATAGAAATCCCTCTCACTGGTGATTAAACAGTTTGACACGTATGCTATTTTAAGAAAGCTCCCATTGTAGGATATCATTTCTACCAGTACAATAGAAGTTGTTGGGTTACACTAATGTACAAAAACGTATTCATGTGTGTAAAATGGCAAATTTGATATGCCAAGGACAAAATGACTGGCTTAACTTGGCAAATCTTATTTACAAACTATTTGTTTTTCTTTTTTCAAGGGCTTCCCAAACATGTCCTGGGGAGTGCATCGCTGGTCAGGTGTCAGAATATCCACTATAAATATTCATGAGATAAATTTGCATAGTCTGGAAATTCATTTCATGCTGTTGCAGGCGTGGACCAAGGTGGAGTTGGAGCCTATGGGTGCCAGGGCTGGCAGGTCTTAGGTGGGAGCCTCTGATCTGAAGATCCATAACTGAAGCTGGGGTGTGCAGGTGAGGTCGAAGATAAGCTCGTCAGGGCAAATGGTATTCAGGGAATGTCGAGTAGTCAGGTTGTGGTTTGTGGCAGGCAGCAATCAAGAGAAGTCCAGGAAGCAAGCCGAGGTAAATACCCAGTAACCATCCAAGGGAACACGGGATGAATGGGCAGGGCAAGGAGACAAGGAGCAGCACAGGAGGCAAGGCACACTGAAGAACCAAGAAATAAGACTGACCATAGGAACTGATGGACAAGTCAAGGATCACAGGAATGAAGACCAGAAACTAAAGACTAGACGAAGACCAGGAACTGAAGACAGGAATGCTGAGGCAACTCATACTACAAGAGCAGTAGGAGACCTGTTGCTGAGGCGAAGACTGGAGAGAAGCAAGGCCATTTTATAGGCCAGAGGCAGTGTGGTCATCTGTGGGAACTGCAAGGGATTTCCTGTTGCGGGTCCTTTAAATCTTGTGCTGTCGGATGCACATGTGCCTAGGGAGGTGTTATAATTAGTGAGGTTTGGGTGGACCCTTGGACAATGTGGCAGCTGACCACGCCCACGGGGGGAAGTCCCATGAGGGGCCACAGGTCAAGCTCAGCTCTGGATACACAAACACAGATATTTCTTTATTTAGACAGTTTGAGAAGCCACCAGAGGTGGCAGTAGTGAGCAGAAGATGTAGCTCAGCTGGGCTAGTATTCCCCAGGGTGCTGGAACAACGGTTCCTCCGGTAGCAGTGCTGAGTGGAGAGAACTGAGAAAGTGAGTATAATAGAACATTCCCAGAATCCCAAATATGGAGAAGCCCCGAGATAGGGAGAGCTGGCCCTCGAGGAGCAAGTACCAGATCCCTGGAAGCAGAGAGACTCGGTGGCAAAATACTCACACAGCGGTTCCACGTAAGAGATGGCACTGGCGCTGGAACGGAGGCAGGCCCTCGAGGAGCGAGTACCTGGTTCCAGGGAGACAGCTCTGAGGAGTGGAAGATAGTAGTAGTCACTGATGGTGTCCGTAGTGAATTCTTCCAAGTAGAAGAGGAGATAGATGCAGGCAGCGGGTCAGGGAACATGGGCCCTCGAGGAGCAAGTACCGGTTACCTGATAGCTACCTGAAAGAAGCAAAAGAGGCCCCCGAGGAGCGTGTACCCCATTAGCAGAAAGAATCCAATGGAAGTTGGAAAAGCAGAGTAGTTGGGTACGGAGAGAGAATCCCATCCATAAGAATCCCCTTGCTAACTCAACGGCTAGCAATAAACTGTAGGCTTAAATATCCGGGCAGCATGACGTCATCACAGGGGGACGCCCCTGAGGAATGCGCCAATGAGGAAATAAGAATGAGGGCTGCGCAGCGCATGCCCTAAGGTACCTGTAGAACGTGGCGGGAGGCAGCGCCCAAGCCGGTCCGGGGACGCCGGAGAGGATGGCAGGCGGATGCTGCGGCAGCCAGGTGTCCGTGAAGAGCAGGAGGAGCCGCAAAAAGAAAAGGTAGGCAGTGTGAAGCCGTCGGGAAGTGACAGTCGCAACAGTACTCCCCCTTCAAAGGGTGGTCTCCTCTGCGGTTACCAGGTTTTGGTTTCCAAGGATGCGAGAGATGAAACTGATGGAGCATCTCTTTGTCAAGGATATTAGCCAGAGGCTCCCAAAACTTTTCTTCGGGGCCAAAACCTTCCCATGAAAGAAGGTATTCCCAAGTCTTGCCTCGTCTTCGGACATCAAGGACGGCTTCTACCTTGTATTCTAGGTCATCTTCGCATTGATGGGAGATGGTTCCTGAGACTTGGAAGAAAACTCACTGAGAATGAGTGGTTTCAAAAGTGAAACATGGAAAGCGTTGTGGATGTTTAATCCAGGTGGTGGCTTCAGACTGTAAGTGATGTTGCCAAGACGTCGGAGAATTGGAAATGGTCCAATGTAGCAAGGAGCAAATCGAGTGGAGGGTAACTTCAGTCTAAGGTGCTTAGTGGAAAGCCAGACTTTGTCACCTGGTTGAAAGACAGGCGCTTTGGAATGGTGAGCGTCATAAAACCTTTAGGCTTGATCACTCGCTTTGAGTAGCATTTCTTTCGTCTGAGTCCATAATTGATGGATATCATCAGCAGTGGATTGAGCTGCTGGGGACGTCACTGAGAGCTTCAGCGGAAGTGGCGATGATGGTGAACGTCCATATACCACTTCAAAAGGTGTTGATCCAGTGCATGATGCTGGATGAGAATTAATGGAGAATTCAGCCCATGGTAACAGTTCGACCCAGTTATTCTGACGGCAACTCACATAGGCCTGAATGAACTGTTTCAGGGTCCTATTCATCTGTTCTGTTTGGCCATTTGATTGAGGATGATAGGCTGATGTATAATCTAGAGCAGTGGTTCTCAACCTTTTTCCCATCGTGACATACCTGACAGGCCACGCTCACATGTGTGACACAATTCACAGCGGAAATAAAAAGTAAAGGTCCGGTAATTATTTTTATTGTTTAAAATGACAAGGAAAAGATATGTATTCTGTCTGAACAGAAACTGCATAAATAGTAAACATCCCACATCAAACAGCACCAATTTCCAGCACTTAAACAGTAACCACCTTACCTAAGAAAAGGCAACACTGAAAATATTACACCAGGCCTTAAGACACCAATACATCTCCTATTAGGAAAACAGACCAAGTCAGGCTGCTATAGAGCCCTACACAGAAACTACACGCCAGCAGAATACCTCACCTCAGTCACATGTGCTGACCCTCACCTAACAAGGAATAAAGAGACCAAAACGCATAACTAGAAGCATGCAGAAAAAACTGAATTGGAAAATGCAACAAGCCAGAGTCTCTGTATGCAGTGCAACAAAGGAAAAAAAGAAACATCACCCATCCTTATAAAACAAATCAAGAAATATAAAATCAGTAGCAGTAAAACCATACTAACAAAAAGAACAGATTATTTTGAAACAGCTGATGAGTGGAATATCCAATAATTAAAAAACTCATATAAAAAATTCTAGATACCAATAAATATTTCAAAATAGCAGACACAAAGAACAAGTAATGAAAAATAAGGATACAAAATTTTTTTCCTCTGCATACCTGGGAACGTTTGATATTCAGGTCTCCTGAGATTGTTTTGAATTAACAGGAGGAGGGGTGGTTTGCTTGGAACTTTCTCCTCTCTCTCAGTCACATACCAGCGCTCTCTCACACACTGGCTCTCAATTTCACACCTATACACACATGCTCTCAGTCACTCACATATATACATACTTTTTCTCTCACTTATATAGGCTCTTAATTACACATTTACACACATGCTGTCTATCTTTTCACGCTTACACACACAGGCTTTCAATCACACACATACATGCTGTCTTTTTCTCTCACACACAGACTCTCATTCACATGCTTACAAACATGCTCTCTCTCTTTCTCTCATTTACACACAGGCTCTCAATCACATACTCACATGCTCCCTCACCTAAACCAGCTCTCAATCACACACAGACACACATGGTCTCTCTTTCTCTCATTTACACACAGGCTGTCAATCAAATATTCAGATGCTCCCTCACCTAAACCAGCTTTCAGTCAGTCACAGACACACATGCTCTCTCTCTTACTTACACACACAGGCTCTTAATCATACATACACATGATCTCTCTCACACACAAAGTATCTCAATCATACTCACATACTCTTTCACACAAACAGTTTTTCAATCACAAACTTACACAGAGAGGTTCCCGATCGTAAACTTACATTCATGCTCTCTCTCTCTCTCCCAGGCAGGCTCTCAATCACAGACATACTCTTTTTCACATATACAGGCTCTCAATCATTCACATACATGCTATCTCACTCACACACGTACACACACAGGATCCCAAACACACATGCTTGCTTGCTCATTCACTCGCTCTCCCTCCCTCCCTCCCCGGAACTAGCAGCAGCAGCAGCAGCCTCCTCCCAACCCTAACCTCCTTCGTTTTCAGCCCTGGCGGAGCAAGGAGTCTCATTCCTCAGGCCGCACCTCTCTTCTGTTCTTTGGGCTGATGCTGACCACACTAGCATGGTCTCTTCTTCCCGCGCACGCACCCATTGCTCACCACTTCCTCTTCTGGGCCACGGGGGGGGGGGGGGGTTCGGGAAGAAGAGACCATGCCGGTGCCGCTGATTCCACCTGTTCTACCGCGTTCTGCCCGGGCTGACAGCATTTTAAGCCCGGGCGGAGGATTACCGGGGAGCAGCTGGGTCAGTGGGGAACCGGGAAGTGTGGCGACACACCTGTGTGTTCTTGGCGACACACTGGTGTGTCGCGACACACCAGTTGAGAACCACTGATCTAGAGAGATGTTGAAAAGCTTGCACAAAGCCTTCCAGAACTTGCCATGAACTGTGATCCTCGATCCGAGACTATGTGCTTCGGTAGGCCGTGAAGGCGAAAGATGTGGGTTATGAAGAGCTTCACAAGCTCCAAGGCTGAAGGTAAGCCAGGCAGCGCCATGAAATGGGCCATCTTGCTGAAGCGGTTGACAATATGCTGAGGTTCTTCTGGAACATCCTCTGAGAGAAAGGAGCGTGACAGGGCATCAGCTCTGGTATTCTTGTCTCTGGGGCGATATTTGAGCACGAAGTCAAAACGGTTAAAAAATAAGGATCATCTGGCTTGTCTATGGTTAAGATGTTGTGCATAGCGGAGATACTCTAGATTCTTATGGTCCGTAAACATGGTAATTTATGTTGAGCGCCTTCGAGCCAAGGCCGCCATTCCTCGAATGCCAACTTAATAGCTAGGAGCTCTTTATCTCCAATCCCATAGCTCTTCTCTGCCGGAGAGAAACGTCACGAGAAGAAGGAGCATGGACGTAAGGATTTGGAGTCTCCGGTTTGGCTCAATACAGCCCCCACACCAACATCAGAAGCATCGACCTCCACGATGAATGGCTTGTTGGGGTCTGCATGATGCAGGCATGGTTCGGTGGAAAAGGCAGTCTTTAAATCCTCAAACGCAGAAATGGCCTCTGCAGACCATTTAGAAACGTTGGCCCCTTTCTGGGTCATTGCAGTCAAGGGCACAGTTAAAGAAGAATAATTCTTTATGAAGCTTCTATAATAATTAGTGAACCCCAAAAATCGTCTCAGGGCCTTTAGGCTGGTAGGTTGGGACCAATTTTTAATACGTTCTAATTTTTGGGGATCCATCTGGAAGCCATCTTTAGACACAATATAGCCAAAAGGCACAGAGTCCTTATGGAATTCGCACTTGAATAGCTTGGCGTAGAGCCGATGTTCTCGAAGTCTTTGTAGTACTTGTTTGACATCCTCTAGATAAGTAGACAAGTCCTGAGAAAAATTCAGGATGTCATCTAGGTACACTACGACACTCTTGTACAACAGGTCCCGCAAGATGTCGTTCATCATGTCTGGAACACAGCGGGTGCGTTGCACAGGCCAAAGGGCATTACTAAGTACTCAAAATGACCATCTCGAGTGTTGAAGGCTGTTTTAAATTGGTCACCACTGCGAATGCAAAATGAGTTATAGGCTCCCTTTAGGTCAAGTTTCGAGAATATCTTGGCCTTGATAGTCGATATAAGGATGTAAAGTACCGTCTAGAGATGTGCAGGCAAAAAGTTTTCGTTGCGTACGCGATAGGTATTCGTGGGGGGTCAATTCCGTTTCATGCGGAAGTATGGAGAATTCAATAAGTTGTCGATCTGTAAATACGTTACTACTAAATTAACTACAACCCCCCACCCTCCTGACCCCCCCCCCAAGACTTACCAAAACTCCCTGGTGGTCCAGCGGGGAGTCAGGAAGCCATCCCTGCACTCGTTTGTGGTTTCCTCACGGCGCCAATAGCCTGTGTCACAGGGGCTGCCGGTGCCTTTGGTCAGCCCCTGTCACATGGTCACCGGCGCCATCTTGTGCTCCTACCAAGTGACAGGTCATGTGGCAGGAGGTCGCTCCGGGACCCTCGTTGGACCCAACCGGAACTTTTGGCCAGCTTGGGGGGGGCCTCCTGACCCCCACAAGACTTGCCAAAAGTCCAGCGGGGGTCCGGGAGCGACCTCCTTTCACGCCGCCCGTCCGATCCCAATACTCAAAATGGCGGCGATCGCTGCCATTTTGAGACTCAAAATCGCCGTCCCGCCAATACTCAAAATGGCGCCGATCGCCTTTGCCCTCACTACGACGGCGATCGAACCAGAATGGAAGAGCAGGAGGAGCCGCAAAAAAGGAAAGGTAGGCGGTGTGAAGCCGTTGGGAAGTGACGGTCGCAACAGGAGGTCCGAGAATGCTGGCAGCATCCTGCCGTGAGTCGCGTCAGAGGCATTGGCCTAAAGGAGCACAGTGCCCTCCTGTGCGTCTGCATCACAGTTACTTTGTGGTATAGGGGGGTCAATGCTGGTGATCCGGGCTCAGAGGTAAGAGTGGTGGTTCGCAAAGAAGTCCCACAGACCGCCAAATACAGCTCATACATATTCATTGTGGATATCCTTTTAACCTTTCTGGCTGTAGGGTCTCCAGGACAGGTTTGAAAAATCCTGTCATAGTCAAATTATTCCAGCAATGGGGAGGAATGTATATTAACATGCTGTAGTACTTCTGCCCAGCTCAGACTTCAGTAGGCTCATGTCTAATGATTGCTGCTTTATGATGCAGTCCAGATGTATTCCACACATTAAGAAAGGTGGAAAGAAGGCAAAACGATTACCGGCATGGTTAAAAGGGGAGGTGAAAGATGTTGCGGTCTCTACCACTTCCCTCCGCTTAGGGGTCAAACCCGCCTACCTCCGTTTCAAGAATCACCACATTCCGCCCGCTCTGGACCCCGGGGGCTGCTCTCACTCCACGTGGCGGCCGCCATTACGTGCCTGCTTCTCGTCAGTCTCGTGCGCGCGCGAGGACGCCCGTCTTGAGCGCTCAACTCCCGGAAGCTGGCCCCGCCCGTACTGCTGACATCACGTCTGAGCCTCGATATAATTGGCGTCCAGACTCTCACTCATCGCCTTGCAACAAGGTTCACAACTCCATAGTTGTTCTTAGTTGCGTTCCTGGTGATCTCCATGTTTCCTGCTTCTGACTCCGGTTTGCCTCTGACTCCACTTCTGCCTGCTGCCTGCCTCTGACTCCGGTTTGCCTCTGACTCCACTTCTGCCTGCTGCCTGCCTCTGACTCCGGTTTGCCTCTGACTCCGCTTCAGCCTGCAGCCAGCCTCCAACCCCAGCCTGCTTCTGCTTCAGCCTACAGCCTGCTTCAGCCTCCGGTTTGTTACCGACTCTGCTTCAGCCTACAGCCTGCTTCAGCCTCCGGTTACCACCGACACTGCTTCAGCCTACAGCCTGCTTCAGCTTCCGGTTCGCTACCGACTCCGCTTCAGCCTACAGCCTGCTTCAGCCTCCGGTTTGCTACAGACTCCGCTGCTGCCCGCTGCCCTGCCTTCAGCCGGCCCTCGGCCCTGTATAGCCGGTCCCCTGCTTCCCGGGTACCTTGGACTTCCGATCCTTCCTGTTTGCTCTGGTCCCGGTCTAAGCCTATTTCAACCACTGGACTTTCAGTCTCTGTTCCAAGTCCCGAGGTCCCAGTGCCCTACAGGCTCCTCCCGGGGGGTTCCTGGTTCCCGGGTGAACACCTCCTGCCTGTAGCTCCGCCTCCTGGCCTCCCCTGTCACCCTAGGTAGGCCAGCCCAAGGGTCCACTGTCTTGCCAGCAGTATCCAACTGCAACAGTTTGCAAGGCCATGGACTCGGCGGAGGTCCCAAGCCTGCAGGCCATTCCGGGAATGGCACAACGCCTCCAGCAGCAACAGCACTGCATTGATACACTTGCTGCCACCGTGGAACAGCTGGTCTCCCGCATGGAGGCTCCTCCTCCGGAACCGCCTCCAGCTCCTTCTCCGGCACCAGCACCCAGTCCAGCTTCAGTGACTCAGTTACCCACGCCGACCCAGTATGCCGGGGATATCAAGACTTGCCGTGGCTTTTTAAATCAGTGCTACTTGCGTTTTGCCCTCCTGCCTGCACAGTTTTCCTCAGACGCAGTTAAAGTGGCATATATATTCTCGCTACTGGATGGTAAGGCCCTTGACTGGGCTTCACCCTTGTGGAAGCACCAGGACCCCTTGCTACAGAATCTGCAGGAATTTGTCCTCAACTTTCACCTCGCTTTTGATGATCCTGCACGCCAGACCACCGCCGCCTCGGAGCTCTTGCACCTCAGGCAAGGGACACGCTCGGTGGCCGATTACACCATTGACTTTCACACGCTGGCCATGGAAGTTGGCTGGCGAGATGATTGCCTTAGGGGAATCTTCCTGGAGGGGCTTGCTAGTCGCATCAAGAATGAGTTAGCAGGCCGGGACCTCCTGGAGGACTTAAATGACTTAATTGACATTGCTGGCAGGGTGGATCATCGCCTGCAGCAGCGGGACAAGGAGACCCGCTCCTACCGTAAGGCATCACCACAGTCGTCCACTGCCTCCAGAACCCCGGCTCCTAAGGTCCTCCCGGCCTCTGTCAGTAGTGGAAAACCCATGCAATTGGGTAGATCTCCGTTGACTCCCGAAGAAAGGAAGAGGCGCCGCTTGCTGGGCCTCTGTCTCTACTGCGGAGGCAAGGGGCACTTCCTCGCCAATGCCCGGAACGTCAGGGAAACGACCGTGCCTAGGTTATACCGAGGAGCTACACCTAGGCTCTACAGGATCAGCTCCTCTATGTACCTTGCCAGTGACTCTGAAATACCCCAGTGGGGAGCTCCAGATCCGTGCCTTCATCGACTCTGGTGCTGAGGGAATTTTATTGTGGCCGCCCTGGTGAATCAACGGTATCTCCCCACGCTACAGAAAGTTCCTCCACTGCGGATTTCCTCTATCTGGGGCACCCTGCTCCCTGGTGTCATCACCTGCTCCACAGCCCCCTTGACTCTCCAGACAGGCTTGTTCCATTCGGAGGAGATCTCCTTGCTAGTCTTGGAACGAGCTGTGCACCCCCTGGTTCTTGGACTACCCTGGTTGCGACAGCATTCGCCCGTTATTCAATGGGATAACTTTCAGCTAACCTGATGGAGTCCCTTTTGTTTTGAGCATTGTCTACGTCTCCCACGTCCACTGAAAACCTTGCACCTCTGCTCCTCGCTTCTGCTGCCCGAGCTATATCAAGACTTCGCTGACGTCTTCTCCAAAGAAATGGCAGAAATACTTCCCCAACACCAGCCTTTTGATTGCCCAATTGACTTGTTGCCGGGCACCACGCCTCCCCGTGGCTGGGTGTACCCTTTGTCTTTGCCTGAGACTACTGCTATGTCTCAGTATGTGACTGAGAACCTTGCCAAGGGCTTCATTCGTCCTTCTCGCTCGCCCGCCGGAGCCGGCTTCTTCTTCGTGGCCAAAAAGGATGGCTCTCTCCGTCCATGTATAGACTATCGTGGCTTGAATGCCATCACCAAGCGAGATTTTTTTCTTGGCTTACCATCTGAGTGCATATTAGCCTGCCACTGGAGATCAACTACAGCTCCCGAAATGGCTTTCTAGTTGCATTTGTTATAGCGAGTATATACTTTGGAGATCATAACATTCTATGTTAGGGATTTCTATTATGATATTCCAAAAGAATAAGAACCTTTTGGGGCAAAAGTGGCTTCATTATCTTCTCTCATGTATGATGGTGATGGTAGTTGATATTGCAGAGTGAAGTTAATGTTCAAAAATGCCTAGGCACTATATTTATATATATATATATATATATATATATATATGTCCAGAAATGCCTTTTTTTGGGAGTTGAAGTATTTTAGTACTTACCTATATTATTCCTATATCAATCTACATTTCATCGCCTTAAGCTCCATGATTGATCTGTTAAACCAGTTCCACACATTTTTACTAGTCTAATTACTGTGTTTTTTACTTTTACATAGAATTGTTTTATTTTATGTTTGCTGACATTGTACTTACATAGTGTATAATAAAGTATTCTTAAATTAAATAATAAAAATAAAAGATATTTTTACACACCCAAACCCCAAGGATTGCAGGCTATATATGAAACAATGCAAAGATGAAGCATTCAATGGCCAAACTACGCAGTAATCTGAAGAACCAGGTTGCCCTTGTAAAAGTGTGAATGAACTGAATGATAACTGCGGGCTTAAGTATGGAGGAATAGGCAGCATGAGCATGTTTCTGTCACATGTGCTTTAGAGGATTGTAGCAAGCATGTTTAGTCAGAAGCAGTGCTCTCTTTTGCCTCCAACGCAGACACTGAGGGAGGTAGCTGTGAAGTCAAGAGTAGGAAACAGTCTAGTCATTGTGCAGCACAGAAAAATAAATCTCGAGCAGGATTTGACCACGTTAAAACCACCAATGGTGGGAGAAACTCGTCAACTGGTGCTCCATTAGAGATGCCATGGACTTTGACTTTGCCAGCAGCATTAAAAACAAACTACAGCTTAATCTCTATTTAAGTCATGGCAAGTCTCAAAGTTTTAGAAGCATGTTTGAATAAGCTGTGCAGTTACATGCTTCTATGAGGCTAGGAGAGTGGTTTGCAAACAGCAACAAATTCAACTGGCAAGTCCATTATATGAGACTGGCAAAGACAAATGGTGCCGGGTCTGCCTGTTGCCAGTGGTTAAGGATCAGCTCCGCAAGGGATTCTGGGTGAAGGGAGACACCACTCTCTGTGCTAGGGCCCAGAAGGGGAGCAGGCAGGAATCCAGTTTATGCAAAGACCTGCTGCTATGTGTAATGTCTGAGTGCTACCCATTCTGCAAGGTCAGCTACATTTGTTCTCTATTTTTTTGTTTCTGCACTGTAAATAAATTTGCACCTAAAGAAACAGCCAGAGTCTGCCTCCTTATTCCTCTTGGTGTATCCTAAGCCACAAATGGCCATGTTACCACACAATCCCACTGTTGCACAGGCTTTAGTGAAGCTCTGTTTAGGACACGGAGTTGATTTATATTCCCTATATTACTGATTTAAATAAGCAAGCTATAACAGGCATAGTGCTGCACAACCAAAATGTACTATACAGTTTTTTATATGAGATAAAAACAGGCAATGTTGTAACTGTTTTCTTTGGAGAATCATTTCCTAAGGGAGTAATATGATTATTACTGTATGTTCTTAGCTTATGTAAAAGGTGCCCTTCCCATTTGGCTGTTAACCTATTTAAATTAAACAGCTCTATTAGGATTAAGAAACAAATATGAGCTAAGAAATAGGACACAGAGAAGTGTAAAAATGTCTTGAGGAAGTAATTTTGTACTTACTGCACAAGAAAAAAGGTTTTGATACCAGTTGCCTGAGGAAACTGCAGAAGCATACTCAGTAGATGTTATTAGATGCTGAATTTTTTTTTTCTGCAAGAGCATTCACAGGTATAGTAATGTCATGTTAAGCACATCTGAAATGTGATTACATCAGTTGTTATCCAATCTAAACAAGTGTAAATTAAGAGGACTCGCTTTATAAGTTTCTTAAGATTATCTGATATATTAATTAGGAAAATTCATCTTATCCAGGCCTAGGTTGCTTACTTAGGGGTTGTCAGAATGGCCAGAGAATAGATGCAGGCTAGGCTTTGGCTGGATACTCATGAACTTTTATTAATTCACAATAGAAAAACAATTCTGCATATTTTCACAGCTTATAAACAAAGAAACAGAATCACAACTTACAGTCTCTTAGTTTGGGCCTTTCCTAAAGTTCCTCCTTTTTGCCTGGGGCTTCCTATTCCCTTTTGGACCTGGCTAGATATACACTTTCCCAGGAGGCCTCCTGCCGGACCAGGATTCCCTGAGGTCTGGGGCTTAAAGTCGACCGGGCCAGATCTCTGGATCCGATCCCTTAAGGTATTCTGGAACATATTCATAAATGAACAAGAGATGGGAATGAGTGAGGTGATCAAATTTGCTGATAAATCAAAATTATTCAAAGTTGTTGAATCACAAGATGATTGTGAGAAATTGCAAGAGGACCTTGCAAGAGACCTGGCATCCAAATATCAGATGACATTTAATGTGGACACGTGCAAAGTGGTGGATGTAGGTAAGCGAAACATAATGGACCCTTGAGCAAGGTGGAATTGTCAACCTGCAGAGAGGAGCCCTGCAGGTCCCCACCATCGGCAGGCCAACCCGGATGAAGTAGAGCCCAACTGGAGCTTCACCTTTACCACCCCATGTTCCCTTCGGGTTGAGCATTTGGGTGCCGAGGCTGGCAGGTCTTAGGTGGGGACTTCTGCTGATGGTGGAGAGATCTGAGGAGGTCAATGGGTCAGAGAACTGTAGGACAGACGAATCCAGTAATAGGCAGACGGCAGTCAGCAGTGTCCAGGAACAGGCAGAGGTCACTGGTAAGTGTCGTTCAGGAATATGCAGAATCAGGCCAAGATCAATACCAAGTATCCATCCGAAGGGAAGGAGGGACAGATAGGGAGGAGGATGAGGAGAAGAGCAAGCAGTTAACAAGGAGACAAAGACAACTGAAGAACTGGTGATAATGAGGCTGGAACTGAGGAACTGAAGACAAGGATGCTGGAACTGAAGAATGCAGGAGCAACTCATGCTACTGAATATGGATGTGAATCGTTTTTTGACGATTTAAAACAATCATCAGATATATTTTAAATCGTCAAAAATCGTTAGAGCCGCGATACAATAACAATTCCCCCGATTTATCGTCAAAAATCGCAAATCGGGGGAGGGGGGGAGGGCGGGAAAACCGGCACACCAAAACAACCCTAAAACCCACCCCGACCCTTTAAAAGAAATCCCCCACCCTCCTGAACCCCCCCAAAATGTTTTAAATTACCTGGGGTCCAGTGGGGGGGTCCCGGCGCGATCTCCCACTCTCGGGCCACGGCAGCGTTAAGAGAAATGGCGTCAGTGGCCCTTTGCCCTTACCATATGACAGGGCAAAGGTAGCGCTGGCGCCATTTTGGTTCCTGTGACCCGACGTCACGAGTGCAGGAGATCGCTCCCGGACCCCCGCTGGACCCCCAGGGACTTTTGGCCAGCTTGGGGGGGCCTCCTGACCCCCACAAGACTTGCCAAAAGTCCAGCGGGGGTCCGGGAGCGACCTCCTGCACTCGGGCCGATTTGCCAATATTCAAAATGGCGCCGGCGCTACCTTTGCCCTCACTATGTCGACATAGTGAGGGCAAAATGGCGCCGGCGCTACCTTTGCCCTCACTATGTCGACATAGTGAGGGCAAAGGTAGCGCCGGCGCCATTTTGAATATTGGCAATACAGCCCGAGTGCAGAAGGTTGCGCCCGGACCCCCGCTGGACTTTTGGCAAGTCTTGTGGGGGTCAGGAGGCCCCCCAAGCTGGCCAAAAGTCCCTGGGGGTCCAGCGGGGGTCTGGGAGCGATCTCCTGCACTCGTGACGTTGGGTCACAGGAACCAAAATGGCGCCGGCGCTACCTTTGCCCTGTCATATGATAAGGGCAAAGGGCCACTGGTGCCATTTCTCTTAACACAGCCGTGGCCAGAGAGCGGGAGATAGCACCGGGACCCCCCCCCCCCCCACTGGACCCCAGGTAATTTAAAACATTTTGGGGGGGTTCGGGAGGGTGGAGGATTTATTTTAAAGGGTCGGGGTGGGTTTTAGGGTTGTTTTGGTGTGCCGGTTTTCCCGCCCTCCCCCGATAAAACGATTTTTTAACCTAAAAAACTAAGACGATCAGATTCCCCCCCCCCACCCTCAGCCAAAATCGATCGTTAAGACGATCGATCACACGATTCACATCCCTACTACTGAATAGTAGGGAGACCTGTTGCTGAGGCAAGGAAGAGGACAACAGGAGGGCCTTTTAGAGGCCTAAAGGTGTGAGGTTATCAAGGAGCACTGCTGGGGCTTTCCCGCTGTGAGCCCTTTAAATAGCGTGACGTCGGGTGCACACACACCTAGGGGAAGCCTGGATGAACATCAGTGGCGTCCTGCCACATTGAGCTGCAGTGTCCCGCTGCACTGGACAGTGGAAGGGCTTGGAAGCATCAGGGAATGATGAGCCCGAGGGGTAAGTGGGGCAGTTCATGGGAGAAGCCCCGCAGACCACCAAACACAACATCCAAATTACAGCTATACAATGCAAGATTCCACTTTGGGAGGTACCACTCGGGAAAAGGATTTAGGCATCATTGTGGATAATATGTTGAAATTCTCTGCTCAGTGTGCAGCAGTGGCCAAGATAGCAAATAGAATGCTAGGAATTATTAGGAAAGGAATGAAGAATAAAACAGAGAATATCATAATGCCTCTGTATCGCTCCATGTGCAATCACACCTTGAGTACTGTGCACAGTTCTGGTCATCCCATCTCAAAAAAGATATAGCAGAATTAGAAAAGGTATGGAAAAACGTGACCAAAATGATAAAAGGGATGGAACAATTCCCCTATAAGGAAAGGTTAAAAAGATTATGGTCCTTTAATTTGGAGAAAGGATGGCTGAGAGAAGGTACGATAGAGGACTATAAAATCATGAGTGAAGTGGAACGGGCAAATGTGAATCAGTTCTTTATACTTTCAAAAAGTACAAGCAGTAGGGGACATTCAATAAAGTTACTAGGTGTTACATTTAAGACAAATAGGAGAAATATTTTTTTACTCAATGCATAATTAAACTCTGGAATTTGTTGCTAGAGGATATGGTGAAAGCTTTTCGTGTAGCTGGGTTTAAAAAAGGTTTGGATAAGTTCAGGGAAGCAACGGCCATATACCATTATTAAGGTGGAGTAGGGGAAATCCACTACTTTTCTCTGGGATAAGAAGCATAGAATCTATCAGGCTTTTGGGATCTTGCCAGTTACTGGTGACCTGGATTGGCCACTGTTGGAAACAGGATACTGGGTTTGATGGACTGTTGGTCTGACCCAGTATGGCAAATCTTGGTTATCTACTAAACTTGGTAAAAGGATTTGCTTAGTGGTTACAATAATAGTCTAAAATCCAGTGAAACTAGTATTCAAATCCCACATCTCCCGCTGACACTCTGTGTGACTGTGGCAAAGTAAGCCTGCATCTGCTCCTCAAGGCGTGCTGCCTTCGGCTAGATTCTGCGAAGTAGACAACTAGTGGGTTTGGCAGTGTAGAGGTGTGAGGGCAGTCAATACATCACATCACCTGAGCTACTTCCTTCTCTAAAGCCCTGGGATCTGCCCCTAGAAATGGCTCCCACTCTTGTCACGCCTCAGCCCAGCAACCATCTTCACCTCCCACTTTTACTTAAAGGTGTGGAACTTGAAACATTATGGTTCTAAACCCTCTGTTGCGATCCCGGGGCGGCCCCGGGATCGGCACTCACCCCGCCGCGGGTCCGCGGGCACCTCTCCCTCCTTGGGACCTCGGGCGCAGCTCCCCCCTCGCGGCTCGACCCTGCGAGTGCCTGCAGGGCCCTCTGGCACCGTGCTCCGGCGTCCTCTTCGCCGTCGGCGTCCTCCCGCGGCTAGCTCCGCCCCCTAGGCCCGCGCGCGCGGCAGAGCCCTGCAGTTAAAGGGCCCAGCGCGGGTAAACTCAGCTCCTCCTCTCCTGACGTCAGACGCTGCAGGGCTATTTAAGCCCTGCAGTTACTTGCCTTCCCTGCCTTGCAACGAGGTTCCCAGGTATTCCTGTCTCCAGTTGCCGCGTTCCTGTATCCTTCGGCTTCTACTTGACTTCTGACCCCGGACTGGCTTGCGGTGATTCTTGGCTTCTGACCCCGGACTGGCTTGCGGTGATCCTCTGGCTTCTGACCTTGGACCGGCTTACGTTGACTCTTTGGCTCCTGACCTCGGACTGGCTTACGGTGATCCATTGGTTCCTGACTCTGGACTGGCGAGCGACGAACCTTCGGCTATCAACCTTGGACTTCATCCAACTCGGCCCCCGCGGGTCCTCCTAAGTCCCAGCGGCCGGGTTCCTACGAGCTCCTCTCGGGGGAGGATCGGCTTCCAGGGCGAAGATCTTCCCACTACTGGACCAGCTCCGTCGTCTCCACCCTCCTCGCCAAAGCCCTTGGTCGCATAGGGCTTCCAGAGTTCCTCCTTCGGCCAGTTCCGAGCCCGTCCTTGCCGCCTCCCGGTCGGGGCCACTGCTGCTACCATCTACAGCACCTTCTCCTCTGGTTCCGATCGGCCCAAGGGTCCACGAATCCAACACCCTCTTGTCAATCCCTCGGTTCTCCCAGTCACCACATAGCCACTCCAATATATTAAAACACAACTTGTATTTCTTTGTCTTTTAGTTCCATAACCGGGTTAAGAATCCATCTCAACATCACAGGGTTTAACTTCAATATAAGACTTTACTGTTTGTTAGGGCCTGAGACAACGTTAACAGCTGAAAGAAACATTTAAACTTGCTACAAACAACGTCCATCAATCTTCTGTAACTGAATTCACAGATTAAGATTCCACAAACATCCTCCAGCCTGGGCTTTTCAAGTGTAACTTCTTTACTCAAACTTGCAGTTCCTTCTAAGGCTGCATTCTCAGATTATGGTTCCACAAGCATCCCCCGCCCAGTGGTATTTTAATTAGTATTTTCCATCTCCCAAACTTGCAGCTTTTTCCTAGCAGGCTACCAATTAGGACAGTTTGTAACCTGCGACCTTTCTGCAGCCGTGTTCCGGGTTTAAACAAGCAGTTTCCCTTAATAAACCACCCTTCAGCACATCTTTGTTAGTTTCAAACACTTTTAGACAGTACACTCTTGGTTTAAACATACAATTTCTCTTAATAAACACTTCATCAGCAATTTCTTATTCCTTTCCTTTCAACATAGGCATATAACAGAATGGAATATAGAATACTTTAGCTTTCCCTAAAAGCAGCCTTCAGTCATTCACGTAAAGACAGTATCTTCCTGAACTGGACAGACTGCTACTGACTTACCAGTAACTGTTAGTAGCAGTTTGTCCAGTCAGTCTCAGTCTCATCAGAACGCTGTGCTGGAGAGGAGCTACCAGGAACTCCATGCTCTCCCTCAGCGTTTTAGCTCTACTTGCTCCACATCTGGAGTTGTGTACATCATTTTATGTCCTTGTCCACTTTTTTATGCGGGGGAAAAAACCCTACGTAACATTTGAACATGCATATTTAAACACCGATCCTGCCTTCAACTACATAAAGACCATTAGTCAAGTACTGGCTAGATTTTCAACCTAAAATCGAGGATTTAACCTTTTTGTGATTGAGATCTGTTACCCCCACCCCCCACCCCTGGTGACGTCTTCTTTCAGAGATTAATTCAAAGAGAGCAAAGATGGATCCATGCACTTAACACTGTCTCCCCACGAGGAATCAATAACAGTATTGATTGGCCAGCATTTTTTGACATACATTTTTTATATATATTTTTTGACAAACATGATTTTTCCTTCTTTTTTGACACAAATACATTTCACTGACATCCATGTATCTTCTTTGACAGCTATTACTTTAATCTATTCATTTAATTTTTCTGGCATACATACCATCTGCCTTATAACTTTGTTATACATAAGCTTTTGTTTCTTGTCACTTATGAGCTGCAATCTAACCTTTTTCTTTCCCCCTTCCCCTTTCTCTCCCCTTTCTCTAATTCCCTTGCTCCCTTCCTTCCTCTCCCCCGCTCTTCCCCTCCTCCCTCTTTTTCCCTAAGATAGAGACTTCTTCATAAACTGGTCTTTTACATTTAGTCTTTGAAAAGCAGCCTTTGCATAGGCTGACTGTCACCGTTCTTTATTTCTTATTTGTACCAACAGTGGCTTTTCCTTTGGCTTTTCATTCTTTATTTTTTATTTTTTAATTCTTAAACTGTCATCTTCAGGCCCCACGTCATGTTCGCAAACATCAGTGTTATAACTTTGACATGGGTTGTGGACCCTTGGCCTGAGTTGAGATTGTCACCACCTGGGAGGAAGACCAACCACAGGTTCTCAACGTCAGGAGGCGAGGCTGAAGGACGACAGGGGCCGGTTGGTTGAGGCTTCACCACTACCAACCCCGTTCCACGCAGGTTGAACCCTTGGGTTCTGGGGGCCGGCTGGACTTAGGTGGACCCCTGTGATGAAGTTCCGAGGAGTGACGATCCAAGGTCCTGGGCAGGTAGCGAACAGAAGGCGTGTGGTCCAATCCGAAATCCACGGCAGGTGGTGAGCAAGAGGCGTGAGGTCTGGTCCAAAGTCGAAGCCAGGGAGATCCGTCCGAGGGAGAAGGAGCTGGATCAGGACCAGAAGGCAGGAACAGGCACGTGGAAGACGGGAACAGGAACTAGGAAGACAGGAACAGGTACTTAGAGGTCTGGAATGCTGGAACAAGCACAGCACCAGAAGGAGCAACATGGCAGACTTGTTGCCAAGTCGCCAGAGGGACATCAGCTGTGGGTTTTTAAAGGGTAAAAGCCCTGATGTCAGTGGGGAGGGCCGGCAGCGTCTTCCTGCCGTGGGCCCTTTAAATCTTTGCCGAAGGCACGCACACGCGCCTAAGGCAGGGATCAGCTGGGGGCAGCACCAGCGCCAGCAGCGATGGAGGCCCTCCAGCCTCAGGGAACGGTGCTGGAGGAGGACCAGCCCAGCCCGTGAGTACAACAATCAGGGATTCCCTTCTGATGTCAGCATTTGGGCGGCCCTTCCCCTGAATGACAGCTGTCACCACGTGACTTTTCTCTTTGTGCCATTTTAGTTTTTAACTAGTTTTTAACTGCTCTCAGTTTGACCGTTCCCTTGCAAATCCTTTTCCCCATGTCAGCCGAATAGTGGATGCCCATCAACGATGGTGAGTT
This sequence comes from Rhinatrema bivittatum, assembly GCF_901001135.1. NCBI lineage: Eukaryota > Metazoa > Chordata > Amphibia > Gymnophiona > Rhinatrematidae > Rhinatrema > Rhinatrema bivittatum. The sequence goes on along the minus strand of NC_042615.1, from coordinate 627,249,754 downwards.
TAACTTACTGACTTCCTCAACTTCCTGCTGCTTAAGTACTTCTATAGTTTCTGTGCCCACTGTCATTTGCTTACTAATGATAGGTAGTTTGTTATGCAACCTTACACTTTATGCACACTGTACTTGGGGCATCTCTTGCTACATGCCTCTCATTCTTACCCTCAATATTGCACAATACATTTGCAGCCCGATGCCAGGAAGTCCCTTCATAAATTTATCACTTTGGTTTCCTAATCATTCCTTTATCCCTGTGTTTAGAGAGACTGTCAGCTGGAAGATTCTTGTTTACAAAATATTTTGTTGTATCTGATAGTTTTTAATATCCTGAATATGTCTTTCGAAAACTTATTGGTGAAATCTTTACTCTTATTTTTTACTTCCTATCAGATTTGACACAGTGTTTATCAAACATTTTGAGTGTCCAGAGTACTTCTATAAGTCTGGGTATGCCGATGGGGTATATAAAATGCTGTTTGTATATTATTTCATATGCTCTATGTCCATTTGTATGTGTATTTGATTATGTTTTTAGGTTCTCTCCTAGAAACATAGATACATAGAAACTTAGAAATGACGGCAGAAAAGGACCAAAAGGTCCATCCAGTCTGCCCAGCAAGCTTATGGCAGTGTCTGCCACGCCATATAAGTCACCCCCATAGTTATCAGTTTCCCAGACCATCAAAGTCAGGCCCCTTGTTGGTTACTGTTTGAGTCCAACTCCCCCTTACCTCTTGCCATTGAAGCAGAGAGCAATATTGGAGTTGCATCAAAAGTATCAGGCTTATTAATTAAGGTAGTAACAGCCACATTAGCAAGTTACCCATGCTTATTTGTTTTCCCAGATCGTAAAATTCAATGTCCTTGTTGGTTGCTGCCTGAATCTAATTCCCCTTTTCCCTTTCTCCCCCTGCCATTGAAACAGAGAGAAATGATGGAGTTGCATCAACAGTATTAAGGCTTATTAGTTAAGGGTGCACTATTTTCTTCATTTCCATCCTCTAGCCTTTAGGGATCCACAGTGTTTATCCCATGCCTCTTTGAAATCTTTCACCAATTTTGTCTTCACCACCTCCTCTGAAAGGGCATTCCAGTCATCCACCACCCTCTCTGTGAAGAAATATTTCCTGATGTTGGTTCTGAATTGTCCTCCCTGGAGTTTCATTTTGTGACCCCTAGTTCTACTGATTTCTTTCCACCGGAAAAGGTTTGTTGCTGACTGTCCATCATTAAAACCATTCAGGTATCTGAAGGTCTGTATCATATCTTCCCTGCACTTTCTGTCCTCCAGGGTGTACATAATTAGGTCCTTCAACCTCTCCTCATTATTCATTTGATGGAGACCCCTCCCACCATTATGATTACCCTTCTCTAGACCACCTCCATCCTGTCTCTGTCCCTTTTAAGATACGGTTTCCAGAACTGAACACAGTACTCCAGGTGAAGCCTCACCAAGGACCTGTACAAGGGGATTATCACCTCCTTTTTCTTACTCATTATTCTTCTCTCTATGCAGCTCAGCATTCTTCTGGTTTTAGCTATCACCTTGTCACATTGCTTCACTGTCTTCAGATCACCAGACACTATCACCCCAAGGACCCTCTCTTACTCCTTGCACAACAGCCCTTCAACCCCCATCACATACAGATATTTTAGATTACCGCACCCCAGATGCATTAATCTGCACTTCTTGGCATTGAATCACAGTTGTCATATCTTCGACCACTGTTTAAGCTTCCTTAAATCACGTCTCATTCTCTCTACTCCTTCTGATGTGTCCACTCTGTTGCAGATCTTAATATCATCCACAAGTAGACAAACATTACCATCTATGCCTTCCACAATGTCACTCACAAAGATATTGAACAAAACCAGTCCTAACACTGATCCTTGGAGCACTCCGCTTAACACTGTTCTTGTTGCGGTCTCTGCCACTTCCCCTTCGCTAGCTCTGAACAGTGCCTACCTCTGCTGCTGGAAACGCCGCGTTCCGTGTGGCTGGGACTCCGGTAGCTCTGCCAGTTCCACGTGGCGGCCGCCATTGCTTGCCCGTCTCCCCGCTGCCTCTCGCGCGCGCGAGGACGCCCATTTTGTGCGCACAGCTCCCGGAAGTCTGGCCCCGCCTGTGCTGATGACGCCACGCCCTAAGCCCGATATAACCGGCATCCGGACTCCTTCTCCTTGCCTTGCAACGAGGTTCACTACTGCCTAGTAGTTCTGAGTTGCGCTTCGTCTGTTCCTCGTTCCTGACTTGACCTTTGGACTGCCTTTTGACTTTGCTTCAGCCTGCCGCCTGCCTCTGACTTTGGTCCGTTCCCGACTTCGCTTCAGCCTGCCGCCTGCCTCTGACCTTGGTCCGTTCCCAACTTCACTTCAGCCTGCCGCCTACCTCAGACCTTGGTCCGTTCCCGACTTCGCTACAGCCTGCTTCAGTCTACAGCCTGCTTCAGTCCACAGCCTGCTACAGACTCCATTCCAGTCTACAGCCTGCTTCAGTCCACAGCCTGCTACAGACTCCATTCCAGTCTACAGCCTGCTTCAGTCCACAGTCTGCTACAGATACCATTTCAGTCTTCAGCCTGCTCCAGTTCCAGCATTCTACAGACCCTGCATCAGTGTCCGGTTAGTTACAGTTCCCACTGCCGCCCGCTGCCCTGTCATCAGCTGGCCCTCGGCCTGTACAGTCAGTGCATGGACTATCTTACACTCTTGGACTTTCTATACTACACTCCCAGCCTAAGCCTTACCTGCAACTGGACTTTGAGCTTATTCCCCAAGTCCCAAGGTTCCAGGACCCTACGGGCTCCTCCTGGGGGGCTCCTGGTTCCTGGGTGAACACCGCCAGCCTGTGGCTCCGCCTCCCGGCCTACCCTGTCATCTTAGGTGGGCCGGCCCAAGGGTCCACTACCTCGCCTGCAGTATCCAACTGCAACAGTTTGCAAGGCCATGGACTCGGCGGAGACTCCAAGCCTGCAGGCCATTCCAGGGATGGCTCAACGCCTCCAGCAACAACAGCACTGCATTGATACCCTCGCTGCCACTGTGGAACAGTTGGTCTCTCGTCTTGAGGTTTCCACTCGGGAGTTGCCTCCGGCACCCGTGTCTACTTCAATCACTCAGCTGCCTACGCCTACCCGGTACGCCGGGGACAGCAAGACATGCCGTGGTTTCCTAAACCAGTGCCAAGTGCGCTTCACCCTGCTGCCAACACAGTTTCCCTCAGACGCAGCCAAGGTAGCCTTTATCTTCTCTCTGCTGGACGGCAAGGCCCTCGACTGGGCTTCACCCTTGTGGGAACGTTCGGATCCTTTGCTACAGAACCTACAAGACTTCCTCCTTAACTTCCGCCTGGCCTTTGATGACCCAGCACGCCGATCCACCATGGCCTCGGAGCTCTTACACCTTCGGCAAGGGACACGCCCGGTGGCTGAGTACATTATAGACTTCCGAACCCTGGCCATGGAGGTCGCTTGGCAAGACGATTGCCTTAAAGGGATTTTCCTCGAGGGTCTGGCAGGCCATATCAAGGATGAACTGGTAGGTCGGGAGCTCCCTGAGGACTTAAATGACCTAATGGACATTGCTGGTAGGGTGGATCGCCGTCTCCAACAGCGGGATAGAGAGACTCGCTCGAGTCGCCGAGCCCCACCACAGCTGTCTACCTCCGCCAGAACACCGGCTCCCAAGGTTCTTCCTCCCACTGTGCCTACTGGGGAACCCATGCAACTGGGCAGGTCTCCACTTACCCCGGAAGAAAGGAAGAGACGTCGCTCCCTAGGCCTCTGCCTCTATTGTGGAGGCAAGGGGCACTTTCTTGCTTCTTGCCTAGAGCGTCCGGGAAACGCTCATGCCTAGGTTACACTGAGGAGCTACACCTAGGCGCTACTGGATCAGCTCCTCTCTGCACGCTACCAGTAACTCTGAAATACCCCGGTGGGGAACTCCAGATTCGTGCTTTCATTGACTCTGGCGCTGAGGGGAACTTTATTGTGGCCGATCTGGTGACTCAGCTTTCCCTACCGATACTACAGAAGGTCCCTCCTCTGCGGATCTCCTCGATCCGAGGTACTCTGCTTCCGGGGGTCATTACCTGCTCCACGGCCCCAGTGACACTGCAAACAGGCCTGTTCCACTCGGAGGAGATCTCCCTGGTCGTCCTGGAGTGAGCAGTGCACCCGTTGGTTTTGGGACTTCCTTGGTTACATCAGCATTCTCCCGTGATACAATAGGATGACTTCCAACTGGTTCGTTTGGGTCCTGCCTGTTTTGAACGCTGTCTACAGCTCCCACGTCCACCCAGACCTCTGCACCTCTGCTCCTCGCACCTCCTACCTGAGCCATACCAAAGCTTTCAGGATGTTTTCTCCAAGGAGATGGCGGAGATCCTTCCCCAGCACCGGCCGTTTGATTGTCCTATCGACCTCCTGCCGGGCACCACGCTCCCTCGTGGCCGAGTGTATCCTCTGTCGCTACCTGAAACGAAGGCCATGTCCCAGTATATTACGGAGAACCTAGCCAAGGGGTTCATCCGCCCGTCTCGTTCACCGGCTGGTGCCGGATTCTTCTTTGTGGCCAAGAAGGATGGCTCCCTCCGGCCATGTATCGATTACCGCGGCCTGAACGCCATCACCAAACGGGATCGGTACCCCCTCCCGCTTATCCCGGAGCTTCTGGATCGCCTCCAGGGTGCCCGCATCTTCACAAAGTTGGATCTCAGAGGGGCCTATAACCTCGTCCGTATACGCCCAGGGGACGAATGGAAGACGGCGTTCAACACCAGGGATGGGCATTACGAGTATCTGGTAATGCCCTTTGGACTCTGCAATGCCCCCACCGTCTTCCAGCACCTCATGAATGAGGTACTGCGTGACATGCTCCACTCACATGTCATAGTCTACCTGGACGACGTGCTCATCTTTTCCAAGGATGTGGACTCCCATCGCCACCACATTACACAGGTTCTTCAGGCCCTCCGAGACAACCGCTTGTATGCCAAGCTGGAGAAGTGTACATTCAAGGCTGAGTCTTTGCCCTTCTTGGGATACATCATCTCCTCTACCGGCTTCCACATGGACCCAGAAAAAGTAGCGGCCATCACCAAGTGGCCTCAGCCCACGGGCCTCAAGGCCCTCCAGCGATTTCTGGGCTTCGCTAATTTTTATAGACACTTTATCCCGTGATACTCGCACCGAGTTGCTCCACTCACGGCCCTGACCCGCATGGGAGCTGACGCCAAAAACTGGCCTGACGCTGCGGTGGAAGCCTTCTCCGACCTCAAAGAGGCGTTTCTTTCAGACGTTTGCCTCCGGCATCCAGATCCCTCCAGACCGTTCATTGTGGAAGTCGACGCCTCCAGTATAGCGGTTGGGGCGGTTCTCAGCCAACACTCCGACTCTGGCCAACTCCTCCCCTGCTCTTACTTCTCCAGGAAGTTTTCTCCAGCCGAGAGCAATTACTCCATCGGGGACAAAGAGCTGTTGGCGATTAAGCTCGCCTTCGAAGAGTGGAGACAATGGCTCGAGGGCTCCCTGCATACTACCACCGTATACATAGACCACAAGAACCTGGAGTTCCTGTCACAGGCTCAACGACTGAACCCCCGTCAAGCCCTCTGGGCCTTGTTTTTCAGTTGTTTTGACTTTGTTCTGCAATATCGACCGGCGGCCAAGAACCTCCGAGCGGATGCTCTCTCCCGCACTTCATTCGTCGAGGAGGATCAAGAACCTCCTCAATTTATCCTGGACCCGAGTAAGGTCCGCCTGTCTGCTTTGACGGTCCTCTCCCAGGATAGGACTGTACTTCCTCTCCGGGATTGCCTAACGGCCTTATGCTGGGCTCATGACTCCCTCATCGGAGGGCACGCAGGACGTGAAAGAACTTTAGAACTTATCAATCGCTTCTATTGGTGGCCCAACATCCGGCGGGATGTTTTCTCCTATGTGAGTTCCTGCCCCACCTGCGCCCGTCAGAAGCCCAGTCCTGGATCCCCTTGTGGCCTTCTACAGCCACTACCGGTCCCCACCGAACCCTGGACCCACATAGCTACGGACTTCGTGGTGGACTTACCCTCGTCTTGCGGGCATACGGTCATCTGGGTCACCGTTGACCGCTTCTCAAAGATGGTGCACCTAGTGCCTTTGCCTAAACTTCCTTCAGCGCCTGAACTGGCCCGTCTCTTTGCTCAGCATGTCTTCAGGCTACATGGTCTTCCCCAAGACATAGTCTCTGACAGGGGACCCCAGTTTGTAGCTCGCTATTGGAGAGCCCTCTGCAAATGCTTTAAAGTAAAGCTCAGCTTCTCCACAGCCTTTCATCCACAGAGCAACGGGCAGACCGAGAGAATGAATCAGACCCTGAAGGCTTACATTCTGGCCTTCATTAATGAAAAACAGGACAATTGGTCAGAACTACTGCCCTGGGCCGAGTTCTCCTACAACAACCAAGTTCACGCCGCTACCGGCAAATCCCCATTTCAACTAGTCTACGGGAAACCACTAAGACCTCCGCTCCCGCTGGATGCCCCCAGCGCCTCGCCGGCCGTTCAAGTAACGGCCCAGCAACTACGGACATTGTGGCACAAGACTCAGAACCAACTACGCCGCTCAGCCATGTCCGCCAAACAAGTGCCATCGGCGCCATTTTGATTAGTGGCAGCCGATGGCCCGGGAGTAGGAGGACGGCCCGGAGCGGGAGATCACTCCCGGGACCCCCACTGGACTACCAGGTACCTGTAAAAAGTTTTTGGGTGCGTCGGGAGGGTGGGGGAAGCTAATGGGTTAGTTTTAAAGGGTCGGGGTGGGTTTAGGGGTTTTTTTGTGTGCCATTTTTCCCACCCTCCCCCAAAACAATAAGGGAACCCCCATGATCAATATTGTGGGGTTTTCCTATCGTTTGGGGGGAGCCCCCGATTTCTGACGATATTGAAAATATCGACGATATTTTCAATCGTCCGAAGCCAGATTCTCATCCCTATAGAGCACTGTTACTTGCAGAAGAAGCTGGTCCCACCATTGTGCTTGCCCAGGCTTCAAGTAAAGCAACAGGGAAGCCACAGAAGGAAAATAGTACAGAAGATTGTGTGCATGTGCAGCAGCAGCCGTCTCCTCCTCCTCTTCCCCGGCAGCAGCAAGCTACCATTGAGCAGATGGGGTGGTGTCCTGAAATTTCACAGAGTAGGAAGCAGGCAATATCCAAAGTGGCTACACGACATATTGCTGTAATGATTGCTGTGGATGATCTGCCACTGCAGATTGTAGAAAATGAGGGATTTAAGTGGCTGATCCATTTTTTTTGCCCCTTACTACAAACTTCCTTCAAGAAGTACATTTAGCCATCAGGTGCTTCCTTCCCTATACACAAAATGTCATGCTGAAATGCAGATTGTGATGGCAAGGGCAAAGGGGAGGAACATCCATCTCACTCTGATCTTTGGACTAGTATGAATGCAATGCATGCATATTTGTCTCTAACAGCACATTGGTGGCAGCTGGATGAGGCATTACCTGTAAGCAGTGGCAGCAGTAGCACCAGCAGCTCCAAAAATGTTTTGCCAGGATAATGATGGACTTTACTGCATGCTCAAGTGCTAGACAAGAGCCACATTTCAGAAAATATCTTACAGGCAATTCAGGGGATGATGGAAAGATGGAATGGGATCCTTAGAAGCAGTGATACAGAATGTTTAAATGGATATTTCATTACTGACAATGGTGTCAATATTGTTAAGGCTCTGGCTGATAATGGATTAAAGGGCATCTGATGCTTTGCACATACCCTGCACCTGGTAGTGAGGGGCTTAGTGCCAAGGAAGGTGGTACTAGTCAAGTCCTGAAGTGGTTGATTGAAAAGTGTCACAAAATAGCTGGACATTTCAACCACAGAGTGAAAAGTGGGAAGCAACTCAGAGAGAGGCAAATAGCAGTTGGGACACCATTGCACAACCTTGTTCAGGATGTGCCTACCAGATGGAATTCCACTTATCTTATGTTGGAGAGGTTGTGTGAATAGCAGACACCTCTTCATGATTTGGCAATGGCATCTGAAATTGGATTGGAAAGTCCTCTTGGATGTCAGGATTGGATAAACATTGCACAGATGGTGCATGTCCTCAAGCCTTTTAAAGAATATACTGATACAATGAGTTCAGCAACAGCCACGTTAGGTGATGTCATCCCTGCACTATACTATCTGGAGCAGGTATTAGAGAAATTTCTGTATCAGTCAGAGTTCTCAATGGAAGTGTTACTGCTCGTGAAATGCTTAAAAGAGCAAGTACAGAAAAGGTTGAAACCTGTCGTGCAAAGGGATTGCTATACGTTAGCTGCTATGTGTGACCTATGTGTGAAAGGCAGTTTTGCTCTCAAGGGCAATGCTCTTACACACTGGAAAAATAAGTTGATTGCAATGGTTGAAAATACAATGTCAAAAAGGGTCAGTTTTAAGGATGATGATGATGAATTAGAATCACCTTCTTCTCAGTCTCCAACTCCATCCTGCTCAACTGCTTCTACCAGCTACCATGAGAGACCAGTCTCAACCCAAGTTTCATGAATTGGGCGTCATGTACCAGTCAAGAGCATCACTTGTTGGCAGAATTGTGAGTGGTGCTGACCAGCAGCAATACCTGCAAGAGAAGCTTTCAGAAATTCATGTTAAGAGTTTTCTGTCTGAGCCAATTCAGAGCATGGACTCAGATCCCTTGAGATATTGGGCACAGAAAGCTTCAATGTGGCCTGATCTTGCCATAGTAGCACAGCACTTTCTTTCCTACCCACCAACCAGTGTGCAAAGTGAAAGAGTATTTTCAATAATAGGGAACATTATGAGTCTACACCATGCACGTTTGTCTCCAGAATTAGTAGAGCAATTGGATTTCATCAAAATGAACTTTCCACTGCTTGGGTATCCGGAAGTTCCCTGTGACTGGGAGGAGGAGTGAGCCTCTTGTCTAGGCCCAAGATGCAAGGTCGGGGGCTGGAAGAGAGGCTTTGCTCTGAGCAGCTGTACTTCCCATACTGCTCACTGGGGCATCCAGTACCACACTGCCACTGCTGCCTCTTGTGGCCCCTAGAAGAAGCCAGTCCAGGAGTCACAACACATGAACGCTCTGTCCTGCTGCATCCCCTAACACCGCCCGTTGGGGCACACTACAGCCTGCCAGCAGTGAGTGCTGCTCCTGCCTGCCTCCTGTCTCCTGTCCAGGCCCGAGATTCAAGATCAAGGGCTGGAAGAGAGGCTTTGCTCTATGCAGCTGTGCTCCCCGCACCGCCCATTGGGGCACCCGACAGTGCCTCTACCATCACATTGCCACTGCTGCCTCTTATGGCCCCCAGAAGAAGCCGGACCGGGAGTCACAACACATGAATGCTCTTTCCTGCTGTGTCCTCAACACTGTCCATTGGGGTGCACTACAGCCTGCCAGCTCTTTCTCCCACAGACACAACACGCACACACAGACTTCTCACTCCCAGGCTCTCTCTCCCACAGACACAACAGGCCCACACAGGCTTCTCACTCCCAGGCTCTCTCTCCCACAGACACGACACGCACACACAGGCTTCTCACTCCCAGGCTCTCTCTCCCACAAACATAACACGCACACACAGGCTTCTCACTCCCAGGCTCTCTCTCCCACAGACACAACATGCACACACAGGCTTCTCACACTCATGCTCTCTCTCATACACACAACACGCACACACAGGCTTCTCACTCCCAGGCCTCTGCCTCCTTTCCCTCAGCGTCCACCTCTGAGGCAGGCAGGTCCCCGCTGGGTTCCTCTGCCTCCTTTCCCCCAGGGTCCACCTCCGAGGCAGGCAGGACCCCGCTGGGTTCCTCTGCCTCAGCATCCACCTCCGAGGCATGAGTCTCAGATATTTACAAAACAAAATAATTGTGTGAATGAAGTATGAAAGAATTTCAGGCCAATGCAATAAAGAGGTTGCTGGCTACTAATGGCTAGCTATGCCTGTTTTATCCCACTACTGTTACAATTTGTACAATACATTGATTAAAATCAAAATATACACACCCTGGAGTGTATGTTAATGTGTACGCAGAAACACTTTGATGCCAAAAATTGCCTTGTGTCCTAGGAACCCATTTAAAGCAGGAAAACACTGATTTTACTAGCACCCTTTATTTTCTGTAAACTGATGTGATATGTCAGATCAAATGTCGGTATATAAAAATAAATAAATAAATAAAGCAAGCAGAGAATGTATTAATGCTTGTAAGACTGCGATTCTGCCAGTCCCAGCATTGTTGTTCATTGCAATATTACTAGTAAAGTACTAAGTACCAGGACTAAGAAAGCAGAATCATGCAAAACAAACCAAAGACCTTCAGAAATAATAATAAAAAAAAAGAAAAACTGAGCGCCCAGCAGTTGTACATTTCTGAAGGATTTTTTTTTTCATGATCCTGCTTTCTTACTCCTACTTTAGCATCACAAGCATTACATTTGTTGCTTCAAATGGCTGCCATAGTCATGCAGCAATTTTTGGCATCAAAGTTGTACTCGTTGCAGTAGCCTGAGTGCTGCACACTGCACAGTATTGCATTGGCCAGGTTGAAGATGTGTGAATGGTCAGTAGCCATGGTTGAAGCCTTGACGTTGGCGCTACTGCTCACAAGTATACAACTTGTGCTAATTCAACCAGACTGAATGTTTTATGGAAGTGTATGACTGAGTGCCATACTAGTAAAAACACTGAAATTTGCTGGATTATAATACGTACATGTCTGTTCTCTGTTATTTAGTACCATATTATTTAATTTAGGAATAATTATTATTAATAAATTAAATAACATTTTTTAATAGTATAGTACATAAATACAGAAAGATACGTAATCAAACACACTGGACAGTTTGTCACATTAGAAGAATTCTCAGTCCACACTAATATTTCTAAAATTACAAAAATAAACACATTTTTTGGGAACAAAAGCCTCTTTATTCAAACATTCTGACAATTATCACAAAATATATATTTTTTTATATTATATAAATAAAAAAGAAATGAGTGGAGTTGTCCCAGTCAGGGCTAAATATGATGGGGATTTCATCCTTTTGCAGGGTCATGTGGAGAGGGGGGTGGCAACCTGGGAGGATCCTGCTCTGGAGCAGAGGGCACTGGCATCCCCTCCTCATGAGATGCCATTGCCCTCTGCTCCTGAGAGGCCTCCTCCAGGGCTGACAACCTCCTCTCCACATTCATGAAATCTGCCTCGTATTTAGCCCTGAACAGCCGTACTTCCTGCAGGATCTCCTCTAGCTTGTCAAACTGTGCAGGGCAAACACACAGCTAGGAGGAGATCCTGGAGGAAGTACGGCAGAACTGGTGCTGGTGCTGGGCTGGGCTGCTGTTGCTGTTGTTGTTGCTGCTGCCGTCACTTCCTCTTCTTCCCCTGTAAAGAAATGTAAAAAAAAAAAATTCAACATGAGACATTGAACAATACATACATTAGGGAGGAGGAATAGCCTAGTGGTTAGAGCTGTGGACTATGACCCAGGAGACCAGGGTTCAAGTTCTGCTGTTGCTCCTTGTGATCTTGGGCAAGTCACTTTACCCTCAATTACCTCAGGTATAAAAACTTAGATTGTAAGCTCTCTGGGGATAGATGTGATATCCCAATTGAGATCAAATGTTGGTATATAAAAATAATAAATAAGCAAATATTGGATGTGCACAACCAAGTTTATAAAATCTACCCCTTAGTTTACTAACCTAGAGGGTTTTAGGAAAATGAGGAGTCCATAATGAGGGAGGGGGAGAGCAGAGGGATATCAATCTATCTAGATTAGAGATAGTACAGGATTGGAAGGAGAAATAAAGGAGTCTCTCAAGTTAGACAGAGTATGATGATACACTACAAATCTCTTCTTCTTTCTCCTTCCATTCCTTAGTTTACGCTTGTAGTCAGTGTCATTATAATATATATATCCCAGCCACTATAACTGACTGATCTCAAAAAATGATTTTGTTTTTCAGATATACTACTGGCCCAGATATATTACCTGGCTCACTAGCTGCTGTTGCCTTCGTCCTCCTCTGGTGGCAACTCCAGGAAACCCTGCCTCATCCCTGCTGGTGTGTGGTTCTGTACAAGACAGATCAAAATTCAGAGAACAACAGTTAAAATGTTAAAAACAGGAATGAGATCAGCCACAAGCATTCATTCACTGTTATAATAAACAAACATAATTAAACACAAATTCCATTACAATTAAATTCCATTACAATTAAAATTTAGTACCACAGCAGCAACACCCTTATTGAATGAATAATATTTGTGTAGTTGTGTAGTATTCTGAAAACAACCTACCAGGCAAGGGATGGGAGAGAGTTCTGCGGACTTCCTCAAGCCTACCGTCGTGAAGTTGTAGGTGATGACCTGAGAATTAGAGGGATAAAGGAAACAGAATAACATCGATTAATAATTACAACATGCCCAAGTTTTGCCTTGACCTACTAGGTTATTTTTTTATGCAACATAGAAAAGTTAGTAATAATAAAATACTATTTTATATTTAGTTATCTTTCAATGTGGCATTCAAAATCCCATATAGCACATTTCAAAATGATAAATATAAACATTAATACCTCAGATAACTTTGTTTCTTTTGTAGTATAGTTAGTAAGTAATACTAGTATAGGGTGGGTACTACTACTACTTTAAATTATTACTGTACTTATAACTTTATATAACTCACTCTATGGCTATGCTACTACTACTCTATTCAATTTTCAAATATAAAATATAAATAATAATATGCACAACATTATTATCTCGCACCTTTCTTTTTTAGATCTTCGATCGCACGAGGGTAAGAGGCTTGCCAGCAAAACTCCTCCTGGAGAGAGGCCCAGGCTGCAGACTCCCTTTGCAGGTTTGGTCTGCAGCCCGGGGGGTGTAAAGACTCCCCTCATCCAGGAAGATGAGCCGGGCCAGGAGGTCCACATCAGCCTCCGTAAAGCGGGGCTTCCTGGGTCTTCCTCTCACCTTAGCAGCTGCCACCTTCGAGGAGGACAGTGGGGTCACTCCCTTTCACGTTCCATCCTACCATGAGAAAATACAAAAGAAGATGAAAAAAATGATGTTTGTTCAGAAGCTCACACCTTAATGCAGGGAGCTGTCTCACCCGTCATGATCCTCCCCCCCCCCCCCCCCCCCACACACACACCTATCACCTGCTGGTATATGGGGGACGGGAGGGGGTGACGGGCCAGGCAGTTCCCCCATCTCTGAAGGACAGCTGTCTGTTCAGAAGCTCACACCTTAATGCAGGGAGCTGTCTCACCTGTCACGATCCTCTCCCCCCCACACCATTCACTAGCTGGTATATGGGGGAGGGGAGGGGGTAATGGGCCAGGCAGTTCCCCTTTGAAGGGGGGAACTGTTGTGACCATCGCTGCTCGACGCCCTCACGCCTCCCTCTTTACCTCTGTGGCGACTCCCTCCAGGTCTGATGGACGGCTGGCTGCCGCGGCATCTCCATGCCATCTCCCTCCGGCAACCCCGGACCGGCTTGACATTGCAGTTCCGCCATGTTGCCTGAAGACCTAGGGTACACGCGCACGCGCTCTGATTGAAGTACCAGCAAGGGCGCGAACCTCAGGGGCGTTCCCCTGAGATGATGTCATCCGCTTCCAATATTTAAAGGTCTCTAATTCACTATCTAACTGAGTTAGCAAGGGGATTGCTTCGGCTTTACTCCCAAGCTACTCTGCCTCCTCGGACTTACCAGAGGTACCCGCTCCTCGGGGTCCTCGCTCTTTCTCTTTACTTTCAGATTACAGATAGGAACCGGTACTCGCTCCTCAAGGGCCCATGTTCCTAGACACCAGAGTACTGGAGCCTGTACCTTCTGTTGGAACAGGGGAAGGAGAAGCTGAAATAGCAGACCCTGATAATATCTCCCTGGCAGACATATGGAAGGCTGTAATGAAAATGGAAAAGAGACTATCTCAGTCCATGACCCAGTCCACAGTATTTACTGCCGAGATTAAAGGAAAGGTGGACGACCATGGGAAGAGGATAGAACAGTTGGAATCTGTAGACAAGATGATGAGTAATCAAATTACCTCCTTACAAGCCAGTGGGACTGCATTCATTAATGATTTATAGGAATCTTGAAATGTTGGAAAATAATATTCGTAGTAGGAACTTAAGGTTCCTAAATTTCCCATATACTAGATTGCTTTCAGTGCAAGAACTGTTCAAAAAGTATGTTAAAGAGGTCTTGGGTATAGACAGTGATTTGTTGATATCAAACATTTATTATATTTCCAGCTTTAAGAGGGATGGGAAGGTAACTGAGGGTGGATGGAGGAAATAACTGATAAAAGTCCCAATTTGACATCTTTTTTAGAAGCTTCTGGAGATGATATAACAACTAGAGCCACTTTAATCATGGTTTTTGGTTTAGAAATTGAAAAGAACCTTGTCTTACAGAAATATTTTAGGAATAAAAATTTCTTATTCTGTGGTAAAACTGTCCAAGTTTTCCCTGATGTCTCGAGATCAACCCAGGTGAGGAGGAAGCAGTTTTTGGCAATGCGAGGAAGAGTGCTAGCCATTGGGGCTACATTCTTTCTCAAATTCCCATGCAAATGTATTGTTATTTATCAAAAAAACAAATTTGTTTTTCTTCAACCTGATCACCTGGAAGTATTTCTTATAGATAAAGGGGGATCTGGGGTTCATGAGCAGCCTACATGACGGATAATTTAATTGGTCATAAAATAAGGATCTACCTATAATTCTATAATTAGACATATTACCTCTTATATATTCTTTTGAGTGGCTCCCCAGATAAAGTGGACTAAATAGTTGGGATTAACATGTAAATTTCATTTTCCTGTATTTTTTTTTCTTTTCTTGTTTTTATATACTGATATGTATCCCAAGATTTCCTGATTTCTTTCATTGTAAATGTTATAGAAATTCAATCTATATAAATAAAAATGTTAAATAGTTTGTACGTCGTCGCTAATCTCGTCAACCGCTTAACCGAATGCGTTCAAATTTGCACACAACATTCACTTCCCATACGGGAAGGATCTTATACACTTACATTACATATAGGTCACACCTGTGACAGGTAATACAAGTTTAAAAATTGCTTACACAAAACAGCGACATCTGGTGGCTGTCAGCACAAGCGCAACCTCTTACACCTTTCACACACACTCACACACCATCCCCCACCCCCACACAGGGCTATTGTCTTTCATTCACACTCCCTCATAACACACAGAAATCCACACTCATCACACCACACACCCCCACCCACACGCCTGCCAATGTCACTTACTTCACCCACCCTCCCAAAACACACCAAAACACGGATTCCTGGCTGCTACATTGGGAAGCCACGCATTTCACACACCCTCCGAATTTAAATTAAAGTACCCTCTTCCACCCACCCACTCACTGCACTCCGATCACACACTACACCTGAAACAAGTCCATGTTTCTCTGCCGGCACCACAGGAACGGTCCGGGACACATCGCATTCAGTAGGGCCGTCGGATGCCAGCAACAAAAATGGTGCCGGCAGACCTTGCCCTTACTATGCTATACGGAGACAACAATGAGGTCGGTACACCATGTGACATAGTAAGGGCAAGCGCCCGTCGGCGCCATATCCTCAGCGGACATTTGCCCTTACTAAGTCAGGAATCCTGACGCACCACTTTCACCGGTGAAGTTTTGCGACATGGCAGCTGGCGGAACAAACCCTAGCACACACCCTCGCCACCCGCCGGCAGTTTACACAGGTAGCTGGGGAGGAGCACGGTGGAGGACCGTTCTTATTTTCCACCGCGCGTTTTTCATGGGGGGGGGCCACTCATTCTCCACATCTCCCAAGAGGGGGGCTGTAGCGTGGGTTGCTCTATTTCGCCGGGTTGGGGGGGGGGGGGGCAGGAAGGTGTGCTTGCATATTTAAACTATTCTTTGCTGGTGCTGTTCATTTGGGGTTAAAAAAAAACAAAAACACACAAACTGTAACCTTTACTGCTCTGTTCTGTTTTTTTCAACTTAACCAGGCTCAGCCACAGCAACGCGTGATTGCTTTCAAATTTGGACACAAGCTTCACCTCACATTCGGCAAGGTTCTTCTACACTTACATTACATATATGTCATACCGGGGGCTGGTAAAAAAGTTTTAAAATTTGGTTCCACAAAACAGCGACATCTGCTGGACGTAAGCGCAAGCTCTTATACATTGCACAAATGCTCACACCCCACACACACATGACCAATGTTTGGGATTCACACACCCTCTGACCAGACACAAATCCACCCTCCTCACACTCCCCCGCACACATGCCAATTGTACTTACTTCACACACCCTCCCAAAACACACAAAAACCCACAAAATTCCAGCATGCTACACCGGGAGGCCACTCACATGCCACATGTTTGCAATTCCCACACTCTACGAACTCACACAAAAACATCCTCCTCACACCCCCCACGCACATGACTTTTCTACTTACTGCCCACACCCTCTGAATGCACGCAAAACTGCAGAATAGTTCGGGCTGCTCCAGCGGGGGGGGGGGGGGGGGGGGGTCAACACCGCTCCATGACACATCACATACACTACGGCCGTCGGCTGCCAGCAATCAAAATGGCGCCGACGGCGCTATCCCTTACTAGGACACTCGGGAACGCCAATGGCGGCAGTAGCCCATATGACATAGTAAGGGTGAGGGCCCGTCGATGCCATTTTCTGGACTGGCAACCGGCGCACCTTCGCCCTTACTATCTGAGCGAGACGACCGCTCCCATTGCTCCACCCCACTGACAGAGTAAGTTCTAACAGCCGTCGGAAGTTCTAACAGCCGGCATGGAAGTATTGGCTGCCGAGGGCCCGGCGCCAATACTTCCATGCCGGAACGAACGCCCGCTCCACCGACTACCATTTTTGACAGGTATCGGCGGGCCTGCGGGAGGGGGGGGCATGGGGATGTTCTTGCATCCATGTTCAGGGGGAGGGGGCGGTTATCCCCATTCTCTTTTCTTTCTTTTCCACTTAACCTGGCTCTGCCACTGCAACGCGTGGCCGGGTACAGCTAGTAAACTATAAATTAAAAAAAAAAAAAATCTACAAATTGAGAATTAAATGTATTACTGTACAGGTAGGCGTCCTACACATATCACATCAAATTTGTTATATATTGTGGCTAAAAGGGGACCAAATCCAAGCACAGATAAAATTGTGAGACTCCAAAACAGGTGACAGGAGGTGTCAATGCATCAGGGAATTAAAGGGGGGGGGAGGAAAGGGGGGAAGGAAGAAAGGGAAGGGGGGAAGGGGAAGGGGGAAGGGGAGTGTGGGGGGAACACAGGACTAGCGTGCTGTTTATGTCTAAGGATGTGGGCTGTTTGGTTAAAGAGCTGCAAGGCACTTACGTCTATATATTTCGTAAGATAGATGATTTTAACTGTTGGAGAACCCGCTGGGATCAGCTGAAACAGATAAATGAACAAACCAGGCTGGTACATTAACGCTGAAGTGCCATCGGAAGAAAGTATTTTTTGGGGGGACGTGCATAGGGAGCCATAATCCATGTTTGCCATTGTGGTTAACAAGCCGAACAGAAATAAGAAATTTAAAAAGTTTAAAAAAATAAAAAAGTAAGAATACCTTACAAGGTAACTGAAGAAGAACATGGATTGTTGGGGTTGGCTCATAACTCAGAGCTCAAAGTGCTGGAGGCATCGTGGCTGAAGTTGGTGCTAGACTCCTAAAAAATAATAATAAATATAAAAAAATAAAAAATCAAAATCAAAATCAAAAAAGTCATAAGCAAGTCAAAGCATTCTAGTCCTGTTTTCCCCCCACACTCCCCTTCCCCCTCCCCCCCCCCTTTAATTCCCTGATGCACTGACACCTCCTGTCACCTGTTTTGGAGTCTCACAATTTTATCTGTGCTTGGTTTTGGTCCCCTTTTAGCCACATTATATAACAAATTTGATGTGATATGTGTAGGACACCTACCTGTACAGTAATATATTTAATTCTCAATTTGTAGATTTTGATAATGTCTGGTCCCCCTGACGCAGCTGGAAGCGAAACACTGCCGTGTCGGGGCCCGGTCGCATTTACAACATTGTATACCACACATTGAAGCCTTGCACACTTTCCAGTGTGCGAATGTAAAATAAATAATTGTCTGGTTATCATATTGTTATTGTCCAGTATATTGTATGCCGCACATTTTTCTGTTGTAACATTTGTTAATGCCATTAAATAAACACCTATAGTTGTGACATCTTCCTTTCCATCAAACTCTGGAAGACCAATTATTCTCATGTTAGAATGGTGTTGCCTGTTTTCTCTATTTTGTCTTTTCTTTAGGCCATTAGTGACTTTCTCAAAGGTTTTTATTTTCTCAAAAAAATTGACAGTGGCATCAGTCTGTTCTCCAACATTGATTTCGTTTCAGGACATCTGATCCTGGAGTTCCTTAAAGTCTCCTTTTAAATCTTTCACAGCTTTGCTATGTCTGATCTAATTAATTTAAGATCAGCCATGAGAAAAATATCTGCTTTAATGACAGGCAGGTCTAACTTTGAAGGTAATTGAGCAGTTTGTCTCAGTCATGGTCATCTGCCATTTTTTAGCTCCTTTAAATCTGTTTTGACTATCTCTATTGAATTTAGCAAGTGTGAAAGCATATATATATGTTTCAGCAGACTGAGAATAATGGTGTATGTACTATTCATACAACAATAACTTTCAGGAAATAAGGGGCCATCCATGAAATTTAAGTTTATATGCTGTCTCAGATAGTTTACTGGAGTAAAATGTCTTTTCTCTTACAACATATTAACAGAGGTCTGTTACTTACAGAGCCTGCAAAATCTTTACTACAGGGCAATCACAGACGAAGAACAGAAGCATGACACATGGGCCAATTTTCCCTTCTCCTGTTAATAAATGACTTTGGCTACTTTCTGGAACACATACTTTCCATGTTCAATTTTTCATAGGTTTTTGAGGACACCTCCTTTTTTTTAAATAGATGCTTTAGTTTATCTTGCTCTTTCTCTGGAAGACAAATGATGTGTCAAATATAGAAATTATAACTCATTGCCACTTTTCTCACATTGCAGTCATCATCAGCTGTCAGCATTCACATCTCTCTCAGTTATATAGATCTTAAGGAGGACTGAGCAGGATAGCTGTAGCCAGTCCTTTAAGGTGGTTTGAGATTACCTCTTCCATTCTTCTAGATATATTTCTCTTTATACACAACTCTGCCAGCAGATACCAGATATTGTGAAAATTGTAATTGCTTCTCAATTCTTTATGCACTCATCTTTCAGTTTTAACTTGCAAATTATTCTGACATCTATTGCATCAAAATACACAACATCATATGGCCCGATTTAGAGAGATTTGACCCTGTGACAAAGGCATAGTGTTGCATGCCAATGTGTAGGTGACTGATGATTGAATCTCATGTCCAACAGGGCTGGCAGAATTTGGTACATTGTATAGATGATATGGTCAAGCTCCAGTGATAAGAGAAGTTGTCTGCTATTACTTTGGTGACTTCTCCTGGCAAACATTGCTGAGGGGTTTAGGCTCAGAGACCTCCCTTATAGCCTTTGACCAGTATGGGGTCTTGAGCTGCATGGGCAAACAGTCTTTAAAAGTGTCATTTAAAGCAGCGGTTCTCAACCGGTGTGTCGCGGCACACAAGTGTGTTGCGAGGCACTGGTAGGTGTGTAGCGTACCCGCTGCTCTTTCCCCCTTTCACCTCAGTGAGACGAATACTGCTGCCGTTCCTGCCCGGGCTATCAGCACATTCAAGCCCCGAGGGGGAACAGCAGCAGTGTTTGTGGAAGCCGGCAACAGGAACGTGACCTTTTCTTCTTCCTTCCCCTGTGGCCCGGAAGAGGAAGTGACGTTTACCGGGCACGCGGGAAAAAGAAAAGGCCATGTTTGCATGCTGCTGCTGCAGAAATCGCATCCCAAGGCTCTCCCCGGCCCCTCTACACTCAGCGGTTTGCCTGTGCTGTGATCATCACGGTACTGAGCAGTCAGCTGAGAATGCGGCCGCCGGGATTTCCTGCTGCGCAGCTGTTGGGGAAATCCATTAGCTGCCCAGACCCAGAGCTGAAAATCGTTGTTGGCTGGCCACTTTGCCAGGGGCTGCAGGAGTAGGTGCAGCTGCCCCCTCCCCCCCTTGCCCTGGCTCCGACCTCTCCTTCTCTCGCCAGCATAACCCCAGCAAGATAATATAAAAATAATAATAAACTGCAAAAAAATAAAAAATAAAAGGCTGGGGTGGGGAGAAGAAAAAGCATAGAATTACATTAAAGGCTGATTGCTCTGTGCCGTCATAGCAGCACAAGCAAACAGCTGAGTGCTGCCTTCTTGCTGCTGCAGGGTGGGGGAGGTCACTCCTGCTGCAGTTTCCAGCCTGTCAGGACTCTGCTTTTAATAGCAGCATACCGGCTACCTTGTGCTATAGCTGCCATGTGTGCTGGGGGAGGGGGTGGGGATGAGTGAGTGACACAGAGAGAGTGAGCCAGCATGTGTGTAAGTATATGTGGGTGTGTAAGTAAGAGAGAAAACTTGTGAGAGCAAGAGACTGCTCAGGAAAGTCACTGGTATATGTGAGAAAAAGAGATTGGTCAGGGACGTGACTGGTGTGAGAAAGAGAAATTGTTCAGAGAGGTGACTGGTGTGTGTGTGTGAGAGAGAGAGAGAGAGCGAGAGAGAGAGAGAGAAACATTGGTCAGGGAGGTGACTGGTGTGTGTGTATGTGTGTGTGTGAGAGAGAAAGACATTGGTCAGGGAGATAACTGGTATGTGTGTGTGAGAGAGAAAGAGGCATTGGTCAAGGAGGTGACGTGTTTGTGAGAAAGAGAGATTGTCAAGGAGGTGACAGTGTGTGAGAGAAAGAGATTGGTCAGGGAGGTGACTGGTGTGTGCGAGAGAAAGAGATTTGTTAGGGAGGTGACTGGTGTGTGTGTGTGTGTGTGAGAGAAAATGTGTGTGTGTGAGATAGAATAGTCATGGGCCCTAAGGACAGAGCTTCAGCAGCCCTTTCTACTTCTGGTATGTGCTATTGGCCTACAAGGGAAAGGAGTAGGAGTGTTACTGGAGAGTGTTACTGGAGAGTAAAGGTGGCTTTTTCAGTTTATCTTTCTTGATTGACTGCCATTTTAATTATTGGGTATTATGTGATGTGTCTGCTGTTAGAAATATTTTATTGATGTTTGGAGAATTTTTAATAATTTTGAAAATTTTGAATGTTTGGATGTTATTCCATTATCAGTTGTTTTGAAATATTTTTATATTCTAATTTTAGAATTATTTTATATTTCTCGAGGAATGTATAAATAGAAATGTGGAGACAAAAACTGAACTTGAACAGCAAGAAGCCAAACTCTGTATGCAGTGCAACAACGCAAAAACAAAAACATTAGCTTTATGGTCACTTTATTCTGTATTTGGTGAGGGACTGTCAGTGTTCTGCGTGTGTGACCCAGCTAAGGGTGTTCTGCAAGCTTGTAGTTTCTGTGTAGGGATCTATAGCAGCTTGGCTTGTTCTATTTTCCTAATGGAAGATGTATTGTTGTTTAGGGCCTGGTGTAATTTTTGCAGTGCTGCCTTTTCATAGGTAGGGTTGTTACTAGGGATATGAATCGTATTTCTGACAATTGAAAATATCGTACAATATTTTCAAAGTCGTCAGAAATCGGGGGCACCCCGAAACCGATAGGAAAACCCCACAAAATTGTTTGTGCGGTTCTCTTATCGTTTTGGGGGACGGCGGGAAAAACGGCACACATAAACAAGCCCTAATCCCACCCCGACCCTTTAAAACTGCTCCCTTAGGCTCCCCCACTCTCCCGATTCCCCCAAAACATTTTAAAATTACCTGGTGGTCCAGTGGGGGTCCCGGGAGCGGTCTCCCACTCTCGGGCAGTCAGCTGCCACTAATAAAAATGGCACCTATGGCCCTTTGCCCTTACCATGTGACAGGGTATCCATGCCATTGGCCGGCCCCTGTCACATGATAGGAGCACTGGATGGCCCACGCCATTTTTAAAGATGGCGCCGGCCATCCATTACTCCTACCATGTGACAGGGACTGGCCAATGGCACGGATAACCTGTCACATGATAAGGGCAAAGGGCCATCGGCGCCATTTTTATTAGTGGCAGCCGACGGCCCGAGAGCGGGAGATCGCTCCCGGGACCCCCACTGGACCACCAGATAATTTTAAAATGTTTTTGGGGGGGGGGTCAGGAGGGTAGGGGAAGCTAAGGGAGCAGTTTTAAAGGGTCGGGGTGGGTTTTTTTTATATCGGCTCGGGTGCAGCTGATAAGAAAAAACCCGATCGGACCGCACGAAGGAAAATTCACGATGTGAATTGGAACCGGAACCAGAACCGGAACCGATTCAGGTTCCGATTCACATCCCTAGTTGTTACTGTTTGAGTTCCATAATGCAGGTGTAACTTTGTGCGCATTAGTTTGTGTACATTATTGCAAATCCTGGAAGTCTGTTAGGTGATATATTTTTGTTTTGCACCGAATGCAGAGTGGTTTTTTTGGGTTTCCATTCCAGTTTCTGTTTCCATATTTGTAATTTGTGGTCTTTCTGTATTTGGTGTATTTGGTATTCTATGTATGTGACCGAGGTGAAGTATTTTACTAGCATGTAGGCATTTGTATCAATATTATTTGTTGTGTTTTCTTAATAGAACATGCATTGGTGGTAAATTACTGTTTTTTCATAAGGAGGGCTATTGCACCTGTAGGAGAGAGTGTTTATGTTGCTGTTACTGAAATGACACCAGAAATATCTTTTTTGTATGGTAAATTGAACAGGGAATGTCCTAGTTCTGTTCTGTAGCCATTGTTGGGGGTTCAGGGTGGATCCTCTAGACACAGAATATATGTTTACATTTAGGCCCGTGATGATCATGTGTTCAGTGAATGTGTCACGCATGTGTCACGCATGTGAGAACCATCTGTCAGGTGTGTCCAGACAGAAAAAAGGTTGAGAACCACTGATTTAAAGCATGAAAAAATGAGGAAAACGTGAGCATACAAAAAAATAAAAAAATGTAATCCTCAGCAAAATTATAAATAATTTCTTAACCTTTTTGTGTCTCTGATATGATTTATTTTCTTTCTGCTTGCTCATTATTTTCCTTATTTTCTTTTTGTGTTTTGCAGCATAGTTTTGTCTCCTCATTCCTTCTTTCCTTTTTAAACCTTTTTTCATGCCCATATTTCTCTGTCTCTCAGTTCTTCAGCTTTTCTTTTTTGTCCCCTTTTTATTCCTCTACATCTGACTTTCTAGCTCTATCTCTTCTCTCTCAGCAATTCTACAGCTTTCTCCCTTTTCCCAGTTCAGATGCTTCTTTCACCTCTTCCCATTCTTGCTTCTCACCCAATTCAACCTATTTTCATCCTCACTGCAAGAGAATGAAACGGTGCAAGTTTAAAAGAAGTGCACAACAAGAAAAAAAAAATCAAACACAGTAGACTTGACAGATAAAATATTAAAGAAAAGAATAAAATTATAATCAACTTGATAAAAGAGGGGCAAAACTAATTTCACTCCATGGAATTATGGAATTTTGCGCTAAAGAATTGACAATCCACAGGCAGATTAACTACGAGGCAAACTAGACAGTCAGTGGCAAAATTTTGGAGGAAGGTGGGGAGAGGCAATGGCAAAAATCTGCCATGAAAAGAAATATTAGGAAAAGAGTGGACTGATCACAACCCAAGAAGCCTGCGCCCCACCCCACTGCTATAGGCAGGAGGAATAGGAGAAGAGTGAGCCAATTACAGCCTGAGAAGCTTGAGCTCTGCCCCACTACTTACAAGAGAGTTGAGGAGAGTGAGTTGACTGCAGCCCAAGTGCAGAGTGGGTAGCTGCCTCCCAGAACAGTTGATACCATACTTCCCCCAGGCCCAGCCTGGCTCTCCGGGACCTGTGACCACTGAGAAGAGTCATGCTGCAGGTCTAGGACAGAGTTTCCAATTAGTATACAACCGTGGAACCTCAGGTGTGCAGGGAAATTTCCAGGTCACCAGCAGAGAGAAGAGGGGGATAGATCACAGCCGCCACTTCTGACCACAGCAAAACCATCTCTCTCTCTCTCCTCCTGTGTAATCCCCTCCCAGCAGCAGGATGCATCAGCGATCAATGCTTCTTACCTGCTGCTACCTCCGCTTCTGCTGGCTTCCCTCTCAGGTGGGAACTGCACAAGGCTGGCAGGTGTTTGAGACTTTGGGCCTCTGTAGTTCTGACTTCACAGGGAAGCCAGCAGAGGAGGAGGAGACAGCTACAGCAGGTAAGAAGCACTGCATGTCTGGCAGGATTGGTACTAACATTTTTGCTGCCCTGTGCGAAAAAGTGTTGTGCTGCCCCTCCCCTCCCGGTTTTTTAACACAAAATATTTATATTCCCCAATACCAACACATTATAGAAACTATCAGTCTCACACTCTGTCCCAGACCCCCTGTCGTTGGCGAAAAAAAAGCCCTACTCCCTCCGACAATCCAAACTGTTAAGATTGATACATTCCCATGAACCTATTTTACATTCATCTACAGGTGAAAAATTTCTATATTGTGCAGAAATGATCCCCAGTTGCTCCTGCCCACCTACCAGTACATAAGATTGGTGCTGGCTGAGTCGTGTAGCTGGCACCAGTTTCTTGTAGAGAAAAACAGGCACTAATGTGGTGCCATCCAGAAAACCCTGCAAAAAAAGACACTTGGAACCCATATAGTATTAGGCCTTCTGTATTGCGTGTTAGATGTGGGTTTCGCCTTTGAACTGTCTTGAGTAAACTGAATGACAGCAATATAGTAAAATTCCCATAACACAACTGTACTAACTGCAAGCACGCAAACAGGAACAACCCTATCTATGAAAAGGTAAATATTGTACTAGGCCCTAAAACACTTCCTATTAGGAAAGCAGAACAAACCACTCTGCTCCTAATTCATACATAGAAACTAAATGCTAGCAGGATACCTCACCTCGCTTACACATGACGACACAGACCCTCACCAAATACAGAATAAATAAATCATAAATCATAAATAAAAATGTGTAGATAGAAACTAAACTAGAAACTGTAACAAGCCAGACTCTGTATGCAATGAAATAATGGAAAAACATCATAAAACATCATCAGTCCTCATAAATCAGCAAACAATAAAATCAAGAAATATTAATCGATCATAATTGTTGCACACTCCAGCTGCGTTGGCACCACAGCCGGACCTGCTCACCTCACGCGATCCTCCACGAGCGCTGGCCTTGCCACCGCCGCTAGCTCCTAGCGTCTGTGGCATCCTGCGGCTTCTCCCGGGCCTTCAAGGCCCTCTACCTCTCTCGACTCCTCACGCCGAGGCTCAGCGTCCATGCTGGAGTTGGGTCCACTCCTAAGCATGCGCGCGCGAAACTCCCGGCCATTTAAAGGGCCAAGCGTGGGAAACTCCTCCACGGTGTGCCATGATGACATCACCTGAGCCCTATATAAAAGACAAGGCTCAGTCCCTTGATCCCCACCATGGCAATCGGGTCAACACCATTGCTGTACTAGTTTGCCTCCTTGTGTTCCAGTGTTCTCTCATTCCAGTGTCTCCTTGTTCCAGCATCTCCTCATTCCAGCATCTCCCTGTGTTCCTGTATCCTTCTCAGTTAGTACCTCTTCGGACTGACCTCTGGTACTGACCTCTGCCTGTCTGACCATTCTTATGTCTGCCGCCTGGATCTGACCTCTGCCTGACCATTCTTCTGTCTGGCGCCTGGAACTGACCACTGCCTGCCTGACCATTCTCTTGTCTGCTGCCTGGAACCGACCCTCGCTTGCCTTGACAACGCTCAGACTGACTCTGGTATTGACCCCTGCTTTGGCTGACTACTCCTGGACTGATACTCTGGCTCTGACCCTTGTGCTTCACTCGGACCCTCTCTTCTGGCCTACTGTGACTACCAGACCAACCTGTTTGGAAACTGACCGCGGCTTCCGCTTGACTAGATCCGCAGGCGCTGCCTGTCTCGCCCAGAGAACCTTCCTGAACTGGTACCTCCCTGATGTCTCCGGAGCTTCCAGTTCATGTCTAGTCAATCCATTCTGCATCAGCCGCACACCCTTGCTTGTGGTGGGCACACCCCTTCGTTATTTCTCTGGGAGACTACCAGAGGCTCACCTAAGTCCAGGCGGTCCGGGTACCCCAGGGCTCAACCTGCGGAACCCCAGACTGTTATTGGTGAAGCTCCAGTTAGCCTCTGTCTCCTTGTGTGCTTCGCCTCCTGGTGGCAGGCGCTTTCTGGGTCTGACCACAGGGCCATATCAATCCTGCACCAGGCCAAGGGTCCACCTCCAGCACAACAGGTTGCCAAGGCCATGGACTCAGCGGAGTCTCCCGCCTTGCAGGCCATCCCTGGTCTGACTAATCATGTCTGAGAACAACAACAGGTCCTGGAAACGGCATCCTCCATGGAAAAGCTACGTTCTCAATTGGAGGAATCTGTCATGGCCAATCCAGGAGCTCTCGCCCAAACCTTGTCCTCACGGGCACTGCTGGCCCTCCCAGCTCCACCCCGTTTTAATGGGGATCCGCGCCTTTGTCGAGGCTTCATAAATCAATGTTATAAGCAGTTCTCACTGCAACCCTCACTGTTTCCTGATGAGGCAACAAAAATCACATTCATCCTCTCGTGCCTTGAGGGGAAGGCCCTGGCATGGGCTTCCCCACTCTGGGAGCATTCTAATGCCATCCTCCACCAGCTCCCTCAGTTCATCTCTGTCTTCTGACGTACCTTCGAGGACCCAGGCCGACAGGTGGCCACCACCTACTCCACCTCCGTCAAGGCTCACACTTGCTCGCTGAATTTACTGTGGAGTTTAGAACACTAGCTACTGAGTTAGGTTGGCAAGAAGACTGCTTGTGCGCACTCTACCTCAAGGGACTGTCTCCTGCTATTAAGAATGAACTGGCCACCTGCGAGATCCCCGTATCTCTGGAAGACATGATCTCCCTGGTCGGTAGAATTGACTACAGTCTTCGACAATGACCCCAGGAGGTAAGAACCCTACAACCTCCTGCCCTACGATCAACCCGCTCGACAAGTCCTCAGTTGAAGGCCTTACCAGCGGCTCCGCAGCCTCCCGAGGAGCCCATGCAAATCAATCGCGACCCCCTGACTCCAGAGGAACGACTCAGATGCAGAAAAGCGGGTCTTTGCTTATATTGCGGCGGTTCCGGACACCTTCTTCAGACTTGCCCAGTGCGTGCGGGATCTCCAAAGCCTGAGCCTGGCGGGGGTCACAAGCTTGGGCACTACTGTTTCTGGCCCTCAACTGATGCTTCCTATCTCCCTCCTTAGGGAGTTGCTTTCACTTTCTACCACCACACTTGTGGACACTGGGGCGAGTGGAAACTTTATTATGGAAGATATTGTAAAGCTTCTCCAGATACCAGTCCAACCGCTGGAGGTACCACTCTGTATTGCCTTGATCCAGGGACAGCATCTCCCTAGTCATATTACTTACCATACCATGATCACTCGCCTCACCATTGGGACCCTCCATGACAAGGAGATCTCCCTCCTGATCTTGAAATGATCCACGCATCCCATAGTCCTTGGACTTCCCTGGCTCCAGTTACACGCACCCCACTTCGATTGGCAATCCCTACAACTAACTCAGTGGGGCCTTCAATGTCAAACCCACTGTTTACAAGTGTCTCCATCAGTATCTGTTCTAAATTCTACAACCCTTCCTGGGTTACCTGCCCAATACTCGGAATTCAAAGATGTGTTTGTTGCGTTCGTGCCTGTTCTCGCCATTGCTCCACCCTCTCTACCTTTGTGGCGACTCCCTTCAGCTCTGATGGACAGATGCTGCCGCGGCTTCTCCTCACCGCTTCTCCCCGGAATCCCCGGGCTCGCCTGATGCTGCAGATCCGCCATGTTCCTGATGACATAAGGGCGTGCACACGCTCCAGAGTTTGTACCGGCAAGGGCGCAAACCTTGGGGGCGTCCCCCCGTAGTGACATTCTCCACTTCCAACTTAAAAGGTCTTCGTTTGCTACTACGAATCGAGTTAGCAAGGAGGAAACTTCTCTGCTGCTCTGCCTCCACAAACTTACCAAGGGGTACCCGCTCCTCGGGGGCCCCATTCTCTCTTCTTGATTTCAGACTGTTAGACGGGATCTGGTTCTCGCTCCTTGAGGGCCTATCTCCCTGAATGCTCAGAAGACTCCTTACTGCCTGGAAGCGATCGCAGACATGAACACTGTGAGTTCTATTACAGATAAGAATCAGTACTCGCTCCACGAGGGCCTATGTTCCTAATCTCTGAAGACTCCCTTCTGTCTAAGATGTTATCGCAGGTACGAAGATCGTGAGTTACTATTGCAGATTGCAGATAGGAACTAGTACTCACTCCACGAGGGCCCGTGTTCCTAAAACCCTTCATAGACTCTCTTCTATCTCAGAAGCTATTGCATACCTATATCTGGTACATTACTATTACAGATTGTAGATAGGAACCAGTACTCATTCCACGATGGCCTATGTTCCTAAAACTCTCCAAAAACTTTCTTCTATTCCAGAAGCCATCTCATACACAGATATTGTGAGTTCTTATTCCAGACTGCATATAGGAACCAGTACTCGCCTATGGCTCCTGTTCCTGAATATACTGAAGACTCTCTGTTGCATAGAAGCCATTACAGATATCTACAATTGTGAGTGTATCATCTACTACTGGTTATGTATCTAGCATACCCTGTCTACTCACTACCTATAGTCTCTCTCTACAGCTCAGAAACCCAGAGATCGCAGTTCCAGTATCTGAGGGACTTCAGCCCTGCTGGGCATATCAACTCACTACTTCCACCTCTGGTAGTTCTACTTCCTGTCTAATAAAGAACTATCTGTGTTTGTCTCCATACCCAGCCTAGCCGGTGGTCCCTCTCAGGATATCCTCCTGGGGGCGCTGTCATCTGCCATCGGCCCAAGGATTCACCGATTTCCACTAAGTGTTTATTCCTTACACTACTAGAGCAGTATCATACAGACTGCCACACTCTGGGAGCCAACCCACAACAGATCATTGACCCCCGCCTATGGAGTATTACAGATTGCTAGCTCCTCCCCTTGAGGGAGCAACATTGATCAGATTACTCACTCCTCCCCTCTGGAGGAGGTGATCCATAACAGATTGCTAACTCCTTAGCAAATTCACAACAGATTGCTAACTCCGCACCTCTAGTGGCGTGATCATCTACAGATTGCTAACTCTGCCCCCCCTGGAGGCATGATCACTAACAGATTGCTAACTCCGCCCCCTTGATGGCATGATCAATAACAGTGTTCTCCAAACAAAACGCTGACATCCTGCCTCCACTCCGAGAGTTAAACTGCCCCATAGAACTTCTACCTGGAACCATGCTTCACAAGGGCAGAACCTACCCCCTTTCACTCCCTGAAACCCAAGCAATGTCAGCCTACATCAAGGAACATTTGGATAAAAAATTCATAAGACCCTCTAATTCCCTGGCAGGAGCCGGGTTCTTCTTCGTAAAGAAGAAATATGGCAATTTAAGACCTTGCATAGACTACAGAGGATTGAACGCAGTAACTTGTAAGGACCGTTATCCACTGCCACTCATTAGTGAACTATTCGACCGCCTGCAGGGTGTACACATCTTTATGAAATTGCATCTCCGAGGAGCGTATAATCTTGTAAGCCTTCAACCAGAAGACATCTGGAAAACTGCCTTCAACACAAGAGACGGTCACTACGAGTACATAGTAATGCCCTTCAGACTTTGCAATGCCCCTGCAGTCTTTCAGCAGCTAATGAATGAGATTTTTTGGGACCTTTTATACTCATTTGTCTTAGTATATCTGGACGATATACTAATATTCTCCAAAGACCTGAAGTCTCATCATTCCCACGTTCAAACAGTCCTCCAACACCTCAGAGACCATCATCTCTATGCGAAATTAGAGAAGTGCATTTTTTAACAACCCAGTCTTCCATTCTTAGGCTTCATCATTTCCAACCGTGGCTTCACCATGGACCCCAATAAACTCCAAGGTATTCGAGATTGACCTCAACCAGTGGGGCTCCGTGCCCTACAAAGATTCCTTGGATTCACAAATTACTATTGAAACTTTATCGCTAATTACTCCACACTGGCCACTCCACTCACCGCCATGACTAGGAAGGAATGTGTCCTTCGAGTGTGGAGCCCCAAGGCCCAGTCAGCATTCCATGCCTTGAAAGAAGCATTCTATACTGGTCCGTATGTACGACATCCAGATCCTAATGGCCCCCTTCATCATCGAAGTCGATGCATCCGCCTTTGGAGCAGGAGTGGTCTTGAGTCAATACTCCACTAAGAGAACTCTAGTACCATGCTCCTTCTACTCACATAAATTTTCCTCCACAGAACAAAATTATACATGGAATAGATTTAGTTTTTGGGTACTTGCCAGGTTCTTATGGCCTGGATTGGCCACTGTTGGAAACAGGATGCTGGGCTTGATGGACCCTTGGTCTGACCCAGTATGGCATACTATAGGGGACCGTGAACTCCTAGCAGTGAAACTTGCCCTCCAGGAATGACGTCCCTGGCTAGAAGGGGCGCAACACAAATTCACAATATTTACTGACCACAAGAATCTAGAATGCCTAAAAGAGGCCCAGTTACTTAACCGAAGAATCTAGAATGCCCAAAGAAGGCCCAGTTTCTTAACCGAAGACAAGCCCAGCAGCAAAGAACCTCCATGCAGATGCACTCTCATGCTCCGTCGAGCTAGAAGACACACCCGAGACTCTTAGGCACATCATCGATCCAGCTTGCATAGCAATTGCAGTCACCACCACGATTCCAGCTGGGAAGACAGTGGGTCCCCGCCGTCTCTGTGAGCGTGTGCTCCGTTGGGGTCATGACACTAAGCTGGCCGGTCATCCCGGTCGAGCCCGGCCTCTCGTGATGCTTCGAAGACACTATTGGTGGCCTAGTATGATAAAGGACTCCCGCGAATACGTGGACTCCTGTCCAGTTTGCGTGCAGCAAAAACCCATGACTGGCTGCCCATAGGGGCTTCTCCAACTACTTCCTGTGCCCACCGAGCCTGGTCAAGTCTTTCCATTGATTTTATCATGGATCTGCCTCCTTCAAAAGGAAGTTCTGTAATCTGGGTCATCATTGACCGCTTCTCAAAAATGGCCCACTTTGTTCCATTACCTGGTCTCCCCTCGGCTCCAGAACTAGCTAGACTCTTCTTGACCAATGTGATTTGTTTACAGGGACTACCACAAAAAATCGTCTCCGATCGTGGGCCTCAATTTGCTGCTAAATATTGGAGGTCTCTTTGTAAAAAGTTCAATATTACATTAAACAGCCAAGCTGAAAGGACTAATCGCTCCTTGAAAATGTTCCTGCAATCATATGTCAACGACCAGCAAGATAACTGGGCTGACCTTCTGCCATGGGCAGAACTATCCCATAACACCCATATCGCCTCTGCCATGGATGTTTCATATTTTGCGGTAGTCTTTGGCCGCCAACCATGCCTACCCCTACCTTTCCCTCTCAGTGTACAATCACCTGCAGCCCAGTCTACAGCACAATCCATATGCAGGCTCTGGAACCAAGTAAAGGAGAGACTCTGCCAAGCAGCTGATCGGGCCAAACGCTTCACAGACATCCATCGTCGGGCCGCACCGCTGTTCCGGCCTGGCCAGAAAGTCTGGCTCAGTACGAAGACCATCCGACTATGATTGCCGTCTCAACGGCTAGCCCCCAGATTCATTGGTCCATTACCCATCCTTCGACACATAGGAGCAGTCACTTATCAGTTACAACTCCCAGCCTCCATGGGAATTCACAACACATTCCACGTGTCGCTACTTAAGCCTTTAGTTCTGTCCTGGCCTTCCCAAAGGCCACCTCCTCCTACACAGCATATCGCAGAACCAGAAGAGACCTTACAGGTCAAGGAGGTCCTATATGTGCAACGCTGTCAAGGCCAAGGGAGTACCTCCTGTCATGGGAGGGCTTTGGTCCAGAAGAAAACTCCTGGGAGCCCTCTCACCACATTTATGACAAGACTCTCCTACAAGACTTCCATCATGCCCATCCTGAGAAGCCCAAACTGGTAAGGGGGAGGCCTAAAAGGGGGGGAGGGGGTACTGTTGCACGCTCCAGCCGCGTTGGCACCATGGCGGGAACTGCTCATCTCGCATGACCCTCCACGAGCGCTGGCCTTGGCGCCACTGCTAGCTCGCGGCATCCTGCAGCTTCTCCCGGGCCTTCAAGGCCCTCCACCTCTCAGGGCTCCTCAAGCTGAAGCTCGGCATCCACGCTGGCGTCAGGTCTGCCCCTAAGCGCGCGCGGAACTCCCGGCCATTTAAAGGGCTAGGCATGGGGAAACTCCTCCATGGCGTGCCATGATGACATCATGTGAGCCCTGTATAAAAGACAGGCCTGTCCCTTAATCCCTGCCTTGGCAATCAGGTCAACACTGTTGGTGTACTAGTTTGCATCCTTGTATTCCAGTGTCCTCTCCTTCCAGTGTCTCCTTCTTCTAGTGTCTCCTTGTTCCAGTGTCTCCTTGTTCCAGCGTCTCTTCATTCCCAGTGTCTCCGTGTGTTCCTGTATCCTTCTCAGGTAGTATCTCTTCGGACTGACCTCTGGTACTGACCTCTGCTTGCCTGACCATTCTTCTGTCTGCCACATGGAACTGACCTCTGCCTGACCATTCTCTTGTCTGCCGCCTGAAACCAACCCTCGTTTGCCTTGACTATGCTCGGACTGACTCTCGTATTGACCCCTGCTTTGGCTGACTACTCCTGGACTGATACTCTGGCTCTGACCCTTGCGCTTCACTCAGACACCCTCTTCTGGCCTACTGTGACTACCAGACCAACCTGCTTGGAAACTGACCGCGGCTTCTGCTAGACTATATCCGCAGGCGCTGCCTGTCTCGCCTGGAGAACCTTCCTGAACTGTTACCTCCCTGAGGTCTCTGGAGCTTCCAGTTCAGGTCTAGTCCATCCATTCTGCATCAGCCATGCACCCTTGCTCGTGGTGGGCACACCCCTTCACTACCTCTCCGGGAGGCCACCAGAGTCCCACCTAAGTCCAGGCGGTCCTGGTACCCAAGGGCTCAATCTGCGGAAACCCCAGACTGTTATTGATGAAGCTCCAGCTAGCCTCTGTCTCCTTGTGTGCTCCGCCTCCTGGTGGCAGGCTCTCTCTGGGTCCGACCAGAGGGCCGTACCAATCCTGCACCAGGCCAAGGGTCCACCTCCAGCGCAACAATGGTAAACCATACTAATAAAGAATATTGCCAAAAAGAAGACAAATAGAATAACAACAAATAATTATAAACTCATATAAAAAGTTTAAAAAATTTCCAAACAGCATAAAATATTTCAAAATAGCAAACGCATCAAACACTCAATATTTAAAACAAGAAGGAAAAAAATCCACGCTTCGCATACTTGAAATCTTTTGATTTCCTGTAACCCTGAGCTTGTGGCAGATTAGTGGGGGTGGCATACTTTTTTTGACTTCCCGCCCCCCAAGGCAGGTTCCCATTCACACACACACACATAGCCATTTCCGCCAGGCTCGCATTCTCATACACATCCAGACAGGCAGGCTTCCATTCTATCTCTCTCTCTCTCTCTCACACACACACACACACACACACACAAACACACACAAACACACATACTGTGGTAATTTATTTTAAGGAGTTATTTTAGATTCCGTGAAGAAATTTGTACAATAGAAATTAGTGGAGCAGAGAATCGCTAATGTTAATAGTGTGATAATTTGATATAAGGCCTATAAGTTCAGAGAATGCACATGCCATTTTTTTTTCTTTGCTTACTTGTAACAAGAAATAAGGTATGAAATCAGCAGTTACTCATGAGGCCAACAGTGCAGATATCAGGGGAAAATCAGGACAGTAGCAACTTAGCCACACCTAACTGTTTGCTGATATGAAAAGGACAGACAGTTGGCTACATGGGAGTAGCCAGAGAAAAACTGAAACTAGGGCAAATGTCAGAAGAATCAACATAAAAAGACCAACTTCAAACAAATTGTTTGAAATTAGAGCAAGAACAGATCAGAATAAAAGCTTGTTGGACATTACAATAGTTAATGAAGTGACCGATGAATTGTTGCTGATTTCCCAGCGCTGTGTTTTTGATTTCCAAGATATATAAGACTCACATTGGAAAATGTGAGGGGAAGTATCATTGTATATATATCTTTTATATAAAATCTAATCTTGTCTGCTTTTTTTTATTGCTTATTCTCAGACTTATAAGTAAAAACTTCTGTACTTCTAAATAAGTGTGTTGTATATTCTATAATGTAATAACCTATCACTCAGCTCACCTTTTACATTTGGTGCTCACAATAAGATTTTACATCATAGAATTACATTATTGATGATTGTTAATTAATCATGATTAAGGAAAATAACATTATTAATCACACATGGGTGATTTTGGCTGGTTCCTGGATCAGCCATGTTTTTGTGTAGCTGAGCAACTTGCTAGGTCTAATGTTGCTTGTGATCAGTGGGAAAAAGAGTTGGACAAAGAGATAGGACCTTTAGAGGTCAAAGTGTCCACACTTTTAGAAAAAATATGGTTGGAAAATTTAGATATGAATGGGGCACGTGTTGATGTTTATTGTTACAAACTAATGTTCAACAACATAATGAAAATAGGAGGTTGCAGGATCGGATTGCCTTTTTGAAAAAACAGAATTGGGACTATGAGCACAGCACTTAGCTCTAAGAACTACCCCTGAATCTGCACAGTCACAGCTGGATCTTGCTTTAAAACAAGCTGCTGTGGCTGTCCAGGATTCTGCAGCTTGTGGTGCTTAAGTTTTAGCTCAGCACATGCAGCATGGTCTTCAAGTGTCTACAGCTAAAGTGGCTGCAATTACTAGGGGAGACGCCCCAGCTGCAGACCTTGACATCTGGAAGGACTATGATAAGGATTATAAGGAGGAAGAGACAAGTGAGTTGTGACAGTGCTCCACAAAGAGACTACGCCTATTTGTCATTCTTTAATTTACACAGGATGAGATGTTGCAATAGGGGGAGGAAGTTGGAAAGTGAAGTTCCCAGAACAAGTGCAGATAATACTACAGGAAAAAGGGATCCCTGCTTCAGGGTCAACAGACTATTAATACAACTTATTTTCCCAAACAATTAGTCCAATTGGCAGATGGATTTCACCAAAAAGAAAAGGAGAATTTGGGGTTTGGCTAGTGCATTTATCAGAACAGGGTGCTGTGTCAGTACAGATCTCAGATGATGAGCTTGCTGTGATGGGCTCTGTCTGCAAAGAACACTTTGTACATGATCGTGCGTGCCACATAATTGCTGCTTTATATGCTGAGACAGAAATATCATGTCTCCTTAATGTAATTGGGGCAGTCTTGAAGGAGAAATATAGAGATCCTATTGATTGGCCAGGACCTCGTAAGGGAGAAAAGTGGAATATATTAAATGAGGGTGCCTGTGTAGTGTGTACTATGTAAATTGGAGTTACAAGTAGCTATCCAAAAGGATTTACTTCTTGATGATTATGAGAAAGTAAATATTTATGCTACGGATATGCACTCATTTGTACAGTCTGCTGGGTCATCATGGTGTGGATTGGTCCTTTCTCCTGTTAGTGAGGTCACACAGGAAGATAACCTTAACACGATTAAACAATTGATTTCAAAATTGAAAGATCATTATGGTCTGGGTTTAGATTAGACTAGTGGAGACAATCATGAAAGGGGGAACCCAATAAGGGCATTTTTCTTGTGGAGATGGGGAATTTGCAAGGAGGGGCTCCTCCACCTCCCTAATCAGTGCAGGATCGTTCATGTAAGCTGTTTTTATGGGACCTTAGGGGTCAAGTTTGGCGCACCTTAATTTGAATGGATATCCCAAAAGCTGATACTGATGGTTTAACTATGAAAAATTGATATGCATGCTACTGGAGCAGCAGGAGTCTATGGACTCCCAGACACCACAAACTTCCAGTAGGAAAGGGGCCGAACCTCTGTTGACACATTAAAATACATTACCTCTATGAATGATCTAAGACCTCATATGAATGTTATCATCTCATGGAAAGGGGGTAATAGGCAACAGATTAATGCTCAGGTGGACACAGGGGTGGAGGCCACCATTATAAGGGGTTTACCCACATCGATACAGGGGCCAACCAGTAAAGCTGAAAGGATCCGGAGGTTCCTTTACAACAGGTGTGTAGGTCTTAGTGCATATAATTACAGAGGATGATTAATGACTATCTCTTCCTGTTATCATTGCTCCCCAGAAAGATTACATATAAGGCATTGACTTTATCAAACAATTGGAATGGGAAGTTAAACAAGGACGGATGTTTATCAACACAAAACATACCTTGGTGCATGCTGTTCGTATTGGTTGTCTTCCTGAGTGTGTCCCTCTCCAAACCTAAAGAGCTGGTTCATTCTGACCAGTTTAAAACCAAATGCCCACCAGCAGTTTTGCAGACAACTATTGATGATTTAAGGGAAGAAGGAGTAGTGACACTAGTGAAGTCTCCTTTTAATAGTCCAGTGTGACCAGTGTTAAAACCAGATGGGTCTTGGCGTCTTACAGTGGATTACCATAAACTGAATGCTGTCACCCTGCCACTTCATGCTGCTGTCCCATCTGTAGCTAACCTAATACATGCCATCCAAGAACACAATGGTACCTGGTACGCTGGGGCAGACATTAGTAATGCATTTTTTAGTATTCCTATTGGCCCTTCTAATCAGGAGATGTTTGCTTTCTCATGGCTCGGGTGACAATACACCTTTACCAGACTGCCACAGGGATACACACCTAGCCCAACCATTTGTCCTGAAAAGCTCGCATAGACATTGGAACGGTTAACTTCCAAGTTGCTGGATTCCATAAAGTTACATCATTATGTAAATGATACCTTACTTCAGGGAAGACACACACTGGAGATTGCTGAAGCTTTAGTCCTGCTATGACAGGAACTGGAAAAAGATGGGTGCGCAATAAATCAGACAAAAGTCCAGGGACCCAGTCAGGATGTGAAATTTCTGGGTATACGGTGGCAGGCAGGAAAATATTGTATTCCTGAATCATGATTAATAAAATCAAACAATTAGCAGCCCCAGTCTCGCAGAAGGAGGTACAGCGAGTTTGGGGTATTTTTAATTTCTGGAGGAATCATGAACCACATCTCTCACAGATACTGCATTCTCTGTATGCATTATGTAAAAAGAATTGTGAATTCCAATGGACAGAGGAGGCACAGAGTACATTTGATGCTGCCAAATTGTCAGTGCTTACTGCTCAGAATTTGCATACTATCAATGAGGATGCTCCCTTTATTATTGAAGTATCAACGTCTCCTACAAGAGCAGATTGGTCTCTCTGGTGTTACAATTCTGCCCGTGGCTCTCACCTTCTCCGCCAGCCTGCCTGCTTTTCCGACGCCACCTCTCCCGCGTGGCTGGAGCCGCCCTGGTGCAGCCCTTGCAGCTAGGAGGCCGCCGTCAGCGTCCCCACGTGGTCTGGTGGCCGCAGTGTTCCTGCTGCTGTCCGGCGGTGGGGAACCGCCCTCATCCTCCTCCCTCGCGGCTCAGAGGCCGCCCTGAAGCTTTCCTCCGTGGCGGCAGGGAGCCGCTGACATCACTGGGCCTGGTTGTGGCCTGGTCCTGCTTTTGCTCCTCTTCGGCATGGATGCCTCTCTCCAGGGTCCTGCCTCCTTCTTCCTTAGGTGCGAGGCCGTGCCTCTCCTCTGGATTTAAAGGGCCAGTCCTCCTGACTCCTCCTGATGACCTAATCGTGGGAGTTCCTCTTCAGCCCTATAAAAGGGCTCTGCCTTCAGTCCATCATCGCCTTTGCAAGGAGTCAGTCCTCCTTGGGACCACGTCTTCTCAACTACTCCTAGGCACTCTGTTTCTTCGTGGGATCTCGTGTCTTCATCTTGGTCTCTTGTTTGATCCTGTGTCATCGTCATGGTCTCTCGTCTGATCCTGTGTCTTCGTCTCGTCGGTTCCAGATGTCCGGATGTTCTCCTGATGTCTTCATACCCAGATGCTGGCTCCTAATGTTCTTAATCAGATCCTCTTCTCTTCGGCAGCGCACAGTATACCGCATCTACGGTTAGCTCATAAAGAGAACTTTAATACAGTTTACATATAGCTTATAATATCGAATCATGTATCTGAACAACTATGGCACCCTCTGGTTAAAGTAAAATCCATTTCGAACTTATTTATGTGCCTATTTGTAAACCGTTGTGATGGTATATCAATAAACGACGGTATAGAAAAGTTTTTAAATAAATAAAATAAATAAAGTCTCCGGAAGACCTTCACTTTTAATCCTCAAGCTTCAGGTTCCTAGCTCCGAGTTCTTTTTGCTCCAAGTCGTCACTCTGAGCTTCTTTTCTCCGAGCATTCCACTCTGAGTTCCTTTCTCCGAGCTTTGGATCCTGAGGTTCTGTTCTTAACCCTCATCCTGACTTGGTCTCCGGAGTTCCTCGTGTCTTCTGTCCATGCCTAAGACTCCGCCTGAACCTGCTCTGTCCCAACATGGCCAGTGCCTTGTCTTGAGTGGTTGTGGAGGGCACGTCTTGGTGCAGGCCTCATCTGAATCTTCGTCAAGTCCTGATTTGAAGTCACCGCTTCACCTGGAGTCTGCTTCACCATCAGCGTAGTCCGCAACCTGCCTTGAGTGGCTGTGTAGGGCACACGGTGAGGCAGCACTCATTCAACATCCTTCATAATCTTGAATCTTCAAGCAACACCCTTCACAATCCTGAATCTTCAACCAACCTGTGTCAACGTCTGAATTCATCAAACACCCTGAGTCTTCGTCTGACTCTGTTCATTTCTGTCCTCAGTATCTGTCTGTCCTGTTGCATCTGCTGTTATGTACAGCAGGTCCGAAAGGGCTATCGAGTGGCCGGAGGGCTACTTCAGAGACCAACATTGCATTGCTGGGTCTCTCTGATGTGTCAGGTTCGGCAGAGGCCAGGGCTCCCTATCTCCAGCCTGCTGGCCTGTGCTGGGGCACGTTTCGCCTATCACGGCGCTCCCCCAGAGCTCCTATCCGGTTGTGTCGTGGCCCAAGGGTACACTTCATCTCCCTGGAAATGGGACCGCTTCCTAGCGCTCCCGCAATAGCTTGCAAAGGGCATGTACCTGGCGAGGGTGCACTTCCTCTCCTGGAATGGGACCGCTCCCAGCGCTCCCGCAACATCTGGCAGGTAGATGAGACTAGCCAAAATAATGCATTAGGTTTTTGGGGAAGGAAATGGACTCCTGCAGCTTTGCAATACACTGTGTTAGAGAAACAAATTTTAGGAGTTTATTGGGCTTTGATTGAGACCAGTCAGATTACTGGGGAACAGGATATCACCCTGAGAACACAAATCCCTATTATGAAATGGGTATTATTCAGAACACATCACTGCAATGACTGGTACTGCCCTTATGGCTAGCCTTTTAAAATGGAAATGGAATATTGCTAACCATATTCAAGGTTCCTCCCCTGGACTATTCAAAATTCATGAGGAAGTTATAGAAGTCCCTTGTGTCTCTGAAGTGCTTCCTGTGTTTGATAGTACTCCACCTTGTAGTCAGGTCTTAGAAGCTCCAGAATATGATACCCTGACCACAGAACAAAAACTACTTGCCTGGTTCACTGATGGTACTTGCTGTTATAATCAGGGACAGAGGAGATGGAAGGCTGCAGCCTTTTCTCCTGCTGTTCAGCAGGGCCAGTGCAAGGGGATTAGGCACCTTCTGCCTTGTGCCGCCCCCCTCCGGTCATGCCCCCCTGCCCCTGGTCACAGCCCCAACTCCTACCTCTCAGGAGCAGCGGTGGCAAAGAGGAGTGGAAATTCAAATCTCCACTCCTCCTTGCTGCCATCGCCGCTCGCAGCCCCACATGGCTCGCAAACAGTGGAGGCAAGAAGGAGAGGAGATTCGAATCCCAACTCCTCTTTGCTGCCGCCGCTTGCGGCCCCACATGGCTCACGAGCGGCGGTGGCAAAGAGAAAAACAGTACTGTCTTTTGCAGCTTCTTTTGGAATGTATTGGCTTTTACATATTCCTTACCACCCAACGACAGCAGGCTTGATGGAAAAAATTAATGGTCTTGTCAAACAACTGCGATTGCAGGGCAATGATACGTCCTATACTATGTGTATACTATATACACATATATTAGTGAGGTAATGAGAAAATATTTTCTGAATATGACTAACTTTTCATGGTCAAATTGTTAACATATTCCCAGATTTTTCTAGTGCCACCCAAATAAGGAGAAGGGAGTTTCTCAGTTTGCTCCCTGTTCCACGCGCAGGTCACCAGAGGCAGGCAGAGCTCCGGAGTCTCAATGCGTGGATGAGACGATGGTGCAAGGAAGAGGGATTCCGTTTTGTTAGGAACTGGGGAACCTTTTGGGGAAGGGGGAGTCTCTTCCAAAGGGATGGGTTCCAACTTAACCAGGGTGGAAACAGACTGCTGGCGCTAACCTTTAAAAAGGAGATAGAGCAGCTTTTAAACTAGAACAAAGGGGAAAGCCGACAGTCGCTCAGCAGCGCATGGTTCGGAGAGTGGTATCTTTAAAGGATAATAATGATGCATTAGAATTAGGGCATCCCGACAGTGAGGTTCCAATAATTAGAAAAGTAGTCCAAGTGCCTGTAACTAAAAACTCACCTGAGCTAAAAGATTCTAACTTATCTCTATCAATTAAAAAGCAGAATGAAAATACAAACAAAAAACAAACTTTGAAATGTTTGTATGCTAATGCCAGAAGCCTAAGAAGTAAGTCTTGCCTCACAAATCTGCTTCACTTTTTTGAAGGAGTTAATAAACATGCGGATAAAGGTGAACCGGTAGATATAGTATACTTGGATTTTCAGAAGGCGTTTGACAAAGTTCCTCATGAGAGGCTTCTAGGAAAAGTAAAAAGTCATGGGATAGGTGGCGATGTCCTTTCGTGGATTGCAAACTGGCTAAAAGACAGGAAACAGAGAGTAGGATTAAATGGGCAATTTTCTCAGTGGAAGGGAGTGGACAGTGGAGTGCCTCAGGGATCTGTATTTGGATCCTTACTTTTCAATATATTTATAAATGATCTGGAAAGAAATACGACGAGTGAGATAATCAAATTTGCAGATGACACAAAATTGTTCAGAGTAGTTAAATCACAAGCAGATTGTGATAAATTGCAGGAAGACCTTGTGAGATTGGAAAATTGGGCATCCAAATGGCAGATGAAATTTAATGTGGATAAGTGCAAGGTGATGCATATAGGGAAAAATAACCCATGCTATAATTACACAATGTTGGGTTCCATATTAGGTGCTACAACCCAAGAAAGAGATCTAGGTGTCATAGTGGAAATCGTCGGTACAGTGTGCTGCGGCAGTCAAAAAAGCAAACAGAATGTTGGGAATTATTAGAAAGGGAATGGTGAATAAAACGGAAAATGTCATAATGCCTCTGTATCGCTCCATGGTGAGACCGCACCTTGAATACTGTGTACAATTCTGGTCGCCGCATCTCAAAAAAGATATAATTGCGATAGAGAAGGTACAGAGAAGGGCTACAAAAATGATAAGGGGAATGGAACAACTCCCCTATGAGAAAAGACTAAAGAGGTTAGGACTTTTCAGCTTGGGGAAGAGAGGACTGAGGGGGGATATGATAGAGGTGTTTAAAATCATGAGAGGTCTAGAACGGGTAGATGTGAATCGGTTATTTACTCTTTTGGATAGTAGAAAGACTAGGGGGCACTCCATGAAGTTAGCATGGGGCACATTTAAAACTAATCGGAGAAAGTTCTTTTTTACTCAACGCACAATTAAACTCTGGAATTTGTTGCCAGAGGATGTGGTTAGTGAAGTTAATATAGCTGTGTTTAAAAAAGGATTGGATAAGTTCTTGGAGGAGAAGTCCATTACCTGCTATTAATTAAGCTGACTTAGAAAATAGCTATTGCCATTAGCAATGGTAACATGGAATAGACTTAGTTTTTGGGTACTTGCCAGGTTCCTATGGCCTGGATTGGCCACTGTTGGAAACAGGATGCTGGGCTTGATGGACCCTTGGTCTGACCCAGTATGGCATTTTCTTATGTTCTTATGTTCTTAACCTTAGGTTATACGTTTGTATTAAAATATCCCTGCAGGTGTTTGGTCCGAGGAAAGGATGAAAGTTTTGTTTTCACTATGTCAGAACAGCTAAAATCCTTCTTAAATGTCATGAAGAAGCACTGCTCTCTTTCTACCAGCAAAAGGGGAAGGGGGAGGGAATCTCAATGCCCTGCATAGACACTCGTAGATACATGCCCACTATGACTAACTGGAAATCTGACCCTGTATTTGTAGTTGATATGTCCTATCTGTGCACAGGTGTATTGTTAGGGTAGGATTACAGGTTAAACACTGTAACATGTATATACAGTAAATTGTATAACTAACATTAGTTGATATTTTTCTTTTGCTTATATTTTGTAGACTAAGCTTTGAATGGAACCTACCCTCTTCCTGGCTCAGGGACTCGGCCTCCTGGCTACCACTTCTGGGATAATTGGGATGACAGGGTACCCTAGTAGATGCTAGGGATGTGAATCGTTTTTCAACGATTAAAATTATTGTCCGATAATGTTAATATCGTCTTAAATCGTTATAGAACACGATACAATAGAAATTCTAACGATTTATCGTTAAAAATCGTTAAATCGTGTTAGTGCGCACTAACTCGATTTAGTGCGCACTAACTGAAAATGATACAAATAAACACTTTCCAGGTCACTGAAGGTCAGTTAGGAATGAATATGTGTTCCTATTGGCTGGCTGCCCTCTTATCTATTGATGTTACCAAGGTTACCACTGAGGTGATGGTTGGGGGGATGGGAAATGGAACTGGAAACTAACGAACACCAACAGAAAATGAAACAAAGTGTTCACACTTCCCAGGTCAGTAAAGGTCACTTAGGAATGAATATGTATTCCTATTGGCTGGCTGTGCTCTTATCTATTGATGTTACCAAGGCTAACACTGAGGTAATGGTTGAGGGG
This sequence comes from Rhinatrema bivittatum, assembly GCF_901001135.1. Classification (NCBI taxonomy): domain Eukaryota; kingdom Metazoa; phylum Chordata; class Amphibia; order Gymnophiona; family Rhinatrematidae; genus Rhinatrema; species Rhinatrema bivittatum. The sequence goes on along the minus strand of NC_042615.1, from coordinate 627,206,573 downwards.
ATGTGAAATGGAAACAGTTGGAAGCTTGACAAAAAAAGTAATGTAATGATCAGCACTCACGTGACTAGAACTTGTTTGTTTATTATTTTTGTTAGCAGGCACCTGAAATGCTAGTGCATGTTGAATTTGCCAATCACTGTGCATTTTAGAAAGGTGGTCCTGGCTGGAACTGTACACAGTTCAAATATATGTAATTGATTGTTGGTAAGTGTAGATTTTAAGTGATTTTCCTGCACACAGTGCCCTAACCCTGATACCAGTCTGAGACAGCTCCCTCCCTGCATTACTAGTGAGAGGCTGGCTTCACAGACAGGGGGGAGCTGCCTGACCCTCACTCCTGACTTCCCCCATGTCCCAGCTAGTGAATGGTGTGTGGGTGAGGGGGGGGGGGGGAGGATGGTGAAGTCTGAGACAGCTCCCTCCCTGCATTACTAGTGAGAGGCTGGCTTCACAGACAGGGGGGAGCTGCCTGACCCTCACTCCTGACTTCCCCCATGTCCCAGCTAGTGAATGGTGTGTGGGTGAGGGGGGGGAGGATGGTGAAGTCTGAGACAGCTCCCTCCCTGCATTACTAGTGAGAGGCTGGCTTCACAGACAGGGGGGAGCTGCCTGACCCTCACTCCTGACTTCCCCCATGTCCCAGCTAGTGAATGGTGTGTGGGTGAGGGGGGGGGGGGGAGGATGGTGAAGTCTGAGACAGCTCCCTCCCTGCATTACTAGTGAGAGGCTGGCTTCACAGACAGGGGGGAGCTGCCGGACCCTCACTCCTGACTTCCCCCATGTCCCAGCTAGTGAATGGTGTGTGGGTGAGGGGGGGGGGGAGGATGGTGAAGTCTGAGACAGCTCCCTCCCTGCATTACTAGTGAGAGGCTGGCTTCACAGACAGGGGGGAGCTGCCTGACCCTCACTCCTCCGGGGTGATCTTCCTGCACACAGTGCCCTATCCCTGATACCAGGGGTGTTGTGATCTTCCTGCATGCAGTGCCCTAACCCTATTAATACCAGGAGTGTTGTGATCTTCCTGCACGCAGTGCCCTATCCCTAATACCAGGGGTGTTGTGATCTTCCTGCATGCAGTGCCCTATCCCTGATACCGGGATGTGTGCAAGAAGATCCCAACACCCCCGGTATCAGGAATAGGGCACTGTGTGCAGGAAGATCACAATACCCCTGGTATCAGGGTTAGGGCACAAGTTCTAGTCACATTGACTGATCACATTACTTGTTTTGTCAAGCTACCAACTGTTTCCATTTCCCATCCCCCATATACTGTCAGTGGGAAGCTTGGTAACATGAATAAATAAGAGGGCAGCCAATAGGAATACATATTCATTCCTAAACTGACCTTAACTGACCTGAAAAGTGTCAAATTGTATCATTTTCAGTTAGTGCGCACTAACTCTCCGTTAGTGCGCACTAATCGGAAAAAACGATTTTTAACGATTTTTTAACTAAAAAATCGTGCCTAACACGATTTTCTTGCCCTGCCACACGATTTCTATCGTTAAGACGATATGGAAAACGATTCACATCCCTAGTAGATGCAGGCAATCTCAGAGTGGAATCTCTCACTGGGGCAAGCAGTGCAAATTCTCTATAGTTGCTAGGTGAGTATAGTTCTTTATGATGCATCAAGGATTTGCATGGCTGTTTGTGTGAATGTTTGCCTGTAACTGTGAAAGCATATGCTGTCTGTCTGGAGTGATTGCTGCTGGAACAGCATGGCTCCTGTGAATGTTTCATGAGTGTCAGAGTAGCCAATTTGTAACATGTGGCCATCATAATTCTGCACATTCTAGATTCTAATTGTAGTTAGTGGTTGATTAATGATGCTTTCCTAATATACAGTATTGAGCAAACAAAATATTCTTATCCCAAGTTTGGAAAAGGCTGCCAAGAAACCCTGAATACAGCACACAAACTAAATAAACCCCCATATGCAAGTTTTTAGGCTGGCTTCCTCTCTCCAGCTTTAAATACATTTTCAAACTCAGTACGATATGCATGAGGCTTATTCTCCCTTTTCAGACATGCAAGTTGCTCAGCTGTCTGACATCAGCAACATCTGGAACAGAGCAAAGGAAGATCATAAACATTGTGATGTCAGCAAAAACTAATGGCAAGAAGTAAAAAAAAACTTTCCTATCTCCATTGTTTTAAAATACTGATGCAACCCTGCTTCATACAAAGCAATAGGGAAAATGGCAGCATGAGAAAGCACATTGAATGAAAGCTTCTAATCTCCTGTCAGAATAAAAGAAAATCCACCATACCTTAAGAAGGTTAAAATATATTGAACTGCAATCATGGAAAGCTAGCATGTATTATAATAGAAAAATAAGCCTCATACCATGTATATACTCTCTAAATGATAAATTGTCCTTAATTGATGAACAGTTGTCCTGCCCATAAAAGTGCAACATTAGCTGTTCAAGTGGCAAAAGACATCTTCTTACTCAGAAAATGTACCACTTTATCTCTGCCATGCCCTCCGAGAGTAGAAGTAGTAGCCTCATGTACCCCGTACAACTGTAATCCCCTGTACTCACCTTCCCAGCCTCGGGAAGCATTGTAGTTACTGTCCCGAGGTGGGGAAATAAATCACCGGGGCCGTGAGCTGGAGCAGAATAACCTGCAGGGCCAGTAGCAGGCTGAGAACACTCCACATAGACAAACCCCACTCTCCAGACTCAAGTTGTGCTCCAAATAATAAATAGTTTACAGTTTCAAATATAATGACAGTGACAGTTCAGGTAGATGCAGAAATCAAACAGAATCACAGCTCCAGAAATCTTAACTCTTCTCCTTATAGCTCCTCTCCTTAAATAACAGTTTCTTCTTACAGCAACACAGTAGTTCTAGTTACTTTGTTTCTCCTCCTTGCTCAGCTTTAGCACCCCCTAGCCTGGTCCTCTCTTTAGTTTTCTCAGATAGCAAAACAGTTGCTCACACGAATGTCCTGCTCAACTCAATGAAAAATTCTTCTGGTGCAACATAGGGATCCTCCGAGCTCCAAACAAGTTATCTCTGGCAACGTTTGACTTCCTGGTCCAGAAAAGTTCCTGAGGAAACAACAAAAAATAGATGCCCAAGGGTCTTTTCCAAATCTTTAATTGGTGGAGACGTATGTAATTAGTTAAAATTGGCAATTGTTGTTTGATTGCCTACCTTGTTGTTTTCTGGGCCAGAAAAATTCCTGCCTCAGTTAAGTCCAGGTTTTATCTTTTAAATTCCAAATTCCAGGCTATATTGCACTCTCTACTTCTTCTCCTCTACGCTCAAGACTTTAGGGACTTTTTAGGGAAAATCCCTGCACCCTTTCTGAGTGATCTTGAGTGAGGATCGCAGTTCCATATAATTCTGTTTCCTTGCAAACTGGGTTTTTAATCACTTCTGCTTTTATAACCTAGCTCCTCAGAGGATGAACCTCCTTGCCTGTCAAGAAGGCAGGTTATACCTCCTGACACATAGCTGACCCAGAGCTCTGGAATATTCCTATGCTGATTCCAGATGAACCTCTTGCCCCATGCACATCCTGTGCACTTCCAGCTGATGTTGCCACACTGCTTACAACCCCTCAAGTCTCCCATAAAGAGGAAGCCTTCATTTTTATCATTAAACTTTCATCACCTTTAACCTCTATGTACTTTCTATGGCATAGGTGCCACACAACAGTGTTATGAGGGCTGTTGCAAGGGTTAATCAAGAAGAGTGACTGCCCTAGGCACTAGAGGTGTGCATCCGTTTTCCACGTATTTGTAATCCGCAACTTATTTTTTGCTATCTGTTAAATACGTGGGGAGGCGAAACGCATCGCGACTCCCCACGTATTAAACAAATTTCTGTTTTATTCGGCCTAAATAAAAATTTAAACCCCCCCCCACCCTCCTGACCCCCCCAAGACTTACCAAAACTCCCTGGTGGTCCAGCGGTGGGGTCCGGGAACTCACTCAGACCCTCGGTGCTAGTTTCATAATGGCGCCGATAGCCTTTGTCACAGGGGCTACGGTGCCATTGGTCAGCCCCTGTCACATGGCCATCGGCGCCATCTTGTGCTCCTACCATGTGGCAGGAGCTGACCAATGGCACCGGTAGCCCCCGTGACATAGTATGGGCAAAGGCTATCGGCACCATTTTGAGTCCTGGTGTCGGACGGCAGGTCGCTCCGGGACCCCCGTTGGACCCACAGGGACTTTTGGCCAGCTTGGGGGGGCCTCCTGACCCCCACAAGACTTGCCAAAAGTCCAGCGGGGGTCCGGGAGCGACCTCCTTTCACGCCGGCCGTCCGATCCCAATACTCAAAATGGCGCCGATCGCCGCCATTTTGAGACTCAAAATCATCGTCCCGCCAATACTCAAAATGGCGCCGATCGCTGTCATAGTGAGGGCAAAGGCGATCGGCGCCATTTTGAGTATTGGGATCGGACGGATGGCGTGAAAAGAGGTCGCTCCCGGACCCCCACTGGACTTTTGGCAAGTCTTGTGGGGGTCAGGAGGCCCCCCCAAGCTGGCCAAAAGTCCCTGTGGGTCCAACGGGGGTCCTGGAGCGACCTGCCGTCCGACGCCAGGACTCAAAATGGCGCCGATAGCCTTTGCCCATACTATGTCACAGGGGCTACCGGTGCCATTGGTCAGCCCCTGTCACATGGTAGGAGCACAAGATGGCGCCAATGGCCATGTGACAGGGGCTGACCAATGGCACCATAGCCCCTGTGACAAAGGTTATCGGCGCCATTATGAAACTAGCACCGAGGGTCTGAGTGAGTTCCCGGACCCCACCGCTGGACCACCAGGGAGTTTTGGTAAGTCTTGGGGGGGTCAGGAGGGTGGGGGGTTGTAGTTAATTTAGTAGTAACGTATTTACAGATCGACAACTTATTGAATTCTCCATACTTCCGCATGAAACGGAATTGACCCCCCACGAATACGGATCGCGTACACAACGAAAACTTTTTGCCTGCACATCCCTACTAGGCACCAAGCTGAAGGGGATACCACATCAGCCTTTTGAGAGTCTATGAGTCTGCAAGCATGTGAACCTGAAAGGGAAAAGGGTTGCCAAAAGCAACCTTGCTTGGGGCACCATTTTTTCCAGCAACTGCCCTGGGTGCTATCTCTGCCAAATCTGTACAGCAGGACTCTGTCTAAGGAATGTCTACCACTCATGGATGCATAAAAATGTCTTTGCCTTTGTATATGCTAATCATGGCAAGACTCAGTAAATTTGACTTCACAACAATTGTTACCCTCATTGGAAAAAAAAGAACTCTCAACTCTGGCATCTCTTCTACTATATAGGGATAGAGGATATACTCAGGCATCTAGTCAACCATTCAATATCAGACTTTAGAATCAGATACAGGAAGCTCATTGTCTCTTGCACAGTAGATAAACCAAAGTAGTCCTTCTCAGAGCCACAGAAGTGTACCTCAAAGATAATGTAACCCATGGTTACTAACAGAAGCTATTGCTGTAACACCCCTCTGAGGCAGGGTTGACAATGTTTTGTTCTGGTTTTGTTTTGAGCATACTCTAACTTTTGTCATGCTTCAAAGAGCTCGGGGACTGGCAACATGTCTGTCTCTAGCATTCAGATTTAGAGAATCCAGCTACCTGTAGAGCAAATGCAAGCTCCAAGGAGGATTATGCCATCAGTGCTGGTCCAATAGGAATGCTACAGAGACATGTCTGAGTCTCCCAAGAAACAAGATAAAAACGTTATTACTTCCTAGAAAGCCAGTAGTTTACACAGCACAATGGATGGTTGGAACCCATGGCTCTGGTCCCCAGAGCCATGGGTTCCAACCCCATTGACCCAGACAGAATGCACTCCCAATGAATGACCTCTAGACCCTCCCCCCCCCCCCCCCCCCGCCCCCCAAGACTTCCAGGGTCCCAGCCCCAACCTAGGGAGACAGTCTCTAGCAGACATGAGTCCACATCCTGCCAAGCTGAGATCAGGGCTTGGTCTGGAGCTGATTTCACTAGTACTCATACAGGAACTTGGGTTGGCAGAGCAGTTGACACAGAGTCCATCAGTGCATGGATAGGAAATTGGGTTGATAAGGGAGCTGATGCAGAGTTCACTGGTGCTGGAGTAGGGACAGCTGGTGCTAACTTTACCAGTACAAGGACAGGGCTGCTGGGACAATTCGAGGAAATTCTCACAGCATGAAAATGGTGGGCAACTTTATGCTGTGAGAATTTCCTCTTGACTCAACACTTTAGAAGCCCCTGATGCAGACAACTATCCATGCCGAAACATTGAAATGTTGGGCGTCTTCAGAGATCAGTAGAAGTCTTTAATATGCAGAACATTGTGGACTTAATAACAGCTGAAGATTACACGGTTTGAATTAATTTTTTGAAACATCCATATGTTGTGTGGTTTTCAATCTCTGCTCTTTGAAAAATGAAAAGTTAAGTGTTTGATTATTATCTCTGATTAGATTTCATCTGCAAGAAAAATTATACAAAAAAATTAGGTGTTGCCAGAAGATAAAATGAAAAAATGGGCATTGGGTGGTAGTATCTGGGCTGGTAGATGATTATTCTCTATGTTACATGCCACACTTACCCTCGACACCCACAGCAGCATGCCTTGATTGGGATGCTACTGTTCTAACAACAGAAAATATGATGTATTAAATTACAATTCAACAACACAACATCATATATGGAAACTAAATTCTAAATTTATGTAAATGGAAAGCTCATACATTGTTTTGCTTTGAAAAGCTTACTTATGAAAGCTTTGAACAGTCAATTGCGTTAGGACTGTTGTATCAACTTTTTAATCATCGATTTCCATTCACAGGTTGGTTATTTGCAATATTTTGTTTATACGAGGGTAAGTCAGTAAGTAAGTCACAAACATACATGGGATTAATATTCATGAAATTTATTTAAATGCAAAAGATGAATTATTTACTGTGAAATATACAGAATATAGTCACAAACAGTTTTTCTGGAAAAACCAACTACTTTTCAACTTAATCGCCGCGAACATTTATACATTTGTCCCAGCGTTTGAAAAGTCTGTCAAAACCTTCTGCGTAAAAGTCTTTTGGCTGGCATCGTAACTAGCGCTTCACCTCTTATTCCACTTCTTCATCGCTGGTGAAATGTTTACCACCGAGATGGCTTTTCAGTTTGCCAAACAAGTGAAAATCGCTGGGTGCCAAATCCGGGCTGTAAGGTGGATGTTCAAGAACTTCCCAGTGCAGGTTCGCAATTGTCTGACGAGTCTCATTCGAAGTGTGTGGTCTGGCATTATCGTGAAGAATCAGCAGTCTCTTTTTTCCAGATCTGGGCATTTTCTACGAATAGCTCCTTTAAGCTTTAATAGAGTAGCACAGTAGGAAGCCGAATTAACAGATTCACCATACTTCTGAAAACTGGTTAAGAGTATCCCATCTCGGTCCCAAAACACAGTCAACATCACCTTTCCTGCAGAAGGCACAAGCTTGAACTTTCTCGGTGTCGGTGATAGTGGATGCTTCCAATGCATGGAATCGTGTTTCGCTTCTGGTTGATAGTGGTGCACCCACGACTCATCACCAGTAACAATACGTGCCATCATTGATTCACCTTCATTTGCATAACGGCAGAGATTTTCCAAACAGACACCCATCCGGTTGTTCTTATTGTCTACGGTCAGCTGTTTGGGAACCCATCTTGCACAGACTTTGCGAAAGTTCAATGCATCGTGCACTAAGGAATATGCTAATCCATGAGAACACCCAATTTCTTTGGCAACTTCATCAATTGTTACCCTCCGGTTAGCGCGAACCATCTCTTCAACCTGCTTCACAGTTGCCTCTGTCGCAATCTCTACAGGTCGACCAGGTCTGGTTTCGTCGTTCATGTTGGCATGTCCTTGTGCAAATTTATCGGTCCAGTTATAAATTGCTTTATGCGAGAGACATTTCTCTCCATATACTGGATACATTTCTTTATGAATGTCTTTTGCCACTAAGCCCTTAGCCCATAAAAATCGGACAACAGCACGTTGTTCTTCAACCGTACAATCTGTCAACACGGCAGCCATTTTCCTTGTGTACACAGCCCCTGCGCATGCATAGTTTAAATAACTATTTATTTACATAAGCACTTCTAAGGTGCTGCCATTTATGGAATATGACAACATTACAGATATATGTTTTATTACCTTAGTACAGAGATTTGTGACTTACTTACTGACTTACCTTTGTATATAAGTGATGTTTTTAGATTATATCAGACACTTAACTGAAGCTTTTCTTTGCCTTCTTTTTGAACCAGCTAAATGTTGTGAAGAGCCGCGGCTCTACCCTGGAACTCGGCCCAGGAGCCGCCGCTCTATCCTTGGTTTTTTTTTAAACTGGCTTGATGCCGTAAGAGCCGCCGCTCTGCCCAAGAGCTGCCGCTCTGCTTTGTCCAACACGGCTCGTGTTTCATTTTGATACTTCCTCAGGGGCGTGCGGTGATAATTCACAATTTTCTACAATGAATAAGATGGTAATTTATCTCTCATATCCCATTCAATGTTTACCTTATACTTTAAATATTAGTTAGTCCATTGTTACATACGGTCCTTGTAGCGTGGCGTTGATCTGTGTCCTATTCTCAGGTACAGCGTTTCCATCAAGGATCCTCCATTTTGATTTTTTTTCTTTTTTTTATATGTTTCAACTCACTTCAGTCACAACCAATCACGAAGAGGCTAATGTGGTACTGACCAATCACCTGCGACCGATCTTGCTCACCTCCTTCTTCACAGCATTGACTCCGTTGGGAAGACTTGCGGCCTCCGCCAGCTATTGCCGACCTGCCTACCACTCCCAGGCCTCCCTAGAAGGCACGGACGCTGATGACCACCATCTTGCCCTCGGAATCCCTTAGGCGCGTGCACAAGTGCGCACAGGCCAGCCTTAAGCACATCTTGGTGGGAACCTCGGGGGCATCCCCTACGGATGACGTCATTCCACCAGGACACTTAAGCCGGCTGGCCCTGCCTACCGATGACTTGGCAATGAGTTCCCTCATTGCTGAATCTGCTTCGCTCACTACGGACTTCCTGTTCCAGTTGCTGCCTCTCCGGCATGAGACGCTCTGGGTACCCGCTCCTCGGGGGCCCTTTCCTCATCTCTGGTTATCCGCTCCATGGAGGGCCTAACGCCTTGGATTGCTACCTGCCCCATTCCCCGGGGTTTCTCTTGGAACCTTTGCTACTGTGAGTACCTCCACTCTGCAGACCACTACCATACTATCTCTAGTGAGGAACCCTCATCGGTGTACCCCACGCTGCAGACCACTACCTTACCATCTCTAGTGATGAACCCTTATCGGTATAACCCATGCTGCGGACCACTACCATACCATCTCTAGTGAGGAACCCTCATTGGTGTACCCCGTGCTGTGGACCACTACCGTATCATCGCTAAGTGAGGAAACCTCATCAGTGCATTCGTTTTGAACGAATGCGCAATCCGCAATGTATAGGTCCCTATTCGTTGCATTCGTGGGGTTCTGAAACGTATGGCGAACCCCCACGAATGCAACGTATCACTAACGAATAAAACCCCCACCCTCCTGACCCCCCCAAGACTTGCCAAAAGTCCCTGGTGGTCCAGCGGGGGTCCTGGAGCATTCTCCTGCACTCGGGCCATTGGCTGCCGGTATTCAAAATGACGCCGATATCCTTTGCCCTTACTATGTCACAGGGGCTACCGGTGCCATTGGTCAGCCCCTGTCACATGGTAGGAGCAATGGACGGCCGGCGTCATCTTGTGCAGGTCCGGGCGGGGATGGTTTTCCAGACCACACCCCTCCCTCTCCTGGGGCACCATCATCCCCAGCTCCATATGAGGAGCAGGATATTCGGCAGCAGTCACCTCAATCAGTTCATCCAAACTCTTTGATGGACCATGCCCCTAACAGCTCAATGGGTGTTATGGTTATTGGTGTTGGGTGGATCCTTGGACACTGTGGCAGCTGACCTCGCCCATGGGGGGCAGTCCCATGAGGGACCATGGTGTCGGGCTAGACTCTGGACACACAAACACAGATTGAATCTTTATTTAAACAATTTTAGAAACCACCAGAGATGGCAGTAGTGAGTAGTAGATGTTGAGCCCGGCTGGGCAAGTATCCCACAGGACGCTGGAACAGCGGATCCTATGCTTGGCTGTGCTGTAGTGGAAAGAGACTGAGAGTTATGAGTACACTGAGAAATAAACAGAGTCCCAGGTAGAATTGGTGAAGCTCTGAGACAGGGAGAGCAGGCCCTCAAGGAGCAAGTACCTGATCCCTTAGAGCAGGGAGACTCAGAGGTATTGTACTCACACAGCGGTTCCACTAGACGAGAGGTCTGGCACTGGAACAGAGGGCAGGCCCTCGAGGAGCAAGTACCTGGTTCCAGGGAAGCAGTACTGTGGAATAGATGGTAGTTGTACTCACAGATCGATACTGTTAGTGAAGTCTTCCAAGTAGAAAAGATTGTAGATGCAAGCAGCGACTCAGGGAACATGGGCCCTCGAGGAGCTAGTACTGGTTCCTGATAGCACCTGAAAGAAGTAGAAGAGGCCCCCGAGGAGCGGGCACCCCATTAGCAGTAAGAGTTCCAGAAAATGCTGGAGAGGCAGAGTAGCTTCGGTACGGAGAGCGAATCCCATCCATAGTAATCCGAGTAGTTGCTAACTCAATTAGCTAGCAAAAGAGGTAGGCTTAAATATCCGGGCAGTGTGACGTCATCTCAGGGGGACGCCCCTGAGGTTCGTGCCAATGAGGAAATAAAGATGAGGGCGGTGTGCATGCACGCGCCCTATGGTACCTTGGAGGAGCATGGCGGGAAGCAGCACCAAAGCCGGTCCAGGGACGCCGGAGAGGTCGTCAGACAGAAGCCATGGCAGCCAGTAGTCCGAGGTGAGCGGGCGGAGCCGCATGAAGAGTAAGGTAGGCGGGGTGAAGCCATCGTAGACCGACGGTCACAACAGACTCCAACTCTTGTACCAGGTCTAGGTTTCCGAGGATGCATCTGGTGAAACTGATGAAGCATCACTTTATCAAGGATATTAGCCATTGGCTCCCAAGAATTTTCTTCGGGGCCATAACCTTCCCAAGACAGAAGCTATTCCCAAGTCTTGCCATGTCTTCTGACATCTAGAATGGCATTGACCTTGTATTCTAGGTCTTCTTCAGCATTGATAGAAGATGGTTCAGGAGACTTGGATGAGAACTCACTGAGAATGAGTGGTTTTAGAAGTGAAACGTGGAATGCGTTGTGGATATTCAATCCAGGTGGTAGCCTCAGACTATATGTAATGTTGCCAAGAAGTTGGAGGATTGGAAATGGTCCAATGTAGCGAGGAGCAAATTGAGTGGAGGGTAACTTTAGTCTCAGATGCTTAGTGGATAGCCAGAATTTATCACCAGGTTGAAACACAGGCGCTTTCGAATGGTGAGCGTCGTAGGACTTCTTAGCTCGATCACCCGCTTTAATTAGCATTTCTTTAGTCTGAGTCCATAGTTGATGGATATCATCAGCAGTAGATTGAGCTGCTGGGGACAACACTGAGAACTTCAGTGGAAGTGGCAGTGAAAGTAGACATCCATATATCACTTCAAAAGGTGTTGATCCAGTGGATGATGCTGGATGTGAATTAAGAGCGAATTCAGCCCATGGTAACAGCTCGGCCCAGTTATTCTGATGGCATCTCACATAGGCCCAAATGAACTGTTTCAGGGTCCTATTCATCCTTTTGGTTTGGCCATTTGATTGTGGATGATAGGCAGATGTATAATCCAGAGAGATGTCAAATCGCTTGCACAAAGCCTTCCAGAATCTTGCCGTGAATTGAGATCCTCTATCCGAGACTATGTTCTTCGGTAGGCCGTGAAGGCAAAAGATGTGTGCGATGAAGAGCTTCGCAAGCTCCAAGGCTGAGGGTAAGCCAGGCAGCACCATGAACTGAGCCATCTTGCTGAAACGGTCAACTGTGACCCAAATGGTATACGTTCCTCCAGAAAGAGGTAAATCAACTACAAAATCAGTAGCAATGTAAGTCCATGGCTGTTCCGGTGCTGGCAGAGGTTGTAGCAATCCCCATGGCTGACTAGAAGTAGGCTTATGCTTGGCACAGTTGGAACATGACACTACATAGGAGTATGTGTCTTCCTTGATAATATCGTCATGAGAAGACCACTAGATGGAGCGGAAATTTGAGAACATACTACCTGTTTAACTAAAAAATTTGTTGTAAATTTAATATCTTTGTAAATGATATCTGACCCGTATTTATAAAATCTAGAGGTTCCCTGAAGAAGCCTGGACACGCAGGCGAAACGAGAAATCTCGTAGGAACAGTTGAATAGTTGTTAATGGGTCTCAGTATAACTATATATATGATACACAGGTTTGTTTAGATGTGCAATGTAGTATTATGGATGATATATATGTATTTTGGTTTTTATGAATGAATGGTATGTATGGAGTATGATTGGGGATCAACAAATTGTATTGATCATATTTTAGAATCCATTCTAAATGTATAGATGCCTCACACTTGACTATTTTGTATAAATCATAAATGTTTTTGTATACACAATAAATTAAGTAATTGGTGGGCTTGAGAATTAGCCTATTGTCCTCTGGCATATTTATAGTGTTATATAACAGACAGAGGTATTGCACGTATATTTGTACCTGATGAGGTTTCCTTGATAGTAGGCCATGAAAAGTACTTCTGGAATTTCAGTAGGGTACGGCGTTGACCAGGATGGCCAGTCAGCTTGGAATCATGAGCCCAGTATAGAAGTTTCTTTCTGAGGCATTTCGGCACAATTGTTTTACCGGGAGGCACAGAATGGGTAGCCACCAAGATGACTTTCTTCGGGTCGATAATGTGCTGAGGTTCTTCAGGAACATCCTCAGAGAGGAAAGAGCATGACAGGGCATCAGCTCTGGTATTCTTGTCTCCGGGGCAATATTTGAGCACAAAGTTAAAGCGATTAAAAAACAAGGACCATCTGGCTTGTCTGTGGTTAAGACGTTGCGCATGATGGAGATACTCTAGATTCTTGTGGTCCGTGAATACGGTAATTTGATGTTGGGTGCCTTCGAGCCAAGGCCGCCATTCCTCAAATGCCAGTTTAATAGCCAGGAGCTCTTTATCACCGATCCCATAGATCTTCTCTGCAGGAGAAAAGCGTCACGAGAAGAAAGAGCAGGGATGTAAGGCCTTGGAATCTCCAGTTTGGCTTAACACGGCCCCTACTCCAACATCTGAAGCATCAACCTCCACGGTGAAGGGTCTATTGAGGTCCAAATGACATAGATATGGCTCAGTGGAAAAGGCAGTCTTTAAAACCTCGAATGCGGAAATGGCCTCTGCAGACCATTTAGAAGCGTTGGCCCTTTTCCATGTCATTGCAGTTAAGGGCACAGTTAAAGAAGAGTAGTTCTTTATAAAGCTTCTATAGTAATTTGTGAACCCCAAAAATCGTCTCAGGGTCTTCAGACTCGTAGGTTGAGACCAATTATTGATACTCTCTAATTTTTGGGGGTCTATCCAGAAGCCTTGTTTAGATACAATATAGCCAAGGAAAGGCACTGAATCTTTATGAAATTTGCACTTAGATAGCTTGGCATAGAGGAGGTGTTCTCGAAGTCTCAGTAATACCTGCTTGACATCTACTAGATGAGTTGGCATATCCTGTGAGAATATTTTATTTATTTATTTAGCATTTTTATATACCGATTTTCCAGTAACAGAATTACTAATCAAGTCGGCTTACATTTTAACAATAACCTTGACAAAAAGTTGTTGTCTTACAGTAAACAGGATGATAGAACTTGGATACAAATAACTGGGGATAACAATATAAAGTAAACAGTTATGGGGCCTAATGTAGGCTAAATTTAGGAAAGATGTTAGGTTAAAAACTTGGGTTTTAAGATTGGACTGCATAGAGATAAATAGCAAGAGCGTTCTCTTGGAGGGGTTACCAATGTAAAGGAATCATTGGTTGGAGTACTAATAGAATGTTAAAGTTAGGAGAAAGCTTGGTTGAACATCAGGATATCATCTAGGTATACAATGACACTTTTATACAACAGGTCCCGTAGAATGTCGTTCATCATGTTCTTAAACACGGGGGAGCATTGCACAGGCCAAAAGGCATCACCAAATATTCAAAATGGCCATCTCCAGTGTTGAAGGCTGTTTTCCACTCGTCGCCGTCGCAGATGCGAACCAAGTTATAGGCTCCCTTTAGGTCAAGTTTCGAGAATATTTTGGCTCCTTGAAGTCGATCAAACAGCTCTGAGATCAGAGGTAAGGGGTATTGGTCTTTAATCGTGATCTCATTCAGATCTCGATAGTCGATACAAGGATGCAGAGTACCGTCCTTCTTCCCCACAAAGAAGAAGCCTGCGCCCGCAGGAGACTTAGATGATCTAATGAAACCTTTTTGCAAGTTTTCCTCGATGTACTCGGACATGGCCTTGTTCTCTACTGCTGACAGTCGGTAGACACATCCTTTAGGAAGTTCAGCATTAGGTTTCATTCTTATGGTACTGTCATAAGATCTGTGTGGCGGAAGGATGTCAGCAGCTTCTTTGGAGAAAACATCATGAAATGATGCGTACTAAGGCGGCAGCCCTGGCATCACTGGAGTTGTAGGCATGCATAGGAGAGACCTCCTTTAAGCATTTGCCATGACATTCTGGGCCCCAACGGGAGAGCTCTAATGTAGCCCAGTTGAATTGTGTCATGTGCAGTTGCAACCAGGGTTGCCCCAGAACGATAGGGTGCATGGCCTTCTCTAACACAAAGAAGGAAATTGACTTAGTATGGAGGGCTCCGGTGCGGAGGACTACCAGTTCGGTACAACTGGTAACATCGCCCGGTAATGGCTCTCCGTGAATAGATGATAGGAGTAGTGGAATCTTCAAAGTGGTGAGGGGAATTCTCAAATGTTCTACAAGTAGTCATAGAATAAAATTACCTCCTGCCCCTGAGTCCACCAGGGCAAGGGTTTGGAATTCCAACGGTCCGCAGATCAGAGAGACAGGGAGAGAGAGCGGAGGAGAGGGCATAGTAAGGCCTAAGAAAAGTCCTCCCGCAGGACTTAGGCCCGTCTGTTTCCCAGACAGATGGGGCATGTTTGGACTGCATGACCAGCTTGTCCACAATACATGCACAAACCATTCCTCTTCTGAAGTCTTCTCTCTTTGGATGTCAGGTGACTGCGACCAAGTTGCATCGGTTCTTCACCACTGGCAGCAGGCATTACAGGGACCATCCTGAGTGCAGGCTTAGCACGAACTTCTTTCTGAACAGGTCCTTTACCAGGCTTGAGTTCTTGCACGTTATCACAAAGCTGGTGATCAATTCTAGTAGCTAAGGCCAGTAGCTAAGGCCAGTAGCTCATCCAGCGAGTCAGGTGTTTCACGAGCAGCCAAGCGGGAATCCAAACCTCTGAAAAAGAGGGTTTTCAGGCATCTAGGATCCCAAAATAATTCGGTAGCAAGAGTCTTGAACTCTATAGCAAAATCAGCCAGTGGTAAGTTGCCTTGCTTCAGGTCCACCAGAGCAGAACCAGCAACAGTGTATCAGGCAGGATAATCAAAAACGGATTTGAACAAATCCATAAATCCTTCAATATCCTGGAGTATAGGATCTTTGCGTTTCCACAGTGTGGAGGCCAAAAACAAGGCCCTTCCATCAAGATAAGATAGAATGTAAGTAGTCTTGGCGTCGGCTATAGGGAAGTGAGAGGGCTGTAATGCAAAATGCATGCAGCACTGGTTTAAGAAGCCTCTAGTTCTTTGAATCTCTCCAGAGAAACGAACTGGAGCAGCAAGAGGCACAGTAGTCTTTACAATTACTTCAGGTAACTGACCTTCAATACTGGAAGTAGAGCCTTGATTCTTCTGTGCATGCAGCTGATGAAACGCAGTAGTGAGTTTCTCCAATGCGTCTTGTTCTTCAGCAATGCGCAGGGCCAGGCCTGGAAAGGCCTGCAAGGCATTGAGCTGAGCCGGATCCATGGAGTTAGCAATCTGTTATGGTTATTGGTGTTTGGGTGGATCCTTGGACACTGTGGCAGCTGACCACGCCCATGGTCAGCAGTCCTGTGAGGGACCACGGTGTCGGACTAGACTCTGGACAAAAAAACACAGATTGAATCTTTATTTAAACAGTTTTAGAAAACACCAGAGGTGGCAGTAATGAGTAGTAGATGTTGAGTCCACTGGGCAAGTATCCCACAGGACGCTGGAACAGCGGATCCTCTGCTTGGCTGTGCTATAGTGGAAAGAGACTGAAAGTTATGAGTACACAGTGAGAAATATACAGAGTCCCAGGTAGAATTGGAGAAGCTCTGAGACAGGGAGAGCAGGCCCTCGAGGAGCAAGTACCTGATCCCTTAGAGCAGGGAGACTCAGAGGTTTTGTACTCACACAGCGGTTCCACTAGACGAGAGGTCTGGCACTGGAACAGAGGGCAGGCCCTCGAGGAGCGAGTACCTGGTTCCAGGGAAGCAGTATTGTGGAATAGATGGTAGTTGTACTCACAGATGGATACTGTTAGTGAAGTCTTCCAAGTAGAAAAGATTGGAGATGCAGGCAGTGACTCAGGGAACATGGGCCCTCGAGGAGAAAGTACCGGTTCCTGATAGCACCTGAATGAAGTAGAAGAGGCCCCTGAGCAGCAGGTACTTCGTTAGCAGTAAGAGTTCCAGAAAACGCTGGAGTAGCAGAGTAGCTTCGGTATGGAGAGTGAATCCCATCCATAGTAATTCGAGTAATTGCTAACTTGATTAGCTAGCAAAAGAGGTAGACTTAAATATCGGGCAGCATGACGTCATCTCAGGGGGACGCCCCTGAGGTTCGCGCCAATGAGGAAATAAAGATGAGGGCGGCATGCGTGCGCGCGCTCTATGGTACCTTGGAGGATCATGGCGGGAAGCAGCACCAAAGCCGGTCTGGGGACGTCCGAGAGGTCAGCAGACAGATGCCGTGGCAGACAGTAGTCCGAGGTGAATGGGAGGAGCCGCAAGAAGAGTAAGGTAGGCGGGGCAAAGCTGTCGTAGACCGACGGTCGCAACAATGGGTATCCTGTCTGACCCCCTTGGAAGAGCTTAAAGACCACTCTTCTCCTCCAGAGGACTTTACCTATTCATGGTTCGTGGAGAAGTTAGGTAATATGTTGGGGGTGGAAGTCCACGAGTTGCTGACCCTAGGGAGGAGGTATTTGGCATTATAAAAATGTTAGAGGTACCAGCTGTGCCCTCGGCTCTACCACCTTATAGGGTGCTTGATGCGGTATTGTGTAAGATGTGGGAGTCCCCGCATTCCATTCTGCTGGTTTCCAGGAAGCTGGATTTAAATTCAGGTAACAGAGGTCGGCCACATACGGAGTCGTCCAACTCCCACATGTGTCAGTGGTTGTAGATTCTGCAATGAAACAAATAAAAAACTCAAGGCTACGTGCATCAACGCCTCCACTGATGGAGCAGCAGCTTCTTGATGACTTCACCAAAAAGACCTTCCAGGGTGCAAGGTTGACCGCTCAGATACAACAGCACCAGTTTTATATGGTGCAATATCTGTATGAATCCTTATAATTATTGAGGCCCTTCTTACACTCCGAGAGAGGCCATCAACTCATACCTCAACCATTTTATGATATGGAGGAAGGAGTGCGGCATTTGCTCAGAGCGTTTATGACTCCTTTGAAATCTCTTCCCAGACATCCACCACTGCCATCACTGCTTGCTGGATTGCCTGGCTCTTTTCTAGCTCCATCAGAGAGGATGTCCATGTCAAGTTGGCCAACCTGCCCTGTAGGGGTGATAACCTATTTGGTGACATGCTCAAGGACACAGTGTCCTAGATTAAAGAACAGAATGTGGCACTACAATCCCTTTCTGGGGCATCAGATTCTCAGACTGCAGCGAGGCATTTTTACCACAAGTATCGCAAGCTGTATTACTACCAGTGTAAACCATACAAGACTTTCCCCCATTCAGGCCTCAACAGTTCAGCCATTCTAGCAAACAAGTTCACAGTCCCAACTGATTCAGTCTAGGGAATGCTAGAGGGACTGGAAGCAACAGAAGCCCTCCCAATTGTCTGTTCCAAAGCCTCCTCAGTCTTTTTGAAATCAGCCCAGCCACAGCTTCACTTACCAGTAGGGGGCAGAATACACCTTTTCCCCTCAGAATGGAGCTGTTTCACTTTGGATCAATGGGTCCTTTGACTCGTCTGAGAGGGTTATCAACTGAATTTCCTCTCCCAACCTCCACTTCCCCATCATACCGGCCAGTTGAAGGATGTTTCTCAGTTACCTCTTCTGGAATAAGAAATTCAGACCATAGCCCAACAATGGACCAACAAGCGGTGCCCAAACACCAAATCAACTCGGGTTACTACTCCCAATACATCCTCATTCCGAAATGATCTGGGGGTCTCTGCCCTATTCTGGACCTATGCTCTCTAAACAAATACCTTCAGAAGGAGACATTCAAGATGACATCTCTCAAGATAGTCCTACCTTTCATATAAAAGAACAATTGATGTGTTCATTGGCTTTCAAAGATGCCTATATCCATATTCCAATATACCCTCCTGTTGGCAATTTCTGTGCTTCCAGGTGAATTCCAGGCATTACCAGTACAGGGTTTTACCCTTTGGCCTTTCTTCAGCTCCCAGAGTGTTCACCAAATGTCCGGCTGTGACAGTTGCTCACTTAAGCACCAGAGAATCCCTATCTGGACGATTGGCTGATAGTTTCCCCCAATCAAGCATCCTTGCAACAGCATCTAGAAACAATAATCACTTGTCTGGAGTCTCTAGGGTTCCTCATCAACTATGAGAAGTCGGTACTGAAACCGACCCATATTCTGTAATTCATAGGTGCCAGAATAGACTCTCATGCTTTTCTTCTCCAGAAGAGAATCAAGCAAATTCATCATCTGTGTACAAAATTAGTACTCAGATCAATAGTCACCATGCACCAGGTCCTTGTACTATTGGGTTACAAGGCAGCAGCCATCCATGTACTTTCTCACACTCACCTACACATGAGATGTCTCCAAAGAAGCTTGAAATCTCACTGGACCTGGAACTCTCAACCGATGTCGACCAAGGTAACCTTATCAGACTCTATGTGGGAGAAGATTTGTTGGTGGTTACTTCCGGAGGTTCTGACCATAGGAGCTCCTCTTTGTGACCCTGCCCACAACCTAATCCTCACCACAGATGCATCCACACAGGGTTGGGGGGGGGGGGGGGGGGCACATCTTCTGCATTACAAACTCAAGGTCAATGGTCACCAGAGAAACAAACTTACCAGATCAATCTCCTGGAACTCAGAGCCATGAGATAAGCTCTAATGACCTTCACTCATCTGCTACAAGACCATGCCTTCATGATTCATACAGACAATCAAGTGGCCATGTTTTATGTGAACAAGCAGGGAGGATTGAGGCCCTGGCTTCTTTGCAGAGAGGCGGTGTGGATCTGTGAGTGGGCCCTCAACAACTTAATAACCCTGAAATCCACAAAATTATCGAGGATAGCGAACACTTTGGCCGACCAACTCAGCAGAGTATTTCATCCTCACGAATGGTTGCTCAACAAGTCAGTGGCAGAGAGGATCTTTCTTCAGTGGGGTCGTCCTTACATAGATCTTTTTGCCATGGAACAAAATCAAAAGGTGCCGCAGTTCTTCTCCATCCACCCAAACTGGTTCAGAAGGACACAGGATGCCTTCCTCATGGAAGAAGGATCCAACACAAGAAAATAGGATAAAGCATAAACATTGGCAAGTTAAATGTAAGACATTGATAAGACAGGCTAAGAGAGAATTTGAAAAGAAGTTGGCTGTAGAGGCAAAAACTCACAGTAAAAACTTTTTTAAATATATCCGAAGCAGAAAGCCTGTGAGGGAGTCAGTTGGACCGTTAGATGATCAAGGGGTTAAAGGGGCACTTAGAGAAGATAAGGCCATCGCGGAAAGATTAAATGATTTCTTTGCTTCGGTGTTTACTGAAGAGGATGTTGGGGAGGAACCCGTAATGGAGAAGGTTTTCATGGGTAATGATTCAGATGGACTGAATCAAATCACGGTGAACCTAGAAGATGTGGTAGGCCTGATTGACAAACTGAAGAGTAGTAAATCACCTGGACCAGATGGTATACACCCCAGAGTTCTGAAGGAACTAAAAAATGAAATTTCAGACCTATTAGTAAAAATTTTTAACTTATCATTAAAATCATCCATTGTACCTGAAGACTGGAGGATAGCAAATGTAACCCCAATATTTAAAAAGGGCTCCAGGGGCGATCTTGGAAACTACAGACCGGTTAGCCTGACTTCAGTGCCAGGAAAAATAGTGGAAAGTGTTCTAAACATCAAAATCACAGAACATATAGAAAGACATGGTTTAATGGAACAAAGTCAGCATGGCTTTACCCAGGGCAAGTCTTGCCTCACAAATCTGCTTCACTTTTTTGAAGGAGTTAATAAACATGTGGTTAAAGGTGAACCGGTAGATATAGTATACTTGGATTTTCAGAAGGCGTTTGACAAAGTTCCTCATGAGAGGCTTCTAGGAAAAGTAAAAAGTCATGGGATAGGTGGCAATGTCCTTTCGTGGATTGCAAACTGGCTAAAAGACAGGAAACAGAGAGTAGGATTAAATGGGCAATTTTCTCAGTGGAAGGGAGTGGAGAGTGGAGTGCCTCAGGGATCTGTATTGGGATCCTTACTTTTCAATATATTTATAAATGATCTGGAAAGAAATACGACGAGTGAGATAATCAAATTTGCAGATGACACAAAATTGTTCAGAGTAGTTAAATCACAAGCAGATTGTGATAAATTGTAGGAAGACCTTGTGAGACTGGAAAATTGGGCATCCAAATGGCAGATGAAATTTAATGTGGATAAGTGCAAGGTGATGTATATAGGGAAAAATAACCCATGCTATAATTACACAATGTTGGGTTCCATATTAGGTGCCACAACCCAAGAAAGAGATCTAGGTATCATAGTGGATAACACATTGAAATCGTCGGTACAGTGTGCTGCGGCAGTCAAAAAAGCAATCAGAATGTTGGTAATTATTAGAAAGGGAATGGTGAATAAAACAGAAAATGTCATAATGCCTCTGTATCGCTCCATGGTGAGACCGCACCTTGAATACTGTGTACAATTCTGGTCGCCACATCTCAAAAAAGATATAATTGCAATGGAGAAGGTACAGAGAAGGGCTACCAAAATGATAAGGGGAATGGAACAACTCCCCTATGAGGAAAGACTAAAGAGGTTAGGACTTTTCAGCTTGGAGAAGAGACGACTGAGGGGGGATATGATAGAGGTGTTTAAAATCATGAGAAGTCTAGAATGGGTAGATGTGAATCGGTTATTTACTCTTTCGGATAGTAGAAAGACTAGGGGGCACTCCATGAAGTTAGCATGGGGCACATTTAAAACTAATCGGAGAAAGTTCTTTTTTACTCAACACACAATTGAACTCTGGAATTTGTTGCCAGAGGATGTGGTTAGTGCAGTTAGTGTAGCTGTGTTTAAAAAAGGATTGGATAAGTTCTAGAGATGTGCTTCGTTTTTTTCTACCGGGTCGTTTTTCGGTTCGGATACTTCGTGGTACAATTCGGGTTTTCTCGTTTCGTTTTTTCGAAAAACGAAACGAGGAAACCCGAAACCGGGCCGAAAAACGAATCGGTAAACGAAGCTTAAAAAAACCCACCCCAAGCATTTAAAAACATTTAGAAGCATTTTACACCCCCCCCCCCCCCATCCCGATCCCTCCCCAAGACTTACGAAGATCCCTGGTGGTCCAGCGGGGTCCCGGGTTCCATTTGCCCTCCGTGCCCTACTGCAGCCGTGCGCCTCAAAATGGTGCCGAATAGCCTGAACTACCATGTCACAGGGGCTTTCGGCGCTATTGGTCAGCCCCTGTCACATGGCCATCGGCGCCATCTTGTGCTCCTATCATGCGATGGCCATGTGACAGGGGCTGACCAATAGCACCGAAAGCCCGTGTGACATGGTAGTTCAGGCTATTCGGCACCATTTTGAGGCGCACGGCTGCAGTAGGGCACGGAGGGCAAATGGAACCCGGGACCCCGCTGGACCACCAGGGATCTTCGTAAGTCTTGGGGAGGGATCGGGATGGGGGGGGGGGGTGGTGTATAATAGTTAATTTAAATGTTTGGGGTGGTTTGGGGTGGTTTTTTTAATTAAAAAAAAAAATTGTGCCCCTCTCCGCAGGCAAACCCGAAAAACGAAATTTCCCCGAAATTCGGGGAAATTTCATTTCGGGTTTCGGGACCTCCGAAACCGCAACGAATTAGGAAATTTCGTGCAATTTCCTAATTCGGGCGAAAAATGATACACATCTCTAATAAGTTCTTGGAGGAGAAGTCCATTACCTGCTATTAGGTTCACTTAGAGAATAGCCACTGCCATTAGCAATGGTAACATGGAATAGACTTAGTTTTTGGGTACTTGCCAGGTTCTTATGGCCTGGATTGGCCACTGTTGGAAACAGGATGCTGGGCTTGATGGACCCTTGGTCTGACCCAGTATGGCATTTTCTTATGTTCTTATGTTCTTATGTCATGGTCAACAGGTCTTCTATATGCATTTCCTCCAATTCTTCTCATCTCAAGAACAGTTCAAAAGGTGATCCAGGATAGACCTCGCATATTAATAGCACCTACGTGGCTGAGACAACCCTAGTTTGCTTATCTGGTACAGAATTCTGAGAGCAGCCCATTAGATCTTGGTCAAGACCCAGATCTCTTGACTTAGGAGGGGGGCTCCCTTATTCATCCTCTCCACTCTTCCCTGCATCTGACGGCCTAGATGTTGAATGTGAGATCTTGCAAGGTTTGATTCTTTCAGCAGATATTCAATGAATTATCATAGCAGTGAGGAAGCCGTCGACCAGACGTAACTATTCTTTCAAGTGGAAAAGGTATACCAAATGGTGTCAAAGTCAGGGCATTAGCCCCTTTTTCTCGGCACCCAAAGAGATCCTGTTAAGCATATGTGGACCCTTGGCCCGAGGTGGAGTTGACTCTACCTGTAGGGCGAACCCTGCAGGTTCCCACCGTTGGGAGGCGAGGCTGGACGGGAAGCAGAGGCAAGCTGAGGCTTCTCCAGTACCAGCCCTCATTCCCCGCAGGTTGAGCCCGCAGATTGAGCCCTTGGGTGCCGGGGCCAGCTGGACTTAGTTGGACTTCTGCATGGCTGGTCCTGAGGATGGCTTGAGGAGGTAGTGCAGGAGCTGGTCCGCTGGATGAAGGAGGGCCAGATAATGCAGGAGAGCAAAGGCCAAAAATGGAAGGCAGAGTCAGTACCGGTCCAAGGTCAGGGCAGGCCGCTGAAGGCAAGGTCGGTTCCAGTCTGAGGTCAGGGCTGGCGGCTGAAGACAAGGTTGATTCCAGTCCGAGGTAAGGGTAGGCAGCTGAAGGCAAGGTCGGTTCCAGTCCAAGGTCAAGGCAGAGAGGAGCGAAGAAGATGTGACCCAGAGGCCAAGGCCATGAGAGTCGAAGCTGAGGCCGAGGTCCAGTCAAGGGTCCTCAGGGAGGAGAAGAGAAGCTCCTGAGAAGAAGGAGGAGGCTGGAACCCGAGATGGAGGAACGCTGATTAGAAGACCTCTGGAAGGCGCAGCAACACAGGAGGCTGGAAGCAGGCGGTCAGGAACTCTTTGCCAAGTCATCAGGATGTTCAGGAGGACTTCCTTAAGAAGGGGGCCGGACCTGGTTTTCCCGCCATGGCCCCTTTAAGAGGCGGAGTAACAGTGAGCACGTGCGCTAAGGGAAGTCTGGGGGCGTCGGCGTTGGCGGTGTCTCGGCCTCCCCGCGACCGCGGGAAGGCCTGAGCTGGTGGTGAGCAGTGGCAGCGACTTGCTGCTGCGGCACGGGTGCCCGGAAAGATGTTGGCAGTCGGGATGCTGGTAAGAGGAGGTGCCCGTGGCCTGTTGGCGCCGACGGCACTAACAGATCCTCAATTACTTACTTCATCTCTCCAAGTCTGGCTTGGCGACATCATCCATAAGAGTTCACCTAAGTGCTATAGCTACTTATCACGAAAGGGACAAGGATTCCTCCTTGGTTTCCCACCCCTTGGTATCTTATTGCATGAGAGGAATCCTTAATCTTCATCCTCCTGTCCGGAAACCTCTAGTGCTCTGGGATTTGAACATGGTCTTGTCAGCTCTAATGAAGGATCCCTTTGAACCTCTGCAGTCTGTATATTTGAAGTTTCTCACATGGAAAGTGGTTTTTCTCATAGCAATATCCTCAGCCTGAAGAGTAAGCGAACTGCAGGTCTTGGTTCACTTCTCTCCCTACTTGCAATTTTATCATGACAAGGTAACATAGTAACATAGTATCATAGTAAAGATAGCAGAAAAAGACCAAATGGTCCATCCAGTCTGCCCAGCAAGCTTCCCATGGTGGTAAATGCCTCTCCATGCAGGTTACTCCATGTTTCTGTTAAGGGTAGTAACTGCCGCTCCGTGCAGGTCACCCCCATGATTCTGTTAAGGGTAGCAAATGCCGCTCCATGCAGGATACCCCCAGGCCCACTAAACCCATTCTTTGTTTCATTCATTCCCATCCTCTAGCCTTTAGTGATACACTGTGTTTATCCCATGCCCCTTTAAAATCCTTCACTTTTTTAGTCTTCACCACTTCCTTCAGAAGGTCATTTCAGGCATCTATCACCCTCTCCATGAAGAAATATTTTCTGACATTGGTTCTAAGTCTTCCTCCCTGGAAAAAGAAAGGTTATTCACCACATTTAATTTTTGATCCCTGGCTTCCGTGGTTCAGGACCCATTACTCTGACCGCTAGGCTACTACTCCATTCCAACTAGGTAATACTCAGGACTCATCACAAGTTGCTGCCTAAAGTAGTTTCAGCTTTTCACATTAATCAAGCCATATCACTACCTATCTTCTTTCCAAAACCACATAAAAATAAACGAGAGTCTCTACTCCATTCATTGGACTGTAAAAGAGCAC
Organism: Rhinatrema bivittatum; assembly: GCF_901001135.1. NCBI lineage: Eukaryota > Metazoa > Chordata > Amphibia > Gymnophiona > Rhinatrematidae > Rhinatrema > Rhinatrema bivittatum. The sequence continues at coordinate 627,181,525 of NC_042615.1, read as the reverse complement.
TGGCTTACTATAAACAAAGGATTCAGCCTCACCAGTGATCCTCGCAATTATTTGTCTCATTCAACCCTAATTCATTGGATGTAGCAGTCTCTTAAGAAAATGATATCCAACTGGATCACAGATTGTATTCAATTCTGTCATAATTTAGCACAGTTGCCCTTGTCGGGTTCCGTTACTGCTCATCAAGTGCGAGCCACAGCATCTCTCATCGCACACCTACGGAATGTACCCATTGAGGATAGATGTAGAGCAACTACTTGGTCTTTAGTCCATACCTTCACTGTGCACTACTGCCTAGACCAGCAGATGGCCTCAGATAGTGGGTTGGGACAGGCAGTGTGTTTAACCAGAAAACTATGTCCACTGGTGAGTAGGGTAAAAAAAAAAAAAGATTGTTAATAATGGGAAAGAGGCAGAACATCGCAGTACTGGTAGTAGCTGCAGTTGTCTAACACCTTTGTTCCATACATTTTTATTTTTACCTAAATCTTGGGACACCCAAATAAAATGTCTAATTCAGCCTGCTTATTGACAGAAAAAAGCACGTTTTCTTACCGTAAACAGTGTTTTCTGTAGATAGCAGGATGAATTAGCCATGCATACACTCCCTCCTCCCTGGACATGCTTTGTCTTCTCCTTGCTGGCCTTGGCGCTGCCTTCTAGCTTTATTATGAACTGAGGAGACTGATTGACGTGCTGAGCGCAGGACGTGCTGCACAAGCACAGCAAAACAAAAACTCTGTCTTGGAGAAAAGAATGTCCGCGAGAGTGCCATCAATGATGTCACTCAAATAGCATGGCTAATAGCACGCTATCTATGGAAAACACCATCTATGGTAAACAAACTTGCTTGTATCGCAATGATACTAAGTCGGAGGAACCACAGAAAGCTGTATCATGTCAAAATGGAAAGGGGAAAAAAATTTCTAGGCACACAATATACAAGCACAATATACCCGCGCCAGGCCGTGTATATTGTGCATGTATATTGTGCTGACAGTGGAATATAATGGATGCTCGTATTGAGCGTCTGTTTTCCTAACCCGCTCACAGCCATGTTTCCTGGGCACCCAATGCCAAGCATGCACTAGGGACGCACAATGTTTCCTAGTGCATTCTTTTTAGCAAGGCAGCTCATTTGCCTATTGCATCGGGCACCCAGGGGCTGTGAATGTTTGTGCATTAGGAAAACAGGCGCTCAACAGGAGTGCCTGTTTCACCACGCAATTTTATTGCATCAGTCCCTGTATAAGCTAAGAATCTATATCCTATGTATGCTAACTTAAACTCTTTCTAGAATTTTGTGTGACAATGTTTCTTTCAGTATTTTACTTCTTAAAAGTTTAAATCTTACTAAAGAAAATCTACGGGCTATAAAAATCTTCATAGAAATGTTCATGCTATAAAATAGCATGCACGTCCTTTGTGTCATTCACTTTATTTTAACATTTAAAGATGAACCTAAAGATGAAAATTTGTTGTTCATGTATTTCATGATTGCAAATTACTGTTATGATGAATGAATATAAGGCTAATGGCAATTTATCTATTTGTTTCTGCTTGTTAGATATACAGAGCCTGTTAATCTTCTCCAGAAAGAGTATCTGGCTTATGTTAGTTACTATTATTTGTGATTTTGAATCTTCTCAGTGAAAAAATTCATGATACAAATCATAGATGAATAATCTTCAGATTATGTAAATAGATTTACATAGTAACATGGCATAGCAGTGATGGTAGCTAAAGACCAAATGGCCCATACAATCTGCCCAGCAAATGGCTTATGGTAGTAATTGCCTCATCATGCAGGTTACTCCCTTGCATTCTGTTAAGAGTAGCAACTGCCGTACCATTTACTTTCATGTGTTCTGTTAATGGTAGTGTTGCACCATGCAGGCCACCCCCATGTATTCCATTAAGGGTAGTAAATAACAGTCCATGCAGGTTACCCCCATGCATTCTGTGAAGAGTAGAAGCTGTGTAGGTTACTCCCCATGCAGAAATTCTGGTCGCCGCATCTCAAAAAAGATATAGTTGCCATGGAGAAGGTACAGAGAAGGGCAACCAAAATGATAAAGGGGCTGGAACAGCTCCCCTATGAGGAAGGGCTGAAGAGGTTAGGGCTGTTCAGCTTGGAGAAGAGACGGCTGAGGGGGGATATGATAGAGGTCTTTAAGATCATGAGAGGTCTTGAACGAGTAGATGTGAATCGGTTATTTACACTTTCCAATAATAGAAGGACTAGGGGGCATTCCATGAAGTTAGCAAGTAGCACATTTAAGATTAATCGAAGAAAATTCTTTTTCACTCAACGAACAATAAAGCTCTGGAATTTGTTGCCAGAGGATGTCGTTAGTGCAGTTAGTGTAGCTTGGTTCAAAAAAGGTTAGGATAAGTTCTTGGAGGAGAAGTCCATTAATGGCTATTAATCAAGTTTACTTATGGAATAGCCACTGCTATTAATTGCATCAGTAGCATGGGATCTTCTTAGTGTTTGGGTAATTGCCAGGTTCTTGTGGCCTGGTTTGGCCTCTGTTGGAAACAGGATGCTGGGCTTGATGGAACCTTGCTCTGACCCAGCATGGCAATTTCTTATGTTCTTATGTTCTTATGAAATGTTACACCTAAAGTTAACATAGCTTACCCCTTTTCTTTATTACCAAACTCAAACCTTTAGCCTGGCATAAAAATTATCTAAGTTTGTAAAGTTCACGGAGTTTAATTGCTTCTGTGTAATTTGAACCTTCACTTGGTGTCAGATATTCTGGATTTGTCAAGTGTCAATATTCAAAAAAAGGGTTTTTTGGGGGGTACAGCTAGCATGGGTAGAAAACTAAGGGGGTCATTCACTAAAGGTTTTCTCCTATTTTGTGTCTTTGGGGAAAATGCTTAATAAATGACCCCCTAAATTAGAGATGCAAAAGGAGTAGTGCCATTATTGACACTCCATTAATACCCTCTGTTCCACCAACATACTGGCCAGCATGCAGGGAAAAAAATGTAATTTTGTTTCTTGTTTTCTTTTGTGTTTTGATTTTGTGCATGCTAAAATATAGGGAGGGTAGTGTTGTGCTGGAGGTGGACCCTTGGGCCGAGGAGGGGTTGATGTTACCCGTAGGAGGGATCCTACGGGTCCCCATCGTCAGCAGGCAGAGAGGGCTGATGGATGGAGGCCAGCTGGAGCTTCACCAATACCAGCCCTCGTTCCGCACGGGTTGAGCCTTTGGGTGCCGTGGCCAGCTGGACTTAGGTGGCCTCCATCAGTGGTCGTCGATGGGTGGATCGAGGTCAGCCCAGAGGCAGCAACTAGTGTAGGTATCAGTCTGTACTGGATGAGGCGGAGTCCCGAAGATCCGGGCACCAATAGGAACACAGTCTGACAGAGGGCACCTGAACAAGAGCAGGCCGAAGTCTGAATGAACTACGTCCAGGACAAAGGCTGAAGAGGCGTCTTTAAGCAAGCTGGGTTCAGGGCTGGTGGCAGTCTGGAAGCAGTGGCAAGCAAGGCTGAGTCTGGACAAGGAGAGTCAAAGGATGGTCAGACGAAGCAGAAGTCCAGGGCCCGAGAGAAGCAACAGAGTAGTCAGGCGATGCAGAGGTCCGGGGCTGGAGAGAGGCAATGGAGTAGTCAGGCAATGCAGAGGTCAAACCAGGTTAGCAATCTGAAGGAGAGATGAAGGAACAGGAAATCAGGAACAAGGAAACAGGAACGAAGGCAATCAGGATCAGGAACCAGGAACAGAAGAAGCAATGAGCACTCGACTAGCGAGGGGACCTGTTGCAAAGGCAATTTGAGAGAGTGGAGCCCGGGCTTATATACCGGAGCTCTGCTGACGTCATCATCTGGGGCCGCAGCCAGGTTCCCGCCGTGGGCCCTATTAAAGGATCAGCTGTGTGTGTGTGCACACCTAGGGAGGGGCGCGGCGCTGGTCGTGACGGCGTCTCTCCGCGGGCCATGCGGAGAGACCCTATGCAGAACAGCAAGAACTTGAGCAGAGCCGGAGGCCCCAGGGGTGGCCTGAGGATGGAGCCGGTGGCCCACAGCCGCCAGAGACGAGGGACCAGGAGCTGGATCACTTTGAGAGGGGGCCGAGCCGCAGGTCTGCTGCAGCCGGCGCACATAACAGGTAGTTTTCAAAGGGATTTCTGTGGGTAAAACAGTAGTTTATGTGCATAAATGAACTTTTACAAAATTGCCTGCTGAATATTTATTTATTTGGTTTTATATACCGGTGTTCTGGATCAATCACATCGGTTTACAAGATAAAATATTACAATATTTAAATACAGCATAAAATACATCAATGTATACACCTTTAACATAAAATAAATAAATAACCTCTAAAACATAGAATCAAATCAAAAACATAAAACACTATGATAAAAGGCTCAATAAAGTCCAGCAATAACCATTACAGTCCATTTAAAAATATTCTCATTTACTTCTCCAAACACCTGCCAGCAAAGTTAAATATTACTCTCTTTCATATCAAACACTTGCCTAAACAGCCATGTTTTGAGATTCTTTTTAAAAGATGAAAAACTGGTTTCTAATTTTAAATCCATTGGCATAGAGTTCCATAGTTTCAGTCCTGCTAATGGTAAAGATCTCTCTCTCGTACTTTATTGAGTCGCAACGCTTTTAGTGATGGAATTGTTAAGAAGCCCTCCCTGATGGAAGATTTCTTTGTGGAACATGAATGTACTATGATGCATTTAACCATTCAATATTCTTTTTGTTCAAGGATTTATAAACTTGAATACACATGTCATGTTCACACGTAAGCTTACCCAGTCTAAGTGGAGATGTTCTTAGGGCCTCCCTCGTGCAAAATTTGCAGAGGCCAACTAAGCTGCGGTATTTTTCCTAGTGGGAAAATACAGCTAGGAAAAATAGCACAGGAAAAACATCACAAATGCAGCTAGAAGTATCCACAAGTTGGGAAAAAAAAAGGGTACTTTTAGTTGTATGGAATAGGGATGGGTATGGAAATGTTTTTCGTTTTGGTTTGTATTCATTTTCAGACCATTTTTTATTCATTGTTTTGTTTCATGGGATTTATTTTTTCATTTTTTTCATTTTGATTCAATTCAGAAAATAGTGCACAGTGTTTGTAAATAGCATGCATTATTTGCAAATAGCATATTGTATTTGCAAATAGTATGTTATCTTCTGAAATGAATGAACCCAAACAATTTCAGGATTTCTGGGGGGACTTTATATTAATTTTGGAGCGAAATAAGCTGAAATGAAAATGCCTGTTTTAGTTTGAATAACCATTCATTTTACAATTAATGCAAATCCCTAGTAGGGAAGGCAATATTTAACCAGCCAAGTTACACAGATATATTGCTATTTACTTATATAAATGACTTTGAATCTTGCCCTCTTATTTTTTAATGAAAAACATAAATAAAGTAGATGAACTTTAAGAGAATGGTCTATAAATCTGGTTTTGACGAGCAATGCACACAGTAAATGCTAATTAATTTAAATTATTGCTCAAAGGACTAAATTAAATCCCTGCTTTTATAAATATGCTGTTGGATGCATGTTTACACCTAAACAAGAGTAATGACAACAATTATTGAACAGAATTTTCATGGCAGTCAATCATGTTGATCTCTAGCAGACTTTACATGACATTAGAACTCCACAGGAGATCGAGACTGACAGCTGACATAAAAAAGCTGAATTGTAAACATTCTCTTTCAGACAAAAGCTTAAACAGTTGCCTAGGAATACAGAGGTCAATAATCAGCCAGCCTGTGGATATTCATCGGAACTTAGCTGAATATTTCCAGCTAAAGTTAACCAAGTGACATTAGGGCAGGTAGGTATTTTTTTGACCAGACTTACCTGGCGAACTTTAGCCGGCTAGAACTGAATATCCATGATTACTGTCTAAAATGTAGAAATGTCGCTGGAATGCCACCATCACTACTTTTTTTTATTTGGCTAAATTTTATGCAGTGAATGAGTTATCCAAACAAAATTTAATCAGGGAGTAGTGGTGGTGGGGGGGGATTTTGTAATCTTAGTTTTTGTCTGAAAGATTTATTTGAACAATGCCTTTGAATATCAACCTCAAAATGTCCAAAGCTTCCCTTTGCACATAAGTCTGGAGCTGCAATATGAACTGAGCCCAAATAAAATAAGCCAGAAATAAATTACTCCATATTAGTAAAGTCCTTATATTAATAAACTTGAATGAGCTACCTGATACGTTGCCTGAAAGATTCACTAGTGTTTGGGTACAGCATGTGCTGCATTGCTAGGAAATAATAGTGCATTCTGTGCAGTGTAACTTATGCTGAGAGCTAGGTGTGTCAGTCTTGTTTCTGAAAGACATTTAACATTCAGTTAGTGAGTTTCACTTATTTCTATTCCAAATTGTGTGGCATGCATGCTACGCTGGAAATGTGAGTCATGTTTTGAAACAACAAAGTGGGGTTGCTAAATGAAAAAAAATAAATGAGAAGTTGAGTTACAGGCTGCAAAATTATTCAAGATGAATACAGTTTTTGCATGTTCAGACTTACAAAATCAGAACTGCACTTTCAAGAAAAAACTAATTGCATGGAGAGTGGCTCCTCTCATGCAAATGCAGAAAAGATCACGTTTACTTTTCCTGTTTTCCTTCCTCAGCTGGTGCCTGCTGCTCACCCTTCCATAGTTGGCATGACCGGATGGAACAGGGAACACTCCTTGGCCTGAGAGTTGGAAGAGTACTGTGACAGACTGAGTGGGTGCTGAGGACTAGCCAGACCAGACAGTAAGGTTAGAATAGGAAGAAGATTTTATTCCAGCATGCAGAGAATGATTCTGCATTCATTATATAGGGCAATTGTTCTTTCATTCCTACTAAAGACAACTAGGCCTTACAGTCCTGTAAGGGATAGTCTTACAAGGTTTATCTGACAGTTACATCAGATAAAATAAGGTCCAAATTTATGTAAAGAGAGCAGAATATCTACATCTTTTCTTGAGGTGGATAAGTGGAGAATTATGTATAAGACTGCAATAATAATCTTTAAGCTTCTAAATGCAGACCATCTTAGCTGGGTGAGCTCTATCATAAAAATCTACCAGCTGCCACATTCTTTAAGATCAACTCAGAAGACCCTTCTTGAAGTCCCAATAATAAAGTTGGATCACTTCAATATTACTTGGGACAGGGCCTTTTCCATTGTAGGCCCTATTTGGTGGAACTCTCTCCCAAATGAGAGTAGGACCGAAACTTGTGTCAAGTTCTTTAAGAGGGCTCTAAAAAACATTCTTATTTAATAAAGCTTACTTGGAATAGTAGTTTGTTTAATTTATGCTGCAATATGTTTGTTGATTTCTGATGTTTTTTCTGTTGTTTTTGATTATGTATACTTTTATTTGTAAACTGCTATAAAATTTATGATGTTTGCAGTATACATATTTTAATAAACCATAAACCATATATGATATTGTTTTAGCTTTGAGGTTGAACAAAATAAATCACTCCTATTACAAAGGTTATGAAAAGACCTGTCTCTAGCCTAAAGTTAACTTGTATATCCAGGGGCAGTTCTATAATGAAGCAGGGTGAGGTGGCCACTTCAGGTGGCAGAATTTAGAAGTGGCAAAAAGTGCCCTTTCAAAATTCTGCCCAGCCCTCGCCTTACCCTGTCTCTCCCCCATCCCGCCCCCCCCCCCCCCGTTGTGCCACCCTCCCCCCCCCCCCAAAGACTCACAAAAAACCCTTGTGGTCCAGCAGGGAGTCCAGGAGCAAACTGTACTCCCGGGCCGTTGGCTGCCACTAACCAAAATGGCGTGGGCCATCCATTGCCCCTACCATGTGACAGGGGCCGGCCAATGGCACCAGTAGCCCCTGTCACATGGTAGGGGCTAAAGGCCACCAGCACCATTTTGGTTAGTGGCAGCTGACGGCCCGGGAGCGGCAGATCTCTCCTGGGTCCCCCGCTGGACCACCAGGGTTTTTCGTGAGTCTTGGGGTGGTCAAGAGGATGGGTGGGTATTTTATTTAAATTTTTTTGGGGGGGGCGGCATGTGATCCACACCTCAGGCGGCAATGTGCCGCCTGAGGTGGAGTAGTCAATTAACTACTCCACTTAAAGTAGTAATTTAACCAGTTAATCTTATACTGATCAGGAATATATGAAGATGTCTCAGGGATAGTTTCAGACTCTCTCACTCTCCACTGCAGTCGGGTCATACTTCTCAAAGCATCTGGTCAAAGCCTGTTGTAGCATAGAGATAGTCAGCTGGACATCCAGCAGGCAAATGACAGGTTTTCAACACAATCCCAGGGCAGTGGCGGATCCAGAGCTTACAGAAGGCATTGTAAGTTATGCAGTCAGAAGACAGGAGCGAAGACTACCTTAGCCTTCAAAGGCTTGTGCAAGGTTGAGATCCACAAATATGATTTGGCAGATACTGGAGACAGGTGGATGTGGTTCCTCTTCACAAAAGTGAAAGCAGGCAGCTGGGAACTACAGGCTGCTTAATCTGATCTCTGTGGTGGATAAATTCATGGAATATAAGAACATAAGAAATTGCTATGCTGGGTCAGACCAAGGGTCCATCAAGCCCAACATCCTTTTTCCAACAGTGGCCAATCCAGGCCACAAGAACCTGGCAATCGCTGCTAAAACATAGGATAGTGCAGTTTCTGGAATCTAGTGTATTATAAGATTTGAGGTAGCATGTTTTTTTTTACCAGAGGTATGTCTTGCCAGATGAATCTGGGTGACAGAACAGGGAGAGTGTTGAATACTAGGATTTCAGTAAGGCCTTTGATAAGTCTACATAGGTGACTTAGAAATAAACTGATCATCCTTGATATGGTCCCTAAAGTGTGACTGACTGGGATAGAAACTGGTTGGGTGGGAGGCGACAAAGGAGATGGTTTTTCATCACTGTATCCAGATAAGTAGCATGTTAAACAGCTATACAAGGCCAGATAACTTTAAAATCTAATCAGCTACATTCAAAGATAACTGGTTAAGGGGGTCATTTATCAAAATGTGATAAGGTGTATTTGCATGTGAAAATGTATGCAATAGCACCATATTGTATGGTGCGATGCAAATTCAGTAGTTAGGGGCTGGGTTAGCCTGTCTGCAAAGAGCTATTGCACAGATTTTAACTACACCTCTTTGGATTGTGTTAGGCTGTGCAATAAGGTTTCATCACAGAGAGAGAGAGAGAGAGAGAGAGAGAGGTAGAGAGTCTCTCTCTCTCTCTCTCTCATGGTCCTCCTCCCAGTGTTCATATGCAGGAAATACAACAGGTCTGACACATATCGCAAATTCAGATAATGTTATCGCAATGGGCACTAACTTAGCTCTTCGCATAGCAAATTGCGATAAACTGAAATTTTGCATAAACCACACCCCTTTTGCTATTGCATGCGGTACTTACTGCATTTTGATAAATCCAGGCCTAAGTTTTAAAGTTAGCTGGATACATGTAGCCAGATAACTTTAAATAAGTATATTCAGTAGAAGGTTTATCCAGCTGGACAAGTTATTCAGCTAAAATTAGCCAGATTACTTGTCCTCTAAACTGCCTACTGAATATTGGCCCCTACCTTTAACAACATAAGAAAATGCCATACTGGGTCAAGACCAAGGGTCCATCAAGCCCAGCATCCTGTTTCCAACAGTGGCCAATCCAGGCCATACGAACCTGGCAAGTACCCAAAACCTAAGTCCATTCCATGTTACCATTGCAATGGCAGTGGCTATTCTCTAAGTGAACCTAATAGCAGGTAATGGACTTCTCCTCCAAGAACTTATCCAATCCTTTTTTAAACACAGCTATACTAACTGCACTAACCACATCCTCTGGCAACAAATTCCAGAGTTTAATTGTGCGTTGAGTAAAAAAGAACTTTCTCCGATTAGTTTTAAATGTGCCCCATGCTAACTTCATGGAGTGCCCCCTAGTCTTTCTATTATCCGAAAGAGTAAATAACCGATTCACATCTACCCATTCTAGACCTCTCATAATTTTAAACATCTCTATCATATCCCCCCTCAGCTGTCTCTTCTCCAAGCTGAAAAGTCCTAACCTCTTTAGTCTTTCCTCATAGGGGAGCTGTTCCATTCCCCTTATCATTTTGGTAGCCCTTCTCTGTACCTTCTCCATCGCAATTATATCTTTTTTGAGATGCGGTGACCAGAATTGTACACAGTATTCAAGGTGCGGTCTCACCATGGAGCGATACAGAGGCATTATGACATTTTCCGTTTTATTCACCATTCCCTTTCTAATAATTCCCAACAATCTGTTTGCTTTATAAAAGCTTAGGAAATTGTTATGGTTAATGGTATTTGGGTGGATCCTTAGACACTGTGGCAGCTGACCAAGCCCAAGGGGGGCAGTCCCCTGAGGGACCACGGTGTCAGGCTAGACTCCGGACAGACAAACACAGATTTTAATTTTTTATTAGACAGTTTAAGTGACCACCAGAGGTGGTAGTAGTGAGTAGTAGCTGTAGAGCCCAGCTGAGTGCGTCTCACACAGAATGCTGGAACAGCGGATCCTCTGTAAGGCAGTGCTGTAATGCAAAGAGACTGAGAGTTATGAGCACCCAATAAGATAAACATTCAGAGTCCCAATGCAGAGATAGGAGAAGCTCTGAGACAGGGAGAGCAGGCCCTCGAGGAGCGATTACCTGATCCCTTAGAGAAGGGAGACTCGATAGCGTTGTACTCACTTAGCAGTAACAGAGATTCCACTAGATGAGAGGTCTGGCACCGGAGCAGAGAGCAGGCCCTCGAGGAGCGAGTACCTGATTCCAGTGAAGCAGAACTGTGGAGAGAGATGGTATCTGTACTCACTGATGGTAACTGTAAGTTAGTTCTTCCAAGTAGAAGGGTAGAGGTTGCAGGCAGCAACACAGGGAACATGGGCCCTCGAGGAGTGAGTACCAGTTTCCTGATAGCACCTGAAAGAAGCAGAGAAGCCCCCGAGGAGCGGGTACTCCGTTAGAGACCCCAAAGGGTAGCAAGAGTTCAGATAGGAGCTGGAGTTGCAGAGTAGCTTAGGAACGGAGAGCGAATCCCATCCGTACGAATCCTGTTGCTAACTCAACGAGCTAGCAAATACTGTATTTATTTATTTATTTAAATTCTTTTACTATACCGATACTCAAGACGCGGTCTTATCATACCGGTTTACAATAGAACAGGGGAAACCAATTAACAACTATATAGAAGGTAAAAAGTTACATCAAACAGGGAGCGAAAAACATGGGAGCTGGAGGACAGGAAAGATATTTTAAAACGATATCAACTGAAGAGTGCTAAAATAGTCATTGAAAACAATGAAAACAAAAGACAGTGATACAAAATCAGCTAGATTAAGCTCGGCTGTGGGTTAATCTTAGGTAATTATTCACAATTATTCATAAATCTTGTGGACGGGGGAAGCATGGAGGGGTAAGCAGGGGGGGAGGTGGGAAGGCAGGGATGGGGGGGGGGAGTAGGGAGGCGGTCAAGGGTGAGAGACAATGTGTTTGATAAAATGTTCCTGTAGGCAGATATACCCGGAAGTCGTGACGTCAGAACAGGGGGGACGCCCCTGAGGTTTGCGCCATTGTAGAGTTAAAGATGAGGGTGGCGTGTGCGCACGCGCCCTAGAGGTACGTTGAAGGAGAATGGCAGGAGGCAACACCAAAGCCGGTCCAGGGATGCCAGAGAGAATGGCAAGCAGACGCCGTGGCGGCCATCAGTCCAAGGTGAGCGGGAGGAGCCGCATGTAGAGAGAGGTAGGTGGGGCAAAGCCGTCGAAGACCGACGGACGCAACGGAAACTAAATGATTTATCCTTTCCACTTGACCTATTGTAACCTGTACTATCCTATCTACCTTAGGTCTTGCAGGATTTCTCTGAAGGTTAGGCCTCAGGTGTTCCTTTCTCATTGTACCTCTACACTCCATGCTCTTGTGTAATTCAAAATGAAACACAGAGACACGCCAGTTGAGTTCGACCATCTTGTTTATTTTCTTACTACCATAAGGTAGTAAATTCAGTTTAGCTACATTCATCATCCAGATCAGGCAATTGCTCAATTATTCTGAGATTCACTAATAGTGGACTAATGCAACCAGCAGGATGGATAATTTCAACCCTCAACGAGGAAAGAGTCAAGTTAAATTTGATGGCATAATCCTCCTTGGAGATGGTATTTGCTCTACAGGTAGCTGGATTCTCTAAGGCTGCATGTTAGAGAGAGATATTTTGCCAGTCTACAAGCTCTCCGAAGAGTAACTAACTAAAGTTGGAGCATGCTCAAAACAAAATGAGAACAAAACATTAACAACCTCACTGTTACGCATGCCAGCCGCAGCAGACCCGTGGCCCGGCCTCCTCACCTCTCTCTGGCGAATCCAGTCCCTGGTTTCTCTTCCCTGGCAGCGGTAGACCGCTGGCTTCGTCCTCAGGCTGCCCCCGGTGCCTTAGCTTCAGCTACAGATTCCTGTGCTCCACATCAGGCCTCTCCGCGTGGCCAGCAGAGAGACACCGCCATCCAGCGCCGCGCTCCTCCCTAGGCATGCGCACGTGCATCACTGATCCTTATGAAGGGCTTGCAGCGGGAACTTGGCCACGGCCCCGGATGATGACGTTGCCGGAGCTCCGGTACTTAAGGCCGGGCTCAACTTCCAATGATTGCCTTTGCAACAGGTCTCCACGCTGGTCATGTACTCGTTGCCTCCTGGTGATCCTCCTACATTCCTGGTTCCTGATCTCCTTCATTTCTGTGTTCCTGATTCCTAACCTTTCATTGGATTGCTTACTCAGACACGACTTCAGCATTGCCTGACTACGCCATTGACTCTGTCCAAGCCCGGACCTCTGCATTGCCTGACTACGCCATTGACACTCTCCAAGCCCGGACCTCTGCCTTGACTGACTACGCTATTGACACTCTCTAAGCCCGGACCTCTGCATTGCCTGACTATGACATTGACTCTCTCCAAGCCCAGACCTCTGAATTGCCTGACTACGTCAATGACTCTCTCCAAGCCCGGTCCTCTGCATTGCCTGACTACGCCATTGACTCTCTCCAAGCCTGGACCTCTGACTACGCTACCAACTCTCTTCTCGTCCAGACCTCAGCCTTGTCTTGCCACTACTTCTTGATTGCCGCCGGCCCTGACTCCAGCTTGCTCTATGACGCCTCTTCAGTCTATGTCCTGGATTTGGCCTATTCAGGCTTCGGCCTGTACTTGCTCGGATGCCCCCAGTCTGACTTTGGTTCTATTGGTGCCCGGGTCTCCGGGACTCCGCCTAGTCCAGTACAGACTTCTCTATTCTACTTGTTATTTCCCAGTGCTCTCGGGCGCGTGAGACCGACCCCGATGCCGGCCGATGATGACTTCCGGCAGCAGCATGGACCAACACAAGTTGCGCGCAAACCCCGCCCTTCCAATTGAATCAGAATTCCACCCAGAAGTCTTCACGTTTGTGCGGGAAATTTGGTATTTAAAGAGCTGAGACCAGCACAGCATTGCCTCAGCTACAGGCTTGCTGTGCTGGTGCTTCTGTGGCGTTGTTTCTACTGTTGCTTTGGATATTGGACTGGAGATTGGACTTGCTCTGCCTGCTGCCTGACCTGACCTGGTTCGGATATTGGACTTGCTCTGCCTGCTGCCTGCCCTGACCTGGACTGGATATTGGACTTGCTCTGCCTGCTGCCTGCCCTGACTCGGATTGGATCTTGGATTTGTGTTGCCTTCTTGTGACCCCAACTCAGGACTGTGTTAGCATCTGCGGCAGTTGGGCCTGGAGAGACCTATCGCTGTCTTCTACATTCCTGCACCTTTGGCTGAGGTAAGACTGAGAGCTACTTTAGATCTACTTTATATACACTGTAATACTACTGTTGCTGCCTCTGGGCTGACCTTTCAGTTCTTCCATCGACGTCGACATACGGAGGCCCACTTAAGTCCAGCTGGCCCCGGTACCCAAAGGCTCAACCCGCGGGGAACAAGGGCTGGTATTGGTGAAATGCCAGTCGGCCTCCATCCTTCAGAAAACTCCGCCTGCCGAAGGTGAGGACCCATAGGATCCCTCCTATGGGTTGCGTCAACCCCTCCTCGGCCCAAGGGTCCACCTTCAGCACAACACTCACATAGGTGTGTAGAGTATTGTCCTCCAAAAAAGCTTGAGTCCTCACAAGATATGTACATTTAAAAATAGTTAATTAAATTGATGGTACACAGCTCAATACATTTAGCTGTAATTGAATTAAAACAGCATAATATTGTATCACCAGACATCTACCAGCCAACACACAACAGAACATTATAAATAAACACTCTCATGGCTACAGTGATATCTTAGTATTACTTTCTTTCTCAGAGAATTCCAACTGAGATAGCATACAATTACCTTGGCAATATCCAGGTACATATATAAGTGGTCCCATGACAGCAGATCTCACTATATCAAATTATATTTAACAAGACAAAAGGCAATAATGATTAACCCTTTAACCCCTCGGTCATCTAACAGTCGGTTGGACCGTTAGATGGTTTATAGGGACTCCTAGGGAACATAAGGCCATTGCAGAAAGACTAAATTAATTCTTTGCTTCTGTGTTTACTAATGAGGATGTTGGGGAGAGACCGGTTCCAGAGATGGTTTTCAAGGGTGATGATTCAGATGAACTGAACCAAATCACTGTGAACCTGGAAGATGTAGTAGGCCAGACTGACAAGCAAAAGAGTAGCAAATTATCTGGACTAAAGGAACTAAAAAAGGAAATTTCAGATCTATTAGTTAAAATCTGTAACCTATTATTAAAATCATCCATTGTACCTGAAGACTGGAGGGTGGCCTATGAAGCCCCAATATTTAAAAAGGGCTCCAGGAGTGATACAAGAAACTATAGCCAAGTAAGCCTGACTTCAGTGCCGGGAAAAATAGTAGAAACTAGGGATGTGCAGACAAAAAGTTTGCGTTGATAAGTTGATAAGTTGAAGTTGAGGGTCGATTTCGTTCAATATGGACATATGGAGAATTCCAGAAGTTGAGGGTCTGTCCATACGTTCACCGGTTCCCTAAATAAAAATTTAAACCCCTCACCCTCCTTAATCCCCCCCCCAAGACTTACCAAAACTCCCTGGTGGTCCAGCGGGGAGTCAGGAAGTCATCCCTGTATTCCTTTGCGAGGAGCACGTGACGTCGGCGTCACGTCAGAGTGACGCGGACGTCACGTGTTTCTCCGCGCCTCCGCTCCTGACCCCCCCCAAGCTGGCCAAAAGTTCCGGTTGGGTCCAACGGGGGTCCGGGAGCGGAGGCGCGGAGAAACACGTGACGTCTGCGTCACTCCGATGTGACGCCGACGTCACGTGCTCCTCGCAAAGGAATACAGGGATGACTTCCTGACTCCCCGCTGGACCACCAGGGAGTTTTGGTAAGTCTTGGGGGGGTCAGGAGGGTGGGGGGTTTAAGTGTTTATTTAGGTTCAACGTATTCAACGTAGCTATGTTGAATAAGTTGAAAATCGCGATGCGTTGCGCATCATCACTTTTTTTAAGTTTAAAAAAAAAATAAGTTGCGTTTTACATATGCGTTCAAAACGAATGCACACCCCTAGTAGAAACTATTCTAAAGATCAAAATCACAGAGCATATAGAAAGACATGGTTTAATGGAACACAGTCAGCATGGATTTACCCAAAGCAAGTCTTGCCTCACAAATCTGCTTCATTTTTTTGAAGGGGTTAATAAATATGTGGATAAAGGTGAGCCAGTAGATGTAGTATATTTGGATTTTCAGAAGATGTTTGTGAAAGTCCCTCATGAGAAGCTTCTAAGAAAACTAAAAAGTCATGGGATAGGAGGCAATGTCCTTTCGTGGATTACAAACTGGTTAAAAGACTGAGAATAAGATTAAATGGTCAATTATCTCAGTGGAAAAGGATTAACAGTGGAGTGCCTCAGGGATCTATACTTGGACCGGTGCTTTTCAATATATATATAAATGATCTGGAAAGGAAAATGACGAGTGAGGTTATCCAATTTGCGGATAATACAAAATTATTCAGAGTAGTTAAATCACAAGAGGATTGTGTTACATTACAGGAGGACCTTGCAAGACTGGAAGATTGGGCATCCAAATGGCAGATGAAATTTAATGTGGACAAGGGCAAGGTGTTGCATATAGGGAAAAATAACCCTTGCTGTAGTTACACGATGTTAGGTTCCAAATTAGGAACTGCCACCCAGGAAAAAGATCTAGGCATCATAGTGGATAATACTTTAAAATCGTCGGCTCAGTGTGCTGCAGCAAACAGATTGATAGGAATTATTAGGAAGGGAATGGTTAATAAACCAGAAAATGTCATAATGTCTCTGTATTGTTCCATGGTGAGACCGCACCTTGAATACTGTGTACAATTCTGTTTGCCGCATCTACAAAAAGATATAGTTGCAATGGAGAAGGTATAGAGAAGGGCAACCAAAATAATAAAGGGGTTGGAAAAGCTCCCCTATGAAGAGGTTAGGCCTGTTCAACTTGGAGAAGAGACGGTTGAGGGGGGATATGATAGAGGTCTTTAAGATCATGAGAGGTCTTGAATGAGTAGATGTGAATCGGTTATTTACACTTTCGGATAATAGAAGGACTAGGGGGCATTCCATGAAGTTAGCAAGTAGCACATTTAAAACTAATCGGAGACAATTCTTTTTCACTCAATGCATAATTAAGTTCTAGAATTTGTTGCCAGAGGATGTGGTTAGTGCAGTTAGTGTAGCTGGGTTTAAAAACGGTTTGGATAAGTTCTTGGAGGCGAAGTCCATTAACTGCTATTAATCAAGTTGACTTAGGGAATGGCCTCTGCTATAACTGGCATCAGTAGTATGGGACCTTCTTAGTGTTTGGGTACTTGCCAGGTTCTTGTGGCCTGTTTTGGCCTCTGTTGGAAACATGATGCTGGGCTTGATGGTCTGATCCAGCATGGCAATTTCTTATGTTTTTATCCAGTGCCTTTCATGCTTTACTGAGTCATGCACATATTACTAAATTCCTGACTATTTGCATAGTTTTCATGAATTATCAATTTGCTCTTTTATGTTAAAAAATACAGTTTTTCCATCTCGTAACACCTTAATCTGTGCCAGAAATTACAGTGTGAATTTTATTCCTTTGTGGTGTCATTCCATAAAGACTAAATACAATGCCCTCCAACTATCAAAATTTTTAGCAGAAAAATCATTACATAGCAGCAGCAGTTTGTTACCATTATAGTTCCGCTCTCCTTTTCTCATATACACCAACAAAAGTTTCACTTTATCAATATAATTCATAATTCTCACAATTGCTAGTCTCACACTGGTCTCAGCATTTTTTTTCCTGAGGTCTATGTAATGTGCCCTTTCTACTATAAGAGGCTCTATTTCTAAGGAGAGGCCTACATTTTCCAGAAGCCAAACCTGGCTCCTTGTATTAGTTCTGAGTCTTCAACTTCTTCAGATAAACCAGTAATAGGTAAGTTATTTTGCCTAGTTCGATTCTCCTGATCTTCTATCTTGTCCAATTAACAGAGCATTCTCTTTTTTTCAGTGAGGCTAGTTGTCATGCTTATTGAAAGTGAGCCCTTGGACCAGTGTCAGGATAGTGCAGGCTAGTTTGTTTGTTCATTTGTTTATTAAAATTTCGCAGTTGTTAATGTGAGCACAAACTAGGACCTGACAAGCAGTGGCTGACATGTTGCAGGCTGCAGGCAGGATGGACAGGGTCCAGGAAAAGGTGAAAAGCAGGCTAAAGTCAGGGCTGGCAGAGTTGAGGCAGAGAGGAATAGCAGGCTAAGGTTAGGGCTTGCAGAGTTTAGGCAGAGAGAAGGAGTCAAGCTGAAATCAGGGCAGGCAGCAAGTGAAGCAACTTCAAAGGGTCAGGCTGGCTCAGCAACAAGATGACAGTCCAAAAGTGAAGCAAAAATAGGGCAAGCAGGAACCAGGAACCAGGAAAGATGAGGCGACTGGAGCAGCACAAGCAGGTATATGGCAGAGTCTGGTGCAGAGACAAGAACACGTAAACAGGTTGGTAGAAAAGCAGGAACAGGAGACAGGAATAGGAGCGACAACACCTTGGCAGAAGAATCCCAGAAGGACCTGTTGCTGAGGAGGAAACCCAGACTTCCTACCTGGTGAGAGAATTTATTTATTTATTTATTTATTTAAAGGCTTTTATATACCGGAGTTCATGCACTAGTGCATACCACTTCGGTTTACACGGAACAAGGAACAGAAAATTACATCAAACAGATTGAACAATTAAACAAATATACAATTACATCCAACAATTGGGTATAAATAACATGGCTAACTTAGTAGGAACTTAGAGTTAGACGTGAAGAAGAGAAATAGTACCAAGTGGTAATAGAACAATGTTAATAGCTAAATAATAAATATAAATAGTAAATACAAGTTCTTATAATAAATACAGGTGTTTACAGATTACAGAATGTGAGGGGAGAATGTGAGGGGAGTCCCATTTAGCATCACCCTTGAAAGTATGGAGTTGTGGTCTTGTTTCCCAATCCTCAGGATCTCAGTCAGCATTCCCCAAAAGGGGTCCTGCGCCCTTGCTCCTTCTATTCCCACAAGTTCTCCCCCATGGAGCGAAATTATAGCATCGAGATTGAGAACTCCTTGCAATTAAACTTGCTCTCAAGGAATGGCGCCCTTGGCTGGAGGGCGCCCAACATCAGTTTACGATTTTCACGGACCACAGGAACCTTGAGCATCTCTGGTATGCTCAGCATTTAAATGCTCGCCAGGCCCGCTGGGCGTTATTCTTCACCCGATTTTACTTCAACCTTCGATACCATCCTGCCGAGAAGAACCTCTGGGTTGCTATACTGTCTCATTCCTTCGAACCCTAAGACTCCCAAGAAGAGCTTCACTACATAATCGATCCTGCCTATATCTTTTTGTCCGCCACCATGACCATACCTGCAGGGAAATCGGTGGTGTCCTGCAGGCTTCGTGAAAAAGTGCTACAGTGGGCACACGACTCTCGAGTAGATGGCCATCCTGGATGTGCTCAGACTTTGTCCCTCTTACAGCGCTACTATTGGTGGCCCACCATGTCCTCCAATACACGTGCATACATAGACTCTTGTCCTATGTGTGCCCAACAAAAGCCTCCGGTGGGCTGACTGTGGGGCCTGCTGCAGCTTTTATCTGCCCCTGAAGAACCCTAGACTCACCTGTCACCTGATTTCGTGGTGGACCTTCCGATGTCAATGGGGAACACTGCCATCTGGGTGATCATGGACAGGTTCTCCAAGATGGCTCATTTTGTGCCACTTCCCGCCTTACCTTCAGCGCCAGAACTTGTACGTCTGCTCTTCCTCCATGTTTTCTGTCTCCATGGGCTACCTGCAGACATTGCCTCCGATAGGGGGCCTCAGTTCATCACCCACTATTGGCGCTCTTTATGCAGGAAATTTGGGATTTCCATCAGTCTGACCACTGCCTACCATCCCAGGCCAACAGCCAAGCCGAGCGGATGAACCGCTCCCTCAAGTGCTTTCTCAGTGCTTATTCCAATGACCAGCAAGACAACTGGGCCCAACTACTCCCATGGGCTGAATTCTCTCATAATTCTCATATCATTGCAGCCACAGGAGTCTCCCCCTTTTCTCTGGTGTACGGCAGACAGCCACAGTCTCCCTTGCCGATTCCTCTTTCTGTGCCTTCTCCAGCAGCCCAGTCAACTGCGGACGCCTTTCAGGCCTTATGGACGTGCACTAACCAACAATTGTGCCAAGCGGCTGCACGTGCCAAAAAATCCTCGGACACCCTTCACAGACCTGCTCCTGAATTCCAACCAGGTGACAAGGTATGGCTAAGCACCTGCCATATTTGACTGAAGCTCACCTCCCAGCAGTTCGCTCCCAGGTATATCGGGCCTTTCCTGGTTATTTGACGCATTGGCCCAGTGACCTACCAGCTCTATCTACCACCTAAACTGGGAATACACAATTCCTTTCATTTCTCGCTACTCAAGCCTCTAGTGCTCTCTTGGCCTTCCTGTAAAGCTCCTGTACCTTCTCAAGTCATCTCGGAGACTGACATGATCTAACGAGTTCAAGATGTCTTGGACGTCCAGAGGAGAGGTTGCCATTGGTAGTAACTCCTCTCTTGGGAGTGGTACGGCCCTTAAGAAAATTCCTGGGAACCAGCCTGTAACATCCTTGATAAAAGGCTTCTTCAGTGGTTCCACCAAGCCCAGCCAAGCAAACCCAGACCTCCAAGAGGGGGGCATATAGGGGGGGTGGTACTTTTGCATATCCTGGCTGCAGCAGGTCCACAACTGACTCTACTCACCCCCGACGCCCAGGTCCCGGACCTGGCCTTTCCTCTTTAGCAGCGGTAGGCAGTCACCTACGCGCCTGCACTCCTGCTACGCTCCCAAGTTCCTCCGGCAGCTCCACGGCCTCCTCTGGTCCCAGTCGGATCTCCCCACGTGCGTTGAGGGGAGATGCCACCACCACATAGCTTCAGTCTGTCTGCTTTAGGCGCACGCATGCCTTCCCCGACTTTAAAGGGACTGCGGCGGGAAACCTTCCTGCAGCCCTGGATGATGACATCTCTGGGCTTTGCTATTTAAGGCAAGCCCCACCATCTGGTCTTTGCCTTGGCAACAGGTGTCCATGCTTCCAGTCGTGTGCTTAGTTGCTGTTTGTTCATGTTCCTGTTCCTGACCTAGTTCCAGTCCTGCGTTCCTGTTCAGTCCTTGTGCTTCAGTTCCAGCTTCCTGTTTCCTGATTACCCTTTGGACGGATTCTCTGGCTTGACCCTCACTTGTTCCTGACCACACTTTGGACAGATTCTCTAGCTTGACCCTTGCTTGTTCCTGACCATGCTTTAGACAGATTCTCTGGCTTAACCCTTGCTTGTACCTGACCTTGCCTCCAGCTGCCTGCCCTGATTGATCTTGCCTCTAGCTGACTACTTGGATTTGACCTTCCATAGGCTTCTGCCTACTTACAAGCCCGGACTTAACATGTTCCTGACTCCTAGCCTGCTTCTGCCTGTCCAGGTTTCTGGATCCAGGCCCTATCTTGAACCCAGCCTCATTGGACCCTGTGTCTCCGCTGCTTCCTGGCTTCCTGCCTTGAGCTCCCTCCTCAGGATCAACCACGTGGAGGACCGCCTAAGACCAGCCGGCCCCGGTACCCAAGGGCTCAACTTGCAGGGAATGAGGGCTGGTATTGGTAAAGCTCCAGTCGGCCTCCACTTCCCATTCTGCTCCACCTCCTGACGGTGGGGACCGGTGGGGGCTTCTCCACGGGTAGCGTCAATGCCACCTCGGGGCAAGGGTCAACCTCTGCAACAGTCGCTGCCTGAATCTAGCTCTCCGGTATGCCCTGCCATTGATGCAGAGAGCAATGTTGGAGTTGCATCAAAGTATCAGGCTTATTGGTTAAGTGTAGTATAACTACCGCATCAGCAAGTTACCCCCATATTTATTTGTTTCCCCAAACCATAAAGGTCAGGGCCTTAGTTGGTTGCTGTTAAAATTCAATTCCCCTTTTCCCCTTGACATTGAAGCAGAGAGCCATGATGGAGTTGCATCAAAAGTATGAAGGCTTATTAGTTAAGGATAGTAACCGCCACCCCAGCAAGTTATCCCCATGCAATCTTTTCTTCTTTTCCTTCCTTTAATCTTTAGAGATCCACAGTGTTTATTCCATGACCCTTTGAATTCTTTCACAGTTTTTGTCTTCACTACCTCCTCCGGAAGGGCATTCCAGGCATCCACCACCCTCTTCGTGAAGAAATATTTCCTGAAGTTGGTTCTGAGTCGTCTTCCCTGAAGTTTCATTTCGTGATCCCCTAGTTCTACTGATTTCTTTCCAATGGAAAAGGTTTGTTGAATGTGCATCACTAAAGTCTTTCGGGTATCTGAAGGTCTGTATCATATCTACATTCTCTCTTCCAGGGTAAACATATTCAGATCCTTCAGCCTCTTCTCATATGTCTTCTTATGCAGACCCCACACCATTTTGGTTGCTCTTCTCTGGACTGCTTCCATCCTTTCTTTGTCCCTCTTGCGATATGGACTCCAGAACTGAACACATTACTCCAAGTAAGGCCTCACCAAGGACCTGTACAAGGGCATTATCATCTCATTTTTTATTAAACACATTTATTTATCAAATTTATTAGAAATTTATATACAGAGACAGAAGATACAACATATGGGGAGGAAAGTTTTCAGAGCAATCTAGCTGCCTTATGTGCCTAAACTGCCCTTTCCATAAATTGCCCAGCTTAAAGTAGGCAAAGGCTTTCACAGTGCACATGCTTTTGACTGGATTGTAAAGGGCCTTCTGAGGAGTATGCTTAAATTGGGGGAGGAGTACAGCACGCATACATGGTATTTTCAGACAAATGTGTATTATGTTTCCCTCTTAAGTCATCTGCACAAAACAGAAGTGCAAAGTACGCCGGTGCTTATGGCACCCCAGTCATATTCTTCATCCTAATTCCATATAGAAGCTACTCTGCAAATTTCGATTTGCAATTTAGCAGAAAGCATTTTACTCAGCAACTCTGTTATTTGAAATTTTTTTTCCACCTTTGGACCTGATCCATTTAGGATTTTTCCCATAGACTCTAAATGGGAGAAAATGAATCTGGCCCTTTATTTGATAGATGTTTGCTTAAGAGAGAAAAGGCAACACCCCACCTTCACTGATAAACAGGTCAAGTTAATAATTAAACTGTTGATAAACAGTCATAGGTTTTTAATAATTAACCCTTTAGTTGCTGCACAGCATGCCACATACTTATGCCCACATTCAGCCATTTATGTTTTGTTTTGATTTAATTTTAATTTAGATTTTCTGTGCAAGGCCTTGCATCCTGAGAGTACTGAATTACTAATTCATTAATATCACCCTGATATGCCTGTCTAAGGGGGTGATTTATTAAGCTGTGCTAAATTCTTAATCCACGGTAAAAAATCATTTACCACATGCTACAAAGCCTTTAGCACAGGAAAATGGAAATGAGGTACAGAAGTTGCAAACTCCACACATTATTTCTGGCCCCCCAAAATTAGGCCCAACACGAGTATGGAAATGAGCTGCTTACCATGCAAAGCAGCTTATTTCCTTACAAGAGAGATGTACATCACTCCAAAGATCTTTGCATACTGCACTACTCCTGGAAAATTAGCTACACCTCTTGAAGTGTTCCTATGCTCCCAGGGCCCACCCAGCCCCAAGTAAAAAAAATCCCTGGAGATCTAATGGGAACCATTTCCTCCCACCACTATCTCTTCCTTGCACCTCGAGTCAAGCATATATTTAAAGTACATTTAAGGCCTCCTTTCTTTCAAAAACG
This sequence comes from Rhinatrema bivittatum, assembly GCF_901001135.1. Taxonomy (NCBI): domain Eukaryota; kingdom Metazoa; phylum Chordata; class Amphibia; order Gymnophiona; family Rhinatrematidae; genus Rhinatrema; species Rhinatrema bivittatum. Next base: position 627,158,156 of record NC_042615.1, on the reverse strand, counting down.
GTTCCCCAGAACTCTCCACTGTATCATAATCCTCCCAAAGCTTAATTACACTCCCTAGAGTCTAGAGGAGGCAGGAGCAATGCCCACTTATTCCTACTCTTCTGGTGCCGTTTTTCAAAATGATGCCGGTTAAACCCTGATTCTCTTTTTGCCTTTCTGCAAGGGAGGGGGGGGGGGGTCCAAGGAGCATTAGGGCTCAACCAGTGCCATTTTGAAAAATGGCACTGGTGGGACAGGAGTGAGTGGGGACTATCTTGCTCCCACTAGACCCCAGTGAGTGCATGTAAGCTTGCAGAGGGGGAGGAGGGGAGTCTGCTCAGGGAGATAGGGTTTTTTCCTGGGGTCAGGGCCTAAGTAGGCCCTTAAATTTACTTTTAATTTTTAATTGGATCGAGTTGCAGAAGGGAGTGGGATGGAGGAGTCCCACTATATCCCCAAGGATTTTTTTCTTGGGGTTGGGGGGGCCTTTAAAACATGGTGGCCCCAGGATATGGAGCCACCCTGACGTGTTGTTATAGCAGGGAATGCACAAAGTTCTTCGTTTTGGTAACATGTGGAAAACTATTGCAGGATTTACTAACTATGGAATTTGGTACCACAGTTTAGTAAATCCCTTGTTTTCCATGTGGTATATGTACCACACTATAGTAAAGTGTCTCTTTAGGTTGGCCTGTACAGCGGAAAAAAAACACTTGTCTTGGATCACACTACTTCAGCAAAAGCACTTTCCCTTGCAAAGTAGAGTTGGTGGTCATTTTTTAAAGTGATAATAGCATGTGCTAACAAAGATTGCATGGAACATGTATTAATGTCCAGTGTTTGTAGGAAAAATGTTCCTTATTTGAAGCCAAAGTGGTATAACTAATATACTTGGTAGGGAATAGTATCCTTTCCTAAACAATTTGATAACATTCCTATAAGGAGTTGGTGATTATTGCATTGTCTTTATTGCAGTTATATATACAGAGTATAGCTACAAATATCTACAGACAAAGTTAACCTCCCAAGAGTAAAATACATCATTACTTGATGCAAAGAAGTAGAAGAAGGGGCATAATAAAAAAGAACCGCCCACCATAATATTTGAGTGTCATTATCTAAAACAGCATGGGTTTCTGTTTCTTTCCCTGTCTTCTACAGATGAGACTGACTGTGGAAGACACATTAGTTATTATGATATAGGAGGTTGGTTTATTACTGATCGTATCAAGATCAGTGAGAGGGAAAGAATGTTGTTTTATGCTTCCCCAGAGTCCAGCATAGGCACAGGAACTGAGAAGAAGATTATAATAAAGTGAATGATTCCTCAACTGATGTGTTTAAAGACAGAGATTAGCAGAGATGTGACCACCAGCGCAGTAATGAAAATAATTATCTACTTGAAAAGGAAAGAAATTATTTTGATTTATCTTCATTTATCAAATTTCTTTATCTGTGTTTTATGGAACCACTTCACTCCATAACTTAACAAAACAACATATAATGTTGGGTTCAATTTATTCTCAACTCTAAAAGATCCATTTCATGTACATTTTTCAAAGGGAATATGAAATTGGTGATTAAACACCATCACTTTATCTCCAGCAACGAGTTCTCTTAGATGTGCATTTGCAGCTTGCAATTGCTGTCTAGAAATGTTAACAACTGAATCATTTGCTGCAAAAGCTTTCTGCATTGTAAGTAAATGTTGCATCATATAGATGTTGTGTTTGTGGCATTGTGTGGACCCTTGGTCGTTGTGGAGATGACTCCTCCCATGGGGAGGGACCCCGTGGGGAACCACAGCAATAGGCTAAACTCAGATAGCAGACACATAGTAGATGGAAGGCTTTATGTACTGCTGCAGATAGATGGTATGAAGCAGGAAGGTAAGGCACTGCAGTCCGCAAGGTGCCAATACGTTCAATAGTCTCTGATGTTGAAGTCTCACCCAGATATTCAGATAGGTGGGAGCCCGCAGTGCGGGTAATGCCAAGCCTGGTGGGTGGAGTTGGAGCACCGGATCGTAGAGGTACTCACAGGAGCAAAGTGTAGGCGTCTTCCTGGTAATGATGATGGTGGGACCGAAGGTCCGAGGTGCAGGGTACATAGACTGATAGGCCCTTGAGGAGCGAGTACCTGATCCTGAAATAGAGAGAGAGACCCCCGAGAAGCGGTTGTCTAGTTAGTAGAGGCCCCGAAAGGTGGTTGGAAGTGAGAGACCCCGAGGAGAAGGGTGCCTACAGCTTCGTAAGGAGCGAGGCCCGGAGTGTAGAGAGGCATCTAAGCATGCGGCTTAGAGCAGTCAGAGTAGCTAAACCAAAGTCCTTGCTAACTCAACGATGGTAGTGAAGCAGAGGCTTTAAATACCCAGAGGTATTGACGTCATGCGGTGGGGATGCCCCCGAGGTTCCCGCTATGACAGTAATGGAATGCTTGGGACCAATATAAATGTCAGTTTTAAGAACAGGGTTTGGTTGAGGAAAAGAGATGAGGAGTTGGTTCCGTAGAGACCCATGGAGGAGAAGGAACTCTATGTGAGGGCCAGGAGAGGACCAAAGGCTTCAACAGCAAAACATGGAACGTGTTATGGATACCCATGGCATGAGGTAGCTGAAGCTGATATGATACTGCTCCCACTCTTCAAATCATCGGAAACGGGCCTCCTAAAATTCCTCTATAAACCAATATACTTAGGAGCCAAGTGATGAGAGGGAAGTCTCAGTCGTATGTGTCAGGCACTCAGCCACACCTTCTGGCCAGGACAGAAGAGTGGAGCGGGACATCTATGGGCATTAGAAACACGCTTGGAATGTTCATCAGTCTGGGACAAATGCTCTTTAACTTAATTCCACACTTGATGAATGGTGTGGGCCATGGATTGTGGGAACAGTCAGAGGAACTGGAAGAGGCAGCCGAGGATGCCGTCCAAATACCACGGAGAATGGAGATACATCAGTGGCCGCAGCGATGTGGGTATTGTAAGTCAGCTCAGCACAGGGTAGGAGATCAGACCAGTTGTCCTGCTGATCATTCACTTAGGAATGAAGGAATGTTTTTAAGGTCCAATTGGTCCTTTCAGCTTGACCGTTGGTCTGTGGGTGATAGACGTGCTGCATGAACCGTGGCGATGGAAATCCTGTACAACGGTATACAAAAATTGTATAAATAATAAAATCTTCGAAAAACGGTCGATGATGCCCAGATTATGGTATTGTTCCTAGATGGAAGCAGGTCTGTGATAAAGTCCGTTGAGATGCTGGACCAGGGCTCAGTAGGTGCTGGAAGTGGTTGGAGTAGGCCTCAAGGCCTTCCGGTAGGCGGCTTCTGTTGGGTGCAGACGGGACATGAATCCACATAATTTTGGGAATCTTGCCCCATGTTGGGCCACCAATAATGTCTTCGTAACATCTCTAGGGTCCTAGCATGACCCGGGTGCCCTGCCAACTTGGAATCATGAGCCCATTTCAGAACTCGTTCAACTAATCTACATGGAACGATGATTTTCCCAGTAGGAATTGTAGTGGTCACAGCAAGGGAGACACAAGCAGAATCTATAATATAGCTAGGGACATCAGGAACATCATCAGGTTCAAATGATCTTGACAGAGCATCAGCACGGAGGTTCTTGGAACCTGGGCGAAAGCTTAGAATGAAATTGAACCGTTCAAAAAAGAGTGCCCATCGGGCTTGTCGAAGATTCAGGAGTTGAGCTTCCTTAAGGTGCTCAAGGTTCTTATGGTAAACTTGTGTTGCGCTCCTTCCAACCAGGGACGCCACTCTTGGAGTGCCAACTTGATGGCAACAAGTTCTTGGTCACCAATGGTATAGCGTTGTTCGGTAGGAGAGAACTTGTGTGAATAAAATGAGCAAGGTGTCAGTTTACCCTTGGGAGAAAAGTGGCTCAAGACGGCTCCTGCACCAATTGCAGAGGCGTCGACTTCGACAACAAATGGATGTCTTGGGTCCAGGTGCTAAAGACAGAACAGAAAGCCTCCTTAAGCATCTGAAGGCAGCTTGTGCTTTGGGAGACCACACATGAGTGTTGGCCCCTTTCTTGGTCATAGCGGTGAGCGGAGCAGCGAGGGTAGAATAATTGGCAATGAAGCTCAGGTAATAATTGGTAAAGCCACGGAAACGTTGTAAGGCCCGTAGGCCTACTGGCTGGTGCCAGTTACGGGTCCCCTGAACCTTCTCTGGATCCATGAGAAACCTCAATCGGATATGATGTACCCCAAGAAGAGTACGCTCGAAGAGGCATTTTTCTAACTTGGCAAAAAGATGGTTCTCTCTAAGACATTGAAGGACAATCCGAACATGATCTCATTGAGATTCAAGGTCTTTGGAAAAGATTAGGATGTCATCTAGATATACGACCACGAAGGAATACAAGAGGTCTCAGAGAATTTCATTCATAAGGCGTTGAAAGACCGCTGGGGCATTGCATAGCCCAAAGGGCATCACGGTATATTCATAGTGACCAACCCTTGTGTTGAATGCGGTTTTCCAAATATTATTTATTTATTTATTTGCAATTTTTGTATACCGACATTCGTTAGGTAAACATCACATCGGTTTCCATGTAACATAAAGTGGCCAACTGGGCTTTACAATGAAACTGATAGGCGAACTGGGTAGAGGGGAAGAGGGGAAGAGGGGGGAAAACAAGGGTAATACTGTACAAATTGAAATGCTAAATAAAATGGCTTGGTACACGCAATGAAAACATTATATACAGGTGAATTATTTACAAAAATCATTAAGAAAGGGAGTTAGGAGGTGGGGAGGGAGGTAGAATGCTTGGGGGGCGAGGGGGGGGATCGGTGGTGTGCTTGTGGGGCAGGGGGATTGGTGAGGGGAGATGGGTGAGGGGAGATTGGTAGGGGAGATGGGAGATATCTTCAGGTCGGATGCGTACCAGATTGTACGCACCCCTCAGATCCAACTTGGTGAAGATCCGTGCCCGTTCAAGGCAGTCAAACAGCTCGCTGATAAGGGGCAGGGGGTATCGGTCTTTGCGGGTTATGGCATTGAGCCCTCTGTAATCAATACAAGGGCATAAACCACCGGCCTTTTTCTTAACAATGAAAAAACCCGCTCCATCAGGAGAATCAGAAGGACGGATGAACCCCTTTTCTAGGTTCTCTTTGATATACTCAGACATAGCCTGGGTTTCTGGTTGAGATAGTGGGTAAGTTCTGCCTTTGAGAAGCATTGTGCCTGGCAGGAGTTCTATAGGACAGTCAAATTTGCGTAAAGGAAGCAATTTTTGCTTCGTAAAGGAAGGAATTTTTGCTTCGAGAAGACATCTTCGAAGTCAGCGTACTGAGGAGGCAAACTAGGAAGAGTAACAGACTTCAAAACAGGGACCACTGGAGCTACTGGATGTAGACATGTCTTTTGGCATTTAGAGCCCCACTGCACCAACTGCAAGGAATGCCAATCGAACTGGGGTTCATGGGTATGGAGACAAGGCAGCCCCAGGATAACTGGATGTGTAGAACGCTTTAATACATAGGACATCTCCTCCTCGTGGAGAGTGTCCATGGTCAGACCGACAGCCACGGTTCTGTGGGTGATGAGCCCTGGAAGATGTTCTCCCTGAATGGAGGCAATATGGAGGTTCACATCTAATGGCTGAAGAGGGATGTTCAGAAGCTTGACAATGTCATCCATGATGAAGCTGCCACTTGCTCCGGTATCGACAAGAACAGTGGTAGCAAAGGAGTGGGCCTCAATGCCCAGAAAGACAGGAAGCAAGAGTTGAGGGCCGGTGACAGTAGCGCCTAAGCTTGGGACCCCACCGGGCTCAGGCTTTGCAGTTTTCCAGACGAACCGGGCAGCACTGCATGCGATGTCCGGAAGTGCCACAGTAAAGGCAGAGACCCTCCTTCCTCCGATGGAGATATTCGGTCGGAGACAATCGCCCACAGTTAACCTCCATAGATTCCACCACAGGAGAGGGTGGTGGTGCTGGAATCTTGGCTGGAGGACTCGGGACACGTGTGGGATGTGGTGTAGGAGAGTGGGGAGCCTTTCCTTCTAGATGCCTTTGCCGGAGACGATGGTCGATCCTCCCGGTAAGGGAAATCAAGTCTTCTAGAGACATGGGAGTCTCACGGATGGAAAGTTCATCTTTGAGAGCGCAGGAGAGTCCATCTAGGAAGATGGCTTGCAGACAATCTTCTTGCCACCCAAGCTCTGTGGCCAGGGTCCTAAACTCCACAGTATACTCAGAGAGGGTCCATCCCGGACCCTCTCTGAGTATACTGTGGAGTTTAGGTTATGGCCACAGAGCCATAACCTACTCCACAGAGTGGAGTAGGTTATGGCTGGCTACAGCCTCGCGGCCTGCTTCTCCGAAGGTCTGCTTGAAGAGAGCAACAAATTCAGATAGCCTGGAAAGTATGGGGTCAGAGCATTCCCATAAGAGAGAGGCCCATTCAAGAGCCTTCCCTTCCAGGTGAGATAGGATGAAGGTCACCTTGGTGATTTCCTTCAGGAACAAGAAGGGTTGCAGTGCAAATTGCATGAAGCACTGATTAAGGAAGCCATGACAAGAGCATGGATCCCCATTGTATTGGGGAGGTGCAGGAACTGCCAATGATGCTTTGGGAAGCATAGAGGCCGAAAGGCCCATGGGATTGGCCAAAGCTGTATCTCGTAGCTGGGAACAAAGCTCTTCCGCCTAAGAGGCCAGCAATTCCAAAGCTTGATGATGTTCTTTGACTGTGGCGGCCAAACCCGGTAGGGCCCTAGAGGCGGGAGACTCCGCCAAGTCCATGGCCTTGGCAACCTGTTGCACTCGGGGGTGGAGCAGAGGGGAACAGCTCCCTGGTAGGGACCAGGTAGGTCCCTGGTAGGGACCAGGAAGCTCCTGCCCCCAGGGGGGCGGAGCACTGGAGGAAACAGAGGCTAGGATGAGCTTCACCACTGAAGCCCGCGGTCCCCCCGGATGGAGCCCGTAGGGAACCGGGCTGCTTGGACTTAGGTGGGCCTCGCAGGGTGTCCTGGAGAGAAGGTAGACTGGCGTGCCCACAGACAGCAAAGGAGTGCAGTCGGGTTCGAGGCTGGAAGTCAGATGGAGCAAGAAAGACCAAAACAGCGTAGGCAATGACAAGGCAAGGGACAGAGCCAGAATCAGGATGTGGTCAATCAGGCAAAGGTCAAATCCAAAGGTCAGTCCGAGGAGTGGTCAATCAGGCAGAGGTCAGGTTCCGAAGGTCAGACGAGGTCACAGGCAAGCCGAGGTCAAAAGGCAGGCAGTAGGTAGAGTAGTCAAGGAATAAGCCGAGGTCAGAAGGCAGGCAGCAGGCAGAGTAGGCAAGGAACAAGCCGAGATCAGTACCAGAGAGACAGTCTGAGGTACTACCTGTGGAGATGGACAGACAAACACTGGGACAGAAGGATGCAGGAACAGTAGGATGCAGAAACAAGGTTGGAACAGTAGGATCCTAGAACGAACCTGGAACGAGACTGGAACAAAGCTTTAGCACGCAGTGACAATCTACCACAATTACAAAGCCGACCCGATTGCCAAGGCAAGGAAGTGCAGGCAGGAACTTCCTTAAGTAGCTCCTTCAATCAGGGTGCGCCACAGAGCTAGGACCCGCCCCTGACCCTACAAGAGGCCAGGCAGTCCACGCGTGTGCGTGCACATAGGGGCGTAACACCACAGGAGATGCCGAACTCCAGCGTGAGGCCTGGTGCACAGTGGAAGGCCCGGCGACCGCCGCCGCAGGATGACGAGGCCTGGAGGAGCTCGCAGCTGCCGCTGGGAAGGCTGACCCGGGACCTGCAGAGGAGCCAGAAAGGTGACCAGGCCTGTGCGTGGGCTGGACACAGAGGGGGCGCGCAACAGAAATATGTGGAATAAAAATGTCCTAAATAAAATAAAATGAAATAAAATGAAATGAAAGGAGAGGAGAGGAGAGGAGAAATGAGGAGAGACATGTTAAGGATAAAAGGGGAAATGGAAGTGAATTGATACAGAGAGAATGGAATAGGGAATGATAAAAGAAAGGGAAGGGTGATGGAATAAGATGAAATGGAGAGAAGGGAAAAGGGGGTGATGAAGATAAATATGATGACAGAGAGAAAGATGGAAAGGAGATGAGGGAAGGGCAGGATGAAGAACAGAGACATATAAAAGGAAATTGTTAATTCTATTGCCTAATATTACCCACATACAGGGTTGGCAATTTTCAGCAAAGACAGCGACCAGACCAGACCAGGGAGAGCAAAAGGGAGGTGTGGAAAGTAGCAAGAGCACTCCAGACGATGTGAGATGTGGAAAGCTCGAGAGGCCTGTTTTTCTGTGCACTGAGTGAAAAATAATGTTCTTCAATTTGTTTTAAATGTGTTACTTGCTAACTTCATGGAGTGCCCTCTAGTCCTTGTTTTATCTGAAAGAGTAAATAACTGTTTCACATTTACTCATTCAAGACCTTTCATGATTTTGTAGACCTCTATCATATCCCCCCTCAGCCATCTCTTCTCCAAGCTGAACAGCCCTAACCTCTTTAGCCTTTCCTTATAAGGGAGCTATTCTATGCCCTTTATCATTTTGGTCACTCTTCTCCTTATTTTCTTCAGTGCAACTGTATTTTCTTGAGATGCGGTGACTAGAATTGACACAGTATTCAAGATATGGTCTGGCCATTGTGCAACACAATGCATTATGACATCCTCCATTTTATTTGCCATTCCCTTTCTAATAATTCCTAACATTCAGTTTGCTTTTTTGACCGCCACAGAACTCTGAGCCGACGATTTCAATGTAATATCAACTATGACACCCAGATCATTTTCCTGGGTGGTAATTCCTAAAATGGAACCTAACATCGTGTAGCTACTGCATGGGTTATTTTTCCCTATATGCATCACCTTGCACTTGTCCACATTATATTTCATTTGCCATATGGCTGCTCAATTTTCCAGTCTCGTAAGGTCCTCCTGCAAATAACATAATCCATTTGTGATTTAACTACTGTGAATAATTTTGTGTCATCTGCAAATTTTATCATCTCACTCATCGTACCTCTTTCCACATTATTTATAAATATATTAAAACACCAGTCCAAGTACAGATCCCTGAAGCACTCCACTGTTTACCTTTTTCCACTGACCTTCATTTCTGGACATAGCGCCTTGATTCTTCTGTGCGTGTAGTTGATGGTATGCAGAAATGAGTTTCTCCAATGCATCTTGTTGTTCAGCAATGCACAGGGCCAGGCATTGGTTGGCAGAAGCCGCCATTCTCCTAATGATTGACGGTGCAGGAAAAAAAGAAGTGAGCATGAGAGGTCGCAGTCATCTGTGACTGACAGGCGCAACAGTGAGCTCCAGTATTTTCCAGTCAATTGCACCCTAAGTCCAATAGGATGTGCTTGGATAAGCTGTGTAGACGAAATGCGTGGAGTGTGAATAGCCGTGCTAATTCCAGGGCAGAAGGAAAGCCTGGGAGTGGCATAAAGTGAGCCATCATTGAGAAGCGATCGATGATCACACAAATCGTGATGGTGCCATATGAAAAGAAGAGGTCCACAATGAAATCCATGAACAAGTGGGACCAGGGTTCTCTGGGGGCTGGCAACAGCTGCAACAGACCCCAGGGTCGGCCATGCAGTGCTTTCTGCTGTGCATAGGTGGGGCACAAATACACATAGATCTTGACATCCTGCTTCTTTTGAGCAACCAATAGTATTGCTGAAGCAGTGCAAGGGTTTGAACCCATCCAGGATGACCTGTGACACGGGAGTCATGGGCTCATTTTGGTATCTTTTTATGTAGATGGGAAGGGATGACCATCTTCCCTGGAGGAACAGTCATGGAGGCAGCCAGTATAATATTAGGGGGGTCAATAATATGCCTGGGAGGCACTGGGATGTCCTCAGTTAGAAAGGAACAGGAGAGAGCATCCGCCCGGAGATTCTTGAGAGCTGGGCGACACCTTAGTTCGAAGTTGAAGCAGGCAAAGAATAGGGACCAGCGAGCCTGCCTTACATTCAACTGCAGATCACAGTGAAGAGGTGCGAGATTTTTGTGATCCATATAAATCATGATATGGTGCTGGGCTCCCTCAAGTAGATGGTGCCACTCTTCAAGAGCCAGTTTGATGGCTAGGAGTTTTCTGTCACTGATGCCGTGAGTGCATTCTTCATTGATCAGGGCCTGGACTGGGAGGTGAGAGTGGTGGTTTGTGGGATTAGCCTGTGAACTGCCGAATGTAGCATAAATCCTGCCAATCCCTGGAACCCAAGGGATCAACCTGCGGGGAACAGGCTTTGTATAGGTGAAGTTCCAGTCCGTCCCGCCACAGGGCCTCTCTGCCAGCTGACAGGGTGGACCTAGTGGGTTTACTCACTAAATGGCGCCAACTACCCCTCAGTAGCAAGGGTCCACTCTTCCAATAGGCCTTACAGAAATTCTGTATAGGAAAGGGATTGGGGAAAAGGAAGTTGCTGAGATATCTGCACAAGTAAGTAGCGAGGGCACAAAAGATAATATAGTTACATGTGAGAAGACCAAGGATGATCTAACAGAATTAGGCCCCCAGCTACTGAACATAGGGATAGTAGCACAGACGAGATAGTAGAATGTGAAGAGAATGTGATAAACCAAAAATGTCTACATTTAAAAAGGCAGAAGAAAAAAAGTCTAAGCTTGCTGTCATATAGGATTTAGCTACAGGGCATGACCTAAAGGAGTTAGAGAAAAGGAAATATAAGGGCAAGATCTCTGGGAAAAAGAACCTTCCCAATCAATTGGCAGAATCCTTATGGGAAAAAGTAAGGCTGGAGCTTCAACTGGAGGAAGCTCTGAGCTAGTTGGAATCTGATAGGAAACAACGGGAGCAGTTAAACCAGTTTCTGGTAGATTTTACTAACTAGCATAAATAATCTGTGAAAAGGTGATGGAAGAGGGGAAGAAAACTGAAGGAAAAATGCCGGAGTTTCAAGCTAACCTTCAGGAGAGTGAACAAGCCCAAACAGAGCTGAAAGAAAGGGCCAGTCAGCTTATTGAATAACTAGAAGTGATGAGGGCCAGGGGAGCTGAAGAAACTGTATAGAAGAACAGTGCTCTTAAACAGCTGCAAGCCCAGATAGCAGAATTACAAGAATGTCTGGAAGCAGAGAAAGCTTCCCACAATAAAACTGAGGAGTGGGGGGGGGGGGGGGCGCTCTTGAGCAGCAACCAAGATGGACGCTTGAGTCTGCAGCTCCGCTCGATCGCATCTTTCATGTAGGGAAAAAACTGGGATAACGCAGTTCTTTTTCTATCCAAGTCGCAGTATTAGTGCAAGAACAATGGCTACTACTAAGTCTGGTAAGATAGAAGCTGCATTTGCCGCTGTAGCTGGATCTAAATGGACGAAGCCAGATCCACCATCACCCTACAAGGCCCCTCCGCCTAAAGTAATGGCGTCTGCCAACTTGGTTCTGATGGAGCTTAAACAGCTCAAAGACCTTGTCCAAGTTAATGTGGAAAACATGGCGGCAATTAGAGGTGACATACAACAAATGTCATGTCGACTGGACTCATATCAAAATCGTATCAAAGACATTGAGTCTCAAGTGGAATCATTATTAATAGCAACTGCACCTGTCCAATGACTCGAACAGGACGTAATAAAACTGCAAAGCGCTATAGATGACTTATCCAACCGTAACCGAAGGAACAATATTAGAATCTTAGGGGTGCCAGAAGGGATGGAAGGTGGCGATATTATTCAATTCATAGTAAAACTGATTCCTGCCTGTTTGCAACTGGAATTTGAGCATGCTTTCGAAATTGAAAGGGTGCACAGAATCCCCTCTCAGCCCCTGCGCAACTCAAAATATCCGCGACCTATTATTTTTAAGGTCCTTAGATATCAACAAGTCCTACAAATTTTCACCATGGCTCGCACAAAGGCACCAATACTACATCAAGCTCAGACCTTGTTGTTTATGCCTGACCTGGCGAAGACGACTGCAGAAAAAAGGCCTTCCTAGTGCTGCGGCCACGGATGCAAGCCCTAGGGGCGAAATATGGACTTCTCTAACCTGCACAATTAAAGATTACTTGTCATAATCAAACAAAAGTTTTACAAAATCCTAAAGACTTGGATACTTTTCTATGCTCGTTTGAGCGCCCACAAGACATGGTGACCTGAATTGTCTGGTCCTAGGAACGTTGCTAAACTGCTGAATTCATGATGGACCATACATCATGTGGCTGAAAGGTCTGATTGCAAGACTCTCAGCCTTTTCTTTTTTGCTGTTGGAACAGATTTTTCCTATCTAGTTCTTTTTTTTATGATAAACACTCGTAGTGGAGATGCAGTCTCGGGGGCCCATGGCCTTCCTTGAGGCTCTTAATTGTTTTTATTCACTTTTCACCGCCATGTGATATGTTCACGGCACTGCGGTGGTTTGTATTTTTCAAACTAGCTTACACCAAGGCCTCTCTATTGGTATCCGATATCCTCCCAGATAATGGCCTTAGTCATTGAAAGGCCTTTGGGTTTTTCTCTTTTTCTTTTTTTCTTCTTCTTTCTCTAGTAAGGTATTGCATTATTGCGTTTGTATTTCTGAACTGTGCGGGCAATTATACTCTCATGGTTGATTGGCACTACTATCGATGGCTACGAAGATTTCATCACTCATCTTGGTGTCTCTGAACGTTAATGACTTCTCTCACCCTATAAGACGCAAAAAAGTTCTCACTTATTTGAACACCCTTCAACCTGACATTGTACTAATACAAGAAACGCATCTCTCTGCAGCTAAAACCCTTAAACTCAAACAACAGTGGGTAGGTCAGGTGTTCTTCAGCTCAGCCGTTCATAAGAAGAGAGGTACTGGAGGTCACGTTATGTGGTGAGCCGGGGAAGAGGGGAATCCCTAGGCCATCACTGCAAATCCTAACTGCTACAGTGGCCCCACACTCCTTCAAATACAGCAACAGCAAGTGCATATGTTAATCGTTCGCTTTATGCACAAGACGCCCTCCCCGATGGCAGCACAGAGTGGGAAAAAAGAGAAAGAAAAGGCTCGCATCCCCGAATCCAAAATGGCCGCCGCTAATGAAAGCGCCGGCGAACCCACCGCAGCAGGGCTCACACTCCCCGCGATTGAACAAGTTATCCGCAATGCATTAGATGAAAAATTAGTGGGACTTGTTGCACAAATAGGAGATGTACAAACCGCTCTCACGGAATTACTACCCCGCAGTGATCAGGCTGAGGGTCGGATATCCTTCCTGGAGGACGATGCCCTCCGTGCAGAAACTAAAGCGGAAACCCAGGCAAAAACGCTCAGTCAACTGATAGAAAAAATCGATGATCTTGAAAACCGAGAGCGGTGGGCAAATCTGTGTTTTCTGGGGTTTCCAGAATCAGTAGAAGAGAGGAGCCTAAGTAAAATCCTAGAAACATGGCTTCCAGAGGTACTGAACCTATTGGATTTACAGGGCACTTTAAAAATTGAATGTGCACACTGACTGGGAGGCAAAAAAGATGGCGCCACCAGGCCCCATCTGGTAATAGCGAAACTGCTCAATTACGCCCACAAGAATGAAATATGGCGCGCATATTGAAGCAAGCAGAAGATCTGCTATGACAACTCTACAATTCGCATATTTCAAGATTATTCCACACAGGTGTCAGACCTGCGCCGAGGGTTCTCTCCAGTATGCTCCCAGTTCTATCAGAAGCGTATTAAGTTTGCTCTCCAATACCCAGCCAAGCTCCATGTATGGCTTAAAGATGAACAACATGTTTTTCCGCCAGAGGAAGCTACTGCCTACTTCAATATTATCACTGAGGAATGAAACACAAATGCTGGTTCTACAAACAACTGTTGACCTCTTATGTTCCTCCTGAAATGCTGTAACTGATCTCAATGGCTGTTGGATGCACTACTTACAATTCATCAGCCCCTACATCACACATGCCCTAATTATTAATGAGACACCCGCTCTCTCTGAGGGGGTACCATAGCACACCCCTTGGGAGTGGTGGATAGGTGATTTTTACAACATGGGCTTGTTTAGGTCCTACTGGCCAGACATTCTCCCTTCTATTTTCACCGATCCATCCACTAACAAGCACCGCTGAACCCGCGCATGACAGCAGAACAACAAATGGCCTAGAATATTGGACTATTCTGGAGGGTCAGCGCTCGGACACACCAACTATGATCTCGCAGCCTCAGGCAAGGAGGCGTATAGAGTACTGGACTATTGAGAAGGGAAGGACACTAGGAGGAAAGGGGATGGGATATGGGGAGGGGAGGGGGGACAGTTTGGGATTTGTTTTCACATTGTACATTTCTCATTGTAACAAGTGCAGGCACATCCTGCAAACTTCCCGGTCATATGGGAGTCGGCTCGTCGATCACATACATCGAACATCATCCGCAGGACAGCAAATGGGGAGAGAGCTAAACTGGGGGCTCTCACCCTTTGTTAAATCAATCCATTCTTCTAACAATCTCAAATCTCTATATCCACCATGAATAAGATAGTATCATGGAATGTCAATGGCTTAGGTTCACCTACAAAACGGACAAAGGTACTATCCCATCTCAAACGCCTACAAGTAGAAATAGCAGGCTTACAAGAAACTCACTTAATGTCTCTTGAGAGCCAAAAACTGCAGAGAGACTGGGTCAGCTCTTGCATTTACTCTGCAGCAGTACAGAGGAAGGCAGGAGTAGCAATATTGATTAGTAAAAGTGCTAATCTCCAAATTCAAAAAAATATTGTGGACCCAGCGAGCCGCTTTATAATTCTCATGGGAACCTGGAATGGAATACCCATTACAATCTGCAACATCTATGCTCCCAACAAGTACTCACATGCTTTTTTCATTCAAATATGCAACTTGCTCCACATCCATTCACAAGGCCACCTGTTTCTTCTTGGAGATCTTAATTACGTTCATGATGTAACACTGGACAAAAGCCCACCTCAACCACAGAAAGCAACAAAAGCCAAAAAGGGAATAACGTTTCTTTGTCATCAACTGGACCTTCTGGAAGTCTGGCACACCCTATATCCAACTGAAAAAGACTTTACCCACGTATCTAGATCACATGTGACCCTCTCTCGCATCGAATACATCCTGATTTCTTTTTTTTTGTCAAAATCCTGTTTTTATTAGAGAGCAACACAGGTACAATCCAGAACCCAAACTTAAGAGAATAATACACAATTGAACTCAAATATTATCAAGACAACACATTTCAAGAGCAATTTCCAAGGATAGCGAGGCCAATTATAACAACACCTCGTGGACTCTCCTTTTGTGGTTCTCCTGACCAAGAGAAACAGAGTAAACTCCAAACATAACCCACCACCCAGTCATACCATAAACATCCACTAACATTCCACACATTACACATACCATCCCGCCCCTCCCCTTTTTTTTTTACCCTGAGAGACACCCCCCTCCCCCCATAACTAGCATTATCCAACAGTGGTAAAAAGAAACAACGTTACATGCCCTTGCAGAATTCAGTCATCTTTGTAATGTACAATGACCTCAAAGCAAGTCATTTCCAAGAGGGATGATAACCAGCGGCGGTTAAAGTACATTGAAGGTCTGACGGCAATAGGTCATAACAAACTGACCAACAAGACTGGTATAGCATATCCCATTCTCTCTCACTGTCCATGGCAGCCAATCATTCCATTTGCATTGAAAAGGCTAGCCGCCCAAACCACGCCCTCAGGTTGGGCATCTTATCTGGTGTTATCCAGTCAGCTAAGATCGTACGGCATTCCAGTAATATGGCCGTATGACCAAATTTATCCAAAGATAATTTGTAAGAGGGAAGAGTTCCTCATAAACCAGAGAGAAGTAACTTCCCCGTCCAACCAATAGATGAGCCAGTGCACTGAGCTACTACTGCAAGGACTTTCGTCCAAAAGGGTCTCAAAATAGGGCATAGAAACAATCTATGTGCCAAAGTACCTGTCACCTGATGACATTTAACACATTTTGGGTTGGGTAGCCTTCCCATCCGGCAACGGCGAACATCATCGCAAAAAATATGGTGCAGAATCTTAAATTGTAATTCCTGAAGAGAGAGATCTGGTAGGCTTTTGGGCATAAACTTAAAACAGGAAAGCAGATAAGAAGTAGATATATCCATGTTCCACGCCTCTGTCCAGTAGAGTGCCAAAGAAGCCAAATGCGTCGCAGAGTGGTATGATTTACCAAACTCGCACCAACCTTTAATGGAGTTACGCTTTAACACCCTCTCAAAAAAATGCTGTGTAAAGGCTGACTCCCGACAATATGTCTCCTCAGTCCAATGAAAGGATTGGAGATAATGACGGGTCTGTAAATATGCATAGAAATGTTTAGCTGGTAAGTCATATTCTCGGGCCAAAAATGCAAAATCATGTACTATTGGCGAGTCCGGAACATAGAAGCATAAAATGAACGCTAAACCTTTCTGCAGCCATGTATCAAAAAGAAAGTAATTGTCACGGCCTGGCAGAAAGTCCAGGTTGCCCATTAATGGCATGAAAAGAGAAGAAAGACCTGACAGTCCTCCTCTAGACCATATCCATTGCCAGGCCTGATGACATGGTTGTACCAGAGTACGAGGGATATTTAATGTCCTATAAGCCCCAGGACTAGCCTGAATCAAGTACAAAGGGGACCAAGGTGCAACCATACTGATAACCAACCCATCCTCACAATATGCATATTCATCAAGGATCTACTCCCCCACAAATCGAAGTTGGCAGGTCGCATTGTATAACCGAACATCCAGCAGGCCAAGTCCACCCTCTCCTCTCTGAGACATCAAAACCTGGTAGGTAACCTTGCTTTTTTCCCTGCCCAAAGAAATTTCTAAAAAGAAGACTGCAACCACTTTAAATCTCTGCTAGAAAGCCAGCAGGGCAACATATGCAATTTATAAAGAAGCTTAGGCATAAGGACCATCTTAATAAGAGCACCCCTACGAAAAAGGGGCAGAGAGTGCCAAGCCTTCAGTTGAGCATCCAAGTCTACCAGTGTGCTTTTTATATTCAAAGCATATAGATCCAAAGGGTCTCGAGAAATCCATACCCCCAAATATTTCAGTTTATTTGGAGCCCACATGAACGGGAACCCTCCCTGCCAATGTTGTTGTACCCCAGGGTCAAGAGCGAGCGCTTCTGATTTAGAGAAATTAATTGTCAGGCCCGAAATGGAGTGAAAAACATTAAAACATTGAATAATGGTGTTGTGGTTTCGGTCGCGAGGAGCGCGACCGAACCCCCTACCTGGTCCCGGGTCCCGAGCGCGGCACGGCCGCAACGACGCCACGGCAGCTGCAGCCTAAGCTCCCACGAGGGAGACGCCGCCGGAGAAGTTGGGCCCTGCCCCTAGGGCTTGCGCGCGCGCAGGGGAGGCCCTTTTAAAGGGCCTCCGGCGCGAAAACCCAGTGCCGCCCTCAGGATGACGTCAGACGCCGAGGCGGATTTAACCCGGCGTCTGACTCTCTTCAGAGCCTTGCAACGTGGTCGATTTGCTTTCTAGTTGCCTGCTCGTTCCAGAGTTCCAGTTCCTGCATTCCTACCTGTCTGTTCCTAGCCTCCTGGTCCCTGCGTTCCTGCCTGCCTGTTCTAGTCTTCCAGTTCCTGCTTTCCTGCCTGTCTGCCCGTGATCCTGGTCCGTCTCACCGATTCAGTCTTCTGCTGCCTGCCTTGAACCTGGTCCGTCTCACCGATTCCGTCTTCTGCTGCCTGCCTTGATCCTGGTCCGTCTCACCGATTCCGCCTTCTGCTGCCTGTCCTGATCCTGGTCCGTCTCACCGACTCCGTCTCCTGCTGCATGCTCTGACTCCGGTCCAGTCCTGGTCTTCCCTACTGATTGCTGCTCTCCTAAGTCCCAGCGGTCCGGGTCCCTACGGGCTCCTCCTGGGGGGACCTCGGACTTCCAGGGCGAAGCCACCTAAGTCCTAGCGACCCAGTCTCCAACAGCTCCTCTGGGGTGAAGACCCGGTCTCCAACAGCTCCTCTTTCCAGGTGAAGACTCTTCTTCGGCTCGGTAGTCTGCCTCCGTCCGCCCCACGGGCGGTCGGCCCAAGGATCCACTTCTGGAATCCAACAAATGGTGGGGATGCTAGTCCGAGGTTGCCCCACAAACAACAAAATATCATCAGCGAACATTGCTAACTTCATTTGGTGACGGCCTATGCGAACGCCTCGAAACCTATCCTCCAACCGCAACTTAATAGCCAGAGGTTCCAAGGCTAATACAAATAAAAGAGGGGACAAAGGACAGCCCTGGCGTACCCCACATAATATAGGGAAAGCTTCTGACAACGTACCGTTGATAAGTAACCTGGCACTCGGATTATCATACAGGGCTTGCAACCAAGATAAAAAGGAGCCTGCTATGCCATATGCTTGCAATGCCCAAAATAAATAGTCCCACGAGAGGGAATCAAAAGCTTTTTCCGCATCCAAGCTCAGCACCAGGGCTTCGATGTTAGAATGAAAATTTAATAGGCCAATCAGGCGCCGCACATTTTTAACGCCTTGACGCCCCTTAATAAAGCCAGTTTGGTCACCATGTATTACGGAGGGCAAAAGGAGACTCCATCTGGCCGCCAGCACTGCTGCCAATATTTTTAAGTCCCCATTTATAAGAGAGATAGGCCTATATGAGCCCACTTCCTGTAAATCCTTCCCAGGTTTGGGGAGCAACACTATAGTGGATTGATTTTCTGCGAGGGCAACCTGATTCTCCTGTAATTGCTGTGGAAGTGTTTTGACTGGACCCAAACCTATCCCTAATACTTGTTATGAAAGATTTGGGGCCACGCACCCTAACCAAACTGACCAGTAACTTACTGGGCCGAGTACCATAGCGATATTTATAATATCTCATAGACTTGGATGCTCGCTGAAACAAGAGCGTTTGTAGAGTTTCCGTCAGCTCATCTACTTCCCACTTGCTAGATTCGGACATGGCACTAATATGCCGGAGCTGTGCCTGTTTCAATTCTTCAGTTAGCTTAAGAATCACAGCATTTCGCTTCTTATTCTGGGTAGCAACATAGGCTATAATGTGTCCCCACATTACTGCTTTACCTGTGTCCCAAAGAACCGGTGGTGTAATATCAGAAGTATTATTTAGAAGCATATATTCTTCCCAACGGGTTACAAGGAAGCGAGAAAACTCCTTATCCAAGAACAGCCCGGGGGACATGCGCCAGGAAAAGGGGGGCTTAGGAGTGCATCCCAATGTTACGGTAACAGAGATTGGTGCATGATCGGACAAGGCAAAGGTGCCTATGGTAGCAGTTGTCACCCTGGGGAACAGGAATTCCGAAATCAGAAAATAATCCAAACGAGAATAGGACCCGTGAGGATGCGAATAAAAAGTATAATCCTGCTCTCCAGGATGCAACGCCCTCCAAATGTCCAAAAGACGTAATTCAGGGCATATAAAATTAGGGCCTTTATGAATGTCAGTAGGTTCTACAGATTTAGGAGGTTTGCAGTCTTCTAATTTGTTGGCTACCATATTGAAATCCCCTCCCACCAAAAGTGCACAATCAGAAAGTTCACCAAGGATCCCCACCAGACGAGTGAAAAACTCATGTTGATAGACATTAGGTGTTTATACATTACACAAAGCCACTCTTTGTTGATTACACAATCTCTGAACTATGACATAGCGACCTTCGGGGTCGTGCCATACCCGGTCAGATTGAAAAGGCAGTTGTTTATGAATGAGTATAGCTACCCCTCTTTTTCTGGACGAGTACGAGGATAAAAAACACTGCCCCACCCACTCTCTTTGTAATTTAATATGTTCATTCGCTGTCAAGTGAGTCTCTTGAAGGAACACAACCTGCGACCCCAGACGTTTAAAAGCCATAAGGAGATTCTTCCGTTTGATAGGGGAGTGTATGCCATCTACATTAAGGGATGTACATTTTACTGTAGCCATAGCCAAAAATACTTAAAAAATAGTACCAATAAGATGCGACAGAGCCGCCAAGGCAACAAAAAAAGATCCCGGGGCTCCCCAGCCTAAGCCCCCAGGATCATGAGAAAATGACCTCCAAACATACTTATCAATGGTCACAAAAAACTGCCTTATCACCCAGATGAGAGGGACGTCTCCCAGGATTCCCACCCCTCCCCACCCCAGATCCAGCAGACTGAATTTCCCAACCCAAAAACACCATTCGCACCACACAAACCACAGCCATACCAACTCACAAGTACACATAACCCACAACACACACACCTGCCCCAAGAGGCTCAGAGCCATTCCTCTCACCCCCATTCTTGGAAGCAATAGTGAAAAGAAGGCCCCCCTCTAGGCCCCCTACACCACCCCCCCCCCCCTGAAATGACAACATAACTTGTACAGAGGATCAAGCAACATTAACAGCATTTTAGAGGCATAATGAGACCACGTGGCCCCCCATCAAGGGGGCCTCGACTTGTCCATTACACTCCAGGGTCTCGGACACCATCGCAGAGGCAGATGAAAACATGATTCAGCTACAAAAACGTGCGACATGTCTCGTCGACCCCCAAGGTGAGAATAAGAATTATGTAACAAGAACCAGTATCTTCAGCTTTCTTCCCTCTATTCCGCCACAAAAAAGGTTTCCTTAAAACAATCCACATTTATTCGTCCCCTGTTGCTGGCAAGATAGCTATAAATCTGTCCGCAGCATCTCTGGAGGTGAAGAAAAGAACCTTGTTATCATGGAAAACTCGCAGCTTAGCTGGATAAAGCAACCCAAATTTGATGCCTCGCTTATGCAACTCTGTACATGCTGGGGACATGATTTTTCGTTGCGCTGCTGTCGCCGCTGAGAAATCATTGAATAGAAGTATCTTATGGCCTTGATAATCCAGGGTCGCCTGCTTAGATGCTCGCATGATCTGCGTTTTATATGCCCAGTTCAATATTTTCGCTAGCACCGGCCTGGATCTGTTCGCTCCTTCCCGTAAGATTCCAATTCGGTGAACTCGTTCGCAGACCATTGGCGTCACAGAAAATTCCAGACCCAGTTGTCTCAGCAACCAAGATTCCACAAATTCGGACAATTCACTGTCTTTGACTGACTCTGGAACCCCGATAATACGGATATTGTTCCTCCGGCTTCTGTCTTCTAAATCTTCGATTTTGGCCAGCAAGTCTCGTTGGGTAGCTTGTAGCGCTTCCACACTGCGCTCCGACTCGCTCAGCCGGTCACCATGGTCCGACAGAACATGTCCGCTTCATCCAACCGTTTTGACTGACCTTCCAATGCCGATTTGATATCATCCATAGATGCCTGTATTTTGGTGAGACGAAGGTCTAAGGCTGCTGTGACACTTTGAGAAATTTGAAGAAGTGCTTCTGCAGACAGCGAATCAAGAACCTTTGCACCTGCAGGGGCCTCTGCCATCTTGACAGCAGGGACGTGAGACTGACAGACTACGCTCTTCTGCGCGCTCCTCTGGCGCATTGCCCCTTCCTCCAAACAGTAAGAGTGGACCCCTTGGCAGCAGTACAACAGCAAATCCTAATTTTGCAGGATGAGATATCTAGGAAGGAATGCTCCAATTAATCAGCAGGGTGCAACAGCGCAACCAGAGAGTACAGTATGAGACATCTGAGAAAAAATGTCCATATATTCAGCAAATTGCAACAGCAGAGCTTGAGATTACAATGTGTGTTATCTAGGAAATAATGTTCTAAATAATCATCAGAGTTCAACAACACAACCAGAGAGTACAGTATGAGACATCTGAGAAAGAAAGGTCCATATATTCAGCGAATTGCAACAGGAAAGCTTGAGATTGTAATATGTGATATCTGGGAAGTAATGGTCCAAAGAATCTTCAGAGTATAACAGCGCAACCAGAGAGTACAGTATGAGACATCTGAGAAAAAAAGGTCCATATATTCAGCGGATTGTAACAGCAAGGCTCGAGATTGCAATATGTGATATCTGAGAAGTAATATTCCAAGTAATCATCAAGGTGGAATAATGCAACCAGAGGATACTGTATGAGACTTCTGATAAAAAAAAGGTCCATATATTCAGCGGATTGGAGCAGTAAAACTTGAGATTGTAATATGTGATATCGGGGAAGTGATACTCTCAATAATCATCAAGGTGTAACAGCGCAACCCGAGAGTACAGAATGGGACATCTTAAAATGACAACTCCAAACAGGCAGTGGAGTGCAACAGCAAGGCCTGGGATTGCAAAATGAGATATCTGGGAAGAAATGATCCAAGAAATGATCCAAGTAGTCAGCAAATTGTTACAGTAATCAGGACAGTCTGGGACATCAGTGAGTGAGAATTCCAAATAACCATCTGAGTATAACAGCAATGCCTGGGATTTCAAATAGCCCCCACCCTCCTTGGTGCATGGGCCTGTCAAGGTCGAGCTTCAAACTTCCATAGAGCATTTAACCATTGCCGGCCAGCTGCGCTCCACACCACAAAATAGAGGCTGGGCCCAGAATATATTAAGATTCAAAATATTAAATACAGATGACAGTTCTAAGGCTCCAGCCCCCGCTCCCCAACGTGTGCACTCTCTATAATACTGAAGAATGGGGCCATCCCGGTCCGGCAGCTGCTCCTCCAGATTATGTTGTGGCACTGTCCCACTGAGCACATTATCGGATCCCCGGACCCCCTGGATTATGGCCACATGCTTTCTGCCATGAAACGCCGCTGTGCCGCAGCTGTGCCGAGCTTAATCGCGCGGGTCGCTCCATCTTGGCCACGCCACTGCTGCTCCTATCCCGGCTGCAATCTGCCCGCATCCACCACCTAGATAATTAGAAACCACGGCTTTGGGGGTCCATCTGCCAGCAAAAACCCCCTGAAGCAAAAGCTACTTAATATGCTGGCTGTTTTAGGGCAATCGGGGGGGGGGGGGGGGGGGGAGGACTCGCAGGGGACCGCGGAGCTCAAGCTTCTCCCTCCGCTCTGGTTGACGTCATCACCGGAAGTCCACATCTTGATTTCTAAGTCTTTTTATTTTTTTCATATCAAATCAGCTACCATCGAGACGCAGGTTATCTCTGATCATGCTCCAATCTCTATAACCCTTCTCTCAACCACTCCTCATTCTACTGAAAGACTATGGAAATTTCCCTGCTACCTTAAGGAAGATCATAAATTTCAAGCCTTCCTCCAGGATAGGTGGAAGAACTACGCCCTTAATAATCAACAACATGAAGCAGACCCCCACCTATTCTGGGAAGCGGGGAAGGCAGTATTACGGGGGGATATAATCTCTTATGTCCACTCGCATAACAAGCGCCTTAGTGCAGAGATTTTAAAATATGATCAGATGTTAAAACAAAGCAAACACGGGATGATTCACTCCCCCTCCATTTCAAATCAAAATGATTACTATAGCATATTGCGACGTCTTAACACGTTATTACAAATGAGGGTACAACATTTCATTCAAAAAGGGGAGCTAAATGTATTCAGATTTGGAAACAAATCCAGTAAATTATTAGCCAACCTAGTTAAATACACCAGAAAGAAGACCTTCATTGACACTATCACACAAGATAATGGGCATATAACGACGAACAAAAAAGAAATTGGCGAATACTTCCGAGGTATTACAAGAAGCTGTATTCGATGGACTATGATCGAGGAGAAGAAGAGGAACGGGAGTTTTTTAAGGATTTACCTCTCCCACAACTTACCACTCCTCAACTGGACTTTCTAAACCACCCACTTCAATCATATGAAGTCTCTCAGGCAATTATGGCAACCCAAACTGGGAAATCCCCAGGACCTGATGGTCTATCGCATGATTTCTATAAGATACTCAATGTACAAATCGCCAAATCTTTAACAAACTTTTACTCCACTGGACTCTCTCAATGGCAGTTTCCATCATCATTTAATACAGCCCACATCACCGTCCTGCCAAAACCAGGCAAGGATCCCACCCAGACTTCGTCCTACAGGCCAATTTCTTTATTGAACTGTGACCTCAAAATTCTTGCAAAAGTCCTAGCCAACAGGCTAAATACTCTACTACCAACTCTTATTTTGCATCATCAGGTAGGGTTTGTCAAGGGTAGATCCCTGCAGGTGAATATCATCAAACTGCTTACTGCCATGAAGATTTGTCAGTCGTAACATATCCCAGCCCTAGCTGTTGGATTCGATTCAGAAAAAGCATTTGATCGCGTAGCGTGGCCGTACCTCTTCTCCACACTCCAACGCTTCGGATTACATGGGGATTTTCTTCAATATATCTACCTACTGTACGATACCCCGATTTCTAAAATACTAACGAACGGATGCTTATCAGGAGACGTCCATATTAGAAGAGGAGTGTGGCAGGGCTGTCCTCTTTCCCCTTTACTATATATCATGTCTATTGACCCTTTGTTACGTAAACTAGATGCAAATCCAACCATCAAGGGTTTTGGTGGCCCGACTCAGATCTTCAAAGTCGCAGCTTTCGCAGACAGCGTCTTAGTGTTTCTAACCAAACCCCACCAATCACTTCCTGAGATTCTACACATTCAACATCAATATGGGCAATTTGCCGGTTTAAAAATTAATCAGGACAAATCCGAGGCCATCGATATCGTGGGAACCGTCAAACCGAATTGGAATGGGGATTTCCCACTGCATTGGGTAACAACGGAGCTCAAATATCTAGGAATACGGATTCCCAACAATGTAGACCTTCTATATAAAGCTAATATTCAACCATTACTGGAACAAACTGCATCCAAACTACAACAATGGCAGCCCCTACCTTTGTCGTTAACCGGCAGAATTCACCTGGTCAAAATGATATTATTGCCCAAGTGGCTCTATATCTTACAAATGACGCCCATTTGGATATCCAAGCCAGACCATCAACAGTTTATGAAAAGTCTGCAGGTCTTTCTATGGCAAGGGAAACGCAGCCCCTTGGCCTTGTCGACACTCACCGCTCAAACGACAGATGGTGGTCTGGGCTGCCCAAACCTGCGTCTCTATAACTTAACATGCTGTTTACGCTACGTTAGCGATTGGTTATCTTCCACTTCTAAGTATACGCCCTACCCATACCTACTGAAATGGTATGGAGTATCATCTTTAAATACGCTATTTCACTTAACACTTAAGAATACCCCTTCCCATATTAGAACACATCTCCTTTTTCGCACTTGTCACAAGGCCTGGCTTACAGTGTGTGGTAAATATCAACAACCATCAGGTCTGACACCTTTCCTTCACCTAATTGATAACCCGCTGTTCTTGCCAAGACAAACCAAAGGCCCCTTCCACAGATGGCATGCTATAGGGCTTAAATATGCTCACCAACTCTTTGACCCAACATCTGGAGCACGACTCTTTCTCGGACCTCCAATTCCAATTTACCTTACCACCCACTGACTATTACACTTATGGACAAGTGAGCCACTTTCTAATTACACTTGGATTCACCCCACCAATCATACAGGCCTCACAGAAACTCAGAATCCTTCTTCAACAAGGCACAGCTAAGAAAGCAACCATCTCTAAGGTGATGAAACTCTTAACTTCTGCATCCTCCTCTCGATTACTGGATGACATATTTCGTAAATGGGGTAAGTGGCCACTATGTACCATTTCTTATGACGAATTCTGGCAGTGTATAATGGAGATGACCACCCTTTCAGAGAACGTTTTGCTAAGGGAAACCCACTATAAATTCATGTGGCAATTCTACATCCCGCCAATTAGAGCATACCATATGAAACTTACCCCTACGAAAAACTGTTACAAATGTCAAACGTCAGAAGGAACCTATTTTCATTGTTTCTGGGAATGCCATGTGATTCTGCATTTTTGGGAGAAACTATGTACTCTGTGCAATGAATTGCTAACCACCCGCATACACTTAGACCCTATGATCTGGCTCTTCGGACTTGTTTTTAAAGCCCTTCCAGACTTGAGTCACCATGAGAGTCTTTTCTTGAAAAAGACTCTCATGGTGGGGAAAAAATCCATTCTGGCTGAATGGACATCAGATCGTACCCAAGTTTTGAGCTCTGGTTCAAAAAGATGGTACAAATATGCGCTTTTGAGTTTGCGTCGGCAAGGAATGCATCCGCGAAAAAATACGCAGCGGTTTCTTCCGTGTGGTTGCCCCTCACAAATTATCTAATCTCAACTACGACAACCATCCAACAACCAGTTGCAACTTAATGGTCCATAAATACATCGTTTGGAGGTTTATATACCAGATTTTGACCAGCAATCAGTCCCTCGACTTTTCTTTCCTTTCGTCATATGCAAACTCTTGCAGTCTGAGCTTCTTCCACGGCTCTCCCCGCGAGCATAAGTCCACACTAAATCCACTCAATGCCATTTCTTTTGCTTCAACTGATTTGACCTAGTAAGATGATGCCACGTCCTTAACCACTACCGAAGCGCCTTCACCCATAACTGGCACAAACTTATATGAATACCAATTGTACAAATCCAAAACTGGGGGGATAGGGGGAGGGGGGATAGTATAGGGAAGGGATTGGGAAAGAGCCAGGGCTTGGGGACTTAAGAAAAGGGTTTTTAATTGCTATATATCCCTCTATAACACCTATTAATGGTTGACACTAATATATAGTCAATCCGACGTTCTTGTATATAGTTGTGATTGATCCGTGATGTTTTTACATGCTCGGCTGGACTCAAGGTCATGCCTAAAGATGATCAATGCTCTTCCCCAAATGCTTGTCCGTCGGACATTACCGTTTATACAATTTAAATTATAGTTTCTTTCTCTGTAATTTATATGTTGGAATCTGTATGCTATGTTTCTAATCTCATGTTACAATGTTTCTTTGGTGCACAAAATTGTGATATAACCCAATAAAATACAATTTAAAAAAAAAAAAAAAAAAAGAAGAGAGGTACTGCAATACTCCTTCACAAAAATCTGAACGCCAGTGTCACCTGTCATACTGCAGATCTAGATGGCAGATGGAACTTAATACAGCTTACAGCACATAATGAAACATTTACTATCCTTAATATTTATGCTCCAACTGCAGATGAGCCGTCTTTCTTCAATGAAACATTCGCTAAGCTCTTAACTATGGACTCCTCGTCCCTCCTCATTGGGGGAGGTTTCAATCAGCCACTAGACCCTTTCATGGATAAAAAAATCCGGGGCCAAGATAGTACCCTCTAAGGCTGGGACCACTATTAAGCATTTGATGTCTTCCTTTGGGCTGGCAGACCCATGGAGATTACTACGACCAGCAGACCGTGATTATACATATTACTCGGCTCCCCATTCATCGTACTCCCGTATAGACTACTTCCTCATGTCTAATATTATGATTCCTCACCTCCTCTCTGCTGAGATAGAGCCTATCTTAGTGTCTGACCATGCTGCGATTCGGATACAATACCAATTGACCTCAACCACCCAGGAGGACAAACAATGGTGATTCAACTCGGCATTGATAGCTGATCCAGAATTTCTGCCCTTTATTCAAACTAAGGTATCTGAATACTTTGAATTTAATACTGCTTCAGATGTTTCAGTGGCCTCACTCTGGGAAGCTTTCAAGGCTACGATTCGGGGGGACACATAATTAGCTTCACTACGCACAAAAGGAAGAAATGGAAGGAAGAATTGGCGGCCTTACATCAACAAGTTGCAGTACTGGAGCAGCAACACATCCTTCACCCGAATAAAATGCTTCTAGCAGAACTACTTAAGGCTAAATTTCGATACAACAAAGCCTTGAGTGATACTGTGCTTTTGCAAGTCTTTCACTTGAAGGCGACATACTATGCAGCTAATAATAAGTGTGGACATTTGTTAGCCTCATACTTGAAAAAGAGACAGGAAAAACAACGAATTGTACAGGTTTTGTCACCCTCCAACCAAGCGTTAACCACGGATACTGACATTTTGCAAACTTTTAGAGATTACTAGCATAAGCTCTATACTTCGGAGGTTAAGGTCTCTGATTTGGCCATCAACACATTCTTTTCCTCTATTAATCATCCCTCGCTCTCTGAAGATCAAACTGCTTTCCTGGACAAACCGATAACCATCTTGGAAGTACAAAAAGCTATTACTATGCTCTCCGCTGGGAAAGCACCGGGACCGGATGCCATTTCCACGGACTTTTATAAGGCGCTTCATAAGGAATTGGTTCCTCACTTGTTTTCTTACTTTACAGCAGCTTCACTAAATCCAGCTCTATTTTCCCATTTCTACGAAGCCTGTGTGGTGGTGCTTCCCAAGCCAGGAAGGGAAGTAACTCAAATTGGAAACTATAGGCCCATTTCACTCCTTAACTCAGACTATAAAATATTTACCACAATTTTAGCTACCAGACTGGCTTCTGTTATGGTGTCCATAAGTTCAGTCTGGTTTTATTAAAAATCGATTAATTGCCAATAATACTCAGCTATTTCTTCATGTCCAGGAGGCAGCTATCACCTCCACCTCTCCGGCAGTTGCAGTTTCCTTAGATGCCAAAAAGGCATTTGACAGGGTAGAATGGCCTTTCCTCTTTCATACTCTTCATAGATTCGGCTTTGGCCCTAAATTCATAGCCTGGACTCATCTCCTATATCATACCCATTCGACATATCTGTATATTAATAACAGAAAATCCCCTTCCTTCTCGCTTCAGCGCGGAATGAGGCCAGGGTGCCCCCTCTCACCCCTCTTGTTCAACCTGGCTTTGGAACCATTACTTATTGCTATCCGCCAAGAATCTCGGATTGAAGGAATATGTTTGGGCTTTGATGTGTTTAAACTTTCAGCATATGCAGATGATGTGTTATTATTTCTTCATAATCCTGACTCGTCTCTCCCTCACCTGCTTGCCTTAATTGATACCTATTCATCCTTATCAGGTTACAAAATAAATTGGCACAAGACTGAACTCCTCCCATTAAACTCCTTAGGCTCATTGACAGACCTTTCCCACTTACCTAGTCAAAAGGTTTTACATGGGCTGAAATACCTGGGTATCACGTTTTACCAGGACCCACAACAAACGTTTAGTAATGCTGAAATGCAGATATTGAATAATCTTCGCAATAGTATATTACAGTGGTCCCCCCTCCACCTCACATGGTGGGGAAGGTTAGAAACAGTTAAAATGGTACTGGCTCCCAAAATCACTTATATCATGTCTATGATACCGATATTTTTCACTTCTGATTTCTATAAGCAGGTAGACAATCTCCTCGTGAGATTCTTATGGTGGAATAAAGCCCCTAGGATCGCCTTATCCATATTAAAGAAGAGAAAAGAGGATGGTGGGGTTAATTTTCCTGACTTTTATATATATCATCA
Organism: Rhinatrema bivittatum; assembly: GCF_901001135.1. Taxonomy (NCBI): domain Eukaryota; kingdom Metazoa; phylum Chordata; class Amphibia; order Gymnophiona; family Rhinatrematidae; genus Rhinatrema; species Rhinatrema bivittatum. The sequence continues at coordinate 627,128,871 of NC_042615.1, read as the reverse complement.
GCCCTTTATCCTACAACAGGCTTACCATCATTTATCTCCTGACTCTTCCTTAAGAGAGGCCCCCCGATGGCTAGCAGTTGAGGCATACTTATTCTCTCCCTATCCATCAACGTGTTTCCCAGGTATGACGTTGCAGCCTAATTGCACCTTAAATTCCATCTTAAGGTCCATGCGTAAGGCCCTTAAGGAATTTGATACTTTACGAACTGCTAATATTGGGGCTTGGCACCTATCGTCATTAGCACCGCTATGGCACAATCCCTCATTAAAAATTGGCCGACATCCCTTAAACTGGCCTTTTTGGAAGTCTAAAAATATTTGGCACCTAACTGATGTATTTGAAGACTCAAAGCTAGTCTTTGAGGTTCTTCAAAAAACTTGGGGTATACCCTCTTCTCACTTTTATGAATGGCTCCAATTATGGAACATTATTCAATCTAAGGATTTCTCTCAATTTCGTATGACCCAAAAACCTTATCTCATAAGCATATATCAGGATTATGGTCATAAAGGACACTTAGCATCTAGAATATATAAAATAATAAAAATATCCCAAACCAAGCTTCCTCATCAGGGTCTGACACTAGCTTGGAAAGAGGATATTGGAATAACACCTGTAGCCTCCATCTCTACTTGCATCTCTCTCTCAGCTAGTTTAACTCAAACCTCATTCTTCCTTTTACATCGGGCAATATGGATGCCATGGAAATTGCATAGGGCCGGCCTCCTACCTAACCATAGTTGTTGGACCTGTCATTCTCCTAATGCCACATTGGAACATATGTTATATTCATGTGACAATGTTTCCATGTTTTGGAGACAAATTTGGGAAACTTTATGAAAAATTTTACCTGTTTCCCCCTCACCTAGCTACTCACTGGTAATACTGTGAGGCTCTAATCCACTTCTTCAACTCTCAACTCCACAGGCTAAATTGTTTGACTTCCTTCTCAACATTGCCTTTCACAACATCACGTCCAACTGAAACGTAGTGATCTTTTATCACATCATCTTTGGTGGAATTTGGTATGAATGTACTACAAATATGAGAAGGCCATGGCAATCAAGTATAATCGATTGGGGAAATGGGTATGGATGTGGAAGCCACTAGATGATTATACCAATTCGGTTTCTTAAGTATCAGTTGCCTCGACCATCAGCATTCTGTGAGCCTTACTCCCACTTCTTCTATCCTCTCTTCTCTTGCTGGTCTCTTCTCCTTTTCTGTCTCTCTCTTTCTCTTTTTCTTTCTCCTGCTTTACAGGTAATGCAGGCCCATTCATGGATGGCATACTTGTACGGTTACTGCTTTGACTTAGTTGTAGTTCCTGCTTGAGAATATTATATATATTTGGAGTATGTACAGATATCATCCATTATGTTGGAATATTACATCTGTATTACTGTTTCTTTATATACCAATAAAAACATTAAACAAAAAAACAAAACGAAACTGAGGAGCAGGGGAAAATCTTGAACCAGCATGTGGAGATGTTTAAGCTAGAACTAAAACGAGAGAGAAGCCTGGCAATTGCAGAAGGCAAGATTGGAAAAGAAGGAGCACAATTATAAATCCCAAGTCCAGGAGCTGAAAGTTCAACTGTTAAAGAAAAAGGGTGAACTACAAGTCATAGAAAATGCCAAGCTATGCCTGAAGGGGAAAGTACAAGACAAGGCTCAATAAGAGAAAAGTATGAGTCATAGGATCTGCCAATTAGAAGCAGAGATGGACACTTACCTAAAGAAGCAGGTGGAGCAAAACGCTAGACTTCTGGAGCTCCAGGACCAGCAACGAGAGAATGAGCAAGCTAAGATTGAGCTTGCAAAAGAGATTTCTCAATTAAAGGAAGAGGTATTGCTTTAAGGGCTCACTTGCTGGAGGAAAAGAGACAAACCCAAGAAGGGGCCGACCAGGAGGTAAGCTAGGTATCCCAGGTTCAAAACACAGAAGAATTGAACCTGATACTGAAAGAGAAGACCTGGACCAGTGATAGGTTGGAAGAAGAATGGCTCATGGCCGGGTCTGAGAGGTTTGTTGGAGCAGTGTCATTAAGGCAAGATGACTCAGGCAAAAGGACTCAGACAGGAAGTGGGGCTGAGCTGCTAACTTCTACACAAGTAATAGAAAGGCTGTGGAAGCTGGAGCCAGTAGAATTAAGATACTCACTATTAGGAGGGAAATTAGTCATGGGAAATGCTAGAACTGTATAAAGTAAGGAATTGCAGGAGATGGCAAATCAGAAATAGGCTAGACATGAAAGAATCCAGAGCATAGGTCATCAAGGAAGATACCTGATGCATAGGAACACAGGAGTCTTAGCAAGGACCCATGATTTGGCTAGGGGTAGCCAATTAAGGAGTCAGAAGGGGCTAGGATAGAAAGTTCCTCAGTAAATCCCTAGGCATGCTCCCAACTTTAAGCAGAGTTTTTCTCTCTATTACTTTCAAGTTGTTAATAATTCACAAAGAACACCAGTTAACCACTATGCTGCAATATTTCTAGGCAACAAAATGTTTACTGAATATATTAACCTTTGAAACAATTTCCAGATAAAAAGTAATATGCTATGAAAGTTTATGTACTCTTGAAAATGTAATCATAAAATTTCTATGCTTTTCCTATCAGAGCAGTTGAATTTTTGTAATAAATTACTTGGCCATGTTAAAAGGCTACATTTTGGAAGATTTATGTATATTTATTTTTCTTATTGTGTAATTCAGGGCATATGCTCCAGGAGATTTAGTTTTGATATAGATGAAGATTATACTGGTGCAGATTCCAGATTGCACTACCCTGGGTGCTAATACCCATATTGATTTATCATGTACCGCAAATAGTACTAAAGGTCAGCAGAAAAGTTGTAGGTGATAGATTTTTAGGGCTACACTTCCTTCTTCAGGTTACAACAAAATGAGCAGGTTAATGCGAGCAATGGTGCTGCCTGGACAGAGAAGTAAAATTATGTGCTCATTTTGCTGTGACCTGATGATGGGAGTGAATTTCCTGAAAGCAAGGCAGAAATGTATTGTTAGTTCAGTAAAATTGGATCACCTACATTTTATTTGTTGACCTTTATTTTTATATAGAAGTGAACTAACATGACAACCACATTACTTAATTCATGTACTGGAAGAATATTATAAAAATAAACTAAAATATTTGTCACTGGCATGACAAGAACTGTTTGATATACTTTCATTTTTGCAATATTCTATCACAGGTGGACCTTTTAAATCTGGTTTTATTTTAATTATCCTGCTAGGCTTCTCTTCCCAATGCTAATTCATAACCTTTCCAATAGAGCAAAATGTGATTTAACAGTCATAGAATATATATGTTATTAAAAGTTCAAAACAATATACCAACATATTTCAAATACTGCAATTTTTACTCTTGTGTCAAAGATGCCACCAAAATAAAAACATGGAAACATTACATTAATAAAAGAAAGACCAAACAATCAATTGTTAGGGATGTAGTGGAGAAAACAATTAATTTTGTTTCAAAACAATAATACAATTTTTTTTTTTTAGTTTGATTCATTTTTTGTTTGCCATTTAAGTCAATGGAGGTGTTATATTTTGCCACTCATGCGATGGTCCTGCAAGTGGTTGCACTCACCTTCAGGCTGGTGGACCTTGCCACAGTGGGACACTGCCGAGCTGACAACGCAGCAGGATGCCATCAGAAGCACTGTCCCTGGATCTTCCTCTAGGCGCGCGTGCCTGAAGTCAATGGAGTATAATTTAATGGGGAAGACTTGAGGGCATTTTGTTCCATAGAGCTATTCCCGCAATGGTGATGGAGCGTTCTCTTATGGAGACAAGTTTGGTTAATTTAGCTGAAGGTGTGTGGAGTTTTGCCTGATGTTGTGTTCTGATTGGTCTAGTCGGATTGCGGAGGATGAATTGCTCAGAGAACCAAAGCACATTCTGATTGTGAATGGATTTGTGATTGAGCGTGAGGGATTTATATTTTATTCTGGCGGATATAGGTAGCCAGTGTAGTGAGTGAAGTACCGGGGTAATGTGATCATGGTGATGGGCATTGGTGAGTAAGCGGGCAGCGGCGTTTTGCAACATCTGAAGGGGTTGGATTGAATTTTTGGGAGGCCTAGGAGGATCGCATTACAATAGTCAAGCTTGGAAAGGATAGTGGCTTAAAACACTGTGCGAAAATCGTATGAGTGGAGGAGTGGTTTGAGTCTTTTTAGTGTGTGTAGTTTGAAGAAGCCGTTTTTTAATGTGGAGGAGATGAACGTTTTTAGATTAAGGTGGTTATCAATATTTACACCCAGGCTGCGGACATGTTGGGGGGAGGGGGGGGGGAATTGAATGTAAAGTGGTGGGGAGTGAAATGCGGTGTTGTGTGGTGATATGATGATTAGCTCTGTTGGTGTTCAGAGCCAGGAAGTTTTCTGAGAGCAGTTTGTTAATATCAGTGAGGGCTGAGTTCCAAGTTTGTAAGGCATTCATGAGTGAGTCTGTGATGGGAATACGGATCTGTACATCATCAGCGTAGATGAAGTGAGGGAGACCAAGGTTGGAGAGGAGTTTGCATAGGGGGAGGAGGTAAATATTAAATAGTGTGGAGGAAAGAGAGGAGCCTTGTGGGATGCCTTGTGTCAGTTTAATGGGTTTTGATTTGCAGTTTCCAATTTTAACTCTGTAGTATCTTTCGTTGAGGTATGATTGGAACCAGAGAAGGGGGGTGCAGGAGATGCCAATTTCCTTGAGGCATTTTAGGAGCGTGTTGTGATTGACCGTATCAAATGCAGATGATATGTCTAATAGAGCGAGTATATATGATTGTCCTTTGTCCAGTGCTCTGAGTATGCATTCTGAGAGGGACATGAGGAGGGTTTCAGTACTATGATGTCTGCGAAATCCATATTGGGATGGGAAGAGAATATGATGTTCATTTGCCTCTGCATTCCTGGTTCCTGATACTGATCCTTGCCTCCTGGTTCCTGTTTCTGCTATGTGTCTATTTGAGTTCCTGTGTCCTGTTCCTGGTTTCCTCCCACGTCTGGTCCTCTCCATGTCTTTGTGGTCTGCCTCCCCTCGTCTGTCTTCAGCATTTCAACTGACCTACTGTTCCTCCTCTCCATTCCCTTTTAGATTAAACTCCAGGGGGCTTTGACTTTGGATTGTACCTTGATGCTGCTTGACCTCCACCTGCATGCTCATCGACTTGCTTGAACTCTGCTGCCCAGACCTCTGCCCAAACCATGACACTGAATGAACGCTGCCTGCCTCTGACCACAGCCTGCACCAGTCTCTGCTGCCTGCCACCTGCCCCAACCACTGCTCTTACTGATTCAGCTTCTCTCTATGCTAACCTGTAACACCCTACGGAACAGAGGCCCACGCCTAAGTCCAGCTGGCCCAGCACCTGAAGGCTTAACCTAAGGGGAATGAGGGCTGGTATTAGTGAAGTTCCCTTTGGGCCTCTGCTCCAGACAGCTCTGCCTGCCGATGGTGGGACCCTACAGGGTTCTTCCCTTTGGGTTGTACCAACTCCATTACTCCGCCTCAAAACCTGGTTTTTCAAACAGACATACATCTGACTTTACCTCAATTTTCTCCTCCCCCTGATGATCCCCCTAACAGACATAAGTTTGACCATATCTCAACCTCCCCTCCCCCCAACGATATGTTACTGCACTGCTGTATTTTATGGATCTCTGTATATATGCTCCTCCATAGTAGGTACTTCTGTATATATGCTCCTTCATATTAAGTATTTCTGTAAATACGCTTCTCCTTACTAGTAACACTTGTAATTACGCTATTCTCCCCTATTAAGATCATTTATAATGATGCTAATCTTGCTGTCGTACCCCATTCCAAGAGTTTCTTTACCTCCGCCCAATTTTGACGTTGATGCGTTTTAAGTAAAACTGGTTGCTATGTTTGTTACGTTTGGGTAGTGATCCGGTGTAATGAACACCACCTTCAGGAATGACTCAAGGTGGAGAGAGACAGGGATAGCTGGAAGGTCTCCGATGATGGCTGGGAAGGAATGTGATGTGGCAGGAGTGTATGGAGCTGGGCGATGGCTGTGATAATGGAGCAGAATACTGGCTGGGAACAAAGTCAGAGTTCAGGCAGGGTCAAGGCAGATGGCAGGCAACAGAGTCAAAGACCAGCAGGGTCAAGGCAGGCGGCAGGCAAACAGAGTCAGAGTCCGAAGGCCACGCACACACAGCAAGGCAAGGCAAGGCAGAAGACCCAAAGGCCACGCACACACAGCAAGGCAAGGCAAGGCAGAAGACCCAAAGGCCACACACACACAGCAAGGCACGGCAGAAGACCCAAAGGCCACACACACACTCAGCAAGGCAAGGCAAGGCAGAAGGCCCGAACGCCACACGCAGCAAGGCAAGGCAGACGGCCCGAAGGCCACACACATGCAGCAAGGCAAGACAAGGCAGACGGCTCGAAGGCCACACAGAGCAAGGCAAGGCAAGGCAAGAAAAGGCAGAAGGCCCGAAGGCCACACACAGCAAGGCAAGGCAAGACAAGGCAGAAGGCCCGAAGGCCACACACAGCAAGGCAAGGCTAGAGCAGGGAGCCCAACGAGCTCAATGCCGAAGCACTGCAGTCTTGGGTAGGCAGGGTTATAAAGGAACATCCAGGGCAGAGAGCAGATGGATTGGGTCAGCCAGGAGAGCCTGCTCTTGAAGGACCCCTGGTGGTGAGGCGGTTGCACAGCAGCCATATCCGTAACAGTACCCCCCCCCCCCCAAGGCCGCCCCCTCCACCTGGATCCCAACTCTGCAGGAGGTACAGAATGATAACAAAGTCAGGCCCCTCCTGAGTTGTAGTGGCAGGTTCACTCCCCTCCTAGGGTGACGTAACTAATTCAACCCCTTCTCGGGGCGACCATGCAGTCTCAGACCCCTCTTGGGGTGATGCAAAGAAATCTACCGCTTCCTGGGGCAGCAAAGCGGCAGTCCCAGACCCCTCTTGGGGCAGCAAAGTGGCAGTCCCAGACCCCTCCTGGGGTGGCTGCAGGACTGGTTCGGACCCCTCCAGGGACAGCTGCAGGACCGGTTCGGACCCCTCCAGGGGCGGCTGCAGGACCGGTTCGGACCCCTCCAGGGGCGGCTACAGGACCGGTTCGGGCCCCTCCAGGGGCGGCTACAGGACCGGTTCGGGCCCCTCCAGGGGCGGCAGCTGGGCCGGTTCAGGCCCCTCTTCAGGCAGCCGGGTAATGGAATCTGTTATGGATGGTTCACCAATAGTGGGAGTACTTGTGATAGAACGAAGGGAGGATAAAGACTGGACGGCTAAGGACTTGGTAAGCAGAGATGGATCCTTGAAGCCTAGATCATGATTCCCTGGTTCTGAAGGGTGGACAGGCAGCTTGTTAAAAGAACAGGCAGCCCTGGAACATCTTGAGGCACAGTTCGTTAGTCGTGACCAGGCTGCAGCTGAGGGAAGCAGAGCTCTGCTCGGGTTAATTAGCTTTCTCTGCTTTAGGAGAGCTTGTTTCTGAAACCCCCGTATGGCAGTCACGGGAGCCTTCTTGTCCAGGTGAGTTTGTGGGCTTTCTAGAAGATAGCTTGTGCTTTTAGGAGCAGTTTTCTGTAGGGTTTCATGTAGTAATGAGCTGTCAATAGTCCTAACCTTCTTAGTTGGACCAGAAGCAGAACGCAGGGTAGTCGAGCTGACTGTTTTTCCTAATGAAACAGCTGGTCCTAGAGCTGAGCAACAGGGGCAAGGTTTGCCTGGTGGTAATAGGCTTGGGATACACGTACACTTCCACCATCCAGGCTTAGGAGTAGAACAGTTCAACATTCCTGGTAGACAGAAACATTTCTCTTGTAGCAGTTACTGCAGGCCCAATGTTCCTGATCTGCAAGCTGACAGGCTAGACAGTTCTGGTAGCTTGGGTAATTCAAGGTCTGACAGGAATTGCAGGTATAAAACCTTTGAGACTGAGGCATGTCATGGTTTGAGAGAAAAAAAATTGACTCATCGGGTTGACACAAAGTTCTATCTCTCTCTCTGGACGGTGGCTTCGGCATACTGTTACGTTTGGGCAGTGATCCGGTGTAGTGAACACCACCTTCAGGAGTGACTCCAGGTGGAGAGAGACAGGGATAGCTGGAAAGTCTCTGATGATGGCTGGGAAGGAATGTGATGTGGCAGGAGTGTATGGAGCTGGGCGATGGCTGTGATAATGGAGCAAAGTACTGGCTGGGAACAAAGTCAAGGTCCAGGCAGGGTCAAGGCAGGCAACAGAGTCAAAGTCCAGGCAGGGTCAAGGCAGGCGGCAGACAAACAGAGTCAGAGTCCGAAGGCCACACACACACACACGACAAGGCAGAGGGCCCGAAGGCCATACACACATGGCAAGGCAGAGGGCCCGAAGGCCACACACACACAGGAGACCCAAAGGCCACGCACACACCGCAAGGCAGGAGACCCAAAGGCCACATACACACAGCAAGGCAAGGCAAGGCAGAAGACCCAAAGGCCACACACACACAGCAAGGTAAGGCAAGGCAAGGCAGAAGCCCCAAAGGCCACACACACACAGCAAGGCAAGGCAAGGCAGAAGACCCAAAGGCCACACGCACACAGCAAGGCAGAAGGCCCGAAGGCCACACGCAGCAAGGCAAGGCAGCGGCCCAAAGGCCACACACATGCAGCAAGGCGTCCAGTCTTTATCCTCCCTTCGTTCTATTACAAGTACTCCCACTATTGGTGAACTATCCATAACAGATTCCATTACCTGGCTGTGTGAAGAGGGGCCTGAACCGGCCCAGCTGCCGCCCCTGGAGGGGCCCGAACTGGCCCAGCTGCTGCCCTTGGAGGGGCCCGAACCGGTCCTGCAGCCGCCCCTGGAGGGGTCCGAGAAGGGGTTGAATTAGTTACGTCACCCCAGGAGGGGAGTGAACCTGCCACTAAAACTCAGGAAGGGCCTGACTTTGTTATCATTCTGTACCTCCTGCAGAGTTGGGATCCAGGTGGAGGGGGAGGCCGTCTGCCTTAGACGGCCCAAAGGCCACACACATGCAGCAAGGCAAGACAAGGCAGACGGCCTGAAGGCCACACAGAGCAAGGCAAGACAAGGCAGAAGGTCCGAAGGCCACACACAGCAAGGCAAGGCTAGAGCAGGGAGCCCAACGAGCTCAATGCCGAAGCACTGCAGTCTTGGGTAGGCAGGGTTATAAAGGAACATCCAGGGCATAGAGCAGATGGATTGGGTCAGCCAGGAGAGCCTGCTCTTGAAGGACCCCTGGTGGTGAGGCGGTTGCACAGCAGCCATAGCTGTAACAGTACCCCCCCGCCTAAGGCCTCCCCCTCCACCTGGATCCAAACTCTGCAGGAGGTACAGAATGATAACAAAGTCAGGCCCCTCCTGAGTTGTAGTGGCAGGTTCACTCCCCTCCTGGGGTGACGTAACTAATTCAACCCCTTCTCGGGGCGACCATGCAGTCTCAGACCCCTCTTGGGGTGATGCGAAGAAATCTACCGCTTCCTGGGGCAGCAAAGCGGCAGTCCCAGACCCCTCCAGGGGCGGCTGCAAAACCGGTTCGGACCCCTCCAGGGGCGGCTGCAGGACCGGTTCGGGCCCCTCCAGAGGCAGCAGCTGGGCCGGTTCAGGCCTCTCGTCAGGCAGCCGGGTAATGGAATCTGTTATGGATGGTTCACCAATAGTGGGAGTACTTGTGATAGAACGAAGGGAGGATAAAGACTGGACAGCTAAGGACTTGGTAAGCAGAGATGGATCCTTGAAGCCTAGATCATGATTCCCCTGGTTCTGAAGGGTGGACAGGCAGCTTGTTAAAAGAACAGGCAGCCCTGGAACATCTTGAGGCACAGTTTGTTAGTCGTGACCAGGCTGCAGCTGAGGGAAGCAGAGCTCTGCTCGGGTTAATTAGCTTTCTCTGCTTTAGGAGAGCTTGTTTCTGAAACCCCCGTATGGCAGTCACGGGAGCCTTCTTGTCCAGGTGAGTTTGTGGGCTTTCTAGAAGATAGCTTGTGCTTTTAGGAGCAGTTTTCTGTAGGGTTTCATGTAGTAATGAGCTGTCAATAGTCCTAACCTTCTTAGTTGGACCAGAAGCAGAACGCAGGGTAGTCGAGCTGACTGTTTTTCCTAATGAAACAGCTGGTCCTAGAGCTGAGCAACAGGGGCAAGGTTTGCCTGGTGGTAATAGGCTTGGGATACACGTACACTTCCACCATCCAGGCTTAGGAGTAGAACAGTTCAACATTCCTGGTAGACAGAAACATTTCTCTTGTAGCAGTTACTGCAGGCCCAATGTTCCTGATCTGCAAGCTGACAGGCTAGACAGTTCTGGTAGCTTGGGTAATTCAAGGTCTGACAGGAATTGCAGATATAAAACCTTTGAGACTGAGGCATGTCATGGTTTGAGAGAAAAAAAATTGACTCATCGGGTTGACACAAAGTTCTATCTCTCTCTCTGGACGGTGGCTTCGGCATACTGTTATGTTTGGGCAGTGATCCGGTGTAGTGAACACCACCTTCAGGAGTGACTCCAGGTGGAGAGAGACAGGGATAGCTGGAAAGTCTCTGATGATGGCTGGGAAGGAATGTGATGTGGCAGGAGTGTATGGAGCTGGGCGATGGCTGTGATAATGGAGCAAAGTACTGGCTGGGAACAAAGTCAAGGTCCAGGCAGGGTCAAGGCAGGCAACAGAGTCAAAGTCCAGGCAGGGTCAAGGCAGGCGGCAGGCAAACAGAGTCAGAGTCCGAAGGCCACACACACACACACGACAAGGCAGAGGGCCCGAAGGCCATACACACATGGCAAGGCAGAGGGCCCGAAGGCCACACACACACAGGAGACCCAAAGGCCACGCACACACCGCAAGGCAGGAGACCCAAAGGCCACATACACACAGCAAGGCAAGGCAAGGCAGGAGACCCAAAGGCCACCTACACACAGCAAGGCAAGGCAAGGCAGGAGACCCAAGGGCCATGCACACACAGCAAGGCAGGAGACCCGAAAGCCACACACACACCGCAAGGCAGGAGACCCGAAGGCCACATACACACAGCAAGGCAAGGCAAGGCAGGAGACCCAAAGGCCACACACACACAGCAAGGTAAGGCAAGGCAGGAGACCCAAGGGCCATGCACACACAGCAAGGCAGGAGACCCGAAAGCCACACACACACCGCAAGGCAGGAGACCCGAAGGCCACATACACACAGCAAGGCAAGGCAAGGCAGGAGACCCAAGGGCCATGCACACACAGCAAGGCAGGAGACCCGAAAGCCACACACACACCGCAAGGCAGGAGACCCGAAGGCCACATACACACAGCAAGGCAAGGCAAGGCAGGAGACCCAAAGGCCACCTACACACAGCAAGGCAAGGCAAGGCAGGAGACCCAAAGGCCACTCTCACACACACAGCAAGGCAAGGCAAGGCAGAAGACCCAAAGGCCACACACACAAAGCAAGGCAAGGCAAGGCAGAAGACCCAAAGGCCACACACACACAGCAAGGCAAGGCAAGGCAGAAGACCCAAAGGCCACACACACACAGCAAGGCAAGGCAAGGCCGATGGCCACACACAGCAAAGCAAGGCAGAAGGCCCGAAGGCCACACACAGCAAGGCAAGGCAGAAGGCCCGAAGGCCACACACAGCAAGGCAAGGCAGAAGGCCCGAAGGCCACACATATGCAGCAAGGCAAGACAAGGCCCGAAGGCCACACACAGCAAGGCAAGGCAAGGCAAGGCAGAAGGCCCGAAGGCCACACACAGCAAGGCAAGGCTAGAGCAGGGAGCCCAACGAGCTCGATGCCGAAGCACTGGAGTCTTGGGGAGGCAGGGTTATAAAGGAACATCCAGGGCATAGAGCAGATGGATTGGGCCAGCCAGGAGAGCCTGCTCTTGAAGGACCCCTGGTGGTAAGGCGGTTGCACAGCAGCCATAGCCGTAACAATGTTTTTGTTACATTGTAAACCGAGGTGATGTTCCAAACGTGCCCCGGTATATAAAACCCCTCAAATAAATAAATAAATAAATAAAATCACTACTCCAATGGAGTCGACCTATTGCTGAGGCATCTAAGGAGCACCGGAGAGAACCTTAGATACAGAACTGCCTCTGACGTCATCAGAGTGCGCCATGGGGAATTTCCCGCCATGGGACCTTTAAGAGGCAGCAAGTTTGGCGAGTGTGGGCCTAGGGAAGTCCAGGCTGCTGACATCCCAGGCTGCTCATCAGGCCTGTTTAGAAGCAGCGGCCAGCTGCGCTTCAGTCCGGGGAGTCTGCCCCATCATCAGGAGATCCCATTTGCAGCTCGGGGCTGGACTTAAGAGCTGCTGATCGCAGGCCCGTCCCCAAACCAACTGAACGCAACAGAAATAGGAAAGGGGGAAGGGATAAGAGGAGGCAGGAGGGTGAAGGGGATAGGCAGGCGAGTCCAGTGGGAGCAAGATGACAGGCTAGGAATAGACAGAGAGGGCAGAGGGGAGGGGACTTGGTAGGGCAGGTGCAGGAGGGGGGAGGAAGGGAAGGAAGAGGGAAGAGGGGAGTGGGAGCGAGAGTCAGGAAAGGGAGGTCACCTCTCTGGAAGCGGAAGTGGCACCCCGTTCTGGCAACCATGCAGCAGGGCACATTCATCTGAGGGCACTGAAGTTCAGCCCGGAGGACGATGAGATGATCATTGCTGGGGTCCTGGAACATTATGCCATGCTCTTCGGTAACCATGCAGCCAAGACCTCAAGGGCATCCAAGGACCAGATCTGGCACATCATCACCCGGAAATCTGAAGGCACAATAGCATGAAACACATTGGGGAGCAGGTGGCCCACAGGTACTGATATATAAAGGCCCAATTGAAGACAAAGGTGGCTAACTGCAACAAATACATGTAGCAGACCTGTGGAATTGCCTCTTGTCCAATTGAGCTTACACCCATGGAGGAGCACCTCGTCCAACGGTTGGGACCAGATATGTTTGAGGGCATGACTGAGCGGCTAGGCACCATGCGAGCTGGAGCCAGTAAGTTCACCTCACCTGTAAATAGCAAGACAGCTACAGTTGTGTACATCATTTGGCATAAGATGCTCACATTGATTGACATGCAAAATGCGCAGCTCATGCCAAAGAATGCATTGTATACCTCTTGTCTTTGGTACTTATATCTTCTTCTTTGTTTCCACAGATCTCGCCCATGTCTCCGCTGGTCCCAGCTGTCAAGCCCCAAGGACCAGCAGTGAAGCCCCAGAGACCAGCAGTGAAGACCCAGGGATCAGCTGCACAGCAGAACTTTTCTGTGCCACCTTGCTTATGGACGCACAGACACAGTTCAGCAAAAATGAGGAGCAGAAGCAGCCTCCTCAGCACAGCCAGATCTAGGAAGCCCTTGGCTCAGCAAGCCCAATGAATGTGAGCTTAAATATTTCTGCATTCATGGAGGAACCCAGCCTGCAGTGGGATATAGTTGAGCCAACATAACCTCACTCCAGCATACCACATGGCCAGCATGAGGCAGCAGATGAGCTGGAGCAGCCTACCAGCCCCCTCATGCTACGTCTGGAGGCCCAAACCTCAGCTCCAGCCACAACAAGCACAGCACCAGCACCAACTCCAGTACCGACAGAGGCCTCAATGCATGAGCAGCTGTACCGGCTGGAAAGGAGCCAAGGTGTCCACCTCCACCACATATGGGCAGAGCTAGTTCACCTGAGGAGGGCTGTGAATGGGCAGCCCCAGGCACTACGTGACCAGATGGCAGCCCATACACAAGCTCTCACCACAGTGGCTGCGTCGATCAATAACCTAACTAGCGTCTTAACCCAGCTTCTGCAACAAATGCCGGAGCCTCCACCTGTGCCTTCCCCAGCATCCCACAACTCCATGCCATGCAGCAGTCCCTGGCCCGAGAGATGACCCAGAGGTAGGCCCCCCAAAGACATACCACCCCAAGTGGCAAGCCACGGCGTGGCAAAGGGCCATGAAGGATCAGAACTGCTGCCCTGTAACACCTAATAACGACTTGTCAAACAAGCCTGGCCAGGCCTCTGGATAGAGTTCCTATGCTGGCTAGATGGAAGAAGCCTGCTGGGCCTGTCTTGATTACAGAGTTCCTGTGTCAGCTAGATGATAAGGATTGTCTACTGTCTGCCAGTATTGTCCTGCTGTCTATTTCTAATGTCCTCAATGTTCTGTCCATACACTAGCCTCCTTGATGCCATCTCCAGTCATGGTCCAGTTGCTGCCTCTTCTCATCATGTCTCATGTTCTGCTTATGATGCTGGTGTCTCATCTAATCCTACTGCTGCTTCCATGCTGGTGTCTTATCTTATCTCATCCTGCTGCTGCCTCCATGCTGCTGTGTCTTCTCCTGGGGGGCTCCTGCCTCCATGCTGTACTCTCCAATCCTGGTCCTGCAGCCTGCTACTTAACAATAGCTGCCTTGGCCCTTAAGTTGTCCCCTTGAATGCACTCTTTCAACATGGATTGTCTGGGGCCTTCACGTGAACTCTGCTACCTTGGCCCTCAGGGTGTCCCCATGGACAATCTGGGGCCTTTTGGTTAACATCATATAGTTGTGCTGCTATCAGCTCTAATATTATAAGTGTACTACAGCTATTACAGTGCCACTTCCGCTTTCAATATTCTTTGCTGTAATCATGATTGTGGAAAAGGATAAGATGCTAATACTGTATATGTAATGTTGCCAATTGTAACAATGGATGTAGAAGACTATAATCCAGTGGGAGCACTGAGAGGAGAGGATCACCTTGCTGGTGGCTGAAAGGAATCAGTAAATTTTGCTTGGGAATTATTTTTTTTTTAAAGTATTGGGGCAAAGTAAACTATTGGGGTATATTATTAGTGTGTTTGTGCTTTTAACAGTCAGTAAGGCAGCAAATAAACAGAACTTAGAGTGACGCGTGAGGTCCGCCACTTTCGCACCAGGTAGCCATGTTACCAGGCGATCCTCATGCCCACCAGCCACCCGGCTGTCAATATTCCTAATAATCGAATCACCAACTATGACGGCCGACCTAACCCTTCCCTCCTGGGCAGTAGCCCTTGGAGACACATCCTTGGTGCAAAAGGACAATGCACCACCTGGAGAACAGGTCCTTGCTGCAGGATCCTTTCCTGCTGTACCAGGTTGATGCTCTCCAATCATGAGACCTTCTTCGTCCAAGGCAGCACCAGGGCTGCCAGTCTGAAGTTGGGACTTGGCTACTATGTCCCTGAAGGCCTCATCTATATACCTCTCTGTCTGACTCAGCTCCTCCAGGTCTGCCACTCTAGCTTCCAGAGATCAGATTCATTCTCTGAGAGACAGGAGTTCTTAGCATCAGATGCACACGTACAACTTCTCACCGGCAGGTAAAAAACCATGCATGTGACATTCGATGCAAAAGACTGGGAGGCCCCCCTCTTGCTGCTGGACTGCTGCCTTCATCTCAAATTTGTTCAGTTCCTAGTTAAGTTTTAGGTTGCTAAGGGAGTAGGAATGTGTCTAATTAGCATCCTTTAAATTTATTAGTGAATTCACTATATGTCTGGTGTTGGCCTACAGAAGAATGATCAAACTCTCAATAAAGGGTGGGAAATTTGTGAAGTGAAGTTAAAAGACTGATTTGATTTTTTTTTTTAAGTGTGAAAGTGGCACCTGCCTATAAATTAAAGAATGAGCTATGGGTGGATGGGTGAGGGCTGTTATGTTTTGGTATGGATGTGAACCGTGGGCCGAGGTGACAGATGTCACCACCCACAGGAAGGAGCCCTGTGGGCCTCACCATCAGTAGGCGTGGTCCCAGTAGCTAGGACACAGCTGTAGTATAGATTTTATTATGGAAGAAAGAGAGAGCATAACCCGAGGAGCGGGGAATGCAGTAAAGGTGCAGTTCTTGAGCAGAACCCGTGGAGCGGGTAATGCAGTCAAAGTACAGTTCTTGAGCTGTGGGGTATACCCAGAGGTGATACCTCAGATAAGATGATACGGTAGTGGCCCGCAGCGCGGGGTACGCCGAAGATGACTTGGATGAGGCAGATGGTGTTGCGGTAGTCTGAGGTCCTGGAGCTCAGAAGTACTTGAAGATGTAGAAGCAATCTCCTGCAGCACAGGGAAGATGAGGCGAATCCTGCTGGTGAGGATGCAGCAGTGGCCCGAGACCCGGGGTACACCGCAGGGAATCCCAGCAAGGCTTGGCAGAGATGAAGCTAGGTGGTACGAGGCTTGGTTCCAGGAGAACAAGGCAGGAAGGCCCTCTGAGGAGCGGATAGCCTAGGAATGCGGAAGAGCCCCCGTGAAGCGGGTACTCAGAGCATTCCCTACTGAAACAGGAAGTCCAAGGAGAAGCAGATTCAGCAACGAGAAGAACTCCTTGCTAACTCGTCTATGCCTAGGGCCAGAGCTTAAATACAGCAAGGTGGTGACATCATGCAGAGGGGACGCCCCTGAGGTTTCCACCATGATGTGTATTAAAGATGGCCCGTGCACACGTGCGCTAGGTGATTCCAGGAACAAGATGGCAATCGGCATCGCCCACACCGTCCTGGGGACACCAGGGAGGTCGGCGTTCGCTGGCGGAGGCTGTCAATCTTCCGAGAATTGACGAAGTAGCAAGAAAAGAGGTGAGCATGAGAGGTCGCAGCCGTCTGCGACCGATGGGTGCAACAGTACCCCCCTTCTTAGGGCCTGTCCCCGGGGTTTTGGTTTCCTAGGATGGGAAACGTGGAATTGCCGGATCAACTCCTTGTCGAGGATGTTGCATGCAGGCTCCCAACTATTATCCTTGGGTCTAAATCCTTCCCAGGATATGAAGTACTCCCAGCACCTTCCGTGTTTTCGTACATCCAGTATATCCTCGACCTGATAGGTTATGTCCTCTTCAGCAGTAAGAGGTTGATGTTCAGGTGTCTATCTTGAGAATTCCAAAAGGATGAGCGGTTTAAGAAGGGAGATGTGGAAGGCGTTGTGGATACACAATGAAGAAGGTAACTGTAGGCTGTAGGTGATGGGAGCCAGGCAGCAGTGGACAGCAAAAAGTCTGATGTATCTAGGTGCAAATCGAGCAGAAGGCAGTTTTAGGTAGATGAAGCGGGTACTGAGCCATGCCTTGTCTCCGGGTTGTAACTGTGGAGCTGCTCGATGGTGTGCATCATAGAATTTCTTGGCCTATTGTCCAGCTTTTTGCAGAAGGTCCTTGGTGTGTTGCCAGAGTTGATGCAGTTTTTGTGCTGACTAGAGATGTGAATCGTGTGATCGATCGTCTTAACGATCGATTTTGGCTGGGAGGGGGAGGGAATCGGATCGTTGCGGTTTTGTTTTTTTAAATATCGTGTAAATCGTAAATCGGGGGAGGGCGGGAAAACCGGCACACTAAAACAACCCTAAAACCCACCCCGACCCTTTAAAATAAATCCCCCACCCTCCCGAACCCCCCCAAAATGTCTTAAATTACCTGGGGTCCAGTGGGGGGGTCCCGGTGTGATCTTCCACTCTCGGGCCACGGGTGCGTTGATAGAAATGGCGTCAGCGCTACCTTTGCCCTGTCATATGACAGGGCAAAGGTAGCGCCGGCGCCATTTTGGTTCCTGTCCCCCGACGTCACGAGCGTAGGAGATCGCTCCAGGACCCCCGCTGGACCCCCAGGGACTTTTGGCCAGCTTGGGGGGGCCTCCTGACCCCCACAAGACTTGCCAAAAGTCCAGCGGGGGTCCGGGAACGACCTCCTGCACTCGAATCGTGTTGCCGTATTGCAAAATGGCGCCAGCCATACGGCCATACGGCCGGCGCCATTTTGCAATACGGCAATATGGCCATACGGCCGGCGCCATTTTGCAATACTCGGGCCGTATTGCAAAATGGCGCTGGCCGTATGGCCGGCGCCATTTTGCAATACGGCAACACGATTCGAGTGCAGGAGGTCGTTCCCGGACCCCCGCTGGACTTTTGGCAAGTCTTGTGGGGGTCAGGAGGCCCCCCCCAAGCTGGCCAAAAGTCCCTGGGGGTCCAGCGGGGGTCCGGGAGCGATCTCCTACGCTCGTGACGTCGGGGGACAGGAACCAAAATGGCACCGGCGCTACCTTTGCCCTGTCATATGACAGGGCAAAGGTAGCGCCGGCGCCATTTCTATCAACGCACCCGTGGCCCGAGAGTGGAAGATCACACCGGGACCCCCCCACTGGACCCCAGGTAATTTAAGACATTTTGGGGGGGTTCGGGAGGGTGGGGGATTTATTTTAAAGGGTCGGGGTGGGCTTTAGGGTTGTTTTAGTGTGCCGGATTTCCCGCCCTCCCCCTTCCCCTGATTTACAATTTTTGACGATAAATCGGGGGAATTCCTATTATATATCGCCTCTAACGATTTTTGACGATTTAAAATATATCGGACGATATTTTAAATCGTCAAAAAACGATTCACATCCCTAGTGCTGACGCTTGGGCTGTGGGAGACTATATTGACAATGGCACCAGTAAAGGAGGTAGAGGTTGACGTCCATAGACGAGTTGAAAGGGTGATGACCCTGTAGAAGCTGATGGATGAGAATTCAATGCAAATTCTGCCCATGGAAGTAACTCGGCCCAATCGCTTTGCCTGAAGTTAACATAGGCATGGAGAAACTGTTTTAGCATGCGATTCATTCTTTCAGTTTGTCCATTTGGCTGAGGATGGTAAGCGCTAGTGAAATCCAGTGAGATGTCAAATTTTTTGCATAAAGTTTTCCAAAACTTCACGGTGAACTGGACCCCTTTATCAGAGAGGATATGTCTTGGCAAGCCATGGAGGCAAAAGACATGACGGATAAATAGCTTTGCCAGTTCTGGAGCTGAAGGTAGCCTGGGAGGCGCCATGAAATGGGCCATTTTAGAAAAACGGTCAGCTGTGACCCAGATGGTGTTATTGCTGTTGGACTTAGGCAGGTTAACGATGAAGTCCGTCGCTATATGTGTCCACGGTTCACTTGGAACGGGTACTGGAAATCCTTCACATCTATGGCAGTATCTCACCCACATGAGAGGACTAGGACAGGGTTCTAGGGGTAGGCCCGCCAAGCAAGCACCATAAGCTAGGCCAAGCAATGTACACTGTTTTAGTAATCCTACATAAACTCTCTTGCGACACGCCTCTTTTTGACTCACTATCAGTCAGAAAATATTAGGCCAGCCACATGTATTTGGGGTTATCTTTACTTTGGCTACAATTTTTCAAGTACAGTCTACTACTCCATTGTCAAGATGAAGCCTATGTAGGCATACGTGGCTTCTGTTACACACTGACCCATAAAGAGGAGCAATGAGTGAAAGAAAGATAATAGAGAGGAGGGCAGCTGCAAATACTCTACTGGTCTCCCTTCCATGGAAAGGGAAGGAGTAATTGAGTCCTAACAGGCAAAGTAGCATTCTATGAGGTTTTGTCAAAACTAGCTGCCACTCAGCATGGTGTCCTCGGCTTGCACATGTGTACACGGAGGATCCAGGGGTAGATTTATTTATTTATTTATTTAAATTCTTTTAATATACCGATGCTCAAGACAAGGTCTTATCGTACCGGTTTACAATGAAACTAGGGAAAAACCAATTAACAATATATAGAAGGTAAAAAGTTACATTAAACAAGAGGAATAAACTTGGGCATTGGAAGATAGGAAAGATTCAAAATAATACAACTAGAGAGTACCAAAATGGTAACAAGACAAAAGTAAATTAACAAATGGAATTTAACTAAAGGTTGCTGAATTCGGCTTGAGAGTTATCTCAGGCAGGTGTTATCATAACAGGGGAGGTAGCGTAGATCTGGAAGTATCTCCAATGGTATCCCATGGCGTAGAGTGAGATTATAGAATACACAGCAGAGCAGCTCTATATCTCCTACTTTGGGTGGGGGCATACATTAAAGCTCCACCCATTTTGTCCAAACGCCAAAATTTACTTTTAAGAACTCCGAAGGTGCATTCTATGACACAGCAGGTAGAACATAAGACCTCATTGTATCTCGTCTCCGCTAGCGTGTTAGAAATAGTAATGGGGGTGAGAAGCCAGGTCCTGTTGTGTGCGCCGTCCGTGGCAGGCCCACGTCTGGGCCCATTTACCCCCAGCTTCCAGCTCCTGCTCCTGGTTTGACCTTCCTTGCGGCAGTAGGCAGCCGCCTGCGCACCTGAACTTCCTCTGCTGCCCCGGCTCCTCAGCAGACTCTCCGGTTCCTCAGCAGGTCTCCCCGCGTGTGCCATGGGGAGATGCCGCCATCCAGCGCCATGCCGCCCACTAGGCGCGTGCATGCCTTGACGGGCTTTAAAGGGGCCGTGGCAGGAATCCATCCTGCAGCCCCAGATGATGACATCACTGGGCCCTGGTATATAAGGCAGGGCCCAGCCATTACTTCTTTGCCTTGGCAACAGGTCTCCACGCTTGTCATGTGCTCGTTGCTTGTTCCTGATCCTGTCTACGTTCCTGGTTCCTGCTCCTGATCCAAACCCAGTCCTAGCCTCTCCTTGTTGGATTGACTTCTGACTTTGACCCCTGCTACACTTGACCACGTTTGGATTGACTTCTGGCTCTGACCCCTGCTACACTTGACCATGCTTGGAATGACTTCTGGTTTTGACCCTTGCTCGTTTGACCGCCTTTCCTTGTCTGCCACCTGTCTCGACTGCAGCCTACTCTCTATCTCTTCCTCTGGTATTACCCTGGACCTGGCCTTTCAGGCTTTGGCCTTCTATTACTCGGGTGCCACTTATCCTTGCCTTTGGTTCTCCATTGGCGCCCGAGTCTCTGGATCCCCGCCTCGTCTGGACTTGCCTTCATCTTCCTGTTACCACTGCTGGTCCCTGGCTGAATACTACATCGTCTACTGGGAGTCCTCGGATGGAGGCCCACCTAAGACCAGCCGGCCCCAGCACCCAAGGGCTCAACCTATGGGGAATGTGGGCCGGTATTGGCGAAGCTCCAGTCAGCCTCCGTCACTCAGGCAGCTCCACCTTTCGACGGTGGGGACCCATAGGGCTTGCCCTGAGGGTAGTGTCAACCCCACCTCGAGCCAAGGGTACACCTCCGGCGCAACAGGTCCTACAACCATATCCTGAATCTCCCGTGGCAAAGTCAGAATGGGGGCATCATTCAAAACACAGTCAATTTGAGATATGGCTGCCAAACTATAGCATGCTAAGACAGTAGAAGCTAACCTCAAGCTTAGCATGAGCTTTAAAAGCCTATTTCCCTACCCTAAGTGCATGGCACCTTTTTATGTGACACTATATGATCAGTATAGCAGTAGCTGAATCTAGATCAGATCTTCCAGACTAGTAAACTGCATCTGGGGATTCCACCAAATGTGTGGCAGCCACTCACAACCAAGCTAAGGCTACTCATTTGTAGTATTCAAACCCTGGAGCAGTACATCAGAGCTGTCACACCTGTCCTAGCAGTGAAACCTCTACATCGTGGTCTGAAGGTGCAAGTCCCTGGCTGTTCTGCAGAATGTCCTTCAGAAATACAAATTTGTCAGCCCTGACACAGGGAATATGCTAGGCCCCAAAATACACAAGCTACTGCTTCTATTTTACCTGTGTGATGGGCAAGACAAACTGCCTGACATCCTGGCTGACCCATCGCTAACAGGACACACCTGGTCTGTGAGTACCAGCAGTGCAGACACTTAAAGGTTGTGATTAACCAGTGAGATTTCAACTGCTCCAAATGGGAGGATTGGAAAAGGCCACTGTTTAAAGTGAACCCATAGAAAGTGTGTAGTGCCTGCTCACACACCAAGCTTTATGGCAAGTGCATTGTTTGACCTCACAAGATTAGCAGGCTTCTGGAGCAAGGGGGAGAAAGCCAGGCCCTGGTGTCATGGCGTGCAGACCTAACTGTACAAGCCACTTGTCATGTCAGTGATGCTGTTACATCCCCCACAGACCCCCCCCCCCCCCCCATGCCTATGCCATTTGCTGCAAACACATAGCCAGAGTTGGAATAGAGAAAGAAGCATCGCTCTTACCTATGAGTCAACCATCACTGTAAAGGCCATCCTCAACATTTTCACACAGCACCAATTGCCTAAGTATAAATAAATCGTGCGTAGCTCCTGGATACTTGTCCACCAGGTCAAGGATGTGCATTCCAGTGTCACAGACCACTTGTATGTTGAAAGAGTAGAAGAGCTTTCTGTTGTGGAAGATCTCCTCCCTCTCATGGTGTGGGATGATCACTATGTTAGTGCAGTTGATAGCTCCCAGAACACTGGGAAAGTTAGCAATGGCATAAAAGCTTCTCTTCAGTTCCATGAAGTCCTGCATATCCCGAGGAATGTTATGTAGCGATTCATGCAGTCAGATACAGCTGTTATTACCTGGTCCAGAAGCAGGAAAAAGTGGTTTGGGACATTCCCCTTATGACCCCTATGGTCATTTGGAAGGAGCTGGTTGCCATGAAATGCAGGGTGGCCAATAGTTTGGTGAGGCCCGCCAGAGCATGGTACCTTTTTGGGACAAGATCCAGATCCCCTTGGATTTCTTCATATAATTCCAGGATAGCCTGAGAGCTAAGGCAATACCTGCTAACCTCATAATCCTCCTCAGACCATCCTCAACACCCAGCTCACGCACACCCATGTAAGAGATCTCGGGGTTCTACTCGACAACCGCCTAAACCTAAAGAAAATGATCAACACCACAACCAAAGATTGTTTCTATAGACTCCAGGTTCTAAAAAGACTCAAACCTCTACTATTCTTCCACGACTTCAGGACAGTTCTGCAAGCCTTACTATTCGCTAAAATAGACTACTGCAGCGCTCTCCTCCTGGGTCTCCCCAGCTCATCCACCAAACCCCTACAATTGATACAGAACGCAGCGGCAAGAATTCTGACTAACACCAACCGTGGAGAACACATATCACCTATCCTCCATAATTTACACTGGCTCCCGGTGAAATACAGAATCCTTCACAAATCACTCACTCTAATTCACAAATCCATCTACAATTATCTGCATCTGGACCTCAAATTCCCTCTCAATCTCCATATCACCAACAGACCGACCAGAGAAGTATATAAAGGAACCCTACAGGCCCCACCTACAAAAGCTACACGCCTCACCTCGACCAAAGACCAACTTTTGATGAGTGGAAAGATGACAGCAAGGTAAAACTCAGAATGGAGTGGAATCCGGATAGCACGCTAACTCACACAGCCGGAGAGGAGGCTTCAGTGGCACGGCAGGCCCTCAGGCAGGTCCACTGACAGCACAATCCGCCGGAGTCTAGGCAAAGCCGGAGCCCAAGACATCGGAGGACAAGGCTTCAAAGAGAGGAGCCGGAGAAAGTGGCCACCGGAAGGCGATACATCTGAAGACAAGACAGCGAGGTCATCTGGAGACAGGACATCTGAAACAACTTAGGACAAAGACATCTGAAGGCAGATTCATCTGAGGTATCCAAGACAAGGACATCAGGACTTTGAACCCCCAAGGCACTCAATCAAGAGCAGCGAGAAGGCACTAGAAGACAGAACATCTGAACGCCAGGCCTTCCGGACTTCGGACCTGCAGGGCACTCAATCAAGAATATCACGAAGGCACCAAAGGACAGAACAACTGGACATCTAGTGACAAGGACTACTTCAGACGAAGACATCTGCGACAGGGGCATCTGAAACAGAGACGTCAGGGGAGACAGGACATCTGGAAGCACGGTCATCTGTGGACGGAGACATCTGTGGATGGAGACATGGGATCCAATGAGAGACCAGGACATGGAACAAAGATGAAGATGAAGGATCAGGAACCACAAAGGAGGACGAGGGAATTCCCATGAAGAACAAAAAGCCTTGAAGAAGCAATGGTGGATATCGGAGCCTCCTGGAAGAATAGCTGGAACAGAAGAGTCTCCAGGAGCAGGCAGCTCCTTGCGAAGGCAACGAAGAACTGAAGGCAGAGCCTTTTTGTAGGGCTAGCCAACACTGTGTAATTATAGCCTTGGTTATTTTTCCCTATGTGCATCACCTTGCACTTATCCACATTAAATTTCATCTGCCATTTGGATGCCCAATTTTCTAGTCTCACAAGGTCATCCTGCAATTTATCACAATCTGCTTGTGATTTAACTACTCTGAACAATTTTGTGTCATCTGCAAATTTGATTATCTCACTCGTCGTATTTCTTTCCAGATCATTTAAAAATATATTGAAAAGTAAAGGTCCCAAAACAGATCCCTGAGGCACTCCACCGTCCACTCTCTTCCACTGAGAAAATTGTCCATTTAATCCTACTCTCTGTTTCCTGTCTTTTAGCCAGTTTACAATCCACGAAAGGACATCGCCACCTATCCCATGACTTTTTACTTTTCCTAGAAGCCTCTCATGAGGAACTTTGTCAAACGCCTTCTGAAAATCCAAGTATACTACATCTACCGGTTCACCTTTATCCACGTGTTTATTAACTCCTTCAAAAAAGTGAAGCAGATTTGTGAGGCAAGGCTTGCGCTGGGTAAAGCCATGCTGACTATGTTCCATTAAACCATGTCTTTCTATATGTTCTGTGAATTTGATGTTTAGAACACTTTCCACTATTTTTCCTGGCACTGAATCAGGCTAACCGGTCTGTAGTTTCCCGGATTGCCCCTGGAGCCCTTTTTAAATACTGGGATTACATTTGCTATCCTCCAGGTTTCAGTACAATGGATGATTTTAATGATAGGTTACAAATTTTTACTAATAGGTCTGAAATTTCATTTTTTAGTTCCTTCAGAACTCTGGGGTGTATACCATCTGGTCCAGGTGATTTACTCCTCTTCAGTTTGTCTATCAGGCCTACCACATCTTCTAGGTTCACCGTGATTTGATTCAGTCCATCTGAATCATTACCCATGAAAACCTTCTCCATTACGTGTACCTCCCCAACTTCAGTAAACACCGAAGCAAAGAAATCATTTAATCTTTCTGCGATGGCCTTATCTTCTCTAAGTGCCCCTTTAAGCCCTCGATCATCTAACGGTCCAAATGACTCCCTCACAGGCTTTCTGCTTCGGATATATTTTAAAAAGTTTTTACTGTGAGTTTTTGTCTCTACAGCCAACTTCTTTTCAAATTCTCTCTTAGCCTGTCTTATCAATGTCTTACATTTAACTTGCCAATGTTTATGCTTTATCCTATTTTCTTCTGTTGGATCCTTCTTCCAGTTTTTGAATGAAGATCTTTTGGCTAAAATAGCTTCTTTCACCTCCCCTTTTAACCATGCCAGTAATCGTTTTGCCTTCTTTTCACCTTTCTTAATGTGTGGAATACATCTAGACTGTGCTTCTAGAACGGTATTTTTTAACAATGACCACACCTCTTGGACATTTTTTACTTTTGTAGCTGCTCCTTTCAGTTTTTTTCTAACAATTTTTCTCATTTTATCAAAGTTTCCCTTTTGAAAGTTTAGCACGAGAGCCTTGGATTTGCAACTGTTCCTCTTCCAGTCATTAAATCAAATTTGATCATATTATGATCACTATTGCCAAGCGGCCCCACCACCATTACCTCTCTCACCAAGTCCTGTGCTCCACTGAGAATTAGATCTAAAATTGCTCCCTCTCTCGTCGGTTCCTGAACCAATTGCTCCATAAAACTATCATTTATTCCATCCAGGAATGTTATCTCTCTAGCGTGTCCCGATGATACATTTACCCAGTCAATATTGGGGTAATTGAAGTCTTAAACCATCCAAAACAGAAGCAAACCTTGCACATAAGCAAGGAATTACAAGATTCCACATTCTATATTCCGCTTCCATCAGATCCGACAGATTCCCTATTATTAGAAATTAAAGAAATTGTCCAAATGGCATTGGACAGACATATGATCACCAATAAAGAGGCTAAATTTCTGGTAAATAACTCTCTGGTTACACCGGTTTTTTACATCCTTCCAAAGATACATAAAACATTGACCAATCCACCTGGCCACCCCATCGTTGCTGGCATCGGCTCCTTATTGGAGCCCCTGTCTAAGTTTGTGGACGTCTTTTTAAAACCATTCGTCCCAAAAATCAGGTCATTTGTCCGTGATTCATCACATTTTATTTCAATTCTGTCTGACTTACCGGTTCCCTCTGATTATTTCTTTTTTGTAACTCTAGACGTGATTTCTCTCTATTCGAATATTCCGCAAGTGGAAGCACTTCGGATTATTGAGAATGTTTTAAACAAACGTCCAGCTCCTCATCGCGTGTCCACCTCTTTTTTGTTACAACTATCAGAATTAGCTTTAACAAAAAATTATTTTTGTTTTGATTCTAAGTACTATCAACAGGTAAAAGGGACAGCAATGGGGGCCACTATGGCCCCCAGTTTAGCCTGTTTATATATGGACCATTTTGAGTCCTCCTGGATTTATCCTTCAGAATGGAATACTCATATCACGTTGTGGTTAAGATTTATTGACGATGTGTTTATAATCTGGGGTGGGACGGATGTACAATTCTATGTCTTTCTAGACTGTTAAACTCAGTTAACACCAACATTCAATTTAATTTTACCATTGACTCGGTCCAAATAGCTTTTTTGGACATTTTAATATCAGTCAAGGAGGGTAA
The DNA here is from genome assembly GCF_901001135.1 of Rhinatrema bivittatum. Taxonomy (NCBI): domain Eukaryota; kingdom Metazoa; phylum Chordata; class Amphibia; order Gymnophiona; family Rhinatrematidae; genus Rhinatrema; species Rhinatrema bivittatum. Next base: position 627,102,335 of record NC_042615.1, on the reverse strand, counting down.
ATTTAATACCACTTTATTCAGGAAAAACACAGTCCGGAATACTTTATTGTCCTACACTAGTTTTCATCCCCGTCCTTTAAGAGACAATATCCCTATAGGCCAATTTTTGCGTCTCCGGCGACTCTGCTCCTCTAGGGCAGACTTTTTACAGCAATAACATGATATGACAAACCGCTTTTTGGAGAGAGGTTATCCATTGAGGGTGATAAAGAAGGCTTTCAAACGCGCTTTATACTCTCATCATGAGTGGTTATTTTTGCCTCCATCTTGCCCAGATGAATTGAGTTATAACTGTATACTACCTTTTTCAACCATCAGTCAAAAGGTACGATTGTTAATCCGGAGACACTGGCAAGCCCTTGCACTCTCTAATCTATTGCATGGCTCACTGCGCTTCACTTTTCGGCGGGCTAAAAATCTGCAGGACCAGCTGGTTCATGCATCTTTTACTTGTCCTGATACTGACTTTGGGACGGCTAGGGGACATGGTCCATGTGGACATTGCTCTATGTGTTCTCATACTTCTGTTCGGTCTGAGTATATTCACCCCAATTCTGGTCAAGTTTATCAATTACGTGCACAGTCTGATTGTACTACAAGAGGGGTCATATATGCTGTCCAATGCCCTTGCCCTCTGGTGTATGTGGGCAAAACGACCCGCATGGTAAAAACCAGGATTATTGAACATTGTTCGAACATCCGTTTGTCACGAATAGTTGAACCTCTGGTTAGTCATTGGGCACAATGTAATCACGCCATCTCTGATCTCTCATTCTTTGTCCTGGAGGTGGTCCCCCGACACTCGAGAGGGGGAGACTACCCGGGCAGGCTTGGAAGAAGGGAACAAAGGTGGATTTTTATTTTGGACACTATCACCCCTAAAGGTTTAAATAGGGAAATAGAGTGGCATTTATTTAGTTAACTTACTCTTTGTCTTGATTGGCTAGACAGTCTCGCGATGTCACAGTTTTGGCGCCAACTTCTGCTCTTTAAAAGTGTATTCCACTGGGGGCGCTTCGCGCTCCCGGATTGGTTTGAAAGGTATGTACGGACTTTATTCATGTTATAAGTTATGTAGCCTTCTATTGTCCAGCGATCCATCATATTATGTTTTTTATGTTGTAGATTGCCAATTATATTTGTGGTCCCTCCCGATGCAGCGACAAAGCGAAACATGGACCTGTGTCGGGGGACCTATTTAAATATTGTTTGCAAGTTTGTGTGGAGTTGCCGACTACATTGAGTGAAAGACTTTTCATTAAAGAATATTTATACTTGAAAGGTGGATTGCTTAAGTGTGTTCTTGCACCTTCTTCGGTTGGTAATTGAAGTCTCCCATTATTACTGCACTACCAGTTTGGTTAGCTTCCCTAATTTCTCTTAGCATTTCTGTCCGTCTCACCATCTTGACCAGGTGGACGGTAGTATACCCCTATCACTATAGTCTTCCCCAATACACAAGGGATTTCTACCCATAAAGATTCAATTTTGTATTTAGTCTCATGCAGGATGCATTTGCATACTAAATGTAAAATGCTAGCTTGCGTTGCACTAATTATCGCGCACACAACAAATGTTAGACCTCATTTAATGCATATTCGGGCCCTAACGCACTTTGATAAATGACCCTTTTAGATTGTGAATCCTCTGCATGTAATGTATATCAAAATTCAAAGTAAGTATAAAAGTTCACTTTGAAAATTATCTCATCAAAACCACCCACAAAATTACACCTGTTTTTCAAGAACTTTTAAGCACATACTTTTAAAAATGCAAAAGTATTAAACTAAGTGGAAGTCCCTCCCCATCTCCCTTCCAGGGAATGCTTCCATTTAGTCTAGGTAACCTTATGCACTGGGTCAGTATCATTAAAATGAACGCGCGGCTCCCATACACATGCAAGACCTGTAAGTGCATGTAAGAGCAAATAAGCATGAATTTTAAATTGTGCGTGCAATTGCATGCATATGATTTAAAATATGCCTACTGTGCATATGTGTGCCCCTAATTTTAAGTGGATACTTGAGCAAATGTAATTTGTGTATCTTCCTTAGAAATTTGTCAGTTTTAATGTGTGGCAGGAAAGCATATTTTACAACATGCTTGCATGAAGGACATTCCATTTTATCAATTAGTCTACTAGTTTGCCCAGTCCATCTCGAGATTATCCAGAACCCCTCTGGTTCTGGAGCCTGCATGCCCTCTAGTTTACCCAAACCCCTCCCCCTGTCATTTTAGGAATAAAAAGATTTTGCAGGCTTACACCTCATCGAGAGTAGAAGTAAATATACATGGCTAATAGCCAGCTGCGTGATGCAGCTGCCAGATTTAAAATATGGATTTACTTGCATAATTTTAGGCCTTGCCCCAGAATGCCCCCAATGTGCTCTAACTCTGCCCCTTTCTTCCTACGCATTTGATTGCTTGTACACACACATATACATATGTAACTGAGCCATTTTGAAATACTCTCAAATATGGGCCTTTTAACTCAAGCAACTCTTAAAATTCAGGCTAAAATAATGGGCAAAGTTCCATGGGCAAAGCATTATTTTAACCATGGAAATGCCTTTGAAAATTAATCTTTGTGTCTATGTGAAAAATCTTAGCCTGAAATTACCCTCCTAATCCAACTTTTGAACAACTAAATTGTATTTTTATCAGTGCCACCCACTAGTGAGGCAATAATTAATCAATCCAGTATATTATGCCAATGTGAAGTTTCTTGATTGCTTTTCTTTCTTACTGACCATAAAGGAACCAGAGAATATATGACATCATTTATGGCTTAAAAGCAGGAATAAAAGTAATGCATTAAGAAGGAACATTCAGCTTAGGTTTGACATTCTGTAAAGAGTAAAATCTTAAAATGGTGAAGAAATGATCCAAGCTGTTTTTTTTCTGTTTCACAATTTTGTGTTGAGATTTTAATTATTTACAGCTATAAAAAAGGCAGTTACTTAAAGAAAAAAATATGAGTACTGCTTATTTGAGAAAACTATGAACTTTCAAAAAATCAATGCATTCAGTTTTGCAATATCATTACTACAAAGAAGAGAATAAATATGCTCTGACCTCAGCCATAACTAGAGGATAAAACAATTCCACTGGTATTAAAATTAATATCCATTAGTCTGCCTTAAAATTAGATTTCATTTTCTATCATTTCAAAGCTATTTCCCAGATTGATTCTTAAAAGAATTATAAATTGTATAAGCTGCTTTAGAGCTTCTGTGGATCGAAGGGAAAAAATACCAACCTTAGGGCCCGATTTACTAAGGCTTTTCTCCTATTCTGTGCCTATGGGAAAAATGCTTAGTAAATGAGGCCCTTATTTCTCTCTTTATGGGCCTGATTTTCAAAAGAATTTATGTGCATAAAATGTGGTTTTATGTGCATGCATAAGCTTTCAAAAATTGCTCCGGAGCTTGCACGCATAAGAGTATGCACAGAAGTGATTCTGTGTGTACTTTTACTTGCAGTAGAAAGAGGTATTTCAGAGGTCAGAGTTGGGGCAAGTAAGCCATTCGTGCACATAGTTTCGATTTTTGAAAGCAAGTGCATGGATCTAAATGTGTGCACATATGCCACACTACGTTACGCACAAACCCTGCTAATCTTTAAAGAAGACGTGTATATGTCCTTTGAAAATTCAGGCTAAAGTCTGCATATACTTTGTACATGCAAACTAGCTCTACGTGGATTGCTGAAAATTAATCTCTAATCTGGCAGTTTACCATACGATCCTTATGTAACTTTTACAATCAGAAAATTTGGAAATGAGTTTTAAACCGAGTTTAAACTGTAAAATGGATTGTCTTCAATCCCTCTGGAATATATTTAAAAGTACTGGTAAATTGAAAATGATTCTATGTGAAAGTGAAGAGTATACTATATCTCCTTACAGAATATTACATTTGGCCAACTGCAGCCTTCACGCAGCTGGCCACACTACCCCGACACTGCCAATGCTCCTGGGCTGCTGATCCTGTTGCCTCTTTAGGCACGCGTGGTACCTCTTAAAGGTCCCACAGCAGGAATCCACTTGACAAGTACCCAGCCGTTGACGTCTCATCACCAAAATCAGGAGATGGACATGCATCTAGCACATGCATGTGTCCACCCGCTTTTATAAACTGCCTACATGCATGCACAAGTACCAATGCATGAATATCTCACATCGGAAAAAAAGGAGCAGAATGTGGATGTGGCATGAGCGTTCCAGGGTGGGGCCAAGAGATATACATGCAAGTAGTCATGCACCTCGACGCATGACCAGATATATTTTGGCACAAAGTTTCTTCTGCTATGGATTAGGTGTAAGTCTTAATGAAACTATTTCCAGGCATCTCTGAAGTGTTTGAGGGGTCTGCGTTAACTAGGGGGAGTGCAGGCTAAAGAACCAGGGGGGATTTGGAGGATCTAGCTCTAGACTGGGCAAACTGGTGATCTACCTGGTCATGACTGGTCATGACCTGGACACACAGTTTTTATAAAATTCCCCTACTTACACATTCCTTCAAGCTTCAGCAATGTATTTGTTTATATAATTCAGTGGAAAGTACATTGCTTTATTGGATAAAAGTTTGTTCTGAGGTGAACAGAGATATTGCCTGAAGTTGGAATCAGGGGTAAGTAAGATAGCCATAAGTATTCATTTCTTAAGCAAGCTAAAGTTTATGGCATGTTTTATTACCACCCATGATACAGAACCTTTAGGGAAAACTGGTGCTTAGTGGGCAGGATGTTAGAGAGGAATAATTTTCTAAATGCTATGTCCTGCCAAATCTGATAAATAAAAGTCTATTTCTGAGGAGAATACACATTGTCTTTTCCCTGACTTAGGCTTGCAAGTAAGGTGGGAGGGTAGCTGGTAGTATCTTGTAGCAGACAGATCTCTGCACCCCTAAACTTGCTTACAATGTCTATTGATGAACACAATGCGCCCCACAGTGTGGACCTATCTACAAGTGCTGATTGATGGCGACCCTAGAGGTGGTGCCGTGAATGAGGGTGCATACGCGCCCTCATCAGCACTGTCTTTTTGGAGCACACTGTCTCAGGACTATTTGAAATGGGTTCACCTGCCAACGAAGGTCTGCACTCAACTGCAGTGGTGGTTAAAAGTGGATCATTTAAGAAAGGGGTTTTCCCTAAGATCACCAGACTGGCTAGTACTCACAACAGATGCAAGTCTCCAGGGTTCGGGAGCTCACTGTCAGGAGCTGGAAGTCTGTGCAGTCCAGTTGGCAAGCTTGCTGTTCGGCGACCAATTGCAGGGTCAAGTGTTCCGGATAATGTCAGACAATGCAACAACAGTGGCTTACATCAATCAGCAGGGAGAAACCAAGATCCAGGAAGTGTCGCAGGAAATAGCCCTACTTATAGAATGGGCGGACATGCATTCTCAGGAGATCTCAGTCTCGCACATTGCAGGAAGAGACAATGTAAGAGCCAATTTTCTCAGCAGAGTCTGGACCCAGGAGAATGGGAATTGTCAAACAAGGCTTTTCAGCTATTAGTGGATCACTGGGGCCTTCGGTTTTTGGACCTGCTGGCGACTTCTTGCAATGCAATGGTTCTTCGCTTCTTCAGTCACAGGAGAGATCCAAAGTCTTCTGGCATCGATGCCCTCATGCTGGAGTGGCCGAAGGGCAAGCTTCTGTATGCTTTTCCCTTGTGGTTCATGTTGGGCAGAATGAGTTGGAAGATTGGTGCTTCTGGTGGCACCAGATTGACCCAGGACACCGTGGTATGCAGATCTGTGAAGACTTCTGGTGGACTCTTCCTTCCGGTTTCTGGTGCAGAGGGATCTACTACAGCAGGGGCCTGTTCTTCACGAAGATCCGACTCAATTTTGAGTTACGATATGGCCCTTGAGAGGGCTCGGTTGCTGAAGTATGGATATTCTACTGCAATGATTGCCACCTTGCTACGAGCGAGAAACTTCTCCACTTCCTTAGCCTATGTGCGGGTTTAGCGAGTGTTTGAGGCTTGGTGTGAAGATCAAGAGGTTCTTCCTCATTTGGTTAAGATCCTGCTCATTTTTTAATTTTTGCAGGATGAATTGAGTAAAGGGTTGGACCTTAATTCATTAATGATACAGGTGGTGACTCTTGCCCGTTTGAGGTCAGCTGAATGGTGGACCCTTGTTGGCTCATCCAGATGTGGGCTGTTTCTTAAAAGGAGTGAAGCATTTTCATCCTCCCTTGTGGTTATTGGTGCCTTTGTGGAGCCTTAATCTACTTTTGGCTGATGCATAACCTTTCTGTTCTGAGCGTGGGCCCTTGGACTGAAGGAGAGAGATTCTACCCATGAGGAGGAACCCCACTAATCCCTACCTCCGGCAGGCGAGGCTGGAGAGAAGCAGAGACCCCGCTGAAACTTCACCACTACCAAACCACGTTCCCCTTAGGTTGAGCCTTCAGGTACTGGGGCCGGCTGGACTTACATGGGGTCTCTGTGGTTGATGTCCAGGCACAGATCGAGGCAGGCAGCAATAATCGTGGTCAGTCCAAGCAAAGGTCAAGACAGGGGTCAGTCCAAACAGCAGGATGAATCAGAAACTCAGGCAAGCACCGGAACCTCAGAAACCACAGGAGACTTAGGAAGCACAGGAAAAAATCAGTAACCACAAGAAAAGCAGAAACCACAGGAATCTCAGGAACTAAAGAAACTCAGGATGCCCAGGAATACAAGAAAAGCCTGGCATTGGGAAAAAGTCATTGCCAAGGCACTAGTAATGTGCAGGGACTATCCTTATATAGTCCCTGTACTGTGATGTCAAAGAATAGGGCCACGAGGATAGAAGTTACTGGCCCTTTAAATTAAAAGTAAACAGAGCGTGCGCCTAAAGAGCTGGGATGACAGTGGCGCTGAGAAACCCCGGCAAAGACAGCAGAGCCCCAACTGCACAAATCACTCCAGCCGTCTGTCCAGCAATGTCCGCACAGCGGCCCGACCTCGGACGCAAACCCAAAGCCCGACGAGAGCCTGACAGCAGAGCTCTGACCGCACTCAGTGCTCCGGTCGTTTGCACAGCAACGGCCGCGCCACGGTCAGGCCCAGGCCCCAGACGCAACCCCGAAGCAAAAGTAAGCAGGGTTGGACATCGAGCAGTGCATCTCTAGCTCAGAACAAAAGTACTGTTGGACTCCCCATTTGCCCACATAGATGGTACCTTTTAAACAAGCATGAGGGCGCACATGTGCATGCATTTGTTGGCTTGTACCCAAGGACGCAACCATTTTATAACTTACGTGCATAAATGCTTGCATATTATAACAGACTGACCATGCACACATGTGAACACACATATGCATGAAAATGCCACTTCTATTGTGTATGTGGGGGGATTTTAATAGAAACGTGCCAACACAATTACCAGTTTTCCCAGTTTGTCCAACCTCCCTTAATTAAATAGCCTCCCTTTTCCCCTGTTAGCCCCAACCTTTAAAACCCTGCTGAAATGCCTACTTTTTTTTTATTTTATTACTTTCACGCCATCCATAGCAGAAGTAAATTTACATAGCAGGGGACCCTAGCGCACGTCTGTGCACATAAGTAAAAAGATCTAGGCATCATAGTGGATAATACTTTAAAATCGTCGGCTCAGTGTGCTGCAGCAGTCAAAAAAGCAAACAGAATGTTGGGAATTATTAGGAAGGGAATGGTTAATAGAACGGAAAATGTCATAATGCCTCTGTATCGCTCCATGGTGAGACCGCACCTTGAATACTGTGTACAATTCTGGTCGCCGCATCTAAAAAAAGATATAGTTGCGATGGAGAAGGTACAGAGAAGGGCAACCAAAATGATAAAGGGGATGGAACAGCTCCCCTATGAGGAAAGGCTGAAGAGGTTAGGGCTGTTCAGCTTGAAGAAGAGACGGCTGAGAGGGGATATGATAGAGGTCTTTAAGATCATGAGAGGTCTTGAACGAGTAGATGTGAATCGGTTATTTACACTTTCGAATAATAGAAGGACTAGGGGGCATTCCATGAAGTTAGCAAGTAGCACATTTAAGTCTAATCGGAGAAAATTCCTTTTCACTCAACGCACAATTAAGCTCTGGAATTTGTTGCCAGAGGACGTGGTTAGTGCAGTTAGTGTAGCTGGGTTCAAAAAAGGTTTGGATAAGTTCTTGGAGGAGAAGTCCATTAACGGCTATTAATTAGAGATGTGAATCGGAACCGGAATCTGTTCCGATTCACATCGTGATTTTTTTTTCGTTTGGCCCGATCGGGGATTTTTTTATCGGCTGCGCCCGAGCCGATAAACAAAAAACCCATTCCGACACTTCAAAACACCTGTTAAAATTGGCTGGGTGTGCGCTGGCCCAATATTCGCCTATCTCCCAGTTTTGCTGCTCGTGGGCTTGCAACGTTCACCTTGTAGAGTAACAATCCTGGCTGCTGTGCAGCCTCTTGCCTAAAGGAGCCCTTAGTGGGCTGCAGTCTGAGCTGCATAGGCTTACCTTGAAGGCACATGAGGCAGCTGTCATGCCTTAAAAGCCTGCGTCACTCACAGAAACCCACTTCATCTCCCTTGCTCCTTGCTGAGGCCATCCCTGTGCTTTACTCTTTATCCTGTTAGACGCCTTCTTGCCCTGTGTTTGTTCCTGACTGTTTCCCTAGCTCCTGTGGGCCTTCCAATGGCCTTCCTGCCTGTTATCACCGTCGGTCACAAACGGCTGCGACCGCGTCTACTTACGTCTTCTACTGCCCTGCTTCCCTCTCCGGGTCTGCTCGCAGCGGTGGCTAGCCTCCACTGCCACGTATCTCCTGGTTCCTCATGGCGGCTGGGTCACCGCCGCCACCCACACCGACTCTGGCCTTCCTAGGAGCATGCACGTGCACGCCACCAGGCCCTCTTTTGAAGTTGCTACGGCGGGAACCTCAGGAGCGTCCCTGAATGATGACAGCACTGGGTCAGGGATCTTAAGCACTGTCTTTGCCCCCTACTAGCTGACTTGGCAATGAATTCCATCACTACTCTACTAGCTCCTGTCTCCTTGGACCTGTGGTGACCGCCTCGGACCCTTCTTGGACTCTGGACCCTGGTCCAGGTACCCACTCCTCGGGGGCCTGGGTGCGCTATCTCCGGAGACCTGGTCTCCTGGCTTCCCCCACTCCTCGGGCTAGCCCTGTGCCTCCAGGAGTTCTACCCGCTGGCTTCCCGTCCTCAGAGTTGCCTCAGGGAATGCTCTCACCACTTGGGAGACCTATCTCCACGCTTCCCCGCTCCTCGGGGCAGTGCCTACGATTCACATCAGAGACTGTCTGTGCTTCCCCGCTCCTTGGGGCAGTGCCTATATTCTACAACAGAGACTGTCTGTGCTTTCCCGCTCCTCGGGGCAGTGCCTATATTCTACAACAGAGACTGTCTGTGCTTCCCCGCTCCTCGGGGCGGTGCCTACGTTCTACTCCAGAGACTCTCCGGGCTTCCCTGCTTCTCGGGGTTGCCTACGTCATTACTTGGAGACCAGACTCGGGCTTTCCCACTCCGCGGGTTAGCCTATGTCATTGCATCAGTACCTTCCTTGCTACGCAGCTCCGCCCCTCGGGGTTGCCTTTGCAATATACCTCCTGCTCTTCCTGCCTTGTGCTTCCCGCTCCTTGGGCCTGCCTAGTGCCACCCTCTCGGAGGTCTTCGCCCAGGTACTGCTTTCCACTCCAACCTGCTTACTATGGGGTCCTTCACTGCTGTGCCTCTCACTTGCTCCTCAGGGCCTCCCCACAGATTCTCTCCCAGAGCTCCTGCTGTACCCGACCTCACCTCCCGACGGTGTGAACCTGTAGGGCTCCTCCCCACAGGCAGTAACAACTCTCACCTGGGGCCAAGGGTCCATGAAACCCACAAACCATAACACTGCCTGTTCCTTCTCTGTTTCCTGTGTAGCCTCTTGGTGGCATTCTTGCCTGTTCTCTGTCCTTGTTCTGATCCCTGTCTTATCTTGCCATGCATTCTGTTTCTGTTTTGCCTTGCCCTGTTCCTGCCTAGCCTGTCTCGGCCTTGGTTTCTTCCTTGCCCAGCCCTTGTTTTGCTATGTTCCTGTCTTTGTCCCTCTGGTGTCTTGTCTCTGGTCTCTGCCTTGCCTTGCACCCTCTTCGAGTTTTTCCTTGCCTTTGCTCTGTGCTTATTTCCTCTGTTCCTGCCTCCTTGTCTGCTCTTGTTCCTCTACCTTGGACTATCTACTCATTCCTGACCCATCCTGACCTTCATCACTTGCTTGCTTGCTTCCTTCCCTGTCCTTGGCCTGCCTCGTCTGCTTGGCACCACCAGCGAAGCCCTGCCAGCCACCAGAACCTGTGAGCTCAACCCAAGGGGGGGGGGGGGGGAGTGGCCAGTCAGGCAGAAGACATTGCACTGTCCAACTCCTCTGTTTTGTTCTGCTCCTGCTAGGGGATTTCCTTTCACCATCCTAAACGCCCATGATACATAGCTACATAGCTTCCATTTCCTTTGGAAGAAAAACAGATTTTATTTTATTTTCCTCCCATGGAAAAATCATGGGAACCAGTCCTTGCCACTCTATATCCAATCTCTGGAAAAAGGTACGAAAAGTCTCATTTAGAATTTATTTTGGCTACTCGAGCCTGATAATTGAAAGCATGGGCAATGGTCCATCTGCACACTCTGAATGAATATCTTTTTTTTCAGGCCGTTCGTAGACATTTGAAAACACAGGGGATGATTTCCAGTAGGACGTTTAGTGGACAAGTTATCCGGCTACAGGTAGCCGGCTATGGTTAGTCGGATAGCTTTAAACATAAGCTGATATTTTTTGAAAGCTTCCAATCTGCAATAGCAGAAGCATCCCCAGAAGCGCCAGTCCCAGATCACGGTAGCAGACTGCAGTGATTCTGCTGGGAACCTTGAAGAAAAGGCACAGGGTCTGGAGAAGGGAAAGGGTTGGGGTGAGTGTTGGGGGGGGGGGGGGGGGACAGGGACACTGGAGGCCACCGGAATGCTTTTTTATTTTGTTTACAGGGAATTAGGTGCAAGGGGTAGGGTGGACTCCCGGCTGCAAATATTTATGATTAAATGCACAGTTTTAAGGGGTGGCTAGTTCTGCTCCATAAGGCCTTGGCAACTCAGATGGGTGGGTGGGAGGGAGACAGGGAACAGTCCACTAATTTTATTTTTTTTAAATGCAAAGTAACTTAACCGGATATATTAAAAAAAGAATATATCTGTTTAACTCCAAAGTTATACAGCCACACAAGGCCGGATAACTTAGCTGGATATATCCGATATCCAGCTAACTTAGCCGAATACACAGGACCCCTCCCCAGAATGTCCCCAAAATGCCAGATAAGAGGTTTAATATACTGTTTAAGCCATTTAGACTGATAACTTGTGAATTATCCTTCTAAATGGCTTTTGAATATCTACAAACCAAAAGCCACCAATGTACTGGTCTCTTATTAATATAGCACACTGACGCCAAATATACTTATGTAAGACCCTCTAATCACGAGCAGGTAATTATATGATCAACTCGTTTGTCATAGGGGTCTCTGTTACTTTAATTAACAATCCTCCGTGTATTTAGTTTTCTTTGTTTTTTAGTTTTTTTAAAAAGTTACCACGATAATTATAGGGAAAACTTCCCAACTAAAGTCATATGGGTAATATTGAAACGGATACTTATCCACACTGAAAAGGTCCCAGATAACCCGACATGGCCATGTTTCGGACAGCAGTCCTGCTTCAGGGGAATGTTGGAAACCGATTCAGAAAACCATCTTCTTTGTGGCTCAGCAATCCATCTTCTTGCGGCGCATTTATCCATGCAGATCCTTTTTTCAGAGGCGGGCTGGATTTCAACCCACTACGCTTAAACAATGGCGACACACCGGAAACCTTTTATCCAGTTCTACCGGAAACACGCACACTTGGTACCTCCTCTTCCGGAGCGAATTCTCTCCATCAACAAGTGGTAGTTCTCCATCACGTCCTCCCCAAGCTCTACCGGAAACGCAAATTTAATTGCCTACTCTTCCGGAGGAGATGTCCTCTTCACTGACTTATATCGGGAAACTATCAAACACGTCCTCCCCAAGCTCTTCCTAAAGCACAAACTCAATTGCCTCTTCTGCCGGAGGACTAACCTCCTCGGCGAGCGGTATCGGAAAGTTTTCCATCACGTCCTCTCCCGGCTCGAGAAGTTCTCCATCACGTCCTCTCCCGGCTCGCACTGCTAACTTCCTCAGCGAATAATAACGGGAAGTTCTCAATCACGTCCTCTCCTGGCTCAGGAAGTTATCCATCACATCCTCTCCCGGCTCTCGCTGCTATATGTTTCAAATGAACAAATAATGTATACTTGTTCAAAAAAGCTTGGGACTTTTGGATGAGAGGAAAATCAGCAAAAGGGTGCCAGGGTATATACGGACACGTCCTCTAGCGGCTCAGGAAGTTATCCATCACGTCCTCTCACGGCTCGCGCTGCTATATGTTTCGATTGAACTATGAGTGTATACTTATCCAAAATAGCTTGGGACTTTTGAATGTGAGGAAAGTCAGCAAAAGGGTGCCAAGGTATATGCGGAACTATCTTTAGCCACACTTATGAGTTTGATTTCTTGGGACCAACAAACGGGGAGGGCAGCAGGCTATAGTTCTCCATCAGGTCCACAACCAGTTGAACAACTGCTTAAGCAGAGAACATTAGCTAGAGAATGCTCCAAACATGTATTTAATATTGTAGCTTTGAAAAAATAATGTTTCAAAAGGTCATATTTAGACCTGAATCATTATATCCAGGCTTAGACGGTCTAGATGTAAAACAAAACAGAAATATTATAAACAAATTTGAATGGTGAAACAATGGATAACCAATCAGATGAGAGAATACCAATTAATCCTCTCATTTAATCCATCGGGGTCCACAGTATTGAGAAAAAAGATCCAAAAATGTTCACGCCGGTTCAACAACAACTGTATGTCCCCTCCTCTGGGATTCTGATAAACCTGCTCCAAAATAGACCAACGCAGATCTGTAAATTGATGGTGCTCATTGATACAGTGTTGCACAAGGGGGGCCGTCAGTTTCAGTGTCTTAATACAACTTCTATGTTCTATGAGCCGCGTCCGGATTTTTCTCTTGGTGCGGCCCACATAGACCAATCTGTAGGACATTGTACTACATAAATGACACCCCTTGAATCACATGTTGTTAATCTATTGTGACGAATCACCACCCCCGAATGGGGCGCCTGCCATTGTTCTCCTGTCAAGGCCAGTGCACACATGTCACAAGCTCCACAAACTTGGTGACCCCATATTTAGGGTCCTTTGTTTTCAGTTTAAAATGATTTTCACCCATAAATTCCCAGCTTTTTCCAAAAAATGACAATTGGTATAAACTGCTTTCCACCCTAATTTTAAACTGATTAAAAAGCAGCTCCAGAACTGCAGAAGCAGCATTTAAAGGCCTACAGTCACTGCTGAAAACCAAAGCAGGCCAAAACATCTGCAGTGTTTCAAGTCCCACCCCCCACCTCAAGTCGCCAAGCAGCGAAAGTGCTCAGCCTCCAATGCCACTGATGTGGTGTTTGAAGACCCACCTCAAGCAGCCAAAGTGCCTGTTGCTTGGTGCCACCAATGCAACATTGAAAGTGGGCTCCGCCTACCAGCAGCACTTGACAGCAAGCTTGCTGGCTCCCAAAAAAGAAGGGCATTGTTGCAGAGCATGGGAGCTTGCTGAAGGAGAAAGGAGAAACCTGGAGCCACCATTAGTAAGGATGAATGCTGTTGCATTGGGGAGTGTGGGGAGAGAAAGGGACATACTAGGCAGGGGATAGGGTAGAGACAGGAATACTGCTGAGTGGGTGAGTGGGGAAAAGCTGCTCAATATTGTTTTGTCCTGGCTTCTGTCCACCAAAATAAACTGATATACACCCAGATTTTTCCACTAACTTTTCTCCTGGTTGTGTTCTTGTCATAATAAACCCTGATAAATTCCTGGGAAAAATGTAAAAAAAACATGAAAATGAAGGTCCCTAAATATATTCTACAACCCTAGAAACTTTACATTGCAGAATTAAAATATGTTTCCAGTGACGTTTTACCACTAGATTCATGGCGGTGGTCCTAAGTATAACATTTTATGAAGGTCAACACCACAAATTATAACCAGTGTTCAGCTATCTTGACATATTTAGTTAACTTTGCATGTCAAGGTTCACTTCCTTGTTACATTTTTTTTAAAAAGGCCTACATTTATGATGCAAAAAGCAATGATTTGTTTAGAATTCCATATGTATGTGCCATCTGAAGAAATACACATTTCTGAGCAATATTGCAATTTAAATCAGTTATTACTTGCAGTCATTACTTGCTATTACTCAAGCGGCTTAAGGTCATTAGGCCCAGTGCTGAATATTTATGCCTAACATGCAAGGCTTATACACCCACTGCTAAGAGAGCATGCTGTTTTTCCAAAGAGCATAGAGAATTAATTGTACATTAAAATGCATTTTATGGACAAGGCTGGATTCATTCTTTTCTCAGTGCAAAATAAATATATCTAACATACTGCAAATATGTTTTCATGTCTGCTATCTTTTTATGTTTGCTTGATAGAATATGATAATGCAGAAATCAAACTGAGAACAGCAGTTGAGTATTTTTTCTCTTTTTACAATTTTGCTTTGACTATCCCTCATTTATATTGGGGGTCTGATGTTTTTTTGTGTGTGTTTTGCATAAACTGCATAGGTCCTGTTTGGGCTCACATGTTCAAGGCTAGATGTCTTACCCAAAGGCATGTATGATCCAGCATGTACTGTACTTTTCCCCACCACACTTGGAATTTTTATCCGTATTTACATTTAGTTTAGTTATTTTTAGAGTGTATATGTGTAAGGGGCAGGGGAAGAGCCAGAACTGGTTTTGAACAGGAGTCTGTCCTGTTGGAAGACTCATGGTCTGCCCATGAACCAAAGGGCAAGTCTGTTCATGTGCACCTAAGTAAGCAGCTTTCAGCCAAATCTGCAACCCTGCCCTGGAGGACTTAGATTGATCCTTAGGGATTCGTTTATTTATTTCGGTGTTTATACCCTGCAGATCCACAGCTTTTAGCGGCTTATGTCATAGAAATCATAAAACGATGAAATAAAAAAAAGACATAAAACTTGAAAAATAAAATACAGATCTAGCTAAACCAGGTCAGGCTTAATAAAATTAAAGTCTATCATTAAAAGCCAAATGAATAAAGTCTAACAATTTCTTTAAAGTTTTTGTACATTTGATTAGGGGTAATTCCATAGGCAAAATGTTCCAAATGTTTGGACCAACCACAGAGAGTCTGATTTTTACTCTTGGCTAAAAGAACAGCATGGATGGTGGGTACATCAAGAAGTCCTCTCTGCTGAGTGTAAATTGGATGTGGGGTTGTAAATATGCAACATGCGGTTTATCTAAGGAAGGGAGTCAATTCGTAACATCTTGTGATGAACTTGTATCACTAGAAGCCAATGAAGCTCTTTCAAAAACATGTGCCATTTTACTGCTGAGTTCTGTAGAAACTATAGAACTTGTACTGCATTCTTTGGTGACCCAATTAAGTGAGTTATAATAGTCTTGAGCTGGTAGAATCATTGCTTGCACCATCACCCTAAAATCATAAGGACTCACCAAGGCTTTTAAAGGTTTTATAAGACATAATTTAAAGTACCCAGATTTTATAATGGCCTTCAATTGTGCAGACATCTTTAAGTTTGAGTCTAACATAACGCCAAGACTCTTAGCAACCAGAACAATCAGGATAATGTAATACAGAAATGCTTAGTTTATCAGATCTCTGTAAAATCATTGCTTCAGTTTTCTTTAAATTATGGTTAAGTCTGTGGTAGGTAAGCCATAGTTTTACTGCAGATAGGCAAATAGACACCAGGCCAAACGTCTGACCACAAAGAACTTACAGGTAGGAAAAAATGGATATCATCCGCATAGCGACTATATTCCATACAGTGCCTGGACAATAGCTTACATAGCGGAGCCATGTAGATGTTAGAGTAGCTGACAAAGCCGAGCCCTGGGAACACCAATCTAGTGGCTGCCAAGATGAGTGGCAAGATGACATTGTAACTATACATTCTGTCAAAGATAAGAAAACCAACTCAAGACAGTTTCACCAAAGCCATATCCTTTAAGCCGATAAAGTAGCAGCTCATGGTTAATGGTATCAAACACCACTGTTAAGTCAAGAAAAACTAAAAGTAAACTGACCACTGACAACCACGGTGAATGACATCAAGACATGATAAAAGCAGTTCAGTAAGGATTTTCTAAAGCCAAACTAAAGTTTGTTTAACAATTGGTGTCCCTGAATGAAGTTAGCTAGCTGCCATAAAACAGCTTCTTTGATAACCTTTGTTAAAAATGGCAGGGATGAAGCTGGTCTATAGTTTGACAAATCCTTAGGATCAAGTTCAGGTTTCTTTAGTAACGGGTGAATATCATCTCATTTTGAAATATTTGGTAGTTGACCTTCTGATAGTGACAAATTTACAGTTTTAGTAATAGCCAGTGCAATTACATCCTTAACACTTTTTAGTAAGCTAGTGTGACATGCATTTAGTGAAGAGGAGGGATTCATGGCAGTAATATTAAGACTTCCAAATGAGTGATTAGTTGAAACAAGAGCCATGCACAGCAAGCTAAAGTGGAAAGGGTAGGTGATGTATAAGAAAGGCTGAAAGAGCAGAACACATGTCTGAAACCTTGTAGAAAAGTGATTCATAAAAATCTCACATTGTGTCATAAGAGCTAAATCACCCTGAGCCGGTATAGTAGGCTTTGGTGGAGTGACTAACTAACATATATGAAAGAGCACACGTGGATTGTTATTTGCCTTTTGTAGTTGGTTTGAAAAGTAATCCTCTTGCTTTCACAGGCAGACCAATAACAATCTAATTGATTCTTGTATTGAAATAGAGATTCTTGTGTTTCAGAGTGCTACCAGAGTCTTTCAAGCTGACATACTACAACCTGTAGCACAAACTCAATGGAGGAGAGAACCAACTTGCCCTCTTAGATCTCTTAAAAACAAAGGATTACTAGGGATATCAGGGCTGGTGCTAGTGTATTTGCTGCCCTATGCAAACAAATATACTGCCCCCACCTCATTCTTTAACACAGAATTTGTTTTTCCAATAACACAATAGAAATTTTCAGTCTTACACTCCGTCCCAGGCCCCTCTTCCCTCTTAAAAAAAAAATCCCTGCTCCCTCCAGCGATTCAAACTTTCAAAAATGATACACTCCCTGAATCTAACCCCATCCACAAGTCCAAAATGCTAATTTGGTCAAGGGTGATTACCAGGTGCTGCTGCTTCACCTACCCTTAAGTAAAAATGGCACTGGCTGGCCCTGTAGCCGGCACTATTTTGTTGTACAGAACATGCACTGCTGTGGTGCCACCCAGAAAACTCTGCAAAAAAAAAAAAACCCCTTGGAACCTATATGGTATTAGGCCTACTCTAATGCGCATTGGGTGTGAGTTTGGCCTTCAGAAAATCTTGAGTAAACTGAATTAGTTATAGTAAGCTTGCCATGCTAAAATAGTACTAACTGCCAGCAGGAAACAATGCAAATTTTACTCTAGGACTTAACACACCAATACACCTATTAGGAAAGCAGAACATGCCAGGCTGCCATGGATCCTTACATAGAAACTGCATACTAGCAGAATATCCCACCTTGGTCGCACATGCAAACCACAGACATACCCTCACCATATACAGAATATAGAGACCATCAAGTATAAAATGAAATTTGTAGAGAGAAACCAAACTGGAAACTGCAACAAGCCAGACTCTGTATGCAGCGCAACAATGGGAAAACAGAAGCATCATCAGTCCTCAAATCAAATCAAGAAATATAAATCATTCATAATAGTAAAACCATATTAATAAGAATATTTCCAAAGAATTGATGAAAAACATCCAATAATTAACTCATAAAAGTTTTAAACAATTTTCAAACAGCAATAAAATATTTTAAAATAGCACACATATCAAATACACCCAATAATTAAAACTAATAAGGATAAAAAATTCCCCTGCTCTTCATACCTGAAAACTTTTGATTTCCAGTCACCCTTGGTTTATTGTGGATTAATGAGGCAGCACAAACTTTTTCATACACTATCCTGGCAGGTTCCCATTCTTACAACTGAGGCAAACTCCCATTCACACTCCCTCCCAAAGCAGGCTCCCATCCACACATGTGCACATACACTCAACCCAGGTAGGTTTTCATTCACACACACACACACACAACCCAAGTAAGCTCTCATACACACACTTCAGACAGGCTCCCATTCTCACACACAACTCGGATAGGTCCCTCCTATCACTGGCAGCCCCACAGGGGCCTGCTTTTCTCCTCTGATGCTACTGTTCCTCTATGCCTTGTTGGGAAAAATGCAGGAGTCCATTCTGCTGCTGCTCCTCAGGTGTGGGCTCCCTGTTATTCAAAACTTGCCAGACTGGCACATTTTCTATGCTAATCTCAAGAACAACATAGAAGTGCCAGCCCCATGAGTTTTGAATACCATGGGGCTGGCACACTAAAAGGAGCAACAGAATGGGCTCCTAGTCAGGTCAAGTGCATGGGCATCTTCCTTCTTCAGCCGCCAAAGGGATGGGGTCTACTGGCAGCTCCGCAGCCCTCTTCTATATTCAGCCACCGGTGGGATGGTGTCCACCAGTGGCAGCATGGACTCTTCTCACTAATGCCACCACCCTCCCCCTGGATATGCTGCCCCATGCAATTGCATGGTTTGCACACCTGGTAGTGCTGGACCTGGGGGCTATCCCAGTGTTCTTGGCAACTTAAGGGCTATAAGCCTTCTGTGGATCCTGGATGAGGAAGATCTGTAACCCTGAGTATTTGTGAAGCAACCTTGCTGAACCTATTGATAGCTTTCATATATATTACAAATATTAAGTGGAATATTCTGATCTGGACTGGACTGACTGAGTATTGTGAACTTGCTTTTATATGGTTCGTTAAAATTTAGAACCTGTTATGCCTGTTATGCTATAAATATATCCTGTATTAAATAAGATAATCTGTGTTTCATAGTCTGTGGCTAGCAACCTGACAATATGGGATTGCTATAAACACACACTGCCTTCCCCCACCACTTTAACCTGTTTGTGACACGGCATCTAGCCTGGCCCTCTTTAAAGCCCATAGAGGGAGAGAGCTCTGTGGGCAGAACCCTGCTGGTCACAGTAAGAGGTAGAGTCCAGTTGGGACTCTAAAAAATCAAAGTAGTTTACAGAAGAAATTATATTCAGAATTAAAACAAGCATGATATGCCACATAAACTCAGCAATACAACAGATATATATTGTGGGGTAGCTTAGTAATTTTCAGGCTGGAGACATACTTCACATGGATGCCAACCTCTTTCACAAAAAAATTTCCACTTTGTTATAACAGCATTCAGCATACAATGCTTACCTCCGGCAGTGTACTCACAGCTTCAGCTTATACCAGAGGGTTCAGGAACTGCTTTCTCTTGGAGACACAGGGCCTCCTGTTCCCAACTGGACTCTACCTCTTATGTTACAGTTTTGGCTGCAGTGCAACCGCCTCACCACCAGGGGTCCCTCTAGTGCTGGCTTTCCAGACAGGCCCAGTCCATCTCCTCTGTCCACTCTGTGCTCTGGGTGTGTCCTTATAACCCTGCCTGACAGTTGCCTCGGTGCTTCGGCATCGAGCTCACCTGGGCTCCCTGCTCTAGCCTTGCGCGGCCTTCGGGCCTTTCCTCGCCTTGCCCTACGCGGCCTTCGGGCCTTTCCTTGCCTTGCGCTGCCTTCGGGCCTTCTTCCTCGCTTTTCTTACCTGGCCTACGGGCCTTCTGACCTGCCTTGCCCTGCTTACGGTGTGTGGCCTACGGGCCTTCTGTGTATGTGTGGCCTACGGGCCTTCTGACCTGCCTGCTCTGCTTACGGTGTGTGGCCTACGGGCCTTCTGTGTATGTGTGGCCTACGGGCCTTCTGACATGCCTTGCCCTGCTTACGGTGTGTGGCCTGCGGGCCTTCTGTGTGTGTGTGGCCTACGGGCCTTCTGACCTGCCTTGCCCCGACTACGGTGTGTGGCCTACGGGCCTTCTGTGTGTGTGTGTGGCCTACGGGCCTTCTGACCTGCCTTGCCCTGCTTACTGTGCCCTGATCCAGCCTGAACCTAGACACTGCCTTCTGCCGCCTGCCCTGACCCAGCCTGAACCTAGACACTGCCTTCTGCCGCCTGCCCTGACCCAGCCTGAACCTAGACACTGCCTTCTGCCGCCTGCCCTGACCCAGCCTGGACCCAGACTCTGTTTTTGCCATTTCTGTCTCTCTCAACCTGGAGCCACCCTTCTGGGTGGTGTTCACGACTCCTGACCGGAGCCCAGCCGTAACAGTATGCCGAAGCCATTCACATTGGGAGAGACAGAGAGGACTCAGTATTCAGACGGTGAGTCCTCACGGTTTATTATCTGTACCATTTGTCAAACTCTGAATTATCCTACGTTCCTGAACTGTTTAGCTTGTCAGCTCTCGGACCAGGAGCACTGGATTTGCAGCAACTGTCACAAAAGAAATGTGTCTGTATACCAAGAATGCCTTAATTGCAAGTCTCCCAAACCAGGCTGGTGGAAGTGTCTCTGTCTTCCTTGTCTTTTGCCTCCAGGCAAACCCTGCCCCCGCTGCACAGCTAACGGGCCACCGTCTCCTCATAAAGATTCAGCCAGAGCTATCACACTCTGCCCTGCTTCTGGCTCAGCTAGGAATGTTTTCACCCTGGACAGTTTACTAACAGAAGATTGTAGCATAACTTGTCACAAGACTTTTCACCAAAAAGCAGCTTATACTTCAAGAAAACCAAAAACTTACCTGGCCAAGAGAACTTCTAGGACTTCCGTTCTAGGAGACCAAGCACAAAGACAGATGGAACTCATTAACCCGAGCAGGGCTCTGCTTCCCACAGCTGCTGAACAGCCTGTAACGAGCACCTTCCCTAGACGTCCTAGAACGGCCTGTGCCTTCTCTAACCTGCTCCTCCAGAAACAAAATCAGGAGCTTCAGACTTTGGCTCGAGGTATCAAGCCCTTGGCAGTACAATCTGTGTCTTCCATGTACACTACTTCTAACCTTGCTGCTCTGCCATCTGAGTTTGCTTCATCGCCCCGAGAGGGGTCCGAACCTGCTTCATCACCCCGAGAGGGGCCCCGAACCTGTTTCATCGCCCCGAGAGGGGCCCGAACCTGTTTCATCGCCCCGAGAGGGGTCCGAGCCTGCTTCATCGCCCCGAGAGGGGTCCGAACCTGCTTCAACGCCCCGAGAGGGGTCCGAACCTGCTTCATCACCCCGAGAGGGGCCCGAACCTGCTTCAACGCCCCGAGAGGGGTCCGAGCCTGTTTCATCGCCCCGAGAGGGGTCCGAGCCTGCTTCATCGCCCCGAGAGGGGTCCGAGTCTGCTACAACGACCCGAGAGGGGTCCGAACCTGCTACAACGACCCGAGAGGGGTCCGAACCTGCTACAACGCCCGGAGAGGTGTTCGAGCCTGCTTCAACACCCCGAGAGGGGTCCGAGCCTGCTTCATCGCCCCGAGAGGGGTCCGAGCTTGCTTCATCGCCCCGAGAGGGGTCCGAGCCTGCTACGACACCCCGAGAGGGGTCCGAGCCTGCTTCATCGCCCCGAGAGGGGTCCAAACCTGCTACGATGCCCGGAGAGGGGTCCGAGCCTGCTTCATTGCCCCGAGAGGGGTCCGAGCCTGTTACAACGCCCCGAGAGGGGTCCGAGCCTGCTTCATCGCCCCGAGAGGGGTCCGAGCCTGCTACAACGCCCCGAGAGGGGTCCGAGCCTGCTACAACGCCCCGAGAGGGGTCCAAGCCTACTACAACGCCCGGAGAGGTGTTCCAGCCTGTTACACCGCCCCGAGAGGGGTCCGAGCCTGCTTCATCACCCTGAGAGGGGCCCGAGTCTGCTGCACTACCCCGAGAAGAGCCTGCTGAACCGGTCCTGCTGCCGCCCCCGGAGGGGCTCAAACCGGTACCACTAACAGACTTTCTGACTCAGCCATCTGAGCCTGTTGAATTGCTCCAGCTGTTGTTGCCCTCGGAGGGGCCAGACTTCATCTT
The DNA here is from genome assembly GCF_901001135.1 of Rhinatrema bivittatum. Classification (NCBI taxonomy): domain Eukaryota; kingdom Metazoa; phylum Chordata; class Amphibia; order Gymnophiona; family Rhinatrematidae; genus Rhinatrema; species Rhinatrema bivittatum. The sequence continues at coordinate 627,080,184 of NC_042615.1, read as the reverse complement.
TGAGTACCCCCTGCTAAGATGGGACCCGGGAGGAGGGGGAGGCCTTGAGGAGGGGGTACTGTTACAGTTTTGGCTGCAGTGCAACCGCCTCACCACTAGGGGTCCCTCTAGTGCTGGCTTTCCGGACAGGCCCAGTCCATCTCCTCTGTCCACTCTGTGCTCTGGGTGTGTCCTTATAACCCTGCCTGACAGTTGCCTCGGTGCTTCGGCATCGAGCTCACCTGGGCTCCCTGCTCTAGCCTTGCGCGGCCTTCGGGCCTTTCCTCGCCTTGCCCTGCGCGGCCTTCGGGCCTTTCCTTGCCTTGCCCTGCGCGGCCTTCGGGGCTTTCCTTGCCTTGCGCTGCCTTCGGGCCTTCTTCCTCGCTTTTCTTACCTGGCCTACGGGCCTTCTGACCTGCCTTGCCCTGCTTACGGTGTGTGGCCTACGGGCCTTCTGTGTATGTGTTGCCTACGGGCCTTCTGACCTGCCTGCTCTGCTTACGGTGTGTGGCCTATGGGCCTTCTGTGTATGTGTGGCCTACGGGCCTTCTGACATGCCTTGCCCTGCTTACGGTGTGTGGCCTGCGGGCCTTCTGTGTGTGTGTGGCCTACGGGCCTTCTGACCTGCCTTGCCCCGACTACCGTGTGTGGCCTACGGGCCTTCTGCGTGTGTGTGTGGCCTACGGGCCTTCTGACCTGCCTTGCCCTGCTTACTGTGCCCTGACCCAGCCTGAACCTAGACACTGCCTTCTGCCGCCTGCCCTGACCCAGCCTGAACCTAGACACTGCCTTCTGCCGTCTGCCCTGACCCAGCCTGGACCCAGACTCTGTTTTTGCCATTTCTGTCTCTCTCAACCTGGAGCCACCCTTCTGGGTGGTGTTCACGACTCCTGACCGGAGCCCAGCCGTAACAACAAGTAAGGCTGTTATGGAGATGGAGGCCTTGAGCATGGGAAAGCTCAGAGGGCTTCACATCTGTTGGGAAGCGCTAGGAGAGCAGTTTCACTTACCAGGGGTTTGTGTGTTCTTGGACCACGGCTCGACCCCAGAGGAACTCTGAAGAGGTGCCACAGCAGGTGAGGCATGCCCGAGCATGGGCTTGACAGGAGCAAGGCTGGACTGAAGACAGATGACTGAAGAAATTGACCCTCCTCCGGACCTGCACGCTTCGGGAAGACCATCAACGCAATGGTGGTCTTATGAACAGTCCTCCGACCGTTCCAAGCCCTTTCGGACCTGATGCTGGGTAATGGCAAGAAACGGCAGGCCGGATGGAGGCCAGGGCAGCGAAGACCGGAACATGGAGATTCAGATGAAGACTCAGGAACGAGGTACTTGGATGCATAGACGAGGACTCAGGAACAAGGTACTTGGATGCACAAGATATTCAGAAGACTCAAGCAATGTACTGGGTTGAGACTGCGACGCAGCGCGCCCTACACAGTCCACCCGCTGGACTGGTCGCGGACCACGCTGGACTCGAAGAGCCTCTAGACGAGATGATGGAAGCTGATATTGGAACATGACAAAGATACTGAAGAGGCCTGCACCGGGGCACGCCCTACACAGCCGCCTGTGGCTGATTGTGGACCACCCTGCAACGGAGCAGGTTCAGATTCTTAGGCATGGACGGTGCAGGCACAAGGTATCTGAGGGCGAGCAAAGTTCAAGACAGAGGACCAAGGTACGGCTTGGCTTCAAGCAAGGGATTCAGGACCAAGATACGGCTTGGCTTCAAGCAAGGGATTCCCTCCAGAGGCTTGAGCTGCGGTAGTGAAGAAGGCATTGTACCATGAAGCGCCCTACTCAGCCCACCCGTGGGACTGGTCGAGGACCACGACATGGCACGCCAGGAAAGGTGGTGCTGAGGAACCTGGGGTTCAGGACATTGGGACTGGATCACAGACATCAGGAACAGGAGACAGAGAGCAGGACTGGATCACGTACATCAGGAACAGGAGACGGACATCTGGACTGGATCACGGATATCAGGAATGGATCACGGACATCAGGAATGGATCACAGACTTCAAGATAAGACATGGAGCTCCAACAGGAAACAAGGAACACAGGACCTTGAAGAAGAGCATTATATCTGGGGCATCCAGCTAATGCCACAGATCCACTGCAACTAAACCAAAATGCAGCAGCGTGCATCCTAGTTATTTCGAGTCACTGAGAACACATCTACCCTTCGTTCATTTCACTGGCTTCCTGTTTCATTCCATATACAGTACAAAGTCCTTACTATAATTCATAACTTACTATATAATAAATCTTCAATCTGTTTATGTTCTAGTCTTTTCATTTATCAACCTGGTAGACATCTTTGCTCAAGGAACAAAAATCTCTTCAATGTCCCCACAATTAACTTAGCAAGGCTTGATCTCACCAGAAGGCATGCCTTCTGTCGCTAGTCCCATCATCTGGAATGCCCTACCTGATTCACTCCGGTTAACATCTAATACTAAGGAGTAAAACATATACTTAAAAACCTATCTTTTCACATTAGCTTTTGATACTGCAGTATAGTATTTGTTTTATGGTCATCTGCTACATATATATCAGGTGTGATGTCATTGTTTTTACTTTGATGGTGTGACAAAATTGTCTTATGAACTGAATTTTATTTCTGTTTTATGCTTCGTGTTGCCTGTTTTATTTTATGCATGTAACCTTGTAAACACCTCGATCAAGTCTCCTTGAGGTATCTAAAACCTTATATCGAACTCCATCCGCAGTGCCTAGATTCTAAACTGCCCCCAGACTGCCTCCCTCCTCGACTGCCCCCAACGATATTGTATCATCCTCTGCTGGGAGTGAGGTACACAGTTTCCTGCTTCCGGCATATCCAGCAAGTTATTAGGCCATACAAGGACAGATAGCTTAAAAACCTAAACAGCTACATTCAAACATAGCCGAATAGTTTTAAATTAACCGGCTACATGCAGCTGGATAACTTTAAGCATTTATATTCAAAGGGATTTTTATCACACTGAATATACGGGACAAGTTATCTGGCTAACTGAATATGACTACCCGGCTTATTGAATATGACCCCCCGCCCCCCAGGGCCCCATTGGTTATCATCCTTCCACCAGGTCTCTGAAATGCCTAGTGTCTATATTTGTTTAGTGCCATAAATTCCAACTTTCCAGTCTTATTTCTCAGACTTCTAGCATTCACATACAGATAGTATGTTTATTTGTATTCACAATATTAGCAAGTGAGACAGGCAGTTTGGAGTCATTCATACCTGTGTGCTCTTTATTTAAATCCATCTGGGCTACTTCAACCTTTATCAAAGCCTCTACCTGGATATTCTAGCTTTCTTGTTTTGCTAGTATCTTTTAAAGATACCTCCCACCGAGCCATATGTTTCTGAGTGACTGTCAGCTTTCCCCCATGATCTAGTTTAAAAGCTGCTCTTTTTTTTAAATATTAGCACTAGTAGCCAGGTTCTATTCTGGTTAATATTTGTTTAATGTCTGCTGCTTAGATGTGACAATAAATGTACTGTGTGTGTACACACTGCTTTGTTATTACATATGCTGCCTAGGGCTATGGTGTAAGCAGCATATAACTTCTCAAATAAATACATCCTGTTGGAATAAGCTTCCTCTCTCCCTAGAATATTCCTCAGTTCCTAACAAATCTATAGCCCTCTTACCTGCACCATCATCTCATCCACACATTAAGACTCTGGAGCTCAGCCTGCCTCATATCCTGCAGGTGAAATGGGAAGCATTTGTGAGGATGCAATCCTGGAGATTTATATTTCAATTTCTTACCTAAAGTCTAAATTTATCCTCTTGAGCCTCCCACCTGCATCTTATATTTATTTTTTTATTTATTTTTCACTTTTTTTATACCGATGTTCCTGTAAAAAATACAGATCACACCGGTTTACACTGAACTGAGATGTCGCGATGGAGCGAATTACAAGAAACAGGAGATACAAATAACTGGGAGCAGGAAACTAACATATCTTCCCTATATACGACCCCAAATACAGCCATCTTATGTAACTGATATAGAATTTTTCTCCTTCTCCAGAAATGCCTAACCCTTTCTGGTTCTTCAGGGTTAGTACTGGGTGTGTGCCGTGGTGACATCTATGCCTCCAGGAGAAATACTTACTGTGAGGCAGAAATGACTTCTTTTGCAGTAAGCAAAGATTCTTTACTTGGGAAATTGAGATAGAAAAAACAATTACATGGTCCTGTACAGGTATAATTAGCACAACAGGCAGGAAGAGAGATGGAGACTCAGCTCATTAGCAAAGGTTACATCCAATCTAGAAGCCCTTGAAGCCCCACCATCTACCATACAGGTTCAGGTGATTCCAGCTAGGGAAATGTTAACCCCTTGTTGTCTGAGCTGGAGAATGATCTGGTATCAGTCCTTCAAAGATTCCTTCTCAATGGCTGAACTTCAATCCTTGAGACCCATCCTCTACAGATCACTCTGGCAGTCTTTTGTTGGGAATTCTGTGCTGTGCTCTAATAGAGAGAACTTTATATTTCTCATGCTAATCTCCTTCAGTTCCCAGTCTTACATCTGGGTGGTCTTCTGACATCCTCTCAAGTTGAGAACTCTGGTATACTGTACAAAAGTCTGCAAGCTGGTACACCCTTTGTTGTCCAGGTAGACCTTTGAAATATAGATTCCTTTTTAGGCTCTGCCCCTCAGTGTTGTCTGGATGGACTGGAGTCTTCTTCTTTGTCACAGCTGGTTGCTCTGCAGTCTCATCTGGGCTTCTATCTGTAGCGACATCCAGTTCTGCAGCTCCACCTTGATTTGTACCTGTGGCAATACCTGAATGTTCCGTGGCTCCAACTTGACCTGTATTGGTGGCAACACTCACAAGAACTGCTCAGGGCTTACTGGAGTTATGAAATTCACTGAGGGTGCCTCATCGAAGTGTACACACCAGCTTACTGTCACCTAGTCCTCTAGGTAGCAGGATTCAGTATCCCTAGTCTTGTTTGCTGTAGCCCAACAGCGTGCCTTCTGTGACTTTGTCCACCATTTTGGAAAGCTTTCTATTCAGGGCATGTATGTAAGCTGAATGTCCTCAGATGATGAGAGGTTTTCTAACATCTTATTTTTTTAGTTTGAAAAATAGTGTTTCTTACCCAGATATCTTTTGAAGGCTGGATACATTTAGGCCTGCTCTGAAGCAGGTCTAAAATTATCCAGCTAACTTATCTGGTGACAGTTTAAAATCAGCTACGTTAGCTAGATAACTTAACGCCTCCCTGAAACAACCTCTTATCTGGCTAGAATTTAGCTGGATAATGACTTTGTGCAGTGTGCACTCATTTGCTATTTTTGGTCGCAGGTTCTGCAGATAGTTTGCAGTCATCAATGCCTAGCGCCAGAACTTGTCAGGAAGTTTGACATCTGACTCCTTGCTATTTCCTTCAGCATGTGACTATTCCCTTCAGCTACACTATTCTGATTGAGAGCATCGGGCACTGTGGTCTGATGCTTGATCCCTTGTTTGAGGTATACTTGAATCATTTTGTCCAGGTACTTTCCTTGGTTATTCATACGAATGGTTCCAGGTTGTGCTGAAACTTGTTGCTTCTCATTGCCACAAACTCCTTGAGTTTCTCCAGTGCTTCACTTTTGTCTCAGTAGGACTTTCTGTGCCAGACGTAATCTTCATTGGTCCACACAGATCAGTGTGGATTAGCTCTAGCGGCTAACTTGATTTGTTGTGACTTGCCCCTGGCAGTGGTGCATGTATTACTTTGCTTATCAGATAGCACAGCATGTCAATGTCTCTGTACATGGGAATATGTTTAAATTTGCCATCATTTGTTCAGCAATTCTTATTGCATTTGGGCATCTGTGCCATGTGCATATGCAGTTCTGGTGAGAAGCAGGCTGTAGTGGTACATGGGAGTACAGAATGTGAGTACAGAATGTCCAGAGTTGCATTCTCAGAAATCTACGTGCAGAACCCCAGAGGCAGACCGAGCTCCAGCGTCTCAATGTATGGATGAGACAATAGGGCAAGGAAGAGGGTTTTAGTCTTGCTAGGAACTGAGGAACATTCTGGGGAAAGGGGAACTTCTGCTAATCTGGCCTTCAGAAACTAAACTTCATCTGAGAGTCAAGAGCTCTTTTCACTGGATGCACACATACAACTTCACAGCGATAGGTAGATAATCATTCTGTTTTAGGAGGATAATCATGCTGTTTTAGGAAGATTAATCAAATTTAGTTGTGCTTTATATTAGCTTGCCAATGATCTGCAATACGACTAAAATCAGTTACCAAAATCCGATTCAATTACATATTGATTTAAATGCCTAACTGACTGTATGAAAAAATTCTCTTTATTGGATTAATAATTTATATTTAAAAAATGTTACTGAGATGGGAAGTGTGATTAGTTTCAGCAGTGATTAGTTTCCCAGCATACACAGACACACTCAGAATTAAATGTAGACTTTTAACTACGCACAGAATTACCGGTAATTGAAACACTCAAACTATTTTCCAGCACACAGATACACTGAGAAACCTCAGAGCAGACAGATACCCAAAGAACTATCTATAATCTGCTTTCCAATATAAGGGCTTTGCCTGGAAACCCACAGAATTGGGAGAGTTATAGTAAAGCAAACCCCAATAATCTAATCACAGGCAACAAACACTGTATCCCTAATGCACAGAGATAAAAACCACTAACTCCTTGTAGCCACTGTTATAGTTAAGAATCTTTGAGTTCTAATAATTACTGAGAACTATAGTACAGTTACTGAAAATTAACTCTGCCAAACAGTGTACCAGGTCCGACAGGGCTCTACTGCTGCAATATAGATTATCACTCCCAGTAGAAGAACAATCTTCAAAATAAGTCAATTAGTCATTTACAACAATTCAATTAACCCTGATTTTAGTGACTAATTTTTGTCCTGTTGCTAGTCATTCATTAATGAACATTTCTTAGTTATCAAATTTAAAAAACATATTAAAAAAAAGATACCTAATAAAAAAACTTATAACCCCAATCACACTTAACCACCCTTAGATCTAGAATGCCTACTTTTTAGTCAGTATTGTAAGACTATTAATTCAAATTAAGATGCTGATAAAAGCTCTGCAGCGAGATGGGTGCTATCCAGTGTTTGATTATCTACCTGTTGGTGAGAGGTTGTATGTGTACTGTTGCGCGTCTCGGCTGCGTTAGCACCGTGGCCAGGCCTGTTCACCTCGCATTTCCTTCGACCAGCTCCGGGCACCCCTCCCTCGCAGCCACAGCCAGTTCACGACGTCCTCGGGCTCTCCACTCACCATCCTCCTCGCAGGCCTCACGGCGGAGTTCCCGTCAGGGCTCTGCATCGTCGGTGTCCTCTGCCACGCTCATAGGTGTGCACGCGGCCGACATGCAGCCCTTTAAAGGGCCCCAGGTGGGAAAACCTGTGGGGGCACCTCCTGATGACATCACCTGGTTTCCCTACTTAAGGCGAGGCCCTGTCCCCAGGACCTTGTCTTGGCAATCGAGTCAACACCGTTGGTGTACTAGTTTGCCTTCCTGTTCCAGTGTCTCCTGTTCCAGCGTTTCTTATCCTTCCCAGGTAGTACCTCTTTGGACTGACCTTTGCATCAGCCGCGCACCCTTGCTCGTGGTGGGCACACCTCTCCGCTACCTCTCCGGGAGTGCCTCGGAGGCCCACCTAAGTCCAGGCAGTTCGGGTAACCAAGGGCTCAACCTGCGGAAACCCCAGACTGTTATTGGTGAAGCTCCAGCTAGCCTCTGTCTCCTTGTGTGCTCTGCCTCCTGGTGGAAGGCGCTCCCTGGGTCTGACCAGAGGGCCGTACCAGTCCTGCACCAGGTCAAGGGTCCACCTCCAGCGCAACATGTACACTCCTAGCTCTCAGAGGAGTCCAATCTGAGGTTATGGTGGCAGACCTGAAGGAGCTGAGGCAGACAGAGGCATATAGAAGAGACCTTCAGGGAAATATAAGACTGGTTGGGACTGTTTTTATTAGAGACCTTGCTAAGGAGTTAGCAATCTGTTAGGAATCTGCCAAGGAGTTGGCAATCTGTTAGCGCTCACCCCGTCAGGAGGGCGGAGTGAGCGGTCTGGTAGCGACCAGCTCTTCCCCAGGAAGACCTGCATTTTTTATCCACAAAAAAGGAAACAGAGTAGCTTTATAACTAGAACTTGGGGGAAAGCTGACAGTTGCTCAGCAGTGCATGGTTTGGAGGGAGGTATCTTTTAAGGATGCTGGCAAACCTGTTGCGCTGGAGGTGGACTCTTGGCCTAGTGCAGGATTGGTACGGCCCTCTGGTCGGACCCAGAGAGCGCCTGCCACCAGGAGAAGGAGCACACGAGGAGACAGAGGCTAGCTGGAGCTTCGCCAATAGCAACCCGGGGTTTCCGCAGGTTGAGCCCTTTGGTACCCAAACCGCCTGGACTTAGGTGGGCCTCAGAGGGTCTCCCGGAGAGGTAGCGGAGAGGTGTGCCCACCACGAGCAAGGGTGCGTGGCTGATGCAGAGAGGATGGACCAGACCTGAACTGGAGACACCGGAGACCTCGGGAAGTAACAGTTCAGGAAGGCTCTCTGGGCGGAACAGGCAGCGCCTGTGGGTCTGGTCGGATGAAGGCCATGGGCAGAGTCCAAGCAGGTCAGTCTGGTGGTCACAGAAGGCAAGAAGAGAGTGTCCGAATGAAACACAAGGGTCAAAGCCAGGGTATCCATCCAGAAGTGGTCAGCCAAAGCAAGGGTCAAATCCAAGGTCAGTCCGAGCATAGTCAAGGGAAGTGAGGGTCAGTTCCAGGTGGTAGTCAATGTGGTCAGGCAGGCAGAGGTCAGTTCCAGGCAGCAGTCAACGTGGTCAGTAGGCAGGCAAAGGTCAGGTCCAGGTAGCGGTCAGTCGTAGTCAGACAAGTAGAGGTCAGTACCAAGAATCAGTCCGAAGGGTACTACCAGGGAGCGTGGAGCAGGAACAAGACAGACACAGAGGACTACGGAAACACTGGAACAGGGAGACGCTGGAACACAAGAGACGCTGGAACAAGGTGACGCTGGAAATAAGATCAGGCACAGGAGCAAGGAACAGACAAACTTGAAACACCAAGGTGTCGACCTGATTGCCAAGGCGAGGTTCTGGGGACCGAGAAGATGGAGGACGCGGAGCCCCTATGGGAGCTCCCCTGAGAGGCCTGTGGCATGGAAGAGGCCAAGGACGCCCGGGAAGAGCATCAAGGATGTTGGGAGCTGGCAGCTGCAGCAAGGCCGGAACTGGTGGAGGGCAGCGCGGCCGGGACATGCAACAAAACCAAGTTAGAATGTCCTGACAGACAGGTGGGAGTAAAAGCTGAAAAAACCCAGATGCATTTAAATATCTATTTTTATATCTTTATTAAAATTTGTAAATTGCTTAATATGAATCTAAGCGATGTACAAAAAATAATCATAGAAAATTCAAAATGTACAGATAAAAATGACTCCAGTCTATATCATCTGATAAGCAGGTTGTTGGTGCATATAAAAACAGAAATAAAATACAACTACTTTAAAGTGTCTGCATGCAAATGTCAGAAGTACGAATAATAAGACATGGTGCTATGGGTAGATATAAACATAACAGGCATCTCTGAGACCTGGTGGAAGGAGGATAGATAATGGGACACTGTGATATAAGGGTATAAATTATATCGACATGACAGAGAAAATAAAACTGGCGGAGAGGTGCCACTATATGTTTAGGATGGCATAGAGTGAAGCAGGATAAAAAATTTTTTGTAGCAAACAAACTGCATTCTGGAATCCTTATGAATAGAAATTCCAAGGGTAAAAGGCAATAGTATAGTAGTGGGAATATATTACCGCTCACCTGGCCAGGATGAGAAAACAGACTGCAAAATTCTAACAGAGATTAGACTGGCGACTAAGATGGGCAATAACAACAACAGGAGACTTAAATTTCCTGAATATTGATTGGATATATGTCATATCAGAACATGCAAGTAAGGTAAAGTTCCTAGGTGCCATCAATGACTGCTTCATGCAGCAGTTGGTCATGGAACAGATGAAAGGGGGAACTATTAGATCTGGTGCAAGAGATAAAGGTGGTGGATCCACTTGGCAACAGTAATCATAATGTAATACAATTTGACATAGTCACTGGAGGACAAATACTAAGGAAAATGACTGCAGAAGCATTTATCTATAAAAAGGGAGATTATGATAAAATGAGGAAATTTGAAAAACTGAGAGGAATAATCCAGAAGGTTAAAAAATTGCAGGTAGAATGGACGCTGTTTAATATTATCATACCTGAGGCCCAGACAAAATGTATTCTTTACATTAACAAAGCCAAAAGAAAACTAAACCACTGCCAGCATGGTTTAATAGCAAGGTGAAGGAGGTAAAGTCAAAAGGGCAACATTCAAACAATGGAAAGCACACAGAAATGAGGAAAGCAGGGAAGAGCATAAGCAGTAACAAGTTAAATGTAAAAAAGTAATTAAGAAGGCTAAGCGAATTTGAAAAGAAGTTTGCGGTAGAGAAAGACATGTAATAAAATCTTCTCCAAATACATTTGAAGTAAAATGTCTGTGAAGGAGTCAGTTGGGCCATGGGGTGAAAGGAGCATAGAGGGGTAAAAGAGCTGAAAAATTAAATTAATTATTTGCTTCTCTCTTTACTGAAGTTGGTGCCATACCCACACTAGAAATGTTTTTTGATGGTGATGACTCAAACTAGATGGAAATACTATGAAACTGGAGGATGTAATAACTCAGGTTGACAGACTAAAGATGGTATTCACACCAGAGTTCTGAAGGAACTAAAATATGAAACAGAAGACTTGTTTCTGATGATTTGCAACTTATTTAAAGCAGTCATGGTACCAGAAGACTGGAGGGTGGCCAATTGACAGCAGTCTTTAAAAAGGATTCCAAGGATGATGTGGGAAAACTATAGAAAGGTGAGCCTGACTTTGGTCCTGGGCAATACTGAGCAGTATTTCTCAACATTATCCTCAGGGGTGGAGCAGCCTATTGGGGGAATCAGATATCCTCTGGTGGCAAGAGTAGCAGAATGCATTTTTTGTTGGGAAGGCCTACCAAGCTCTGCCCATATGTCATCCTATATCTTCACTTCCAGCTATATCTCCACCCACTGCCAGTCATTTACTTAATGTTTACAGTTAATGTTATTGTTTCTTACATACATTCTTTGCGTAAATCTGAGAATACTTATTTCATCCCAGACCAATCATTAAAATGCTTAATGCTAGAAAACCAGACATAGTGCTAGAAAAGAAAAGAAAAACAGCATTATTAGTAGAAATATCAGTACTAAGCAATTATTCTGTATTACGTATTGAGAGAGATCATCAAATACTAAGAGATATAATCAGAGACCAAGCAAATCTGACCTACAGATACAGAAATAGTCCCAATTGTTTGAACACCACTCACTTGATTAAAAAATGTCCATGTTCACCTCAATATGCTACCTATGTAAACTTTCCTCAGAGTGGGGTCCCTCCCACTATGGTGTCCCAGGCTAGTGAGGTTAGAGTTAGTAGGGATTAACAATGTTTCCTCAGAGGGGTCACACCTGAAAGCCCTCTTTTGTGCCTCAGTGTAAAGAGGTACAGATGGGTAAAACCCACCCAAGTCAATCTTCCCAGGTAGAGAGGGAAAGCAGAGGCAAATGATTAGGAAAACCTTATATGCAGAGTGAAACTTCTGTAATGAATAATTCTGAGATAAATTACTGGATAGTTTATTGTGCTTATAATTTTTTTGGACAGCCCATGACTGACCACACTCATCCCCAACTCTCTACTCTGTCATTACAGCTAAGATGCCATCCTACCATATTACCAGTGCCTCTTAAACACTCCACAGCAGGAAACCCATCTGATGATATCAGCAACTCAACTATTTAAACCATAGCCATGCTCCACAGCTTTATCACAGCAACAGGTCCTCCTGCAGCCTTGCAGTGCATGTTGCTTCCCATGTGCCTCATTTCCTTGTCTGCCTTGCCAGGTTGTTACCTTGCTGTCTTGTCTTGCTTTTGTCTTGGTCCCCAATGCTTTTGTCTTTGTCTTACTTGTCCATCTCTGCCTTACTCCTGATTCTAACCCTTGCTATGGCATTTACTCTTCTGGACTATGCCTACCCTGACCTCAGCTTGGACCTCAACATGCCTGCCTGCCATTTGTCCCAACCTTGGCTTGGACCCAGATAACATTTGCTCACTGCCTACCCTAACCACTGCCCGAGACTCAACTATGTCTGATTGCTCTTTACATGACTCTTGCCTAAGGAATGGTATAGGTGAAACCTGTGAACCAGTCTTAGTAAGAGTAAGCCAACCTGCTATCAGCATGGACCTAGTAAGTTTACCTGCTAGGCTGCATCAACCATACCACAGCCCAAGGGCTCACATCCAGGAGAGCACTTTAAGTAACTGACAGTAAATAATACAATAATTGATTTAAGATTTTCAATACATATTGGGGTAGATTTTCATAGGTGCGCACGCGTGTCTATGTGCGCACTCTTCCCGGCGCGCGCACACATGGATGCACCAATTTTATAATATACGTGCGCCAGCACGCGCATGTTATAAAATCGTTGGGCCGTGCGCACATGCGCGCCAGATTTTGTAATCTGCGCACGCAAGAGGGGGTAAAGCTCTGCAAATTTGCGCGGTGACATATCACGGCCTTCCCCAGTTCCTTCCCAGTCCGCTCCAATTAAGGAGCGGACTGGGAGGGAACTTCCCTATCCTCTACCCTAACCTCCCTTCCCCTCTCCTCCCCGCCCCCTAATCCTACCCTACCTTACCTTTTTTTTTTGTTCTTCAAGTTGCTGCTCCTCTGGAGCGTGCACTTCCCCGGCACAGCAGCAAATGCCCGCTGTACCGGCGCCTCCAGCCCTAGTCTTCCCCGCCCCCTAGACCACCCCTTTAACTGTGCCCGGCACTTCGGCATATAACACCGTTACACGCATGGCCGGGGCCCCTTTGAAGATGCAATCGTAACCCCTGTTTTTCACATGTGCAACGTTTTGAAAATCTACCCGATTACGAATATCACTTCTCATAAAAGGCTTTTCCTAAAGTATTTAAAAAAATTTAAAACTTAGATATATTTAGCAGCAAAATCATTTAAAATACTATTAACATGTAATGCCCCTTACTGCCAAGCTCTTCTAGTAGAGCATCCCACACCTGCTGCATCCAAGGGATGTGTATAGCATTTCCTGTTCCCCTTGAGCTACTCTTATAGGCCTGGCAGCTGGGACTTCCTGGGGCACTGGTTAATGGCATCACATCCTGGCCAGGTATATGAGGAAATCCTTTGCTACCAGGCAGTCTCAGCAATAGGCCCTCTGCTGTGCTTTGGGTCTGTTCTGCTTATTATTCTGGTCATGTTCCTTCTTTATTTCTGACCATTGCCTGGTTACTGATTCTATCTGTCTGCACACTATGGACTCCTTGCCTAAGTCCTGCTGGTCTCAGAACCCAAAGGCTCAAAATGTGGGGGAGGAAACTGGAACGGGTGAAGCCTAGTGCTTGTTCCTGAGTGAGTGTGGCTGCCTGCTGTTAGTGGGGGCCTAGCTGGTTAGCCAGGCCTCAGCCCAAAGGATTCATGCTCCATGACATAATTAGTTTCTTTTAGAAACTTCCCCTGAATCTAACTAGGAGTCAGATATTATGTTTCTATTTCTCTTTACACTGTTAAGTTTTTCTTTTGAGTTTTTGTTAATTAAACTGATTCTTTGTGGTGGCTTTATTTCATTGCATACCTCCCAATTTTCTAGTTGTGCTTCTCAGATAAGTATTGTATTGGTCTTTTTGAGTCTTCTTGCTCAGTTTGTCTGGTTTCTTTTCCCTCTTATGGTTTGCTCTTTTGTTTAGGTGTTTGGTTTTTTCCTCATCTGCAGTCTTTTTATTTGGCTAGATTAGATGTCTTGCTGTGAAAGTGTGACACTTAGCGATTTTGTGGCTTCTAGGATTTGTTGTCTTCAGTCTTTCTTAGTCACCTGTGTCTGTTATGATTTTGCTACTGTGCAGCCTTATCCTACCTCCCTAATGCCTCCCCACCTGCAGAGACCCTCAGTGAGCCTCATTGCTAGTCTAGTCAAGCTACTCCTCACTATCACACCCAAGTCCCAGCCCTATGTAACCCTTTTGTGTCAGAAGCTCCTTGTCTTCTCACGGCATCACGTCTGGCTCTGTGACCTGATCCTTGCTCTACCTTGTGGTCTATGGGTCTTCTGCCTTGCTTTGTGGTCTATGACCTTCTGCTTTGCTTTGAGGCCCTTGGGTCTATCCTGCTATATTTCTTGTCTTGAGGCTGTCTGAGCTATTCTCTCTTGTATCCTGCCTTGGGGCCTATTCTGTCTGTTTCAAGCCTTGCTGCCTTCGGGATTTTGTTTTCTTAGTTCAATGTCTTGCTTATCTGCCTTGTCTAAGTCCTGCTAGTCTGCCTTGTTGGCCTTGTCCTGCCTGTACCAGAATCTTGTCCTTGCCTTATCTCACCCTTGTCGTCTTGTCTAGTTCCAAGTCCTGCTTAGTATCCTGCTTGCCTTACCTCCAGCCTTGCTGTGCCTACTCGTGTTCCTGTCTGTGTGGACTCACCATTATGAAGTACTGCTGCTGCAGAGATCTACTGGCCCCCAGAACCCAAGGGCTTAACCTGAGGGGGAGGGAGCTGGTTATGCAGAAGAGCAACCCTTGTCTTGTCCTGACTCCTGCCTTGCCGTCCTGTGCCACTCCCCAGGTGGGTTTCCCTGACTCCGGGGCCCGAAACAGTATATTTTCTTCTCTATCCTGGGAGCTCCAGTTATCTACTCGCAAGCTTTTAATTAAAACAATAAGAAACTGTCTACGCTTTCCCTATGTGTCTTATGATTTACTAAAGAGTTCCCTAGTGTATGTTCACATGGCTAGGTGTACTGTGTTCTAAGACAATCTAAAGTTCCTTTCTTTTCAATTGATTATAGGAAACAATTAGTACTAAATACTTTTTCCTCTTCTCTATTACAGCAGTACTGTGTACTCTTCTAATGTGTGGACTGAATCCACTTCAGTGTTATCTATTTCAGTAGCTGTAGAACTGCAGAGTTTTCCCACCTCTCACCATTCAATTTGCCTGAGGGCAGCTTCTATCCTTATGCCATGAAGATAATTAGTGACACGACAATTATTCTATTCAGCGTGGTCCTTTGCAGACTTCTGCTCATTAGTGTTGGATCCCTTTCCAAATCTCCTGTGCTCTGTGTTCCAGTGACTCTCTGCTAGTGAACACCAATTGCAGGCTCGCTGGTGCTGCCACCAAAGATGTTTTGGGTGAAATTTATGGAATAATTATGCTGGCTTACTGAAGGCAGTAGGCTCTTCAGCACATTATCTCCCTTTATGGAGATACTGTACTGTGTTCACTCACAAAAAGATGAAAGAACTCTATTCTTAATTCTGACTTTAGTCACTCTTCAAATTCTCAGCTATAAAGAGATGTTTCCCTATTTCATCATAAGAACATAAGATATGCCATACAGGGTCAGACCAAGAGTCCATCAAGCCCAGCATCCTGTGTCCAACAGTGGCAATTCCAAGTCACAAGTACCTGGCAAGTACCCAAACATTAAACAGATCCCAAACTACTATTCCCTATTGATTAATAGCAGTTTATGGACTTCTCCTCTAGGAACTTATCTAAACCTTTTCAAATCCAGTTTTCTATTTGCCATAACCACATCCTCTGGCAATGAATTACAGAGCTTAACAATGCATTGAATGAAAAATATTTTCTCCGGTTTTAAATGAGCTGCTTGCTAACTTCATGGAGTGCCCCCTAGTCCTATTATCTGAGAGACTAAATAACTGATTTACATTTACCTGTTCAAATCCTTTCATGATTTTGTAGACCTCTATCATATCCCCCCTCAGCCATCTCTTCTCCAATAGGAACAGCCTTTCCTCATAGGGAGCCATTCCATGCCCCTTATTTTGTTTGCCCTTCTCTGCACTTTCAGAGGCATTATATTTTATTTGCCATTCTCTTCATAATAATTCCTAACATTGTTTGCTTTTTTGATGACCATGGCACACTGAGCTGACAATTTCAATGTATTATTCTCTATGATGCCTAGATCTCTTTCCTGGGTAACTCCTAAGATAGAACCTAGCATCGTGTAATTACAGCAAGAGTTATTTTTCCCTATATGCATCACCTTGCACTGAATGACAGCTACTACCCATAATAGTACTCATGGGGGTAACTTGCATGGTGCAGAAATTACTGCCTTTAACAGATTACATGGGGGTGATGACTTACACAATGTGTCAGTTGCTACCATAAGCCACTTGCTGGGCAAACTGGATGGACCATTTGTTCTTTATCTGCTGTCATTGCTATGTTATATTACTAGTTTGGAGGATGCTATTCCAATTCTTGAGGAAAAGCGCAGTTGCTTACCTGTAACTACTCTGTTCTCACTTTCTCCACAAAAGTTGGGACATATCTGACAGAAATTCTCACACACACTCATTAATCTCTATTAATTCCCTCAATCTAAAAGTGTTAAAACTTTTTTTCCCACAACACTGGAAGAACTACTACACAATGCTCCTTCTTACTACTACTACTACTACTACTGTTCCAACTGAAAATGTTTAGTTCTTCCAGAAAATCCTTGCTCTACTGATTTCACTTAAAAAGCACTAGCAGTGCTCCTTGAACACTCACATTCCAGACGTAGCCTTTTTCCACCTTTTCTACAACCTGTTATAGGTGGCTGCCGTTTCTACTTTACGCCTGGATTCACTATTTTGCCCTTCCCAAACAAAATATCACAGCTGTATCTCTTCTCCAAGCAGAACAGCCTTTCCTCAAGACAAAAGAGCGCAGAAGAGGCCTCCACAAAGCATGACTGTAGCTCCCAATGCATGGACCGCCATTGCCTTAAAGGGCCCTGTGGCCCAACATGGCACCCCCGTGAATTTAGCAATAATTCACCAGGAGTCTAATTAGACCCCCCCCCCCTTTCCCCAGCTCAACTCGAGGCCACCAATCAAGGTGGCCCTGCAAAAAATAAAAATAAATAAAGTTGCCTTGCAATGATGCCCCCCTCCCAGCTAACCAGCTCCTTAGTTATCCAAAGTCCTCCTAAATAGTAACTCCTCACCTCCTGCCCCCTCCTTTCCATCAGAAAATTAGGCTGGTAGGGCCCCCCCCCTCAAACTTCCCCCAGCTCCCCAACAGACTAAAAATACCAGTGGTGGCCTAGTGGGGACTGGACCATGGCCATATGGGGGGCAAGGTCTGGTTGGCACCATTTTTTTGCAGAAGATATGCTGATTTATAGATATAGGGGTGTGGGGCGATCTGGAGAAGCCACTAGACCACCACCAGTATTTTTGGTCTGTTCGGGGGGTAGAGGGCCTTACTGGCATACTTTTCTATTTGAAAAGGGGAGCAGAGGTGGGGAGGTTGTATAACTAAGGATCTGGGTGGCAGGCGGAGGTAGGGGGGGGCACGTCATCAGGTGGCAACTTTACCATTTATTTATTTGTGGGGCTGCCTTGATTGGAGGAGGGGGGGCTAATAGGACTCCTGGTGAATTTTTGCTTAATTCTAGGGGGTGCTGTGTTGCCCGCAGGGCCCTTTAAATCTACTATGGGAGCATCAGGACCCACATTAGGGTCTCGGTATTCCCACAGTAGATTAACTTTTTACAAAAAGGTGTAGATAAGATAATGTGGCTAACAAATTTCTGACAGCTGTGTTATTTTATTTACATAAGATTAGGTATGCATGAGCTACTTTGTATGGATTTGCAAATTGTGGGGGGTAGGTGAGAGTGAGGGGATTGATAGGGTACGAGGAGGCAGTGAAGGAGGTGGGGGAAGGGAGAGGGGTCAGAGTGAAGGAGTGAGCAGATTTTGGGGAGGTGTGAGTGAAGGAGATGAGTGGGGGAACTGCTCTTTCTTCTCCCTCCTTTCTCCATCCCTACCCATACCCCTAGCCCCACAAGAAAAAAATGACTTGACAGGCCCAACGTAGTATCATATTATGTTGGGACTGCAGAGCCTTCACTGGTTTTTCTGGACCTCAGACTTCTCTTCTTTCTCTCCTGCCTTCCCTTCAGCCCTGTCCACTTTCTCCACCTATATCCCCATCTCCCTTCTCCTTCAGCTTCCTACCTTTCCCCCTTCTCCTCACTCCTTCTTGCTCTCTCCCTATCTCTTCACCACCCCACATCTTGCCCCATCCCCTCCTCTCCCCCTTTCAGCACCCCACATTTCTACTCCATTTTCACTCCTGTTGCCCCTTGTCCCATCCCACCTCCTCTCCCAGCTCCCACCCCTCTCTTCTTGATCTCCTCTTCATGTCCCTCGCTCCCCTCCTGCCCTCACCCCGACTCACTTCCCAGATAATAATAATAAAGGCTCAGAGACCTCAACATAATACCATATTATGTGGGAACAGCCGAGCCTTTGTTTTTTTTTTTTTCTTGGTTTGGGGAGGGGGGTAGGGTTCTGTGTAAAATAACAGTTCTTACTCTCCACAAGAAAAATGATTGGGGCCTGGTGGAAATACATGTCTGTTTCTAGTGCTTCAGTGTAGCAGTGTTTGCAGAGCCTGACTCCTTGAGGTTACTGTTCTAGTTTGTGTCTGCATATTTCTGTTTTTAATTTGTGATCACTTATTTTGTATTTAAGGGTAATTTTGCATGGGCGACTAAGGCGAGGTATTCTGCTAGCATGTAGTTTCTGTGTAGGGATCTGTAGCAGTCCTGGAGATGTATTGGTGTTATAGAGCCTGGTATAATATTTGCAGTATTGCCTAATCATACGTAGAGTTATTGCTTTTGGAATCTTGTTAGCTAGTGCACATTTGCTAAATATGTGCTGAGTGTTTTCAAAGGCTTTTTGAAAATTGCTACAATATATACTATTGAATTGTCAATAGGTTTTACTCATGTTAAGTGCACTTAGTATGGGTAAACGGGCTTTGGAAAATTATGATAGTATGTTAATTTTCAAAGGAAAATGTAAATCTCTCCTGACATGAGGTTTTTTGTGTTTTTTTTTATTCTTCACATGTTAGTATAATATTTATACAAATGGGGGAGCCGATGGAAAAAAAAAACCAAGCCAATCAACCAGGTGCTGAAATTCAGTGCACAATTTCCTAACGCACAAGCTAATTTTTTAAACTTCAGATGTAGCAAGCTAATGTACTAATGCACTGGGAGTTATAAAATGTGTCCAAACCAGAAAACATGCACAGAGAAAAGACTTAGTGCACAGCAAAACATGATTTATGCACATACAGTAAATCAAATTTTAAGCACAGAAAACATAGTTTATGTGCACAAATCATGCTTTCCATGTACAATTTTGATTTTATGGATGTTGTCTGGAACCACATTGCCCATGTTTTGGAGGCAGTGGAATCTAAAACATGTAAGTAAATGAATAAAGTATGATTTATTGGGTGAGAAGGCAGAGCCAGATGTGAACACTCTTCCTCCTCCTTACCCCAGTGATCCTCCATTCTTAACCCCCACCAGTGTTCAATCCCTAGCCCTGCCCTCTCAGACAGGTCACATCCAGCCCTGGCTCTGCTCCCCTTCAATGCCTCTTTTCCTATATATCCTGCCCCTCCTCCGCAGTTCCACTTCCTCTGCCTAGAAACTGAGCCCTGTTTGCATTAATAGTAATCACATTAATGTAATGTAGGTGCTCAGAGACTTTTTGATCATACTGTGTATTATGTGACAAATGTTAAAGAGAAACCTCTTGTATTTGTGGAACAATTGCTCTAGTTACATAAAATAAATTAGTTCAGATAATGTACAATAGCTATAAGGAACAAGGGACTGCCCACTGGTGCTTGATGGGCAGTGGCAGGCATCAAGCACTGGCAGGTGAAGGACGGCTGACGAGTGAGCACTGGTGGGGGCTGGGGCATCACTGGAGTAAGGAGAAGAGAGAATGTGGCCCAGTCTCTCTACCCTCCTCTTCCTCCCCTCTGCCCTAGTGATCCTGATACTCCAGCCCCAACTTCCACCCCTTCCATGATTCCCCCGGTGCTTATTGCTCCCCCTTGTGGTCAAGGAGCCGCAAATCTCACCTTTCAATCCTTGGTTGTCCTTGAGCCCCTCTCCCTCACCCAATGCTCACTAATCCCCCCTCCCGAGAAAGCTTCTTCTCTACCAAGCTTTCTCTCCCCCTCCCCCTCCAGCTTTTTCTCATGGGCCATTAAGGCGCAGACCTCCTCTTTGAGCTACAATCAGCTGACTGGTGGACAAGGGCAGGCTGGTGTGCACCCCTTGCTTTCCTCAGCCTCCTGGATTTTTTTTGGGGGGGGGGGGGGGATAACATTGAAAAGCATGGCCTGCTCTTTTCCTCCTTGGGAAGAATGGAAGGGAACAGCACTGTATTTTCCACTCACTTGTTTTTTTCCTGCCACCTCCCATTGCCTCACTCACAAACTGCTCCACCTCTGATCATCTCACTTGCACCTCAGTCCCTTCAATTCCCTCACTCACTCTCCTCACACAATCCCACAGCACCTTTGATCCCCTCACTCATCCCCCACACACAATCCACAGCTCCTCTGATCCCCTCATAGGGACGGTCACTTTAAAACAAGGACACGGGCACCTATATATGTGCGGATGTGCAAGCACACATACGCTACAATTGTAAATCATGCGCACAATTGCATATGCAAGATTTAAAATACACCCATCATGCGTATGTTTGCTCCTAATTTTAAGTGGTTACATGAGCTAATGTAGTTTGTATATCGCCCTTAGGAATGTGTTGGCTTTAACCTGCGCAAGTAAGTGGATTTTAAAAACATGTTCTGCTGCCACTTAATCTGAAAAGAAGTGAGAGAAAGGAAAAAAAAGTGTTTGAAATGATTTCACTTAAATTTATTTCACTTTAAAATATGTACCAAACATAGTCACGCCATTATAGATATATTAATGTATCAAAAATCTCAAACCCAAGTTTGCCCCACCTGTGAAAGCAAATAGTGTTACATTTAAGGGATCATTCTGAAGATAGGTCACATGAGTATTAACTGCCAATGGGTCTACTGCTAAGGGCTGGTGATGCGACTGGGAGTTTTGTTTTTAAATAAGGACGCAAACACAGTTTTCTTTTAAATCTATAGAGTGTCTTTGTTTGGCACATATTTAAAGTGAAATAAGATACAAATATTTAGTAAAGGTTTTTTCCCCCCATTCTGTGTCAATGGGAAAAATGCTCAGGAAATGACCCCCTTAATGTACGGGGATAGGGAAATATCGACAGTACTTGAATGTAACCTGCTTTGAAGTGGCTGAAAAAGCAGAAACTAAATCAAATACTTTATTTTTAAAGTGAAGGGCTCCTGCTAGGGCAGGGGCGGATTGGCCTATCGGGGCTTTGGGCAGTCACATGACACTGGTGTTGACTGCAGTGGCCCCATGCCTGCGTGGCCGCTGTGATTAGCACCTGGCCTGCAGCAGCTCTGCTGGTGGAGCAGGAGCCTCCACCGAGGCTCTCTGCTCATTTCTGAGGGTTTTTTTTTTTTTTTTTTTGCTTTTCCTGCAGCTGCAACCGTAGTTCCAGAGGCCTATGCTTCAGTTACTTTGTCTCCGTGGCTCTTTGGGCCTTCATCTTTTTTTTTTTGGTTCTTTCACAGGCAGCATCGCTGACCGCTGTGGGACTACACCCTCCTACTCCGATAGTGGAAAGGCTTCTGCAGTCTTCCCTAACCGACCTTGTCTCTCTTTGCCAAGGGAGGCAGCAAGCAGACATCCCGCTGCTGCTTCACCATGGCTGAACAACTCTCACCAATTTCTGCCGATGGCCCCTTATATTGAGGCTGTAGCAAAAATAACCACACCCCTGCATCAGGAACGCCTATCTCTTCTCACACCAGGGCCATCGGCTTATAACCCTGCCTGCATCCCACCTGACCATCAATGTAAGTATATATATATATTTTTTTACATATTCAGAGGCAGCAGGGGAGAAGAGAGAGTGTGGGAGTGTGCAAGAGAGCTGGCAAGTGTGCGTAGGTGTCAGCTGGTGATCTGTGTTCTGCATGTGTGAAAGAGGTGAGATATTCTGCTAGCACATGTGTGTGTGTGTGTTTTGCAGCAAATGTAAGGGAGCATGTATGTGTATGTATGTGTCACTGGGAACAAGGGAGTATATGTAGGTGTCAGTAGGTGCAACAGTGCAAGTGTGTGTAGGTGTCAGTGGGTGCAAGGCAATATATGTAGGTGTCACTGTGTATGAGGGAGCATGTGTGTGTAGATGTTGTGTGTGAGGGAGTGTGTAGGGGTCAGTGGGTGCGAGGAAGCATGTGTGTAGGTGTCAGTGGGCGCAAGGATGGTGTATGTGTGTATGAGTAGCTGTCAGTTGGCACGAGTAGTGTGGTATATAGGTGGCAGTGGATATGAGGGAGCATGTGTGTGTGTGCAAGTGTCAGTGGGTGCAAAAGAGTGTGTGTTTGTGTGTGTGTACGTGTCCATTGGTGGAAGGGAGCGTGTGTGCATGTAGGTGTCAATGTTCTCTGTGTGTGTGTGTAGGTGTCAGTGGGTGCAAGGGAGTGTTTGTGTGTAGATATCACTGGGTGTGAGGGAGCGTGTGTGTGTGTGTGTGAATGTGTTAGCACGTCAAGGGAGTGTGTGCGTGTCAGCATGTGTGTGAAGGAAGAGAAAATTTGTGTACTCCCTCATTCACACTAATCCAGAACAATCTCAAGGTGACTGAAAAGTATAGAAAGGGGGAATTTTTAAAATCTTATTGCTAGTGTTTTAACATTTTTATTGTTTTTGGGAAATTCTTAAAAGTTGAATATGAGTTTAATTATTGGATGTTAAACATTTTTGTAATATTTATCCTTTTTATTTGTATGGCTTTACTATTGCTGATTTATATTTCTTGATATTTTATGAGGAATGATAATGTTTCTCTTTTTCCACTGTTGCACTACATACAGCTTGTTGCAGTTTCCAATTCAGGTTTTGTCTGCACATTTCTATTTATACTTTATGGTCTCTTTATTCTGTATTTGGTAAGGGTTGATCTGTGTTCTGCATGTGTGAAAGAGGTGAGGTATTCTGCTAGCATGCAATTTCTCTGTAGGGATCTATAGCAGCTTAGCTTGTCCTGGTGTTTTAGGGCCTGGTGTAATATTTGTAGCATTGCCTTTTCATAGGTAGAGTTGTCAGTGTTTGAATGCTGGCTGTTATTGCTGTTTTGGTATTGGAGTTTTATTACATTTTAATTGTAATTCATTTTACCAAAGCTTTCTGAGAGCCAAACCCATAAGAACATAAGAACATGCCATACTGGGTCAGACCAAGGGTCCATCAAGCCCAGCATCCTGTTTCCAACAGTGGCCAATCCAGGCCATAAGAACCTGGCAAGTACCCAAAAACTAAGTCTATTCCATACCACCATGAATTACAATAGTCTTAATGCAATATGGGATCCAAGTGTCTCTTATTTTTTATTTTGAAGGTTTTCTGGTTGGCACCACAGCACTGCATGTAAATATAATGTACAAGCTGTTAGTGATATTTTTACCTCATAAGACTTTACTTTCAATGGCTTTTTAATGTAAAAACTATTATAAATGTATAATTTTGTGTGTGTGTGAGGAGGGAGGGCGGGAATACAAGGTTGTAGCCTTTACCTAAGATGCCTAATACCCTTGCACCAGTCCTGGCTGCAGTGGATCCATATGGGAAAGCAGGGTATTGGAGCTGTTACTTTGGGTTTCTCCGGTCTCGGCCAGGGCTTCATTTTTCTTTTTAAGCCCTAGAGGAACTATAGATTAGTCTGGTCTCCCCTCCCTGGGACCCATAAGAGCAGCAGAATGCGTAGCACTCAGCCAATGGGAATACAGTGGAGTGTGTGTGTGTGTGTGTGTGTGTGTGTGGGGGGGGAGGGGAGGGTAGTTATGGAGAAGTGGAGGCAAGCTAGTCAGAAAAAGGGATGGGGTGAGCCAAGAGGAAGTGTATGTGCAGTTATGGGGAGGCTTCTGTAATCTGGAAGTTCCTCCTGAAAGGGTCAGCTAACTGTGGGTCTCCTGAAGTGGGGGTGCCAAAAAAGGGGCAAGAATGGGAAAAGGAGAGAGCTGTTGCAGGCTGGGGAAGGGCTGGCAGCAAGCAGAAACTTTTTAGATCATAACGTGGTAGTACTGGAGTGGGGGAACTCATTGTGTGAGCATATAAGCAGCAGCACAATGATGGAATGTGTGTCACACTCTCTGTGACACAGAAAAACACCCATACACACATTTCCTATGACACACCCATATATAAGAGTGAGTGAGAGTGGGTGTGTGAGTGTCTTTGTGTCCGAGAGAGAGACCCCCGCACACACCCTCTCTAGGACACAAAATGGGTATCTGAAAGAGTGGTTGTGGGTGTTTGTGTCTGAGAGACCAGGTGTGTGTCTGACACTGGCTGGCAGTCTGGTCATCACATTACTTGGGAACTGCTTCAAAGTGCTGATTGGTTGACAAGAGACTTTAATGCCAAAGCAGGAATCCAAGATATAATTATGAGAGATGTAACTAGACTTGGGGGTGGATGGCAACCAATTACATCCTGGTCTAGGGTGTGCTCTACTACTTAAATATTTAGGGAAAAATGTGAAATTTTTGTTGGAGATTTTATTACTCAGTTCTGCCAGGCTCCAGTCACATGATGTCCCTGTGAAGGGTCAGTTTGGAGTGCTTTTGGGAACTGTTGAAACATGCTGCAAAGAAAACGCATAAGGGAATCAGGCAGATATCCTGTGGGCCGGTTTTGAAAAAAAAATAAATCTCCCTGCAATCGGCCCCTGTTCTAGGGCTAGGAGGCAATATTATAAGAACATAAGAAATTGCCATGCTGGGTCAGACCAAGGGTCCATCAAGCCCAGCATCCTGTTTCCAACAGAGGCCAAAAACCAGTCCACAAGAACCTGGCAATTACCCAAACACTAAGAAGAACCCATGCTACTGATGCAATTAATTCACCAACTCGAGCGTACAAGGGAATCCTTGTGCGGTGGTAATCTTTGTACGGAGGTATTTAATGAGGATAACCGATTTGCAGTTATCCTTTCTTTTACCTCCGTCTATTATTCTTTTTATTAAAGTCAAAAATTATTTTTTATACTCTTTTGTGTGTTTTTTTAAAATCCCTTCTCCCCTGCTGCTTTTCCGTACCCCTGCTAATCATTCGCCATACTTATCAAGGGCATCGCCTGTGTTGTTTTCTCATGGGTACGGAGCCAAATTAACATCCTTTCCAGCACGACGGAGAACTCCAGTGGCCTTCATCCAGGAACTTGCGAGCATTGCATTACATGAAAATTACTTCATGTTCTTAGGGAAATACTACAAACAAATCAAAGGAACAGCTATGGGGGCCACAATGGCCCCTGACCTTGCCAATCTTTACATGTCAGCGTTTGAGGAAAAGTGGATACATCGGAACAACTATGAAGATCATATCAAGTTATGGAGAAGATTTATAGATGACATTTTTGTCATTTGGCAGGGGGAGGAAGAGGAACTCCAGCGATTCATACAGTGGTTAAATACCTGTAATCCACATCTGCAATTTACAAGCCACCATCACAAGAACACCATTTCCTTTCTAGATATTCAAGTTATGCTAACAGAAGGATTTCAGTTTACCATATATCGGAAACCAACAGATAGAAATACACTTTTACATTATTCATCTTTTCATCCTGTTCATCTAAGAAACAACTTACCGGTAGGACAATTCCTCCGATTAAGGAGGTTGTGCTCCACAATCACAGAATTCAAAACACAAGCAGAAGATATGACTAAAAGATTTCTACAGAGAGGGTATCCAGCAGCCATAATAAAAAAAGCATACAAGCGAGCCAGATGGGCCAACAGGGATTTGCTCCTCCAGCCGAAAACAAGTAGTGAAAATGAAAAATTAATTTGTGTATTGCCACATACACCTCAAACTTACATGTTAAAAAAGAGCATTTTGAAATACTGGTCTATATTACAAGTTCATCCGAATTTTCAAGAAAAACCCACGTTCGCTTTAACAAAAGCGCAAAACCTCAAGGACTTGATAGTTCACTCGAATTTACTTCCTGAAGCTATACAAACGCAAGAGACACGAAGAGGTCAAGAAACATGTGGGAAATGCAGTGCATGCCAGTTCATGCATGTAGGCACTGAGTTGAACATACCGGGACGGAGAAAATACACCTACAAAGGTCATTACACATGTGGATCTACTAGAGTGATATATGCGCTGTGGTGCATTTGCCATAAAGTGTACATTGGCAAAACAATGCGGAAGGTCAAAAATAGGATTCAAGAACATGTCAGCCGATTGAGACATCAAACCGAAGGTGCACCTTTAACTGACCACTGGCAGCAAATGGGACATCCACCGGAAGAGTTCAAAGTGGCAGTACTATTTCAATTACAGGAACATCCAAGGGGAGGTGATCTCAACAGCAAACTCATACAGATGGAACAGAAGTTCATATACACGTGGGACACTGTGACTCCCAACGGACTCAATCGAGAAATAGATTGGACAGTGTACTGACATCCATCATCATTGGTGAAGAACAGGGTGAATACTACCATTAAGGAGAACATCATCAATAATCATGTCCATGCAAGAAATTACAAACTTGACTATCGTTTAATAGCAATTTGAATTCACAACAACAGTGGGTTTTTAGGTTTCCATTAGGTTAGCAGTAACACTAATATTTTAGTTTTCCATTAGGTTAGCAGCAACACTAAAAAATTGAAGAATTTCTGGATCATAGTATGATCATAAGGCACCATGAGTCTAGAGCTCTGTATAACAGTAATACTGAAGCAAAACACTGGGCAGGTCAGCCGCCAAAAATAAAATCGCGATCATCATTCACATTCATAAATATCAATTAAGTGTTGATAATAAGGAGAAGCATTTTTTGACAATAGTCCAGACACTAGCAGGCTTACAGTTCCCTGTCAGGTCCGACATATAAAAAACTTTGAGTAGAGAGCATTAAGATCAAAAACGGAACACTTTTAAGAGAGTATAAAATCAATAATGGATTGGTACATCAATGTGGCTCATATGATCTGCTCGAGACACCTAGTATGGGATCCGATTCACGCATTAAGAAAAGAAGAATGCGAACAGCTAATCTACAGATAGGCGCGGCTTCATTGCCCCGCCTGGGAAACGCCCACCAGTATTGACAGCGGGCGCGGCGTAAGCGCCCCGCCCGAGGAACGCCTATCAACACCTAATGAGTCAGAAACAGTGTGAGCGGACGTGGTAAGCACAAGTTCACTACCAGATCCGCTTTACACAAGGCGGAAATTAGCTGCTGATTTGTAGTAGTTCTCCATCAGGTCCTCTTAAGTCGTTTACATGAAACTATGCAAAACCCTTGAAATTAACACCAGTTATACATGGTTATAAGTTAACACATTACACAACATGTTGCTCAGACGGTCATTCGTTCAGTAGTATAATTTTAAGGGCTCAGCATCGTATATGAGAGTTTGAATAGAATTTAAACATTTAACAGTATACACCTGAGATAGCCTCGTTCTGGCCAGAGAGGGCGGTGGATTTTTCAGGCAGGCATATAAGAACAGTTAGAATAGAGCAGACGCCCAGCCAAGCACAGAAGGCGTCGCACGAGAGACAGCAGAAACTTTTGACAAGTAAGTTTTTCAAGACAAGGTGGGTAAATATCTGAAAGCAATGAATCAATATGACACAAAGTTTTCATGTTCAATCAAATATTTGTATTTATCAAAGGACTTTAGAATGCTGTGAACCCCACATAGGACACGGCACACTCTCCCACAGTCCCTGAAGCAGGCATCCGTGCCGAAACATGGCCCGTGTCGGACGAGCAGCTCCGTACCCATGAGAAAACAACACAGGCGATGCCCTTGATAAGTATGGCGAATGATTAGCAGGGGTACGGAAAGGACGAGCAGCTCCGTACCCATGAGAAAACAACACAGGCGATGCCCTTGATAAGTATGGCGAATGATTAGCAGGGGTACGGAAAAGCAGCAGGGGAGAAGGGATTTTAAAAAAACACACAAAAGAGTATAAAAAATAATTTTTGACTTTAATAAAAAGAATAATAGACGGAGGTAAAAGAAAGGATAACTGCAAATCGGTTATCCTCATTAAATACCTCCGTACAAAGATTACCACCGCACAAGGATTCCCTTGTACGCTCGAGTTGGTGAATTGTTGAAAAGGGAAAGAGGTTGGTTAGTGACTACTGATGCAATTAATAGCAGTGGCTATTCCCTAAGTATAATTGATTAATAGCCATTAATGGACTTCTCCTCCAAGAACTTATCCAAACCTTTTTTGAACCCAGCTACACTAACTGCACTAACTACCTTCTCTGGCAACAAATTCCAGAGCTTTATTGTGCGTTGAGTGAAAAAGAATTTTCTCTCAGTCTTAAATGTGTTACTTGCTAACTTCATGGAGTGCCCCCTAGTCCTTCTATTATTCGAAAGTGTAAATAACCGATTCACATCTACTCGTTCAAGACCTCTCCTATCCCATTACATGTGCAAGTAATTTAGCAGCCTTGGTCTTTTCTCCAGCAGGGTGCGAGCCGGCCGGTCCTCGAACTCTTCTTCCCTCGCCTCACCACCTCCGAGCACATGACGTCACAGAGCCGGGTAGGTCGTTCCGCTTACCGTCAGACGTTCCGCTTTCAAGATCGGACTGTAGGCGGCGCGACTCTGGCTCGCGCGGAGCACTGCTGCCGCCGCTGGTCGTGCAAAGGGTTTGGGGCGGCACTGATGGAGCAGCTGCAACAGCAAGCTCGTAATTGTAGTGTGTATGTGCGCGCATGCACTGGAAAGTGACGCTCGCTGGGGCTGTCTGCGGAATCTCGCTGCGAGCATTGCTCTCTGTCTCTCTCTCTCCGAGCAGCCAGCTGGCGGACCGGCGCTGGCCCCATAACCGCGCGGTGCCCGTCCCTTTGCTTCACTCCCTATCTCGCCCCAGGATCATCGCTGTGATAAGTCTTCACGACCTCTACCCTACCCGCCCCCTCCGTCAGTAACAGACCACTAAAATTGCCGCCCGCGAGGGGCACCGCTGGCCACTTCCTGCTTGGGGAGAGAAGACCTTGGCTGGCTCTTGGCTTGTTTTTTCGGTCGTTCCCAGCGAAGGACGAGACGGGAGAGGAGAGGCTGCTCGCTGGGTTTTCGCCTCCCTGCCCTGGAAGTTGAGCCGAGGCCAGTTCCTGGGCTTGAAGTCCCCCGTGTTGTTGGTTTCTCCTTGCATTTTGGTCGGATCTTTTGTGCCCCCCCCCCCCCGTATCGCAGCGTTGCCGCCGAGCCCATTGTTTCTTTGGCCACTTGTTTCCCGGCTGGCCGCTCCTCCTCCGTGGAAGTTTGCCGGCCCGCGGCTGCTAGGCTTTCGGGCAGCGGCGGCGGGGCAGGTAGGGGGCGCCTCTCCGCAGCGGGGGGAGACGATGAAACTGAGCCGGCAGTTCACGGTCATCGGCAGCGCCATCTTCTGCGTGGTGATCTTTTCCCTGTACCTAATGCTTGACCGGGGACATCTGGACCAGCCGCAGGGCCCCCGGCGGGATGGCGCCTTCCACAAGGTGAGAGAAGCGGAGCCCGCCCGCCGCCGCGCTGTCCGCACGCAGGGACGGGCGAATGCGTTTCTACTTGCGGGGGAACTTTTGTTTGTTTTTGAACCGGGGGTGGGAGGGATCTGTTCTGAAAAAGAGGGAGCTAGCGGGCAGGAATCCGGCAAAGTTCCCGGGAATAGGAAGCGGGGCGTTTGCCTCCTGGGGTTTTCACGTTCACAGTTCGCCAGAATTGATTGAGATATATTTAGTTCTGTGTTGGATATTTTTTTTTTAACTTTTTTATTTTTAAGAAGAGCTTATAAGAAGTTGTTGCTCTTGGTTTTCTCTCCGTGCAGCTGGGGAGTTCAGTTCAAGGAAACGAAAGCGGGCGCAGCGGCTGCGGAAGCGCTCTGCTCGCTGTCCGTTTGACAGTTGTAAGCCACGGGAGGTCTCTTACTGAACAAAGTCAAACATCCACACGCACGCGACGGTGGCGGTTACTCTGCCTCGCGGTTACTTCTGAGCCCTTATTTCCCAAAGCTTAGAAGGAGGGCTGAGCACAGAGCACCCCCCCCCCCCCCCCCCCCCGCCTGTCAGTGCAGCGAGCTGTGTGTGTGGCGCCGGGTTGAAAGCTCTCGCGCAAGGAGCAACCTTTTTCTCTTTCTGCTCGCCAGGAGTTGGAAAAACCGATCGGGAGAGAATGTAGCAAGATGTGTGACGATAAGAGAGGCATAGGTGGTTTTTTTTTTTTTTTTTTTTTGCTTCGAGATATTTGAAGCTAACAAAGTTGAAAGTGGGTTGGAACAAGTTTTTTTTCCCAGCAAGCTCCCACGACAAAAATCAGCGTAGTACTTTTTTTCTGCTTGGGGTCCGTTTTATTTCTGTGGAAAGATAAACCTTTTTGAGTGCGCCTGTCTACCAGTATATTGATTTGCATTAGTATTTTTCCTGGTGCAGTTTCACACAGTAGTTTCATTAGTAACATACTACAACCAAACTTTTGAGTACTACATAAGCTGCTGATAAATGGGGTAATTTTTTTGTTTGTTCTAAAGATCACGCAAACAAAGGCTTACACAATGCTGAATGGCTTTAAGAAGCTTATTAAAAATAATCTTGATTACAATCTAACACCCTAAGGGGCCGATGCAATTAAAATGCTCAGAAAGTGGGCGCTGAGTGTTCAGCGCCCACTTTCCTAAAGTGCCCTTAGGCACCTCTCCTGGGGGCTCCATGCTATATTCTAGTTAGGGTCAAGGAGGCACTAGGGTCGCTTGCGTTCTCCTAGCGCCTCCTTGACAGCGTGCTCCCGGGAGAGGCTGGCTGCCCATGGCCATCCACCTACCAGTTAAGAAAACGGACGCTGAATTTATTGGCATCCGTTTTTCCTAACCGGCGCACAGCCAAGGGTTTGGAAAACAGACGCTGGTTAATAGTGCGTCCATTTCCTGAACCTGATTGCCTGCACTTTTTTAAAAACTTAAAAAAAAAATTGTTTTTGTTCCTCCCAACTTAATATCCCTACAATATTAAGTCAGAGGATGTACAGAAAAGCAGTGAGTGAGTGAGTAATAGCCTCATCAACATGCATTTGCATGTGATGAGCGCTATTAGTTTCGCCTTGCGTTGTGGAGGCGCTAAGGGGATTAGGTTGCTCCTACCCAACCTGTGTCCAACTGTGGGTTAAACATTGTGCTTGGCTGAGTGAATTGTATTACATTGGCCCTTAACACAGAACATTTTGATTCAAATTAGACATTCAAGTTTGTGTTTACTGGAGTAAGCACAAAAGCACAAGATGGTAAGGTCATTGGGAGGAACTTGAAGATATGGTGAAAACTATATATTTTTTTTTATAGTTTTCGTGGTATTAAACTATGTACAGCTGCTTAGTGCTAACTGCTCTTGTGAAGTTTTTTTTTTTTGTAACTTTTTCATTCTGTTTCCTTAGATGCTAGTAATGATTGTAATGACACTTCCATTATTAGAATTTAGAATCATAGAATATGTTGGTAAATAGGTCTTATGGTCCTTATCTTGTCTGCCCAAATTACTTCCTGGTGCAATGTCATAGACTCTCCAGTAAATCTTTGGGTTTCTCCTCACTCTTTCGTAGTTAGGGATTTTCAGTGCTTATCCTGGTTTCCTTGAATTTTCTTACTATGAGCCCCATGTAATGTGGTTTTGAGGATAATGTCTCCAAATGGGTTAATTTTGCACATCTTACCCTGGCTTATGAGAGGTTCATTCCTGAAACTGATCTTGCTCTCAAATTTACTGCTAATGCTTGCATTGGGCCAAAGAGAGCTTTCTTTTGGAGTTCATGGTGTTATATGCAAGGAGGATAACTTTCAGCTGTGTGGGCATACATGTAGGCATATGCCAGCTCGTGCCAGTGGATGTGCGCATGTTATAAAAGTGGCTGTACGCACGTACACGTATGAACAATGTTATATGGATGGGTGCATGTGTGTGCAAATACTGGCTCTATCGTGTCACTGGAGGTATTTTAAAATGCTGGCTGACTTTTTCCCAGTTAACAGATCGGGTTTCCTAACTCTCCTCTTTTTATCCTCTCTTTAATTTTTACCCTTGAAACCTTGCTGACTCGTCTAGTTTTTTATATTTTAATACTTACCTGCTGTCTATAGCAGAAGTAAAGTTACCGGGTAGGGGATCCCGGCGCGTACTTAGGTGCGTAAATAGTTACATGAACATTTCAGTGTAACTTCCTGGAATGCCCATGTCCCACCCATGCTCCGTCCAGACCATGCCCCACCCCTTTTGAAAACTTTATTTGTGCGCATACCAGATGTGTGTACTTGCGCGCTTTTTAAAATCCGTGTGGTGTGTGCCGGCCCGAGACACGCACATATCAATCGGCTTTGGTGTACATAGAACTTTTAGAAATGTTGCCTATAAGATTTTAAATGTTTCCCTGGCCTGATCAAGAATTTCCAGCCACAATTTCTGTATCGTTCTGCCATATTTCTTGGCCTCAGATTTTATCATTTGATACTTGAAGATCTTTTCTCACTCAACTCACTCAATACAGACCACAGAGTAGTCTTGGTACTGACCCTTGTATCAGCAATGCTGTCCTTGTTCTTTTCATCTTTTTCCACAATATTTAATTTCCTTGCATTTAGTTTATCTGCTGGTATAGGAATGTCTACAGTACTTTTTGTCTAATTTCAAGCTGCCGTGTAGCCTTTGTAAACAGAAAACAAAATGACTGTGCTAAAAATGCAAACTTTAATTTACCTTTCAAATTCTTTTGGCAAAAGAATTATCTTCAATACTATGCCTTTAAAATTTGTAGTCATAGCTTCCTCTTAAGTGACTGTTCAAAAGCTGTGGTGCACATCCAATCGTGTATCAACTTTCCCTCTTCCTTTCATAGAAATGAGGAGGTCAGTTCATGAAATCTCGCACATGGGTCATTTGATTATGCTCATCACCAAACTGATTAATGCAGAGTTTTTTTGGAAAAGGAAAAAGCTCTTCATTGTACATACATCATTGTTCTAGATCTTTAGTGGCTTTGAAACTCCCCTCTGTTTTCATTCAGTGAGATTGCCAGCCATTTCTTTTTTTTTGTGTGTGTCTCAGGAGATCCTAAAAAGGAGATCCTTTTGTCCACCCCTCCTCCACCCCAAAGCTTTTTTGTATAAAATTCCCCTAGGTTGAACTAGTTAGGTTTATGGCACCCTTTGACATTTATTTTTCTTTCTTAGCTGATTTGCTGAACCAATTAGCAATTTTTTTTTCAGTACAGCCAGGCACTCACATTTTTCTATTTCTTGAAGGAGGAACTTTCCTTTGAATTTTGCCTTGAATTTCCTCAGCAAGAAGGTCAGTGGCTCCAGGTTCTCTCTGTAGACAATGTTTATTACTGACCATCTCAAGGTTTGTTTTAAATATCTGAGATAAGGCCATGATGCTTCTGGCTATGATAACTGCACAAAGTTGTCTCCCAGAATGGTTTGGGTCTTGAACAAGCTTCAAAACTTTCTTGCCAGTGAGTTAAAGTACAGCTCCATACTTGTAGAGAAGGCTTGACTTGAGGACCATGGAGCCACACCAACCACTAGTGGTCAGGCTGCACCAAGGAGGCCCTCAACCCATTGGATTCTTCAGACCAAGGATAGGCCCACATGTTGAGAGAAATTTCACTCTGAGTACTTGAGAATGAAGCTGAAGAAAGTTGGCAGTGAATCGCAAGCAGAGGCATGGAAGCTTTTTTGCATCTTTTTGATATTTAGTACTTGTTCTCTAGTTCAGTGGTTCTCAACCTTTTTTTGGCCGGGACACAGCTGACAGATGGTTCTCACGATGCGTGACACCCTGAACATGTGACCATCATGGGGCTAAATGTAAACATGCACTCTGCATCCACAGGAATCCCCTCAACCCCCAGCAATGAGTGCAGAGCAGATCTAGGGCATTACCCTGCACACCTCGCCATACAAAAAAGATATTCTGGTTCTGATGACAACTCAATAAAAGCAAAATAAACTCCCTTTACTATCAGGCACAATAGCCTTCCTTATGAAAAGACAGTAATTTACCGCTAATGCGTATCCTATTGAGAAACAAAACAAATAAGATTGATACAAATGCCTACATGCTAGTAAAATACCTCACCTCTGTCACACACCCAGAACTGACCTTCACCAAGTACAGAAAAAACACAAATTATAAATATGGAGACAAACTGGAATGGAAAACCAAAAAGCAACTCTACATGTAGTGTGAACCTGGAGAAATGGAAAGAGAAATATAGCACCTAACAGACTCTCAGGATTTGCAATAATGCACACAAACTAACTCACACAAAGTTACACCTATATTATGGAACACACTCAAACAGTAACAATCCTATCTAAGAAATACAACTATTAAACCAGGCCCTAAACACTAAAACATTTCCTATTGGGAAAACAGAATAAGCCAAGCTGCTATAGAACCCTACACAGAAATTTAATTGTAAAGCTATACTAAACATGTTACAAAACAGCTGCTGCACAGAATAATATCCAACAATTAAAAACTCATAAAAATTAACATGTCCAAATATCAAAATATTTCAAAACAGCAGACATTGCATAATACTCAGTAATTAAAATGGCAGTCAGTCAAGAAAAATAAATTTAAAAAGCTACCTTTACTTACCCTCTCCAGCAACTCTCCTACTCCTTTCCCTTCCAGGCCAATAGCACTCACCAGAAGCAGCAAGAGCTGCTGAAGCTCTGTCCTCACAGTCCTCTTCCTTAGTGCCCACAACCAGTTTCTCTCTCTCTCTCTCTCTCTCATTCTCTTGGTCTTTCACACCATTCATCTTCTTGATCAGTGTCTCTCTGTCACACCCATGCTCTCTTACATACAAGTTCTCAATCACACACAAATGCTCTCGCACCGGTTCTCACCCTGGCACCCACTCACACCAGCTCTCACCAAAAACGAATTCTTCCTTCACTGCAGGGATGGGCTCCAGTTCCATCGCGGCTTTACTCTGGCAGGCCTTCTTTTTTTCTCCACCACGGGGATGGGCTCCCCTGGTGGCCTTGCTTGGTCGGGGTCGGGTTTTCCTTTTCGCCGCCGCGGGGATGAGCTCCATGGCGGCCTTGCTTGGTCGGAGTCAGGTTTTCCTCTTGCTGCCACGGGGATGGGCTCCCTGGCGGCCTTGCTTGGTCGGGGTCGGGTTTTCCTCTTGCTGCCATGGGGATGGGCTCCCTGGCGGCCTTTCTTCGTCGGGGATGGGTTTTCCTCTTCGCTGCCACAGGGATGGGGCTCCCTGGCAGCCTTGCCTCGTCAGGGTTTGACACTGCCATTCCTCCCACCCAACCCCCGGGCTATGCGATGCCTGCCTCACCAGCCAATCAAAGGCTTCCTCCCTTCTTCCTACTTCCACTGGCAGGTAGAAGGGAGGAGGCTTTCGATTGGTCTGCGCGGGGGCAGGCAGAATGAAGGAGGCTTCCCACTGGGCAGTGGGGGTCGGAAGAAAAAAGGCTTCCAATTGGCCTGCGGGGCCTGGAAAAAGGGAGAAGGAAAGTACAACGGGGCAGTGGGACACCGGGAGATGTGACACACCAGTTGAGAAGCCCTGCTCTAGGTAGCAGTATTATAAATTGTTTGCAATTTAATTATATATTTTTAAAGGCAATCTATGATAAAGTGAATTGCAATAATTGAGACTGGCTATAACCATGGCAGCATCATCTAAGAAACATAATGTCTGTAAATGGTGGAGTTGGAGCTGGAAAAAAGTACCCTTGGCTACTGAATCTGAGTTTCAAAATTTAATAGAGAATCCAAGAGTACTCCAAGATTGTGGACTTGGTTCTTAATTGGGAGAACAGTAACCTCCAAGCACAGGGAGCCGGAATAGAAGTAGACTAAATAATTTTCCCATTCCAAAACTTCAAATTTTGTCAGATTAAGACCTAATTTATTGGTTTTTGTCCAAATATTAAGTCTCCACACAGGTAGACAGTTCACAGTTTATAGATGGCCTCAGCCCAGTTAGGAGAGACTGGTAAGTCAGTTATCTGTTTAAATAGTGTGTTTAATCCCAAAATAGCTGCAAATCTTCTTGATCTGCTGAACATAGTAAAGTATTTTAGCAGAGAAAATTTTAGAGCATCAGGGAGAGAATAGGTAATTGGGGAATGCTAAAAATAGGAGGGCCTCATTCAGACAGAGCACTTCCTACTATTCCTTGTGGTTTTTTTTTCTGTTAGAAAAGAACAGAACTAGTATAGGGCTACTCCCTCATTCTCTACACTTTGTAATTGATAAAGCAAAATGGTATGATCTGTGGTGTTGAACACAGATGAAAAGTCCAATAGAATTATCTAACTATTGTTACTTTTTTTTTTTTATTTCAAACTATTTTATTGAATCTATACAATATAATAAAAACCAAAAAAGTTACAATAGGAAAGAAAACAAGATATAGTAAAAGCATACTATCAATAATACAAAAGAAAACAATAAAAGTAAAATGACATCTCCCATGAAAAAAAAAAGAGGAAATACCCCCAACATCATGAATTTAGTTGGATAAATTAAGATGAAACCATGTCCAGCTTCAAATCAGAAACTAAGGAACAAAAACATAGAATTAGCAACACATAATGAAATCATAAGTTCAAGGTAAAATATACCCTTATCATCCCATCTTATTGATTGTAAGAAAGGTTTCCAAATTTTTGCAACATTACATGATGGGTTAACTATTCTCCAAGGGCAAGCAGGATGGTAGTGCTCACACATGGGGTGAAATCATCCGATGGAGCCGGCACGGAACTTTGATCTCAAAGAATTTAGAACTTTCAAACATGTCCTACTGAACATCTATACAATATAACCGGTTTGATTTGTATCCAATGCAAGAAGATCGGTATATAAAAGCGAAAAATAAATAAATAAACAAACATGTGCAGCTGTAGTCATCAACCTGCTCCCTAGGCAGAGTCCCTCAGTCTCCCCCCCCCCCCCCCCCTCCCTGGAGGAGCCATGTGGTTGCAGGAGCCATGTACTCACAGTATTCAGCTTTGCTCTCTTCCTCTACAGTCTCTGTAAGTGATTTTTGTTCTAGAGCTGCATCCATTTTCTTTCCTTTACCTTATGGTAGTTTTTCCTTTTCCTCTCTTCTCTGTCTGCCAGCAGCATGGCCGGTCTTAGTCACTGTGCAGTCTGGCGGAGTCTATTTCTTCCTTGCTCTGTCTGTTTTCGTACTTTTTGTCCAGTGCTGGTAGGACTGAGTGCAGTCCGTGGGTGACCTGTATAGGCCCCTGAGCCTGGGGACTCACCTGAATTCTACCCAGGCGGTTGTTACATGTCGTTTTACTGATTGGTCGGCATAGATGGCGGTAACAGTGAAGAGATCGAGGACCATACCGTTCCGGAGAGGGGGAGGGGGGGGGGGGGAGAGCTCATTTCTCTCATTCAAAGGAACTAGTCTCCATAGGCAGGAGCCCTCTATGATGTAGCCTCCCCTCCTGCTTGCCAGTGATGGCAGTGCAGTCTCCCTGGGAGAGAGGGTGAGCAGGAGCCTGGGCAAGCAGCTTGCTGCCGCATCTTCAGTGCCTTGCCCAGTAACAATTGTATATGCACGTCTGTGACCAGCGCACTGTTAATCTGATGCATCGATGTCAGGAGCTTGTCGGGGACCAGGACTGCCATTAAACGCCATGGTCACCCTTGACACCGTCAAAGTGCCGGGGCGCCCTCAATGTCATCAGGGTGAAAGTACGCCCTCGATGCTGTAAGAGCCTTCCGTAGCGTAGGCATTTGTGGACTTGAGGCATCAGAGTCTTCGAGTGCCTGGAGATTCGAGATGGAGGATCCATCCATTCCATGTATGTCCTTTTGTATAATATATTATCTTGATCTGTCTGCTTCCTATTTACCTGTATTTATGTATGGTTTACTGTTACTGTATTTGTTATTACTTATTATTGCTGATTTGTTATCCATTTATTTACAACATTTAGTAAACTAAATTTTGCTTTACCAGATTGTGTGTAGAGCGTTCTATGACTTAATATAAAATATAACCCCATACAGCCACCGTGTACAGGAGTTCTCAGGCCCCAGTTGGGTTTTTGGTTGTTTTCTAACACCAAAGGAAACTGCGGTCTTCATCCAAGAGTCGTCTTTTTTTTTTTTTTTTACTTTTCTAGGCTTTTTCCTGAACCCAGAAGGTTCTAGGCCTACTTTATTGTCAGGGTTACTGATCCAAAACCCTGCTTGTAATATTTTCCATAATGCGGAGTATGTTTCTGCTTGTACTCTCATCACTCCTCTGCCTTAGGCACCCCTGCTACACAAGGGTTTTGTGTCTGTCATTTCTATGGTTTTTCTTTGTACAACCCAAGTCTTATCCAGCCTGGACCCCTTGTGGGTCAACTGCCTCACAGTAGAAGGGAGACGGGTAGTGCTTCTGCACTGCGGTTTCCCACTTTGTCGTGCTCGGACAGCCTATAGCTAGGGAATTGCCCATGTGTGAGGACTACCATCCTGCTTGTCCTCTGAGAACACCTGTAACAGGTAAACAACTCAGCTTTCCATGGCATAAATATGCCAGAGATTTTGGAACCATAGAGGCAAAGAAGGTAGAGATTATAAATTCCAATGTAGGACAATAAGATGCCTTGCCACCACTACACATGAACAGATAGTCGGGTGTCTTATAGTAATCAACACATTACACTGCTAAATTTATAACTAAATGCCATTACACGTTCTGGGGAATTTTTACTTTAGTAATCTTATACATTTATGGAATAATTTCAGACTAGAAATTCATAATGGGGCCCCCTCATCTAATATGAAATAACTCTCCTCACATTTTCTCCAGCAGAAAGGATCCATTTTAAAACCTATACTGTAATAGTAGCAATTAGGGATGCGCATTTGTCCAGGACGAATTAGGCATTTTCAACGAAATGGCCTAATTTGTCCTGGTTCAGCCACCCCGAAAAATGAAGCGGATTTTCCAGAAATTTCGAGGGTAGTGTGCACTAACGGGAGTTAGAGTGCACTAACCCCGAAATTCAGGGCGGCCGAAAAAAAATCAGCCTGAACTGCGGGAAAACGAAATTTTCTGCGGTGGGCCGATAATGAAGGCCAAAAAGTTCGTCCGAATCAAATCTCTAGTAGCAATGAAAAAAAAATAATTTACCCATCATTCTGATTAGACACTAAAAATTAATTTTATTCATCCCATTCTTTCTCAGACAAATTATAACCAAAATCATTTTCCCAAATTCTCTTAAGGTTATCAAAAATCTTAGAATCATCATTTAATATTTAAATATTTATATTTAATTTTATACACAGTTAAGATCATTTTCAAAAATGGTAAGACTTCTACCATCAAGTGATTTCACTGGCACATCATTTAATTTGCAAAAAAGAGAAAAACAGTTTATGAATGTGAAACTTCTCATGAATAGCATGCAAAGAAAGAAGGCATGAGCCATCAAAAAGTTGACCACCTACTGGAAAATTTAGCTTTGAAAAATAATCTGAAGAATCAGGATTATTCCATAATGGAGAAAGTCAAGAGAGAAAAGATAACATCCAAAAAATGAACATATACGGTAATTGGATGAGATACTCTAGGTAGGTTTCTCACCTTGTGTGCCCAAAGAAGCATAGCAAACTCTTCACTGTTTATCAATATAGTCATTCAGCCAGAAAACAATGCTCTTCAACACACTGCCTAGTAATACAACTTAGTCTGGAAGTCCAAGTCCAGCTTTATCCCTCTGACCTGCTATAACCCAAAATATAACTCTAGGTTTTTTACCTTGCCAAATAAATCCAGAAACTAATTTTCTAAGTTCCTGGAAAAAGAGACCATACTGGGAAGCATATTAAACAAAAATATAAACTTCAGGAGGAAATTCATTTTAATGGCAAATCTCCGAAACCAAGAAATAGGAAAAGGAGACCTAAATTGCAGATCACGCCTAACTTTTATTAAATACAGGCTCATAACTTAACTCATAGTTTTTCCAGTTGGCTTGGTATTTCAAAGGGCCCTTCCTCCACATGAAAGGAAAAACACCTGCAATTCTCTTAGGTATCTTTGGACTAACTGTTTCCAAGGATTTCAGCTTTGCACTCATTCACTTTATAGTCTGAAATCGTGTTAATCCGGGGTTTCTTAAATAACAATTTAGGCAGTCTTCTTTCAAGTAAAGAACTTTTATTATTGAGAAGAGTAAAAGGAAAAACTACAAAAGCCTTGTTAAAAAGCAAACAAAAGTATGAAGGAGTTCTGGAGTGTACTGGAATCTAGTACTGCTTGCTGCCTGCAAAGTAACAGAAAAAGATGCCAGTCAAATGTTTCCCTGTTGAGCACAGCTTTATACCGTTATCACTCTCACGCCAGTATTCCACCTTGTCCATATATAGTATTACTTCCCGTTCTTTCTTTGTTCTGTATTCCTGCTTCTTGAGACATGCTCATCACAATGCTTGATATGTACGTGTTACTTATCATATCTAGATAGAATCTCTTGATGTGATTGGGGTTAAAAGGTCTCTGATCCATGCATAGGGAAAGGTAGGAAATAGTAAAGGTACTGTAAAAATAATTAAAATCAAAGGCTTTTCGTACAAGGTGGTTTCCTGAGACCTTTGAACTGCATCTGGGTCTTATTCTTCATTCCCCTCTTGAAACCTCGCATGCAGTGCACTCAGGTTTCACCACACCTTTTTTTTTTTTTTCTTGCCACTGTACACATCCCAGGTGAGAAGCCCCTGTCTTGCCAAAAACTTTGATGGCCTCTAAAATAACTGGCCGAGTTTGATAGGGATTAGTAACTTAGAGGAGAACATCATAAGTAAGCAACGCTATCACATTATCGCTTCCATCAGCCCCTGTGATACCGGAGTAGTTTGGATGCTGAGGAATCTGTGCAGCCAGGGGTTCCATCGTAAAAGCAAACAAAAGAGCGAGGGGGGCAAACTTGTTTTGTTCTCCTGTGTAACCTGAAACTCTGAGACACCATACCATTCATTCAGCATCCAAAGAAATCAGCAAAGCATAGTCCTGCTTAATTCTAGCATGATGTATCAAATCCAAATTGCATCTGACATTATCCACCCCTTCCCTACCTTTTTATGAAACCCACCTGATCTTTACTAATTATTAAGGGTAATAGTTGCTCCATTCTGGAAGCTAAAATTTTAGCTAAAATCTTGTCATAATTCAGCAGAGAACTTGGTCTATAAGAACTGCAATTGGCAGGGTCTTTGTCTATCTTGTATTATAACAGGAACAAGCCATTAAGCCCGTTAAAACGGGCAAGAAATTTGTTTAGAAACATGTAATGGAAGAGTCGAAGAAGTCAATTGGAGTGAATGTTTATTAATGTTTATAGGACACTTTTATATACTATGTTCTTTGTGTAAACAGAATTAGACCCTTGAATCAATTTACCTTGTTCAGATGTCTCTTTAACTAATACTTTGACATCTTAAGCTTTTCTAACTCTTGAAAATGCCACATAGAGCTGTCCATGGCTAAAGACTGGGTTTGGTAGGTAGATTCCAACCTTGTTAAACGTTTGACCTTGTGACATATTAATTGTCATGACAAATGCTAAGTTTACAGGAAACTGACGTCTTTGAAGTTGAAATGGCAATCCAGAATCTGTAATCAGATCTATTCTTGGAATGAATACTGTGTCACATTCTGCACTGCCAGATAGGATTTTTGCTATTATTAAGTTGGGTTTTAAATCAACCATAATCAATCGTGTTCCATTACATAAACCTCTATTAGTATTTAGGTTTCTAAGCAGCATAATGATTGCTGCCTTCTTAAGTTTCAAACTGAGGGGCTGTACCGGATGGATATAAGGTGTTCAGAAATTCAGCTGGATAGTCACTAACATCGTCGCCATCTTCACTTATTAGGCTGTCAGAACTTAGATACGTTTTTTCTTCTCCTTCCAGCTTACTTAAAACTTGTATATTAATTTCATTTACATCTTCATTTTTTGGTGATAAAATAGCTATTTTAGAATATGCTTCAACATGTTTGCATACCACTGTAGACCCAAATATATCGGAAATAATATCCTCAGCATCGAAGATGGAATTTCGATAATATTTTCAGTAAGGCCAACATTATTTGTTAATTCACCCTTACCAAGTTTAAGAAGCCATTCACTGTAAGTGAAGTCTGTAGACCTCATATTGTTTTACAGTTTCAATTGCTGAAAATTATGCCAATTTCTATTAAACTTCAGGGAAGCCTGAACTACTTCTGATGAATCACCTCCAGGTATTACAGGTAAACATTGTCTAAAGTCAACACCCATTAATAGTTTTCCTCCAAAAGGAAGACTTGCATCATGTGTTATTTCCCTCAGCAAACGGTCAACACAATCAAGTGCTAACCCAGGAGTCATGGTTGTTTCATCCCAAATGATTAATACTAAATCACTAATAGTTTTTGCATCTTTGGAGCTCATTTTGATACTTGATACAGATGTTTCATTAAGTTTTAAAGGTAGTTTAAACTGAGAGTGGTAGGTTCTTCCATATTTCAAAAGATTAGCTGCAATTCCTGTAGATGCTATGGGCAGTACAACTTGTGCATGACCTCTAATATAACTTAGTAAAGTTCTATATAAATGGGTTTTTCCTGTTCCACCAGGACCATCTAAAAAGAAACATTTAATTTGTTGTGTGGTAGAATTCATAGCAGTTTTTATTGCATCAAAAGCTTGTTTTTGTTCAGGGTTTAAACTTGCTTCCAATTCTTCAGATAGTTGTCTCTCAAGTTGCACATTAATTCCATCATTAAACTGAATCGGCAGTTCTGCCAATGGTATTTGTAGGCAAAAGTCATTGCATCTTTTTTCCATGTGCCATCAAAACATCTTCTATATCTCTTAATGCATAAGATTCACAGAGGTTGCACTCATGGGACAGGAAATGACCATGTTTTTTACAGAAGTCATCAATTAAACTTGTTTTATGATTATTCCATAAACTGGACATGTCAGTGAGCCCACTGTAAATACAAATGTAGGCAAATAAATCCCTTAAATTTCTGGGCATAGCAGCACCTGCAGCATCAACTAATGTATCATCCTAAACATTTTCATCGGTTGTCAAACCTTGTGCTTTAGCAGCCTGAAAGTATGTTTTGTACTGAACTTCATTAACGGTTTTTAGAAATTCAAAAGACGTTGCTCCCGGGACATGTAGTAGTATCAATCTTAAGAAATAACTTTCAGTATCACTGATGCTTACGGGATACGTTCTTCCAATTGTTTTTCCAAATCCAGCTTTTCTAGGTAGCCATTTGCGGTCTTTTTGACTGAATACAAAGTGTTCTGGGATCTCAGTGTATTTGTACACACGTGCTGCATCATTTTCTTGATTCATGTTAAACCATGCAGTTAAAGTGGTATCCTTATCTTCCTGAAGAGCTCTGGAAACACTTTGTAAATCAGGTCGATATAGAACAGTTTGTTCACCTTTTGAGATGAATTGCTAGTCTCATTATTGAGTGGCTTTGCTGATGCATGTCAAATCGAAATATTCTCCACATAGCTTCAGGAGGGCTGACATAGCGAGAATCAAAATAAGTTTGTACTTCATCGACTTTAAAATTCACAT
This sequence comes from Rhinatrema bivittatum, assembly GCF_901001135.1. Classification (NCBI taxonomy): domain Eukaryota; kingdom Metazoa; phylum Chordata; class Amphibia; order Gymnophiona; family Rhinatrematidae; genus Rhinatrema; species Rhinatrema bivittatum. Next base: position 627,036,405 of record NC_042615.1, on the reverse strand, counting down.
TGGCGCAATCATTTCCTTTAAATGCATATTTGAACAAATATTTAACACTTTTTTAAAAGAAGCACAAATTTCAACATTAATGTGACAATTGTAACGAAGCGATAAGTAAGGATTGTAAGGAACAACCCAACTATTATCAATTCAATGTTTACCAAGTGCTACAGGATCTAGTTTTCTTCTCCGATAAGTTGGATATCCATCCTCATTTGTAGCTGTTTAATTTTGAAACTTCTTTGGAAAACCTTTAGAACACTTTCCATCAACTAAGCATGGGGAATTTGGATTTCTTCCATCACATGGTCCATGTATCATATTTGTTTTTATAATTTGGTGCAATGTAGGTTGTAAGTCAGCATCTGGAAGTTCTGCGGAAACAATTTGATCAATTGTGACTACATCTTTTGGTTTGTCACTAAGAGCTAAGGTGAAGATCATATGTGCATGTGGGAGCCCTCGTTTTTGAAACTCAATTACCTGAACATATGCGTTTACTTTTCCAAATACTTCATCCTTTACAATTTCTTCCATAAGTTCTTTAAGTTTAAGTTTAAAAACCCATTCAACCAAGTCTGGTCTATTTCCAGGTGCTTCACCACTTGCCATATTTTCGGTAATTTCTTTCCATTTTGGATTACATATCATTGTAATAAAAAGGTCTGGTTTACCATGTTTCATTGTGATCGCCATTGCATCTTGGTAACATTGTTGCATATTTCTGGGGCTACCGGTAAAACTTGATGGCAAAATAACCCGTGTTCCAGCATTTTGGGCTTCACAGTCGTCTGCAATATGGTGTAACTCATTACGCTTTTCTGCTCTGAGCTCTTTTTGCTTGCTTCTTACGAAGCTGAGGTCATTGCTTTCAGCTTTAACATAAGCATCAACAATGTATTGTTGTGTCAACCTTCCTGCTCTTAGAAAAGGATTAAAATTGTCCCTAATTTGCAAATAATAGGAATAATATTGTTTAAGGGATATTTGCCTTGAGCTTGTTGCTCTCACATTGTGTAAAGCTAAGCCAATACCCCAGCTTTGTTCACCGTTTGGAAATAAAAGGGGATAACAAAGAGCATCCAAATTTCTGTCTCTATAGTCCACTCGATTTGTTCCATGTACACTTTCATCAGGTCTCAAATGAACCAATAAATCTGTCAATCGGGGGTTCTCTATCAGGGCTGACAAACACCATAGCAACCTCATTGCAACGTTGTGGATTGTATCATCTAGGATCTGAAGCCCTGTTTTGTAAAATTCTCATACATATATTGGAAGTGTTAATATCATTACCATGTAGTTATATCTGTTCTTTTTCAACCTCATGCATCATTTTGTACGCTCGGGCCAAGGGATTAGATCCAATAATATCAGCTAACTTTTCCATTATATGTCGTTTGCAAGTCTTGTTTGCAGGATTATTCATCCTTTCATTATTTGCAAGTGACTCATCTAAAATATATAACTGAACATATTGTGGATGAAGGGTTCCTGAAAGATGATACATTTGGCCATGTATTTTAAAGCAATATGGCCCAAAACCTTTGGGGACATTAATCTTTGCTCCAACTGACACACAGGCTAATGCACTATTGTAAGATCTTATATTTTGCAATCTGGATCTTGTCCACTAATCAGGTTAATAATGTAATCATTTGTAGTTATACCTGGCAAAACAATAGCTCCTTTATTGCAACAGACATTAAACTTTTTGTTGCTTGGGAGTTCATTTTTAAAGTGTTTTACATTACAGTGTTAACAGATGTTGTTGATATTACCAAGGTTGCTAATCTTTATATTATTTTCCGTAAACTCTTCTAATCTTCGTAAACCTTTCTTTCTAGATATTTCAAGGTCAAGTAATCGATTTTGAATCCTTGAGTTTTGACATCTTTGTCTTTCTGCAGCCCTTTGTTCTTCCTTCCGATTCACTCTTAAAATGCGAAGTCTTTCCAGCTCTGTATTTCTTTCTTCTTGAGATCTATTTTGACATCTGATTCTTTTGCTTTCAGCTTTCTTCCTTTTAAACTGAAAATCATGGGCAGCACGCTCATTTGCCGCCATTTCTCGTTTTCTACGTGGCATATTTTTTCAGAATACATTTTTTTCAGAATCAATTAGGCACTGGGCCAATATTCAGTCAAATACCCAGTGGCCTGTTTCATACATGTAGGTACTTTGTTACCTGGAGTGTATATTCAGCATTAAGCAATTAGGCAGTGTAGCAACTTTCAGTCAAGTAGCCAGTGGGCTATGTTAAATATGTCTCTTTCCTTTCTTGCCTGGTAGCTATAATCAGCTGTCACCAAGATTTCTGCATAACAAATTAGGCAGTGTGGCAACTTTCAGTCACTTAGCCAGTGGGCTTTCCTTAAAACGTCTGACTGCTTTATATTCAGCACTAACCAACTTTAGACAGAAATTGACAAACTGTGGACGTCAGTCAGCATTTGGTACTTCACTGAGAGTTCCTTTCCCCACACACTTTTTAAGCAAGGCGTTCTTAAATGTACTGTCAGGAAGTCAGTCAGCATTCAGTACTTCACTGACAGCTGCTCTCTCCAAACACAGTTTAAGCGGGACGTTGGTGAAGGCACTGTGGTCTGCACATGCGCAGCACCTGGCTGACAGCTCCTCTCTCCAAACATCAATGCAGCGTGCTAGATTTTTGTTTCCTCTCAGCTGAAAAGTTTGCTGAGCTCTTGCCAGACCTTGCAAATTTCCTAGGTCTGTTGTGTGTTTGACACTGATGACAACACTCCGTTCCCCACCCCCCCAGCACCGGAGTGTGGGGGGGGGGGGAACGGAGTGTTGTCAGTCTCAAATACACAACAGATCTGAGAAATTTGCGTTCCTCCCTCCCTGTGTACTGTGCTTTTACTTGACGATCCAGACATCTCTATTACCTCCCCCCCTTCCACGGCGGCAGAGGGAGGGACTCAAGCTGCGGAAAACAGGTCATTGTACTTGCCATTCACGTTCGGTTCTCAGGGGAGGGGCTGGGGTTTGGACGTTTACAAAGTACAGTATTGCTCTAAGCTTACCTGAGATGACAAAAGCCGCAGTGCCTGTGATACAGTGTGCAAGACGCCGGCTGCTTGCTGGCCATTAACCTGCAGATCTCCAGGGGTCTCCCTCTCTCGTGTGCGCGCGCGTGACTCTCCGCACCCCTCACCCGGCTCAATTTCCTCCGGGCACCGTGCGCGCGTGACTCCCCGCAGCCTTCACCCGGCTCCATTTCTTCCCGGTGCCGCTCCGCTGTGACTGACGTGCTCAGGCCGACGTGCTCTCGCATCCGTGCATGCGCAGCATCGCAGCTCGAGCCGCACTCTACTGCACATTTGCGGGCCGTCAGTCAGAGCCCATTTATAAGGTAGGTAGAGGCCAACAGAGAGAATCAAGCAAGGGAGCCCCCATTTAGAATACCTTTTATATAGTGCTGCTCATTTAGAAGCAAAAGCATCTGGTATCCGGTAAAATCTGAGAGAACCTATTTTTACCAGGACTCTTGCAGTTCCAAACCAGATATCTGCGTCTCTAGGCTTTTAAAAGCAATTTCCCTGTACGTACCAGGATCAGTCCAGACGGTGGGTTATGTCCCCCGTCCAGCAGATGGAGTCAGACCAGAGCTCGAAGGTGTCACCATATAGCCCAGTACACCCTCTGCTGGAGCTCTGACTCCAGCAGATGAGAGTTGAGGGACCCAGTTGCTCCCCCAGTGTGACAGGCTTTTAACATTTCTCCTTTTCCTTTTTACTTGTTCCTGTCAGCTTTCTTTTAAACATTTTGGATCACTAAAGTTAACTAAAAAGAAAAAAAAAAAGCTCAATTTTTTGAGGAGGTGTGTTTATTATTGTACTGCCTCTTTCTCTCTACCGTACATCTCTCCTTCGGTTTGGGGGTAAGTGTAAGATTTGTTTCTCTCACAGGTTTTCTCACCGCCGTCGGAGTGCTCCGTGGATGCCGGTGGTGCCGGTCTCTCCACGCGGCTTTGAGGGCCCCGCGGTCCAATAGCTCTCCCTCGCGCTGCTTGCTCCGGTGGGAGACGGCCACCCCTCCCCGACGTCTCGGGATCTCCGGCGGGTTGTGCAGGCCGTCCTGGGCCCCCCTGCGGCACTCCTCCGCTCCTCAGGCCCCCCCCCCCCCCCCGAGGCGTGTCTCTTCCGGCAATCTGATGTCGCGGCTGTCGATGTGCGCTGCCTGCGGCGAGCCGGGGGTGCAGTTTTCAAGAGAGGGGGTGTGTGAACGGTGTCTCCCGGACGGGGAAGACACCTCGCGGTCAGCAGACGCGTCTTCGAGCCTCCCCTCTCCTCAGCCAGGGCGGCGCGGGCCGGCCACGTCGCCGCCAGTGGTGGGAATGGCGGCCATTTTAGGAGTGCAACCTGAGGTGTTCAGGCCCTCAGCAGGAGAAGGGATCTCCCGAGAGACTTCTCAGCCTATTTTGCCCCCGGAGGGGATTCTGCCCGATCGGGGCCCCCAGGAGGGTCCCTCCTCCGGGGCTCCAAGCAGTTCATCGTTTTTCTCTCCGGAGTTCATTTTATTGATGCACAATGCATATCTTCAGGGACGGGGGGGCCCGGGGGGGTTTCTCTCGGGGGCCCCCGTCCCCCAAGATCCCTAGGATTTCTGCTCCTGTTCTGCAGGACCTCCCTGGGTCTGCTTCGGTGGCCCCGGCCTTGCCACCCCGGTGCACCACGAGGGCGGCTTCGCCGTCAGGGGATGACCCCCCCGGACCCTCCCGGAATCGCACGTGGACGGTCAGTCGGAGGGGGACGATCCATGTGCCTTGCAAATTTTTCAGAGGGAAGAACTAGATGAGCTCATTCACCATATCATTCAGGAGCTGGACCTTGATCCGCCGCCGGACCCTCCGGCCCCCGTGGCGCCGGCTGTTGCTACGTCCTCGCGTAAAGGGGATCCTGTTCTTGCTGCGCTCCGACCTAGGGCGAAGGCTTTCCCCATACATGAGTCTTTCCTTCAGCTCCTCACCAGGGAGTGGGACACCCCCGAGGCCTCCTTGAAGGTCACCCGGGCCATGGAGAAGCTGTATCCGCTTCTGGAGGATTTTTTGGATCTCATCAGAGTTCCCAAAGTGGATTCAGCAGTTTCAGCGGTGACTAAGAGAACGACTATCCCAGTCAAGGGCGGCACGGCCTTGCGGGATACACAGGATCGCAAACTGGAGGGTTTCCTCAAGCGTGTCTTTGAAGTCTCCGCTCTAGGGATGCGTGCTGTAATGTGCAGCTCGCTGGCTCAGCGGGCCAGTCTGCTCTGGGTGCAACAGCTCCTCACGTCTCAGGATCTGCCCCCCGAAGAGGCTGCCCTGGCGGACCTCCTGGAGTCGGCCATAGCGTACGGGGCGGACGCTCTGTACGACCTCTTTAGAGTGATGGCGAGGTCCATGGTCTCGGTGGTTGCAGCTCGGCGGCTCCTGTGGCTCCGTAACTGGGCGGCGGATGCTTCCTCCAAGTCGAGCCTCGGCTACCTCCCGTTCAGTGGCAAGTTCCTGTTTGGGGAGGACCTGGATCAGATCATCAAGTCTCTGGGGGAAAATTCGGTTCATCGGCTTCCGGAAGATAGGCAGCGTTCCTTCAGATCTTTTCCCTCAGGCAGAACCAGAGCCAGGGCGCAGCGGCGTTACAGGTCTTTCCGACAGCCTGGTTCTTGGCCAACACCGTCCAGGGCCCAGCCCTGGTCGCGTTCCTTTCGTGGGCGTAAGCCCACGCGAGACGGTTCGGGGCAGGGGAATCCGCCCACAAAATCCACACAATGATGCCAGAGTAGCCCACTCCTCCACGCCCCGCATTGGGGGACGACTCACGCAATTCCACGAGGAGTGGGTAAACATCTCCACAGATCAGTGGCTACTGGACACCATAAGAGATGGCTATGCTTTGGAATTTGTCCGCCCGTCGAGGGACAGGTTCCTCTTCTCCCCCTGTGGTTCCGAGCTCAAGAGGATGGCCGTTCAACAAACTCTAGACCAGTTACAGGACATCGGGGCCATAGTTCCGGTCCCCTACGGCGAGGTGGGCTTGGGACATTATTCCATTTACTTCGTCGTACCAAAGAAAGATGGTTCTTTCCGGCCTATCCTGGATTTGAAGGAGGTAAACCGGTCCCTGAGGGTCAGTCGCTTCTGCATGGAAACCCTTCGATCGGTGATTGCCGCGGTGCACAAAGGGGAGTTCCTTGCTTCCCTGGTCCTGACGGAAGCGTACCTGCACATCCCCATTCTTCCGGCTCACCAGCGGTACCTCCGTTTCAAGATCCTCGGCCAGCATTTTCAATTCAGGGCTTTACCCTTCGGCTTGGCGACCGCTCCTCGGACCTTCACCAAGATCATGGTCATTGTGGCAGCGGCCCTTCGCAAGGAAGGAGTCCTAGTACATCCCTATCTGGATGACTGGCTGATTCGCGCGAAGTCCTTCTCACACGGGCAGGCTTTAGTGGACAGAGTCGTCCAAGTTCTCCGATCCCTGGGCTGGGTGGTGAACCTCCTCAAGAGTTCCCTAGTGCCTTCGCAACGCTTGGACTTCTTGGGAGCGAGTTTCGACACACAGCGGGGCATGGTGTTCTTACGCCTGGACAAGGCCCAATCCTTTAGGGAGCATGTGCTTCAGTTTGCGGCTCTGACGGAGCTCACCGCCTGGAATTATCTTCAGCTCCTGGGAGTGATGGCCTCCACCATCGACATGGTACCCTGGGCGTTTGCGCACCTGCGACCATTGCAGGCGTCTCTTCTGTCCCGTTGGAAACCAGTCTCGCAGGAGTATCAGGTGATTCTTCCCCCTCCCACCGACTGCCAGGGAAAGTCTAGATTGGTGGCTGGTTCCGGCGCACCTGGCTCGCGGAGTTTCGCTCGAGGTGCCCAATTGGGTGGTGGTGACCACCGATGCCAGCCTCGTGGGATGGGGTGCCATCTGCGAACGAAGCGCCACGCAGGGGACATGGACGCCAGCGGAGGCGAAGTGGCCGATCAATCGCCTAGAAACAAGGGCCATGCGCCTAGCCCTTCAGCGTTTTCTTCCCCTGGTTCAGCACAGAGAGGTAAGGATTCTCTCCGACAACGCAACCACGGTGGCCTACATCAATCAACAAGGGGGAACAAGGAGAAAACATGTCTCCCTCGAGTCAACGCTCCTGATGGAGTGGGCAGAAAATCATCTCGTTCGAATCGCGGTCTCCCACATCGCCGGGGTGGACAACATTCAGGCGGACTACCTGAGTCGTCAACAGCTGGATCCCGGGGAATGGGCGCTCTCCGACGGGGCGATGCATCTTCTCGTCCGCCGTTGGGGGCCCCCGTGCCTGGATCTGATGGCGACCCCCCCCCTCAACGGCAAGGCGCCGCGCTTTTTCAGTCGAAGGAGGGAACGCGGCGCGGAGGGGGTGGATGCCCTAGTCCTACCATGGCCGTCAGATCGGCTGCTCTATGTTTTTCCGCCTTGGCCCCTGGTGGGAAAGGTCCTTTGCAGAATAGAGCACCATCGAGGTCCCGTGATTCTCGTGGCCCCGGAGTGGCCCCATCTGCCATGGCTCGCGGATCTTCTGCAGATGACGGTGGACGGGCCACTGCGTCTGGGTCATCTCCCGCATCTGCTGCACCAGGGTCCGGTATTTTTCGAGCAGGCAGAACTCTTCTGTCTTGCAGCCTGGCTTTTGAACGGCACCGCCTCCGTCGCAGGGGCTACCCGGAGGCAGTGATCTCAACCATGCTGCGGTCCCGTAAGCCCTTCACCTCAGTTGCCTATGTCCGAGTCTGGAAGGTCTTCGAAGTTTGGTGTTCCAATCAAAGGACTCGACCCACGGAGGCGACTGTTCCAATGATTCTCCAGTTTCTACAGGATGGCCTGGATAAGGGCCTCGCCTATAATTCTCTCCGGGTCCAGGTGGCAGCCCTGAACGCCCTGGTGCAGAAGGACAGCGCTCTCCCCCTTCAGCTGGATATCGCACGCTTTCTCAAGGGGGTCAAACACCTACGACCACCAGTCAGGATCCCTTTTCCTTCCTGGAGCCTTAACCTGGTCCTACGGATGTTGTCGGGCTCACCTTTTGAACCACTTAGCGGGGCTACCATTAAGGACCTGACTCTCAAGACGGTTTTTCTCGTAGCCATCTCTTCCGCTCGCCGCATCTCGGAACTGCAAGCTTTATCCTGCAGGGAACCGTACCTTCGATTCTCGGACTCGGGAGTTTCCCTACGCACGGTACCTTCCTTCATACCGAAGGTGGTGTCGTCCTTTCATTTGAATCAGACGGTGGAACTCCCGGCGTTTGCTCCAGAGGAATCACGGTCTCTCCGTCTTCTGGACATCAAGCGTTCCCTGCTCCATTACCTGGAGGTTACGAATGACTTCCGGGTCTCCGATCACTTGTTTGTGCTCTGGTCTGGTCCGAAGAAAGGATCACCGGCCTCGAAGACGACCATTGCGCGCTGGATAAAAGACGCCATTTCAGCTGCTTATATTGCAGCGGGTCGGAGCCCGCCGCGGGGTCTTTCAGCACACTCTACGCGCTCGCAGGCGGCATCCTGGGCGGAGTCGCGTTCCGTCTCTTCGCAGGAAATTTGTCGTGCGGCAACGTGGAAGTCGTTGCACACCTTCTCCAGACATTATCGGCTACACTTGGCACCGGACACCTCGGGACACTTTGGTGATCAGGTACTCCGAGCAGGTCTCTCAGGAACCCTCCCGAATTAGGGAAGCTTTGGTACATCCCACCGTCTGGACTGATCCTGGTACGTACAGGGAAAAGAAAATTATTCCTTACCTGCTAATTTTCGTTCCTGTAGTACCATGGATCAGTCCAGACGCCCACCACTCTGGGATTTTGGCTTCTGCTCGGGTTCTTGCGTGTAGCTGTCATCCTGTCTTTCTGTATTTTCTCTGTTTCTGCAATGCTTCCTTATTGTTGTTCACAGCTCCTCACAAGTTGGCTGTTTGTAGCCTCGTTGGCTGGTTCTAGTTATATATGTTTTTCTGTTCCTTCATATTAAGGATTTTGATCCAAAATGTTTTTGCTCGTTCTTGGGCTTTGCTATTCGTGATACTGAGCTCCAGCAGAGGGTGTACTGGGCTATATGGTGACACCTTCGAGCTCTGGTCTGACTCCATCTGCTGGACGGGGGACATAACCCACCGTCTGGACTGATCCATGGTACTACAGGAACGAAAATTAGCAGGTAAGGAATAATTTTCTTATCTGGTAACTTAGGTAATATGAGGGAATCCAGAAAAACAGAAATCTCATCTTCGCTGGCTGTAAGTTCTAAAGTATATAGGGACATATCTCTAAAAGCAGCACAAATTTTCCTAGAGTCACACACAACCTCTCCAGATGGAGTCCTGATGTCTTTTACAAAATTTTAATTGAGAAGCTTTCAGCTTGTGGGCCAACAATGTATCTTCCTTGTTCCCCTGAGTATAGAATATCTGCTTCACCCGGCTAAGAATGTTACCCACTTTTTGCATAATGATAGATTTTAAAATTGACCACCTGTGCAATTCTACCTTCTTCAGATATATGGAACAGTATCTCTGATTTAACTGCTTAGTCTTAAGCAATTTCCCTCTCTCCTCCACATCTCGAAAAGTATGGTTTCTAGTGGCTATAAGGCGATCAGTTTACCTCTCAAGATAGCTTTAACTGCATCTCACAAAACAGCAGCTGACATTTCCCTGTTATTACTTGCAAAAAATATTCCTCAAACACCGCCGCACTCACCATGTCATCTTTTAACAAAGTCATCCAGCTTCCATTCTCTGAAGCTTTGATCACGAATATCTAATGAGCGTTTTAGTATAATAAATATTTGGTCTGGTGTAGCAAAAATGACACACAGCAGGTGGCATGTTATAAACCAGCGGTTCTCAACCGGTGTGTCGCCAAGAACACAGGTGTGTCACCCCCCTACCCAAGCGAAATAGGTCCTACGCCCAGGCTTAAAATGCTGATAGCTCGGGCGGAATGTGGCAGGATAGCTGGAATCAGCGGCACCGGCATGCTCTCTTCTTCCCGCGACCCAGAAGAGGAAGTGGTGAGCAGTTCCAGTTATTACCCCATTGTTTACTGTAAACCGGCTTGATGTGATGTTATCACGAATGCCGGTATAGAAAAAATCAAAATAAAAAAAAAAAAAAAAATAAGAAGAGACCATGCTAGTGCGGGCAGCCTCTGCCCGAAGAAAAGAAGAGAGGCGCGGCCTGAAGGATGAGCAATGCAGCTCGGAGTAAAATGAGGAACAATGTCAACCCTCGTGGCCAATGGGACTCCTTTTTCCTCGAGGGCTGAAAATGAAGGAAGCTGCTGCTGATGCTAGTTTGGTGTGTGGTGGGGGATGAGCAAGCATGTGTGTTTGAGATCCTTTGTGTGTGAGTGAGCTAGCATGTTTGTGAATGATTGAGAGCTGGTTTAGGTGAGGGAGTATGTGATTGAGAGCCTGTGTGCAAATGAGAGAGCATATGTTTGTAAGCATGTGAATGAGTCTGTGTGAGAGAAAAACAGCATGTATGTGTGTGATTTTATATTTTTTGATTTGTTTTATAAGGACTGGTGATGTTTCTTTTTTTCCTTTGTTACACTGCATACAGAGACTCTGGCTTGTTGTAGTTTCCAATTCAGTTTTTGACTGCATGCTTCTAGTTATGCGTTTTGGTTTCTTTATTCTTTGTTAGGTGAGGGTCAGCACATGTGATTCAGGTGAGGTTTTCTGCTGGCGTGGAGTTTCTGTGTAGGGCTCTATAGCAGCCTGACTTGGTCTGTTTTCCTAATAGGAGATGCATTGGTGTAATATTTTCAGTGTTGCCTTTTCTTAGGTAAGGTGGTTACTGTTTAAATGCTGGAAATTGGTGCTGTTTTGGTGTGGGATGTTTATTATTTATGCAATTTCTGTTCAGGCAGAATACGTATTTTTTTCCTTGTATCATTCTTAACAATAAAAATGATACTGGACCTTTATTTTTATTTCCTCCGTGAATTGTAATGAGCAGTGTGTCGCACATGGGAAAAAGGTTGAGAACCACTGTTATAGACTAACCAATTTATTGGTGATTTTAGTATAACAGGTGGATGATCAGACTATTCAGTAAGGTCCACCTAAGAACACACCATTCCCAACTGTAACTTATCAATGGACATATTTATTCTATAGTGTGATTTATGTAGAGGAGAATTAAAGATAAGGATTTGGATAGAAGTATTGTCAGGGATCCACTAACCCACTGTTATGTAGTAACCTCAGGTCAGGCCATATGCTTGATCTCATTTTTCTCAGTTGCTCTGTTTTTTTCTTTTTTCATGTCTTCATTACAGATTACACCTTTTCCCTGGACCGATCACTTCACTTTTTGATCAGTTTTGTTTTTCACTATGTTTTGTGTTCCCCCCCCCCCCCCCCCCCCCCCCCCCCGCGTGACAACTCTTGCTTGCTTCCCATTACCAGATATGGGCATATTGATTCAGCGTTATTGAAGGATAAACTGATCCCACTATTAGGCTCCCCCTCAGAGGATTTTGATTCATAAGAACATGCCATACTGGGTCAGACCAAGGGTCTATCAAGCCCAGCATCCTGTTTCCAACAGTGGCCAATCCAGGCCATAAGAACCTGGCAAGTACCCAAAAACTAAGTCTATTCCATGTTACCATTGCTAATGGCAGTGGCTATTCTCTAAGTGAACTTAATAGCAGGTAATAGACTTCTCCTCCAAGAACTTATCCAATCCTTTTTTTAAACACAGCTACACTAACTGCACTAACCACATCTTCTGGCAACAAATTCCAGAGTTTACTTGTGCGTTGAGTGAAAAAGAACTTTCTCAGATTAGTTTTAAATGTGCCACAGGCTAACTTCATGGAGTGCCTCTCTAGTCTTTCTGTTATCTGAAAGTAAATAACCGATTCACATTTACCCATTCTAGACCTCTCTTGATTTTAAACATCTCTATCATATCCCCTCCTCAACTGTCTCTTCTCCAAGCTGAAAAGTCCTAACCTCTTTAGTCTTTCCTCATGGGGGAGCTGTTCCATTCCCCTTAACATTTTGGTCGCTCTTCTGCTCTGTACCTTCTCCATCGCAATTATATCTTTTTTGAGATGCGGCGACCAGAATTGTACACAGTATTCAAGGTGGGGTCTCACCATGGAGTGATACGGAGGCATTATGACATTTTCCATTTTATTCACCATTCCCTTTCTAATAATTCCCAACATCCTGTTTGCTTCTGTGACTGCTGCAGCACACTGAACTGACGATTTCAATGTGTTATCCACTATGTATGACGCCTAGATCTTTCTTGGGTGATAGCACCTAATATGGAACCTAACATTGTGTAACTATAGCATGGGTTATTTTTCCCTATATGCATCACCTTGCACTTAGCTACATTAAATTTCATCTGCCATTTGGATGGCCAATTTTCCAGTCTCACAAGGTCTTTCTGCAATTTATCACAATCTGCTTGTGATTTAACTACTCTAACAATTTTGTATCATCTGCAAATCTGATTACCTCACTCGTCGTCCCTGATTGAACATTGGTATTTCTCTGTACCTAACATAATTGACAATTTGGCACCCATTAGAACTCTGCACTCCAAACACTCCAAAGTTGTCCCCTGGTTTTTCTATTCCCTTAATGACTAAAAACGCTCATTACATAGAGCTGAATTCTGTTGGCATTTATACCTTTTCCTGAGAACCTTTCATACTACAGATTCTTGCTTTCTGATTATTGCGATTCTGTTAACTCTGCCAAATGCCTCTACTTTAACAGAGTCTTACCATCTGGAACAACTACCAGGAACTATTTTACATTGTTAAATCCCTGACCCAACCTGCCTCTCAGCATCCACGGTTCTTTAATTTAACAGCCAATGACCAGTTACCTTCAGTTTTTGCTTCCTTTTTCTACATGAAATAAAGAATCATTGTAATTCATTTACCAGTACTACTCTTATTGTCTCTGTCCCTAATATCACACCAGAACCTCTTTGGGACATATTTGAAAATATCTCCTACCTAGAGATCGTGCAGATCATTCAATCCATGAACTGATCCACATGTTCTTTTGATTCCTGTGCTACTGCCCTCCTCAAATTCTGTCAAAATGAGATTGCTCCTTTACTGCTAAGATGACTAACCTATCCCTTTCTTCTGGTTATTTACCTCATTATCTTAAACAGGTATGTATCAAACATCTTCTCAAGAAACCCACTCTGGATCCTTCTGATCTTGCTAATTACCATCGCATCTCCTCTCTGCCTTTCCTTTCCAAAATCATTGAATCCTCTGTCTCGCTACATTTTTCAATGAATATCATGTTTTACATCAGTACCAGGTTGGTTTCTGCTACTTTCATAGTACTGAGACTCTCCTCACATTCAATTTGGATACCACTCACTGGGGCTTTGATTCAGGTACTTGCTATCTCCTACTTTTCCATATCTCTGCTGCTTTTGACACTTTAGATCAGTGGTCCCCAACCTTTTTTGCACCAGGGACCGGCTTCAAGCAAGACCATTTTTCCATGGCCCGGTGGGGTGGGGCAGGGGCGGGGCTTTGGTCATATGGGGGCGGGGTTATGGAGGGGGTTGGATTTTAGTGCATACTTATTTAATTATGACATTTATAATGTGAATGTGACTCAACTCACCATAGGTTCTCACATGCATGACACACTGACCCATGATCGTCACGGGGCTAGATGTAAAAGTACAGTTTGCATCCACGGGAACCCCCCTGACCCACAATAATGGATGTAAAGCAGAATTATGACATTCCCCATACAACTCACTCTATAAAAAAGATGTTCTGGTGTCATCTCAAAAACAGCAACTCAAACTCCTTCTACTTCCAGGCTCAATAGCCCTACTTATGAAAAGACAGCAGTTTACCACCAATGCATGTCCTCTTGAGAAAACACAACAAATAAGACTGATACAAACACTTACATGCTAGTAAAATATATTATCTCGGTAACAGACACAGAACCGACCTAACATACTCCCAGGATCTGTAGTAATGCACATAAACTAATCCGCACACAGATACACCTGTTTTATGGAATACACTCAAACAGGAGCAACCCTATCTATGAAAAGGCAACACTACAAATATTAAATCAGGTCCTAAAAACCAATACACCTCTTATTAGGAAAACAGAACTAGCAAGCAGCTATACATCCCCACACAGAAATAATTGTAAAACTATACTAATAAGCAGAATAAATGTTTCAAAACAGCTATGAACAGAATAGCATCCAACAATTAAAAACTCATAAAAACTATTAAACATTCTCCAAACACCAATAAAATATTTCAAAAAAGCAGACATCACATAATTAAAATGGCAGTCAATCAAGAAAATAAACTTACAAAGCCACCTTTACTTACCCCCTCCAGCAGCTCTCCTATTCCCCTTCCATGCAGGCCGTGGCACACACCAGAAGCAGCAATAGAAGCTAAGCTCTATACTCATGGTCCTCTTCCTTAGTGCCCATGTCTCTCATACACACACCATACCAGTCATGCCCCCATGACCAGTTTCTGTCTCTCACACACCAATCATCTCCCAAACAGTCTTTGGCACACACACACACACCAGTCACCTTCCTGAACAGTTTCTCTCATGCCATACACACACAGGCTTCCCACTCCCGTGTTCTACTTACATATATGGGCTTCTCACTCTCATAATCACTTTCTCTGCCTCACATACACACACACTCACCAGTCTCTCACTCCATGCTTGTTCTCTCCACATGCACAGGCTTCTCATTCCCATAATCACTTTCTTTCTCTCTCACACACACAGACACACACACCAGTCACCTGATCTCTCTCATGCATACACACACACACACACACACACACATACAGGCTTCCCACCCCCATGTTTTCTTTCAGATATACAGGCTTCTCCCTCCCATGCTGTGTCTCACACACACCCAGGTTTCTCACTCCCATGCTCACTCTTCCCATGCACAGGCTTCTCATTCCCATAATCACATTCTTTCTCTCATATTCACACACACCAGTCTCTTTCTCTCACACACACCGTCACCTTACCAACCAGTCTCTCTCTCTCATGCATGCACACACACAGGCTTCTTACTCCCATGCTTTTCTCACATACCCAGATTTCTCACTTCCATGCTTTTTCTCTCTCACACACATACACATCAGTCATCTCCCTGAGCAATCACTTTCATTGTCTCTCACATATACACACACATCAGCTCTCTGACCAGTTTCTCTCAATCACACACAGGCAGGCTGGCAGATTCTCTTTCTCTCACTCACTCCCCCCCCCAGCACAAATGGTAGCTGCAGCAGCCTCCTCCTCCAGCCCCCGCAGGCCAAGAAAGAAGAATCCCATCGGCCGCGGGAGGCTCATGCTGCTGTCTCCTTTCCCGATTACCGGCTGCTTCGATTGCTCGGGGACCGATGCTGCTGCCGCCGATGCTACTTTTCCACGTGGCACGACCTTTCTCCCTCCCGCGCACCGCTCTGTGTTTCACTTCCTGTTCCGGGTCACAGGGGGGCAGGCACGGGAAGAAGAAAAGGCCAGCCAAAGGTGCCACAGCTTCTAGCACCGCTGCCGTTTCCACTGGGCTTGAATGTGCTGATAGCCCGGCGGCAACGGCAGCAGGGAAGGAAGAGCAGCGGGAGAGACTGGGAGCACGCGACATACTGCCGGTGCTTGGCGGAGCCGCGGACCGGCAAATAACCCACAACGGGCGCGGTCCTGGTCTGCGGACCGGTGCTTGGGGACCCCTGCTTTAGATCACTCTATTCTACTTTCACATTTTTTCCGACTGATGTTTCTGGCTCAATTTTCATGTGGTTCTCTTCCTATATTTCTTTATATTCTCTTTATTGAAACTTTTTCAGGCATGCAAATGTGTGTGAAACACGTGAACAGATATGCTTGAACATAAGTAAACAAAGCACATATCATATAAGGCACAATATCCAGTGTTGCAAAAAAACACACCAATAAATCAGAAGCAAAGCTTAATGCTTCCTAATATAATTGTTAATTTTCAAGATATTAGATTTTAATATTGATGGTAAGGTTTCCATATAACATATTTAAAACTTTTACTCACAACGGTTGAGATTCGAACTACAATCTCAGAGATTGTATGCACTTGCACTCTCCAACTATCCAAAGAAGGAATGATTTTCCAATACGTTCCAATAATAAAACAGGCAGCTAATAAAAGCTGCCCAACTGGAGGCCTATACTTCACTGGACTTAGGGAATCCGCCCAAACCCCCAGGAGACCCAGTAATGGTTGGTTATGAACAGGAAAACCAAGAATGTCACCTATTTTGTGTGCAACAGTCCAGAACTGCTTAACAAACCTCCACTACCACCACATATTCAAATACATGCCCAGGTCTCCACAACCCCTCCAAAGGACAGGGCTAGCAGCTGGGAACAATCTTTGATAAAAGATTGGTGTGCGAACCATTTGTAGAGAAGCTTAACCATTAATTCAGTTCATCGCACAGAAATGGAAAGTCGGAAAGCAGATGCCCAGATTTTTTCCCACACTCTAAAATCAAAATTCAAGTCACCGTTCCAAGTATCTATTATAGTTTGAGGAGTTCTGGTGCCAAACTTTTTGCATTTACGGTACTACAGTAAACTAAAGAAACACATTTGGTAAGGTCCCCTGCCCCTGTTTCAACCAAATAATCCTCCAAACTATTAAGGGCATGAATTGGTTTTGTTAAGTCAAAATGTATCCCAGCGCACTCAACTGCATATAGTATGCCAGATTGAGGATCCAGGTCATATTCCTCCTTTAATTGTTGAAAGAACATAAAAGTATCATCCTTGACCCAACACTGGCAGATAAAATGTAGCCCATTATTCCACCAAGCTTTAAAATTGAGGGAGAAAGTGCAGCCTGACAAAACTGGATTGCCATATGAGTACCTGTCTCTATATCCCCAATGTATGTGCTGCTATTGGACTAGATCTAGAAATATGACACATGGCGAAAAGGAAGGTCAAAAAGGAAGTACAGAAAGACTCAATACGTCGTCCTGTTCCTGTTCAAGAGGCAGTCGTGTTGTGTCAAAATTGTGAATCCATACTTTTAAACATGCTAATTTAGCTGCCCAGAAGTATAATCTAAGATTAGGTAAAACCAGATCACCCTGATTTTTTGGCAGCCACAACCTGCTAAATCTGATCTATGGCTCTTTATGCTGTCAAATTTAGACCTGACCCTATGGAGGTCTACAAAGACATTAGCTGGTGTGTTATAGGGAACATGCTGAAAAAGATAGTGGAGCTTGGGCAGAATATTCTTCTTCCTATATTTCTCATCTTTCACAGCAGGTAGCCTCTTGGTACCCCCTTATCTCTCTGGTACTGCAGGGATCTGCATTTTCTGCTGCATTTTTCAATATTTACCTCACTTTGTTTTGTTCTTGGGCAATTAGGTGTTTCTTCCAGACTGTATGCTGATGATATTCAGTTCTTCTTCCCTCTGTACTCTCATTGGTCCACCACAGCTCACTTTGCTGCCACTTGACTTCAATCAATCCAATCATGGCTTTTTGCAAATAAACTCTTTAAATCTGAGGAAGATGGAGGGCTATGGTCCTTGGTCACTGACCACCGTTTCTCATTCCTGATTCTCTTCAAATCTTAGGTGCCTCCATTCCTATTTCCCAAACTATCTGCAATCTGAGTTCTCATTGACTCAAATCTTTCCATGATTCTACAAATTTAAGCCTGTTGTAAAAAGCTCCTTTTTTAAAATTAAGAATGTTACAACATTTAAACCTGTCTTGCAACCTGCTAATTTCCGTACTATACTCCCAAGCCCTTGTTTTCCCTTCCCTCTATTACGTAACTCCCTTTATTCTGGCCTACCACAAAATACATTGCGTTCACTCCAGATCATCCAAAATTCTGCTGCATGCCTACTCGCTGGTACCCTGTTTCTGGAATATATCGCACTTATTCTGTAAATTCTACACTGGTTACCCATTGGCGCATCAAATACACATTTGTTGTCACTATTCATATTCTTCTTCACATCATATCATCCCCCCCCCCCCCCAATGGATTAGCTCTACTCCTTTGCATCTGTACTCTTTCACTCCTCAGGTTATGTTGATTTTTATACTGTGAATGTTTTAATGTACCCCACCCCGAAGTTTGGAGGGGAGGGCTATAAATACTTTAAAATAAATAAGGAAACATTCTTAAGCCCTTAGAAATTGTCCCAGTTTTATCCTGCAAAGATACCTACAAGGAAACCTTAAAATACATGTTGTACCTAATATAAACACCTTCTGCCTCATTACAAAAAAATTTTCCTCATCTCCTGAATTTTT
Organism: Rhinatrema bivittatum; assembly: GCF_901001135.1. Classification (NCBI taxonomy): domain Eukaryota; kingdom Metazoa; phylum Chordata; class Amphibia; order Gymnophiona; family Rhinatrematidae; genus Rhinatrema; species Rhinatrema bivittatum. Next base: position 627,018,045 of record NC_042615.1, on the reverse strand, counting down.
CCACACAAGTCTGAAAAAGTCTATATTTTAAATCCCATTTGAATAGCCTCATGTTTACAAAAATACAATTTAATGATGATATCCCTCTCTTGTGGAGGAGAGAATGGGAGGAAGATTTTATTAGTGCATACTTTTGGATCAAACTAAGTTTCTAGAAACTTTTACTGACATTGTCAATAGATCTACATTGTTGACGTCGACCTCAGTAGATTTTTCTAGAAATCTGAATAGATCCAAACTATCCAGAGAAACATTCATGAGGTGAAGTGAGATCTGTTGGCATTTTCTAATCTTTTTTTTAAGGCTATAATGTACACTTTTTTTATTTTGCATCAGTCGTTTGTACAGATATAGTTGCATAGAAGATTACACCGGTTTCATAGTCCTGTTCTCAAATAAGATGCACTATTATCTTGAGTCTTTATTCTAGCAAGTATATCCATTGTAAGAATAACCAATGAGAGAGTTCAAAAAGAAAAAGGGCAGTCCAAATAGCATCTAAAATAACCACCACTGGGTTGCTTAGAGGAGCCTTTATTGAATGAGAATTGCCGTGTTTACCTTTTGTGGGTCTCAAATGCCGCTGCTGATGTTTGCCACGTTACTTCCAAAGATTTTCCTTCAGCAAAATTGGGTATATCCAGCTCTGAGAGCTTACCTCCTCTCTTCTCATAGCATACCCTGCTCCTCCAGAGATCTACATTCTCTTTATTTTTTAAATTTGTAAATATTTTCAGACACTTTAAAGCGGATTACAATCACTTACTGTATTTCCCTGTCCTCAGAGGGCTTACAATCTAACTGACTGATTCACTATGGCTTTTCTCCCATTCTGTGTCTATGGGAAAATACCTTGATGAATCAGGCCCTAGATTTATACCTGAGGCAATGGAGGATGAAGCGACTTGGTCAAGGTCACAAGGAGATCTGGGTTAAGAGCTTCCCCTGACATAGTTTGCATCACTGCTTCCATGGATGGTGGAAGCAAACTTTGCTCAAAGCCTAACTAAGTTAAAGCTGGAGGCTGTAATGCAGGTTGACCGCCCGGAGCTCAAAGATTTCCTCCAACTCTGGCTGGTAAGGCAGGCCCTCACCTAAGCCAGCAATGGATGTCCCTGGTGCTTTGGGGTGTGGTACTTCCATAAGCTCTGGATTTAAGGATTACTGATGGTGAACAGACCCAGGGGAACTGGGGATCTACTGATATTCCACTGCAAATGCAAAGGTTCTATTACAAAGGTAATACTCCACAGCAGTTTCACTAAGCTTCTTAGCGTCTCTCCTTGATGCCATTTTGGATCCTCTTTTATCCTTTTGTTTCTGAATCTCATCCAGTAAAGTGACCAGTGCCGTGTCTGTGCTAAAACCTGTTCTAAAGCGGGACAGAAGTGGATCCAAACTATTAGTACTATTTAAATAATCTTGAAGTTGTTGATTTAATACTTCCCAACAATCTTCTCTAAAAAGAGAAGTTAGATATAGGTCTATGATTGTTAGGAATATTTACAGTATAGAGAAAACCAGAGCAACAGGAAATATCTAATCTATGGTAGGGGAAAACTGCTGTCAGTACTGCATGCAACCTTTTAGCCTGCATGAACTTCACAAGTATTCACAAAATGGCTTGCTTTTGTTGCAGCATTTGGCAGACATCCATGTGCAATTCCATAAAGTTTCTGGAGTTGCTAGGGTTTGTCTTTAATTATTCCAACACTAAACTGACCATGATAGTGTAATTGGGATTTGTAGGGGCTTTGCTAGACACAAATTGAGCCTTTTTTTTTTTCCACCCATCAATAGAATTTCAGACTGAGGTCCATTTTAAAAGCATTACTTGTGCAAAAATGTCCACATACACGTGTATGTGGGCAATGTACGAACAAGACTGATTTAAAAAAGCTGCAAAGTACCTGCGTGTATTCCCGCACACGCGTCAAAAATAAGAGGGAGGAAAAGGATGGGCGTTCTGGAGTGGGGCCAACAGTTACATACATAATTCCTTATTTTAAAGCTGGAGACTGTGGCATGCATCAGCTTTTTATCCGTGTAACTTTACTGCTGCTCTGGATGAGAAGCAAGTCTGTTGATCACGGGTTTTAGAGCTTATAGGATAGGATAAGGAGTCTGGGTCAACTGAAGATCATGCAGAATGAAGAACCAGAGGGGTTTTGAAGACCTCCATATTAACTGGGCAAACTGGTGGACTAATTGGGAAAAGCTGGGTTGTCCCTTGCATTAGCATGTTTTAAAATCTGCCTACATATGTCCATAAAATCCTAGGAAAGATACGCGAAGTATGTTTTCTTGAGCAATCTCAGGATTTGGTGCATACTTTGAACCCAGTCTTCTATTTGAACTAATTTTTCGGCAATCTACTTTTTTGTAATAAAGATTGCTCCAGCATCATGCACCTCACGAAATGCAATATACGTAATTTGAATCTGTTTTTTGCTATTGTATGTTCTGGCCATAAATAATAAATTTGTTGTGTAAGGTAGTATTAAATTTCAAATTGAAAAGCCTACAAAATTTATTTATTTATTTAAAGGCTTTTATATACCGGAGTTCATGCACTAGTGCATACCACTTCGGTTTACACGGAACAAGGAACAGAAAATTACATCAAACAGATTGAACAATTAAACAAATATACAATTACATCCAACAATTGGGTATAAATAACATGGCTAACTTAGTAGGAACTTAGAGTTAGAGGTGAAGGAGAGAAATAGTACCAAGTGGTAATAGAACAATGTTAATAGCTAAATAATAAATATAAATAGTAAATACAAGTTCTTATAATAAATACAGGTGTTTACAGATTACAGTCTTCATGAAAAGTTTACGTCTACAGAATAGGGTTAAGTAAATAAGAACTGGCGGTTATTTCTATAGGAGTGAAGACTTCAAAAACTAAGGTTACATCTGGATTAAGAGGTATTAGTGGGATAATCCAGTGGGGTGCTGGAGGCAAAGGTTATGCAACAGCTGGTACAGGAGTGAGCTGCAAAATTTACATGCGTAAATGTTGGCCCTGCCCTTGCCCCTATTTTATACATGTAAATTTACTCATGTACCCTTACTTACACGTGGATTTGGAGGTACATAAAATAGCATATATACGAGTATATGTAATTTACATGCGTATGTGCTGATTTTTATGCGCACAGCTTTTTGAAAATTCATTTTTGTGTTTTGGGATTTGAGACATGCCCAATGAAAATTAGAACATAAGAATTGGCATGCTAGGTCAAACCAAGGTTCATGAAGCCCAGCATCCTGTCTCTTGACAGTGACCAATCCAGATCACAAGTTCTTGGCAGATTCTACTCTTGGATAACATTAACATCCATCTTCTTGGTAATATCCTTACTCAATTGCATGTGTAAATACCTAGTAGAAGATATTTGAAGCTCCTCCACCAAATCAGTAAATAATTTTAACCTTCCCTCTTCAACCAGTTTACTCAAGTATTTTAAACTGGATGTCGCCCATCCTTCCATAACAGGAGAGAATGTACACTGTGATACCTGTGGATTTTCCCATATAGGGATCATATGATTTAGAGCCCTCAAGTAGCTTCATGTGTCATTGAACTGATCTCCAGACACTTAAAAGTATGTGCTGCTATGCTATGATCTCTCATAGCGGATCTGAGAGTATTTGAAGAAGAGGGCATATAAAGAAGCGACAGTAAGCTACACCCCCTGGTTGCCTGTCTTTCCAATTCTAACCATGCTTGTGGTGGATCCACTCCCTTAAACATGTAAGTCGACAGGCCCAAAAATACCATTGAAATTCTTTGCTTTTTTGACTGCTGCTGCACACTGAACCAAAGATTTCAATGTATTGTTCAGAAGGACTGCAAAATCCTTTTCTTGGGTAGTGACTTCTAATATAGAACCCAGCATTGTGTACCTGTAGTTGGGATTATTTTCCCCTTCCTGCATTAATTTGCACTTTTCCACATTAAATTTCATCTGCTATTCAGTTGCCTAATCTAGTCTCACAAGATTCTTCTGCAGTCCTCGCAATTTGCGAGAGTTTTAACAAATCTGAATAATTTTGTCATCTGAGATTTGATCACCTTACTCATTTCGTTTTCCAGATCATTTATGAATGTTAAACAGTACAGGTACTTCGGTAACAACCTTTCTTTATTTGAAACTTGACCTATTCTTTTTCCAGCCTTTTAACCAGTTACCAATCCATAATAGAATCTTGCTTCCTATTCCGTGACTTTATAATTTCCTAAGAAATCTCTCCTGGGGTACTTTATCAAATGCCTTCTGAAAATCCAAAAGCACTATAATATTTGGCTCACCTTTATCTACATGTATATTCACATTTTCACAAAATTCTTAAAGATCAAGGTAAGACTTCCCTTGCTAAAACCATGTTGACTTTTCTCCATGAAGCATGTCTATATGTCCAGTGACTTTTGTTTTTTTAAGAATGGCTTGTGCCATTTTGCCCAGCCTGGATGTCTGGCTCACTGGTCTATAGTTTCTCGGATCACCCTAGAGCTCTATTTAAAAATCGGTGTCACGTTGACTATCCTGCTAGTCTTCAAGAATCATGCATATTTTAAATAATAGGTTACAGATTACTAATAACAGGTTAGTGATTTCATTCTTTTAGAACTCTGGGGTGGATGTCATCCGTTCCTGGTGATTTGTTGCTTTTTTAGTTTGTTAGTCTCATCTATTACATGCTCTATTGTCATTTTTCTATACAGTTTTCTATACCTTGCACACTTTGTTAAATGTAAACCGGTTTGATGTGATTCTTGTTCATGAAAGCCGGTATAGCAAAAATAATAAATAAAATAAAAATATTTGATTTAGTTACTTAGAGATATTCACCATTAAAGAATGTTTCAGGTGCGAGTATGTTCCCAGGATCCTCCTCTGTAAAGACTGAGGCAAAGAATTTATTTAGTTTTTCTGCTATTTCCTTGTCTTCCCGGAGCACCCCTTTTCTTTGTCATTTAGTGGCCCAACTGACTCCCTCACAGACCACTCAGGGACTTGAAGACATCTGTGTATTCTAACTCAGCAAGATTCTGTTTTGTTGGCTCTTCAGTATCAGTTTTCCAAGGGCATGTGTGGTAACTCGAGTGGTAGCGGTTGGACACAGCCAGAGGAAAGGAGGCAGACTCTAGCTGTTTCTTAGGTGCTTTTTTATAGTGAAAGGCAATTCTAAAACAAACAATGCAGCTCAACTTCAGCTAACATTTCTGAAAAGTCAACTTAAACATGTCTCACCTTAGCTTTGGGTAATAGTCCTTAGACATAACAAGACTTAGCATATGCTATATCTCTGTCTGCTCTCCAGAGCCTCTCTAACCTCTCTGGGCCCTGCCAACATAGGTTAGGCTGAAGGGATCCTCCCTGGGCCTAGAATCCTTTGCGGGGATGATCCTTAAGGAAGAGCCAGCTAGGTCTCTGATTGGTCCATTAAGGTAGTTTCTGGTATATTCCCTCATAGCATGCCTTTCCAAATTCAACCACACTATTATCCCTGCTAAGGTGTGTCCTACCTTCATAACCAGGGCAATCTGATCTCTTCAGGAAAAATGATTATGGATTTGCTACACTGTAAATGTTTTCAGAAATCTGATAGTCAACCAGATTGTCCTGTTCCAAACAGACCATCAGGTATCTGTTTTCTCTCTAAAGAAACAGAGGAATAGGGTCTCTCATCTGCTGTAAAACTAGTCCATTTCATATGGGAGGACCCCAAGTATCACTTCTCTGGTTGAGATAGTGATTTGGTGGAAGGTTGAGTTAGTTGCCAGCTAGATTCCTCATGAGTGGTCCCTGTGTCCGTGTAGAAAATAGCATCTCCTCCTGAGACTATTTGCAAGAACAAGAAAGTGTCATTTTTCTGCTCCCAGAAAGACACCAGGAAGCAGATTAGCATTACGTTACTTTTTCCTGCACTAGGGAAATATGACTTCTGTATGTGTATCATCTTATACTTAGGGGCAAAAATCTTGGTAGAACTCAGAAGTGCTTCAGAACAATGATTCTCCTGGCCCCTTCTTGGCTGAGACAGATTTGGTTTCTGATCCTCTGGGATTTATCCATTAAGAAACTAGAAGTCCTGAATATTGTAGAGCCAAGGAAAATTACTTCAATTTCTACTTCTTCACTCTCTTGGCATAAATATTGAGAGGGTAATACTATGATCTCCCTGTTCAGTGTCTGAAATGCTTCTGGGCAGGATTCCATTGGAAGGTCATATGACTGCAAATGGAGGTGTGTGCTATGAAGCTAAGGCCCTAGATTTCTTTGTCTGCTCCTCATAAAAACTGCTTGAATATCTTGTATGGATTTCAGATTCTGGACTTCTAACTAACGTGTTAGGGTATACCTTGGTACTATTAGTGCATGCCATTATTTTGTAGAATGAAGATAGATTTATTTGCAGCTTTTAGTTGTAAGATTAATGTGGTGCTTTCTTTGTTGGAAGATTCCCATTAAGCCTCCTGTTGAATCATGGGACCTCAGTGTGGTTTTATTGTGCTTAATGAAAGCTCCCTTTGAGCATCTGAACAATTATGGGCTACAGTGCCTGACCTGGAAGGTCTCTTTTTGTTAATGGCAACTTTCTTACAGAGTTGGCGAACATCGGGTCCTAGTAACTTATCCACCTTATACTGTTTTTTTTTTTTTAGAAATTTCTTAAGACTTAAATATACAAATCAAGAAAATATCTTGACTATGGAAATGACAGTGATCAATCATATATGAAAACAACTTGAAAAACAGAAATCATTAATCTTGATCACTGAAAGTAGACCACATTATAGGGGAGAACATAAGAAATACCATACTGGTCAGACCAAGGGTCCATCAAGCCCAGTGTCCTGTTTCCAACGGTGGCTAATCCAAGACACAAGTATCTGGCTAGCACCCAAACATTAAATAGATCCCAAGCTACTGATGCTGGTAACAAGCAGTAACTATTCCTTATTGATAGTTTATTGACTTCTCCTTCAGGAATTTATCCAAACCTTTTTTTAAATCGAGCTACATTAACTGCCTTAACCACATCCTTTGGCAGTGATTTCCAGAGCTTAATTGTGCATTGAATGAAATAATTTTCTGATTTGTTTTAAATGTGCTACTTGCTAACTTCATGGAGTGGTCCCTAGTCCTTCTATTATCTATCTTTCTCACAGGACAAGCAGGATGGTTGTCCTCACAAATGGGTGACATCGAGGATGGAGCCCACCACGGAAAAACTTCTGTCAAAGTTTAACAGAACTTTGACTGGCCCCTACTGGGCATGCCCAGCAAGGCACTGACCCTGCAGCCAGCAAGGGTCTCCCTTCAGTCTTCTTTTTTCCGCGCAGCAGTTGCCACGCGGTGAAAGGAGCTCCCTTACCACGTTCCTGACAGGAATTCGGTACTTTTCTTTCCGAAGAAAATTTGCCCCTCAGGGGTCTCCCTTCGACAAATTTTTGTCACCTTCGCGGAAACCGGTAAGTTTTTTGCCTTTTTTCCTCGACTACCGTCGAATTTGGCCCTCGAGGCCTGTTGGCACTTACCGAGCCCGCGACTAAATTTGGCCTTAAGCCATGGCGACGGGGTTCCGTCGATGTCCGGATTGTACCCGGACTATGTCAATCACAGACCCCCATAGGGTTTGTGTTTTGTGTTTGGGTAGTGAGCATGATGTCCTGACTTGCACCAAATGTGCCCTAATGACACCTAAGGGTCGCAAGGCCAGGATGGAGAAGATGGGGCTCCTCTTCCATGCACCCACCCCAACGCCATCGATAGCATCGACGTCATCGGAACCGGCACCGTCGAAATTGCACCACCATCGTCAACCCTCCGGTGACCGGCCATCATCGATGACTTCTCGGCCGTCGACTCCAGTCCCCTCCCCAGATGGGCGAGGAGACCGGAAGGACAAGCATCGCCATCGACGGCACAAGTCTCGGCCTGTCGAGGATCCACAGTCATCGACCTCTGAACAGGCCGAACCACCGACTAAGAGGCCTCGATCAGACTTGGCACCGTCCACCTCTCGTTCGCAGGCATCGAGGAAACCCTCACCCTCTCGGGGTGTGGGAGCCGTGATCCCACCGGTTACGGTGGTCCCTCCGGCTCTGCCTCAGCCTCCCTCTCCCGTCGAGCCGGGTATTATTACCCCTGGTCTCCGGGCTGAACTGGACCGGCTGGTCCAGGAGGCCATCGAGAAAGCGATGCAAAGATTCCAACCTCCATTGGCACCGTCTCCGGCACCGATTCCGGCACCGGCATCGACCCCGGCACCGACTCCGCCACCGAGGAAGGAACCGACCACCGAACCTTTGGTGGAAGCGCTGGCACCGCTACTACAACGTATGGAAGCACTTGTACATGCCCTTCCATCGATGATTCCAGTAGCACCGACAGCGCCATCGTCTCCGACTGGATTTTCATCGGCGGGAGAAACACCGTTCCTGATTCCCCCTTCCGGGGTGGTCCCATCGGTGCCTTCTCGTATATCTCCACCGATTTATCCTTCGGCTCCATCGATTCCAAGACCGGCACAGACTCCATCGGCAGCACCGAAACCCTCGATGCCGTCCCCAGTGCCAATTGTACCACCGGTTCCTCCAAGGTTTCCTTCGATGCCTTCGGATCCTCAACCAGGTCCATCGGGGCTTCAACCCCCAAGTGATCCCTATGATACCTGGGGTGATGATACATCTTCTGACACAGATTTACCATCACCGCCTTCTCCTACAGAGAGTAGAAAAAGATCTCCTCCAGAGGATCTCTCCTTTATTAATTTTGTAAAGGAGATGTCCGAAATTGTACCTTTTCAGCTGCAATCTGAGACCGATGACAGACACCAGATGATGGAACTGCTTCAATTTTTGGACGCTCCAAAAATCATCGCTTCCATCCCCATTCACCAGGTGTTTCTCGATCTCTTAAAGAAAAACTGGGAATCTCCTTCATCTGTATCACCAGTTAACAAGAAGGCTGACTCCACATACCTCGTCCAGTCAGCACCAGGCTTTCAAAAGCCTCAACTGGATCATCGCTCTGTTGTGGTTGAGTCCGCACAAAGAAAGGCCAAGCGTCTAAAGCCACACTCCTCCACTCCGCCTGTCAAGGACAATAAATTCCTGGACAATGTGGGACGGAAAGTGTACCATGGAGCTATGCTGATTTCTCGCATAGCCTCATATCAACTCTACATGATGCAATATAACAGAGCCATCCTTAAACAGATGCAAGATTTTGCTGACACATTACCTGACCAATACCAGCCACAGCTTCAGGCCCTTCTTAACAAAGGGTTTGAAGCGGGGAAGCACGAGATCAGAACGGCTTATGACATCTTCGATGCCTCCACAAAGGTTTCAGCTACTGCCATCTCGGCCAGACGTTGGGCTTGGTTAAAGTCATCCAACCTTCGCCCAGAGGTCCAGGATCGTTTAGCGGATTTACCCTGCTTAGGGGACAATTTGTTTGGAGAACAAATTCAGCAAATTGTAGCTGAATTAAAAGATCACCACGAGACTTTAAAACAACTTTCTTCTGTTCCGTCTGAGGTTTCCTCCAAACAACCACTTAAGAAGGACTCTAAGAAGTCGTTCTTTCGGCCACGCCGTTACTACCCTCCATCGGCCAGGCCTCGTCCAGCTCGATCCTCTACTAGGCCTCAGCCGCGTCAGCCTAGGAAACAAAGGCCTACTGTAGCCCCTCCTCCTGGGCCTGCGGCTGGCCTTTGACTCCCCTGTAGGGAACACAAGCCAAACCCCTCTTCCAGACATTCCTGTAGGAGGTCGACTGTACCATTTTCTACAACCTTGGTTGCAGATCACCTCAGATCAGTGGGTGCTAGCAATTATCGCACAGGGTTACCACCTCAACTTCATAACTCTTCCGGCAGACTCCCCGCCTCTTCAAGCGTGGAGTCTATCCACCCATTTGGCTCAATTACAACAGGAAGTATCTCTTCTTCTGCAATCAAATACTATAGAACCCGTTCCTCCCTCTCAGCGAGGCAAGGGATTCTATTCCAGATACTTCCTAATACCAAAGAAATCAGGGGGACTACGTCCCATTTTGGACCTTCGAGCCCTCAACAAATACCTTCAAAAAGAGAAGTTCAAAATGGTAACCCTAGGTGCGCTGCTCCCTCTGCTACAAAGAGGGGATTGGCTGTGCTCTCTCGACCTCAAGGACGCTTATACCCACATTGCGATCACACAATCCCATCGCAAATATCTGCGGTTTCTAGTAGGCCACGACCATTATCAATACCGTGTCCTACCTTTCGGTCTGGCTTCTGCCCCACGAGTCTTTACCAAATGTCTCGTAGTGGTAGCAGCATTCCTAAGGAAGGAAGGTGTCCACGTCTACCCCTACCTGGACGATTGGCTAATCAGGGCCTCCACCCAACAGATAGCTCACTCCTCCCTAAAATTGACAATTCAAACACTCCTTTCCTTAGGGTTTCTTGTCAATTACGAGAAATCTTGCTTAGTCCCGTCTCAAACCTTATCCTTCATTGGGGCAGACTTGGACACCTTACAGGCAAAGGCTTACCTTCCTCTTCAGAGGGTCCACACCCTAATATCCCTGGCTCGCCAGCTCCAGTCTCAGAACACTGCCACGGCTCGCCAGTTCCTCATTCTCCTAGGACACATGGCATCCTCGGTTCAAGTCACTCCCATGACCCGACTAGCCATGAGAGTAACACAATGGACTCTACGACACCAATGGATTCAAGCTTTTCAGCCTCTGTCCTCCATAGTCACAGTCACACAAGCGCTGCGCCTATCCTTAACCTGGTGGATGACTCAGGTCAACCTCCTTCAGGGCTTACCTTTTCTTCCACCGGATCCGCAAGTAATCCTAACCACCGACGCTTCTCACATCGGTTGGGGAGCCCATGTGGACGACTTCCAAACCCAAGGGTTATGGTCCAAAGAGGAAGCCGAACACCAGATCAATTTCCTGGAACTTCGAGCAATCCGAAGCTATGCGCTCCGAACTTTCAAAGATCATCTATTTCATCAGATAATCTTAATCCAGACGGACAACCAAGTGGCCATGTGGTACATAAACAAGCAGGGAGGCACAGGCTCCTTCCTTCTGTGTCAGGAAGCTGCACAGATCTGGGCGGAAGCCCTCTCCCACTCTATGTACCTCAGGGCCACTTACCTGCCGGGAGTAGACAATGTATTGGCAGACCAGCTGAGCCGTGTCTTCCAACCACACGAGTGGTCACTCAACCCTCTCGTAGCGACCTCTCTGTTTCGAAAGTGGGGTTTTCCCCGCATAGACCTCTTTGCGTCCCCTCAGAACCACAAAGTGGACGATTACTGCTCTCTCATTCAGAGCCAGCACTCTCGGCCGAGGGATGCATTCTCCCTCAAGTGGACAACCGGTCTGCTCTATGCATTCCCTCCACTTCCTCTTGTGTCAAAGACTCTCGTGAAGCTACGCCAGGACGGAGGAACCATGATCCTGATAGCACCTTACTGGCCACGCCAAGTATGGTTTCCAATACTCCAGGATCTCTCCATCCGCAGGCACATTCCTCTGGGAAAGGACCCGCATCTGCTCACTCAAAACGACGGATGCCTCCTCCATCCCAACCTCCAAGCCTTGTCCCTGACGGCATGGATGTTGAAAGGTTAGTCCTTCAACCATTTAACCTTTCAGATTCCGTTTCTCGGGTCCTGATAGCTTCACGAAAGCCTTCCACAAGAAAGTCTTATTCATACAAATGGAAAAGGTACACATCATGGTGCACTTCTCAGTCCCTTGATCCCCTTTCCTGTCCAATCTCCAAATTCTTGGACTATTTATGGCATCTCTCTGAATCAGGTCTTAAAACCTCTTCTATCAGAATGCATGTCAGTGCGGTAGCCGCCTTCCATAAGGGTATTGGGGGTAATCCTATTTCAGTACAACCCCTGGTAACACGCTTTCTTAAAGGCTTGCTCCATTTGAAGCCACCTTTACGCCCTCCGGCCCCATCCTGGGACCTTAACCTGGTTCTTGGTCGTCTAATGAAACCTCCTTTCGAACCTCTCCACTCCTGTGACTTTAAATATCTCACTTGGAAAGTGTTATTCCTTTTGGCTGTTACTTCAGCTCGCAGGATTAGTGAATTACAGGCCCTAGTTACCTATCCGCCTTACACTAAGCTCCTGCAGGACCGGGCGGTACTCCGCACTCACCCTAAATTTTTACCTAAGGTAGTTTCGGAGTTTCATATCAATCAATCTATCGTACTACCTATCTTTTTTCCCAGGCCCCACTCCAACTCTGGAGAGCAGACCCTGCATACCCTAGACTGTAAACGGGCTCTAGCTTTTTACCTAGACCGTACAGTTTCTCACAGGAAGAGCACTCAATTATTCGTCTCTTTCCATCCTAACAAGTTAGGACAACCTGTGGGTAAGCAGGCTCTTTCTTCCTGGTTGGCGGACTGCATTTCTTTTTGCTATGAGCAAGCTGGCATTCCTTTTCAAGACCGTGTTAAAGCACACTCTGTGAGGGCCATGGCGACGTCAGTGGCACATCTTCGATCGGTGCCGCTTCCTGACATCTGCAAAGCTGCAACCTGGAGTTCTCTCCATACCTTTGCAGCCCATTATTGTTTGGACAAGGCTGGAAGACAGGACTCCATCTTCGGCCAATCTGTCTTGCGTAACCTTTTTCCAACCTGATGTACCAACACCCTTCCACCTGCCTGGTGGGGTGCGGATGCCCTTTCCCAAATTCCACCCCAGTTGTTGTGCCTCTTGCACACCGTTGGGTGCATTTGGTGCAAGTCAGGACATCCTCAGCTCGGTACTCACCCATTTGTGAGGACAACCATCCTGCTTGTCCTGTTTGAAAGCAAATGTTGCTTACCTGATGTAACAGGTGTTCTCACAGGACAGCAGGATGTTAGTCCTCACGAAACCCGCCCGCCACCCCGCGGTGTTGGGTTCGTTTCTTTTTACTTTTTAGGCACTGCCTGTAGCTTTGAAAATCAGACTGAAGGGAGACCCCTGCTGGCTGCAGGGTCAGTGCCTTGCTGGGCATGCCCAGTAGGGGCCAGTCAAAGTTCTGTTTAAACTTTGACAGAAGTTTTCCGTGGTGGGCTCCATCCTCGATGTCACCCATTTGTGAGGACTAACATCCTGCTGTCCTGTGAGAACACCTGTTACATCAGGTAAGCAACATTTGCTATCAAGTCCTTTCATGATTTTGTAGACCTCTGTCCTATTCCTTCTCAGCCGTCTCTTCTCCAAGCTGATCAGCCTTAACATCTTTAAACTTTCCTCATAGGGGAGCCATTCCATGCCCTTTATCATTTTGGTCACCCTTCTCTGTACTTTCTTTTTTTGAGATGGGACTATGAGAATTGCACACAGTCAATGAAAAGGAAAAACACAACCAAACTTTATTTGACCTTACATTGCCACAAACCCTATGGGTTAACAATCCTGTTTTGAAGAAACTTGATTAGCTGATCTAGATCATAAAATATATATCTTGCACTAGCTAAAGTAATTCAACACTTGCATGGAAATCTTAGTCTGAAACTAGCTCCCAAAGCAAGTACCCTTGATTTCATTTGAAGAAAATGTTTACATTTGTATTGAATTGATTTTGACATGTCAGGAAATATAGCTAACTTATTATCCCAAAAGACTTTATCCCTAGGTCTTAAGAACAATTTTCATGTGTGGTCCTGATCATACTCATACAGAAATATAGCTAACAAGGTGGCAGTCAGCAGACCATCCCATCGAGACCTTGAAGACGAGAGGCAAATCATTGCCAACAGGAGTGGGATCTTCCACTACTGAAGGATTAACAACTGGCAAAGCAAGCCTATTAGTCAATAAGTAAAATGCTTTTGGTATAGGAGGAACATCTTGAGAAGGAGCTTCAAGAAATTCCAAATAGGATCTCTTTAAAATATTCTCAGGACTGACAGAACTGACAAAAGGAACATTTAAAAACATCTGTTATGGTTTTGACTAAATTCCAATTGTAATGCAAAATCTTGTCTCTGATCAAAACTAATAATGAATTCTGAAGTAATCCTGAGATTCTGAACTTCCCAGTTTATGATCACAATCCTGTAATAGCTGAGAATGAGTGCCCACTTGAGAGTATAGATTTCAAAATGTAGATGTCTATTCATTCTAGTCACCAGAGAATGTTCCAAAGTGGATATAGCATTCCACAGGGACAGAAGAATAATAAGGGGAGGCTTAATGGTGAAAACCAAATTGATTCCCATCGGGTCAATAGGATTCACCAATGGGGCAGAAGTTACCAGCCCCTCTCAAACCAACAGTGCTGAACTGAATGAGGGTAGGTGTGACTGAAACATCTTTGGTATTCAAGACACTTCCCTCCAGGACCCAGGACTTCCCCATACCTAGAGGTTGTGTGGTTTTGCATCAGGACGAAGCAAGATGGACAAATCTGCAGATTCAAGTTCACTTGCTCCTGCACGTTGTAGATGGTTGGAAAAGAAATAATCAAGACTTGGCTGTGGGTTTAAGGTAGGAGCTTGCAGCTTTGTTGGGACAGCATGGAGAGATCCTATTCTTCCCCATTAGTCAGGAAAAATAGAGCAACCAGGGAAAACTTGCCTAAGGGGTATACTGGCGGTTTGCGTGACAGTCACGAGAGATTTTATAGGCAGGGGAAGACGGTCTAATAACATCATAGAAATCGCAGCAATCTTCACTCTAGGCAGCTTCAGGTGTAGCGTTTTCTTGTGGGCAAAGTTGTTTCCCAGCTCTGGACTCCCCCCCCCCATCTTATACTGTTTAATGATAATAGAACAGTGCTATGTACACATCCTGAGGTTGTGATGGACGTCCACTTTAATTTTCCTTTTAACATTTTTCCCATGGCAACATAGGTGAATATGCCCTACATAATTAAAATTGCAAGAGAGCCATCACTTTTTACCTGGCATTTACAAAAGACTCTCGAAGTTCTCAGCTTTTTTTTCTTATTTTTACTACCACATACCTGGGCTTGCTGTGTTGGAGGGTGCTATTTAATTGAAGAGTAGGTAGTATTTTCATGACTTCCACCCAGGCAGGATTGACCTTTAGAAGGACATCTCAAGGCCCATAATGTCAGAGCCATGGCTATGTTGGTGCCCATCTAAGGTCAACTTGCGTAGAAGAGATTTGGAAAGCATGATTGTGAATGGAGTTTAGTTCACACATTTGTATCCTATTGGTGTTTAGATACTGACTTCTAACCAAACAGGTTTGGTTCCCTGTACGTACCAGGATCAGTCCAGACGGTGGGTTATGTCCCCCGTCCAGCAGATGGAGTCAGAACAGAGCTCGAGAGTGTCACCTCATAGGCTAGCGCACCCTCTGCTGGAGCTCAGTATCTTTCTGACTCCAGCAGATGTGAGTTGGGGAAATCAGTGCTTCCCCAGGGTGACAGGTTTTCGTATTTTCTTCTTACTCTCTTGAGTTCTTCCTGTCATTTTCTTCTTTAACAAGTTTGGATCAAGGTAGTTTAAAAAAAAAAAAAAAAGTTAAAAAGTTAAATTTCTGTCAAGTTAATTTTTGAGGAGGCGTGCCTTTCGAAGTCTGTTCTCCCTCCTCCTGCAGTCTGCTACTTACGCTTTAGGGTAAGTGGGACTTTGGTTGTGTTTTTGCTTTTCAGCTGTTGTCAGCCGGTGGAGCCGGCTCCTGCGCTCCTTGACTGACGGTCCCGCGGCCCGGCACATCTTTCTCGGGCCTGGGTGCGCCGGCAGGGTTTTCTTCCCGCCGGTGCCTGAGGACTGTTTGGGCGGGTTGTGCAGGCCCCTTCGGCCCCCCCGCGGTGCGAGTTCTTTCGGCCCCCCCCCCCCCGAGGCGTTTCTTTGTCGCGGCTGGCGATGCCGCGTTTCTCCCGCTGTGAGACCTGCGGCGAGCAGGCCTCTCGTTTGTCGAGGGAGGGGGTTTGCCCGCGCTGCCTTCCCGAGGAGGAAGGCGCCGCGCACGGCTCGGGCTCGCTCCTGGCGCCCCCCTCCCCGCAGCCCGGGAAGCGTGGGCTGGCCATTTCCTCGCCGAGGGCGGGAATGGCGGCCATTTTGGATGGGGATCCTGGCGCGGCAAACGCCCAGGAGGAGAATGCTGCACTTCGGAGCGGCCCTCGCCTGCAGCGTAGCCCCGAGGAGGGCCTGCCGAATCGCCTACCTCAGGAGTCCCCTGCGTCTGGCGCGCCGCACGGTCTGCCGTTTTTTTCGCCGGATTTTATTTTAAAAATGCACATCGCATATTTACAGGGCCTGGCAGATCCGGGGGGTGACACAGCTGGACCTCCTCCCCCCAAGATCCCTAAGCTAGCGTTACCGCCCTCCGGGTCTCCGATTCCGGCTGCGGCAGTTCCAGGGACCTCTGCTTTGCCATCCCAGCCTAGAGCTGTGGGAGCGGCTTCCACAACGGCATTTGATCCCTCGGACCCTCTGGATCCGTCGCACGCGGATAGCCAACCGGAAGGCGACGACCCGCGCGCCCTACGTATCTTCCATAAAGAGGAACTGCAGGATCTTCTTCAGCAGACTCTTCAGGAGCTGGATTTGGATCCGCCGCCGGACCCTCCGGCACCTGTGGCCCCGGCGGTTGCGACATGCTCCAAGAAAGGGGATCCAGTCCTGGCCGCCCTCAGACCTCGGGCGAAGGCTTTTCCGGTCCATGAGTCTTTTCTACAGCTGCTTACTGGAGAATGGGACGCCCCCGAGGCGTCATTGAGGGTCACCCGGGCCATGGAAAAATTGTATCCGTTGCCGGAGGATTTTTTAGATCTGGTCCGGTTTCCTAAGGTGGACTCGGAGGTTTCAGCAGTGACGAAGAGGACGACGATCCCGGTCACTGGCGGTACGGCCCTACGAGACACGCAGGACCGCAAGCTGGAAACGTTCCTCAAAAGAGTGTTTGAAGTTTCTGCCTTAGGCATGCGTGCCGTCATGTGTACTTCGTTGACTCAGAGGGCTAGTCTGCTCTGGGTTCAGCAGCTCCTGACGTCCCAGCAGTTGCCTCCGGATGAAGCCGCTCAGGCCGACAGCCTAGAATCTGCCATTGCATACGGGGCGGATGCTCTTTATGACCTCTTCCGTGTGCTGGCCCGGTCCATGGTCTCGGTGGTGGCAGCTCGTAGACTCCTCTGGCTTCGGAATTGGTCTGCGGACGCCTCTTCTAAGTCGAGTCTAGGATCGCTTCCTTTTCGGGGGAAGTTTCTCTTTGGCAATGATCTGGATGAAATCATCAAGTCTCTGGGAGAGAACTCGGTGCATCGTCTGCCCGAAGATAGACAGCGACCCTACCGGGCGTTTGCCTCCACCAGGACCAGAGCTAGGGCACAGCGACGTTACAGGTCGTATCGTCAGTCGGGCCCTCGCGCAGCCCCCAGCAGACCATAGCCGTGGTCTCGTTCCTTTCGCAGGCGGAGGCCCGCGAGAGAGGGCTCGGGGCAGGGGAATCCCCCCGCCAAAGCCACCCAATGATGCCAGGGCAGCCCACTCCTCCAGCCCGCCCATCGGGGGTCGACTCACGGAATTCTTCGAGGCGTGGGCGAATATTACTTCAGACCAGTGGGTCCTGGACACCATCCAGCACGGTTACGCCTTGGAGTTTGTCCGTCCGCCACGGGACAGGTTCCTTTTCTCCCCATGCGGCTCCGATCTCAAGAGAATGGCGGTTCAACAGACTCTAGACCGACTTCAGGATATAGAGGCTATTGTGCCCGTCCCCTTCGCCGAGGTGGGCTCGGGGCATTATTCCATCTACTTCGTCGTTCCCAAGAAGGACGGATCGTTCCGGCCCATACTGGATCTGAAGGAGGTCAACCGGTCGTTGCGGGTCAGCCGTTTTCGCATGGAAACACTGCGGTCGGTAATTGCCGCAGTGCACCGGGGGGAGTTCCTGGCTTCCTTGGACCTGACGGAGGCGTATCTCCACATCCCGATACGTCCGGACCACAGGCGTTACCTTCGCTTCAAGATTCTCGGACAGCATTTTCAGTTTCGGGCCCTACCCTTCAGACTTGCGACAGCTGCTCGGACCTTCACCAAGATCATGGTGGTGGTGGCGGCGGCCCTTCGAAAGGAGGGTATTCTAGTGCATCCCTACCTGGACGACTGGCTGGTACGGGCAAAGTCGTTCTCGCATGGCCAGGCCTCGGTGGCCAGGGTCTTAGCGGTACTTCGCTCCCTGGGCTGGGTTGTGAATCTACACAAGAGTTCCCTTGATCCGTCTCAACGATTGGATTTCCTGGGTGCGACCTTCGACACCCAGCTCGGTATGGTGTTTCTGCGTTCAGACAAGGCCCTCTCCCTGAGGGAGCACATACGTCAGTTCGCGGCCTTGGCGGAACCCACCGCTTGGAATTATCTGCAGCTCCTGGGAGTGATGGCCTCCACTATCGACATGGTGCCCTGGGCATTCGCACACCTGCGTCCCCTGCAGGCGTCCCTGCTTTCCCGTTGGAAACCGGTATCGCAGGAGTATCAGGTGATCCTGCCCCTGCCGCAAACGGCTCGGGACAGCCTGGAGTGGTGGTTGGTTCCGGCTCACTTGGCTCGCGGCGTTTCGCTCGAAGTCCCCACTTGGGTGGTGGTGATCACGGATGCCAGTCTCGCGGGTTGGGGCGCAGTCTGCGACCGCAGCGCCACACAGGGGCTGTGGACCCCGGAGGAGTCTCGGTGGCCGATCAATCGGCTGGAGACCAGGGCAGTACGTCTAGCGCTCCAACGTTTTCTGCCTCTGGTTCGGAACAGGGAAGTGCGGATTCTCTCAGACAACGCGACCACCGTGGCTTACATCAATCGTCAGGGCGGAACGAGAAGCGAGCACGTTTCCGCCGAAACCACACTCCTGATGGCATGGGCGGAACTCCATCTCGACCGGCTCGCGGCCTCTCACATAGCGGGGGTGGACAACATCCAAGCGGACTACCTCAGTCGGCAGCGGCTGGACCCTGGCGAGTGGTCTCTCTCCGCAATGAAGCTACTAGTTCACCGCTGGGGGACTCCACGGCTGGATTTGATGGCGACGGCTCTCAACACCAAGGCCCCGCGCTTCTTCAGTCGCAGAAGGGAGCGCGGCGCGGAGGGAGTAGATGCTCTAGTACTTCCGTGGCCGGAGGACCAGTTGCTCTGTCTTTCCACCCTGGCCCCTAGTGGGCAAGGTCATTCGCAGGATAGAGAACCACATGGGTCCCGTGATTCTCGTGGCTCCGGAATGGGCCCGACGGCCCTGGTTCGCGGACCTACTACTCCTGGCGCTGGACGGACCCATTCGTCTGGGGCACCTTCCACGGCTCCTGCACCAGGGCCCGGTATATTTCGACCAGGCAGAACTCTTTTGTCTTGCGGCATGGCTTTTGAGCGGCGCCGCCTCCGCCGCAGAGGCTACCCGGAGGCGGTGATTTCGACGATGCTCAAGGCCCGCAAACCTTCCACTTCCGTGGCCTACTTTCGAGTGTGGAAGGTCTTCGAGTCCTGGTGTGCCAGTCATGACGTCCGATCCACGGAGGCAACGGTTTCAATAATCCTTCAGTTCTTACAGGATGGACTGGATAAGGGCCTTGCTTTTAACTCCCTCAGGGTACAAGTGGCGGCCTTGAATGTCTTGGTACGGACCACGACCTCCCTCCTTCTACAACCGGACGTCGCTCGATTCTTGAAAGGAGTTCGGCATCTACGGCCTCCGGTTAGGGATCCCTGCCCGTCATGGAGTCTTAATCTAGTGCTCCGGTCCCTGTCGGGTGCTCCATTCGAACCTCTCCAGGGGGCTACTCTTAAGGATCTCACTATGAAGACAGTCTTCCTCGTAGCGATATGCTCCGCCCGTCGTATCTCGGAGCTGCAAGCGCTATCCTGCAGGGAGCCCTACCTGCGTATCTCGGATGCCGGGATCTCGCTCCGTACAGTGCCATCCTTCCTGCCGAAGGTGGTTTCTTCTTTCCATCTGAACCAGACGATTGAGCTCCCGGCATTCTCCCCAGAGGAGTCTCGTGTTCTTCGACCCTTGGACGTGAAGCGGGTACTCCTCCATTACTTGCAGGTTACCAATGACTTCCGGGTCTCCGATCATCTGTTTGTCCTCTGGTCGGGACCTAAGAAGGGCGCCGCCGCGTCGAAGACGACCATTGCCCGATGGATCAGGGATGCCATCTCGGCGGCCTACATTGGTTCTGGTCGGGACCCGCCTAGGAGCGTCCGGGCTCATTCTACTCGCAAGCGACGTCCTGGGCGGAGTCTCGTTCCGTCTCTCCACAGGAGATCTGCCGGGCGGCGACATGGAAGTCTCTGCATACGTTCGCCAGGCACTATCGGTTGCACCTGGCACCTTCGAACCCTGGTCACTTTGGGGATCAGGTTCTCCGAGCAGGGCTCTCAGAGGCCCACCCGGTTTAGGGAAGCTTGGGTACATCCCACCGTCTGGACTGATCCTGGTACGTACAGGGAAAAGAAAATTATTCCTTACCTGCTAATTTTCGTTCCTGTAGTACCATGGATCAGTCCAGACGCCCACCACACTGGGATTGTGAGCTCCTGCTCGGGTTTTCGCTGTCTGACTGTCTCTTTCTGTTCTCTGTATCTCATCTACATGTTTTCGTTCGGGGTTTACAGCTCCTCACAAGTTGACTGTTGCGACCTGGTTGCAGGTCGTCCCTGTTATTGTTCTTGATGTTTTCACTTACGTCAGATTGTTTTTCTTGATCCAACTTGTTTTTTACCTTGCTGTTTTCGGCTTTGTTATGCATGATACTGAGCTCCAGCAGAGGGTGCGCTAGCCTATGAGGTGACACTCTTGAGCTCTGTTCTGACTCCATCTGCTGGACGGGGGACATAACCCACCGTCTGGACTGATCCATGGTACTACAGGAACGAAAATTAGCAGGTAAGGAATAATTTTCTTATAGTCAATTATAGCCCCTCTAGAACCCATGCCTGTTCAGGGGAAAATATTCCAACCCATCAAAATGTGCCATCCTAATGGCAGTAATATTTTTCTCTCTTCTTTTTGTTGATGACCCTTGGCTAGGGATACCTATATACATGTGACTATGGTGGGCTACTTGCTTTCAAAGAAAGTGGTCAGTTGTCTGTAACAAGTGTTACCTGATGACTCCAGTCAACAAGTGCTTCCTCCATCTCTTTTGAAATTTAGCTTTTTAGCTTAATTATAGAACCCAGTTATGTTTGGCTGAAGGGGGCTACTGTGCATACTCGGAGATCTCCAATTTGGTGTCATAAGGATGTGTGTACCCATATGCATGTCTGGTGAACTGCTGTCTTCAGGAAACACCTGTTACTGATAAACTTTGCTACCTGTTTATACATCAACAGATAAGTGTCCCTGAAAAGTCACCCTGCTGAAAAAGTCCTATCCTCTGAAATCTGAGCCGGTGGCAAGATTTATAGGCGGCACCGGGGTCTTTTGCCAAGGTACCAGATCTGTGTATGGTGGACAAGATGATGCCTTTACGGCAAAATGGTTGGGCATGAGTATGCCTTGTAGGGGAGGCCCCTTTGCTTGGAAGCATGGCAGGGGGCTGGAGCAAAGATCGCTGCCTTGCTTGTTTTATTCGTGGCAAGTGGCAAAACTGGTGGATGTAGCCTGGATGTTCATGGCTCAGGTATGGGTTTTTTAATTGTTAATGTGTACTTGAAATAAAGCTGTGGCTTGTACTTCCAATTTACACTTCCTGCTTTTATTTTGATTGTGTATGGTGGAGTGGATTTGACAAGCGTTAGTCATGGCTGCCAGCATTACACTGTAAATATGCATAAGTTTATGCATAGTATGTTTACACTGTGTGTGTAACTTGTATAAATTAGAAAGCAAAAGAGTCATAAGTTCCCCATGTGTTCCCCAAGGTTAAAAATTCATTGAAATTACTTGCACACAATTATACCTACTAAATTATTCAGGAAATTTTATGCACGTACTTTTAAAAATGCAAAACTATATGCATAAGTGCAAAGCCCTCCCCCCAACTCCGTTCCCAAGAATGCTTAAGTTTACCTGCATATCGGGTAGGCAATTCTGTAAAACTTTATTTCTGTGTGTAAAACACTGTTTACTTGCAAAAATCCCTTTGAAAATTACCCTCCTTTTTGTTGACAGTGTTTGAAGTATTTGTAGTATCCGTGTAATATATGTTTAACTTTATGTAGACTGGCAGAGATAAGTACATGAATTAAAAATGCATTATCTTTTTAGATTCTTTTTTTTTTTCAAAACCTATAAATAAAATTAATTGAAAATTGGAGTAAATAGTTTTTTTTTTTCCCTTTTCACAGGGTCAGCTTTCAATATTGCAAGAAAAGATAGAGCATTTAGAGCGCCTGTTGGCAGAAAACAATGAAATCATTTCTAACATAAGAGACTCTGTAATCAATCTGAGTGAATCTGTAAAGGATGGACATAAGAGCCCAGAAAACATAAACTTTAGCCAAGATTCTATTTCCTATTTCTTGCCATCTGCACCAGCTTTGCTTCCAATTGATCCTGAAGACTGTGCATTTGCAGACAAAAGTGCCATTCAAGTTTCAGATGTACAGGTAAGTGAATGTATATTCAAGTTAAATTCCAGTGATCTGCATAATTCATGGGACTACCATTACCTGAATCCTTTGGCTTTTTTAATTTTCTGGTCATTTTAATTTATAGAGTAGGGTTAACGCCTGGTTTTGTACCGGACAGCCAGAGTTTCAGGCTTTCTGTATAGCATCCAGTCAAAAGTACCAACTGGATGCTAAAAGTGCAGTTTTGCAGGTGGCCCTTCCTGTCTCCCACAGCCTCTTACTTAGAGGGTGAGAAAGGTAGGATTGGAGCCTATCAGAGGAGATCTGCGCTATATCCCTCCCCATCGGCATCCACCAGGGCAGTGATCTGCTTCTGGGCACCCCTCCTCTTCTCCAGCCCGTAAAAGAGCGAGCTGCAATCTATCTCCCGAAGGAAACGGATTCACAATCTCAGGAAGGCCCCAAGGCTCCACTGCTCCTCTGTGATGGAGGGTGCACTTCTTCTTCATGTACTTGTTTTGCAGAGCTTGATCCGTAACTTTAGAGAGGGCTGCTTCAAGACCCAACACCTCCCCCTGTAGGCGCTGGATCTCTCCACAGCGCTCCCTGTTGATGCCTCTTGACAGCCATTTGAGGTAGATTTTCCCCACATCTCACCACTGGCTCCGTGAGGCAGAGGTGCGCCATTCCACCCAGAACTTGCGGATCGCCGCAACAAGGCCCTCTTCCTCCAATAAGGAGTTGTTGAAATGCCAGTGAGTGGCCTGAGGCCCAGCCGAAACGATCCTCACCTTCACGTACACCAGATGGTGGCCTAAGAAAGCAGCCACCTCAATAGCACTCAAAAGGGTCCGTGATTTTAAGTAGAGCCAGTCGATCCAAGAGCGGCTGACTTGTACCTCCTGCACCCAAACAAGTGTAGGAGGTGGTGTCAGCCGGGTGATGCAGTTGCCAGACAACCAGGGAGAAGCGGTGCACAGTTTCCCCCAAGTATGTGGCAGAGGAGGGGTTTTGCTGTCAACAGGAATGGTCGAGCCTCTCAAGGGTGCAATTAGTCACCCCAGAGTACCAACTCCTCCACCACATTCAAGGTCTGCAATAGGGTTGACAACTGGTGAAAGAACACCAACCTGGTGGATCTTGTGTTTGGGGTGTACACATTGATCAAGTTGATCGTGCAGCCCTTGACACGGATCTGCAAGTGTAGCATATGGCCTGGCATGACAGATTGGACATCCAGCACCTCTGCCTGCAGGGGTTCTGCAAGCAGGACGGTCACTCCCCCGGCATGTCCTGAGTGGCTGAACATTCTGCTGCGCCACTCCAGAAGCCAGTTGACTCCACTCTCCGGAGTGGATCTCCTGCAGGAGACTTATGGAATACTCTCCCTGTTTAAGAAAGGAGAGCACCCAACTCCTCTGGAGATCCTCCCTGCAGCTGTTGACATTCAGAGTGCTTATCATCAGAACCATCTTGATGGCAGAAAAAGACTTTGATGTAATTGAAATCAGTCTTAATTTCTTCAGAAGGGGCATAGAGAATATGGAGGAAGGATTATTTGTTAGGAATGAAATATTAGTAGAGGAAAGAAAGGGAGAACAGGGAGAAGTCTATTTACCCTGGCTAGCCATGAAAAAGGCATACGAGAACTGAAACATGGGGATCCATTTTGCTTTTAAGATCAAGTTGGGGAAATGAAAAATGAAATATACAGGAAATTTGATATGATTTGGAGAACTGATACCTTATAAAATGCTGTCTTTAAAATTCCTGGAACTCTGATGATGAAAAACACTTGTTTTAAAGTACTTATGGTTGATAGACTATTAGTTATTACATCGGGACTGAAATTTGAGCAAAGAATGTGTTGCCTGCCTGATCAGTGTACACTGGTGGCTCTGATTGCATGACACTTATTTGACCAGGTCTATGAAGTAGAACTGAGCAGGGAGTCTCAGGGGGAAGATCGTAGCTCAGTCCCTCATGCTAGGGAAGAGCAATTGAAAGCAGAATCCGATATTGCACCAGGACAATTACCGTATTTTTCGCTCCATAAGACGCACCTGACCATAAGACGCACCTAGGATTCAGAGGGGGAAAATTTAAAAAAAAAAAAATTGTGCTAAACCGGCTCTGCGTCTGGGCGTCTTATGGAGCAAATTAGGGGAGTGCATAGTTTTTTTTTTTTTCTCCCCATTTTGTTTTCGGGTCTGGGGAGGGCCATTTCGGTCCACTCCCCAGATCAGAAAATTTTTCTTTCTGTGGGAACCCCCAAACCCCCCCCCCCCCCATCCCAACCCTTTAAATTAACAACCTCCACCCCCCTGACCCCCCCAAGACCTGCCGAATTAATTTCCTGCAACCCCCCACCCTCCTGACCCCCCCAAGACCTGCCGAATTAATTTCCTGCAACCCCCCACCCTCCTGACCCCCCCAAGACCTGCCAAACGTCCCTGGTGGTCCAGCGGGGGTCCAGGAGCGGTCCGGGAACGATCTCCTGGGCGTGGGCCGTCGGCTGCCAGTAAACAAAATGGCGCCGACGGCCCTATGCCCTCACTATGTCACTGAGACCGACCGCTGCTATTGGTCGGTCTCAGTGACATAGTGAGGGCATAGGGCCGTCGGCGCCATTTTGTTTACTGGCAGCCGACGGCCCTATGCCCTCACTATGTCACTGAGACCGATCGCTGCTATTGGTCGGTCTCAGTGACATAGTGAGGGCATAGGGCCGTCGGCTGCCAGTAAACAAAATGGCGCCGACGGCCCTATGCCCTCACTATGTCACTGAGACCGACCAATAGCAGCGGTCGGTCTCAGTGACATAGTGAGGGCATAGGGCCGTCGGCTGCCAGTAAACAAAATGGCGCCGACGGCCCTATGCCCTCACTATGTCACTGAGACCGACCAATAGCAGCGGTCGGTCTCAGTGACATAGTGAGGGCATAGGGCCGCCGGCGCCATTTTGTTTACTGGCAGCCGACGGCCCACGCCCAGGAGATCGTTCCCGGACCGCTCCTGGACCCCCGCTGGACCACCAGGGACGTTTGGCAGGTCTTGGGGGGGTCAGGAGGGTGGGGGGTTGCAGGAAATTAATTCGGCAGGTCTTGGGGGGGTCAGGAGGGTGGGGGGTTGCAGGAAATTAATTTGTCAGGTCTTGGGGGGGGGGGGGTTGTAGGAAATTAAGTCGGCAGGTCTTGGGGGAGTCGGGGGGGGGGGGGGGGGTGTTTGTTAGATTTTTGTTTGGTTTTTTTTTTATATTCGCTCCATAAGACGCACATACATTTTCCCCCCACCTTTGGGGGAAAAAAAGTGCGTCTTATGGAGCGAAAAATACGGTACTGTAGGTGTTAAATGGGAAGTGAATCCTCCTCTTC
This sequence comes from Rhinatrema bivittatum, assembly GCF_901001135.1. Lineage (NCBI taxonomy): Eukaryota > Metazoa > Chordata > Amphibia > Gymnophiona > Rhinatrematidae > Rhinatrema > Rhinatrema bivittatum. Next base: position 626,992,144 of record NC_042615.1, on the reverse strand, counting down.
CCTTTGCAGGCATGTTAAGGTGCAGCTCCAGAATGGGGTCTAGGGGAGGCTTGTCGCCTGCAAAGGCCCAGAAGGGAATGAGAAACATAAGAACATAAGAGATGCCATACTGGATTAGACTAAGGGTCCATCAAGTCCAGTATCCTGTTTCCAACAGTGACCAATCCACGTCACAAGTACCTGGCCAAGTACCCAAACATTAAATAAATCATGAGCTACTATTGCTTTTTAATTAACAGCAGTTTATGGATTTTTTTCCTCTAGGAACTTATTCAAACCTTTTTTAAACCCAGTTACACTAACTGCTGTAACCACATCCTCTGGCAATGAATTACAGAGCTTAACTATGTACTGAGTGAAAAAGAATTTTAGATTTGTTTTAAATGAACTACTTGGTAACTTCATGGAATGCCCTCTGGTCCTATTATCTGAGAGTAAATAACTGATTTACATTAACTTTACAAAATCATGAAAGGACTTGAATGACCTCTATCATAATCCCCCTCAGTCGTCTCTTCTCCAAACTGAATAGCCCTAACTTCTTTAGCCTTTCCTCATAGGGCAGCCTTTCCATGCCTCTTACCATTTTGGTCTCCCTTCTCTGCACGTTCTCCAGTGCAGCTATATCTTTTTTGAAATGCGGTGACCAGAATTGCACACAGTATTCAAGATCTTGTCTCGCCATGGAGCAATACAGAGACATTATGACATCATCCTTTAATTTGCATTCTTTTCCTAATAATTTCTTAGTAGGGAACCTTTGCTCCAGACTTTATTATGATAATGCACAAAGCCTATCTAGCCATGCAGAGTCATATGCATCCTAGACCCCATGAGGCCCTAAAAGCAGCAATCGAGACTAAGGGAAAACCCAGAGCCCCCTTCAAGGGGGGCATTCAAGCTCCCATGCCTCCAGGAAAGCATCATGGTTTGGAGAAGATTCACCCCCTGGAAGATTCTTAGGAGGGGACGTTTTCATCAGATGAAGATTCCTCTACCATAGTACACATTTTGTAAAGAAGAGCTGGTAACCCTCATTTCCAGTGCAGTGACTACCTTAGGGATGTTATTTACTCCTGTGGAAAACCAGCCAAAGGTGGTCTTATCCTCCTGGTTATTAGGAAGCCACCGAAGGCATTCCCCTTGCACAGCACCCTTAGGTGTTTGGGCCTTACTGAATGGGGTACCCTGCAGGAGGAGCTAAAGGGGGGGAAGAGTTTTAGATAAAACTTTACCCCTTCCATTGAGGGAGAGGATTTAGACTTTTCAGAATCGCCCGAGTTGATGTTTGGTTACACACGACCAACATTCCGGTAGACATGGGTTCAGCATTGAAGGTCCCCCCAAGATGAGAATATAGAGGCAACTCAAACAGGCCTTTATGACAAATACAATGGCCCTGCAGGCCTACATTTGCAGAGGCTACATGGCCTGAGCAGTGGTGTATTGGATCTAAGAGATTCCAGACAGCCCAGAGTTATCCTATCTGGAATCAGCCTTAGCATTCCTGGCTGATGATCTGAATGACCTGGTAAGAATGTCCTCTAGGGGTCTGACCTCAGGGGGTAGTGGCTAGGAGGCTTTTTTGGCTGTGCAGTTGGCCATCAGACTGCATCAAAGATTCACCTCTGTAAATTGCCTTTCAAGGGCAGTCTCCTGTTTAGAGAAGGTCTCGAAGCTAGTGAAGGATCTGGGGGACTCAAAACCCCAGAGGCTTCCTGAAAATAAAAACCACGCAGGATCATGATCTTAACGCTTCTGAGATGGCACAGATTTAAGCCCGTGAGGTAAGCAGCCTCAGACTCTCGAAGCAGGAACCAGTCCTTTGTGGAGCAAGGAGAATAAAGACAGAGCTGCCACAGGCAGCAGGTGGCAGCCATACCATCCAGTGACTCTCAGCAGATCCCCCTTGGAGGTAGTGCCAATAGGAAGGCTCCTGCTGAGATATTACTCAATGGACCCAAATCATCTGACCAAAGGGACTTGGACATCGTGCAAAAGGGCTATGTTCTCAAGTGCAAGAAGCTGGTCCCAGAGGTCTTTGTCTTCCCTTGTGCTTCTCTTCTCAAAAGAGGGGATCAAGGGGACACTAACAAAATTACAGAATCTACAAGCAATTGTCCCACTTTTTCCCCAAGAGAGGGATCATGGCACTTAATATATTTTGTGGTTCAAAAAACCCAAGAACATAAGAACATGCCATCCTGGGTCAGACCAAGGGTCCATCAAGCCCAGCATCAGGTTTCCAACAGTGGCCAATCCAGGTCATAAGAACCTGGCAAGTACCCAAAAACTAAGTATATCCCATGTTACTATTGCTAGTAATAGCAGTGGCTATTCCCTAAGTAAAATTGATTAATAGCAGAAAATGGACTTCTCCTCCACGAACTTATCTAATCCTTTTTTTAAACACAGCCTCTGGCAACAAATTCCAGAGTTTAATTGTGCGTTGAGTAAAAAAGAACTTCCTCAGATTAGTTTTAAATGTGCCACATGCTAACTTCATGGAGTGTCCCCTAGTCTTTCTATTATCCAAAAGAGTAAATAACCAATTCACATTTACCTGTTCTAGACCTCTCATGATTTTAAACATCTCTATCATATCACCCCTCAGCAGTCTTCTCCAAGCTGAAAATATCTAACCTCTTTAGTCTTTCCTCATGGGGGAGCTGTTCCATCCCCTTATCATTTTGGTCGCCCTTCTCTGTACCTTCTCCATCGCAACTATATCCTTTTTGAGATGCGGCGACCAGAATTGTACACAGTATTCAAGGTGTGGTCTCACCATGGAGCGATACAGAGGCATTATGACATTTTCCGTTTTATTCACCATTCCCTTTCTAATTCCCAACATTCTGTTTGCTATTTTGACTGCTGCAGCGCACTGAACCGATGATTTCAATGTGTTATCCACTATGACGCCTAGATCTCTTTCTTGGGTGGTAGCTCCAAATATGGAACCTAACATTGTGTAACTATAGCATGGGTTATTTTTCCCTATATGCCCCATGCTGGATCTAAGAGAGGTCAACAAATACCTCACCTCCCCCATTTCCAGAAGGAGACACTGCAGTTGGTGATAGCTTCAGTAAGGCCAGGAGAATACCTAGCATCCCTGGACCTAGCAGAAGCTTTCTTTCATATTCACATCCAGGTATCTCCTCAGAGCCTATTAAGGTTCTGCATACTGGTCAAGCATTTTCATTTTCAAGTGCTGCCTTTCAGCCTAGTGACAGCTCCCCCAGTGCATTCACCAAGGTCATAGTGATGGTAGCAGCAACTGTAAATATCCAGGACATTATGGTACACCTGTATGTAGATGACTGGCTTATAAGAGCCAAGTCAGCTCAGGAGAGTCATCAGACCTCCAAATCTGGACTCCACCTCCTTCAGCAGTTAGACTGGGTAGTGAATTTAAGAACATAAGAACATAAGAAAATGCCATACTGGGTCAGACCAAGGGTCCATCAAGCCCAGCATCCTGTTTCCAACAGTGGCCAATCCAGGCCATAAGAACCTGGCAAGTACCCAAAAACTAAGTCTATTCCATGTAACCATTGCTAATGGCAGTGGCTATTCTCTAAGTGAACTTAATAGCAGGTAATGGACTTCTCCTCCAAGAACTTATCCAATCCTTTTTTAAACACAGCTATACTAACTGCACGAACCACATTCTCTGGCAACAAATTCCAGAGTTTAATTGTGCGTTGAGTAAAAAAGAACTTTCTCCGATTAGTTTTAAATGTGCCCCATGCTGACTTCATGGAGTGTCCCCTAGTCTTTCTACTATCCGAAAGAGTAAATAACCGATTCACATCTACCCGTTCTAGACCTCTCATGATTTTAAACACCTCTATCATATCCCCCCTCAGTCGTCTCTTCTCCAAGCTGAAAAGTCCTAACCTCTTTAGTCTTTCCTCATAGGGGAGTTGTTCCATTCCCTTTATCATTTTGGTAGCCCTTCTCTGTACCTTCTCCATCGCAATTATATCTTTTTTGAGATGCGGCGACCAGAATTGTACACAGTATTCAAGGTGCGGTCTCACCATGGAGCGATAGAGGCATTATGACATTTTCCATTTTATTCATCATTCCTTTTCTAATAATTCCCAACATTCTGTTTGCTTTTTCGACTGCCGCAGCCCACTGAACCGACGATTTCAATGTGTTATCCACTATGACACCTAGATCTCTTTCTTGGGTTGTAGCACCTAATATGGAACCCAACATCGTGTAATAGCATGGGTTATTTTTCCCTATATGCATCACCTTGCACTTATCCACATTAAATTTCATCTGCCATTTGGATGCCCAATTTTCCAGTCTCACAAGGTCTTCCTGCAATTTATCACAATCTGCTTGTGATTTAACTACTCTGAACAATTTTGTGTCGTCTGCAAATTTGATTTCTCACTCGTCGTATTTCTTTCCAGATCATTTATAAATATATTGAACAGTAAGGGTCCCAATACAGATCCCTGAGTCACTCCACTGTCCACTCCCTTCCACTGAGAAAATTGCCCATTTAATCCTACTCTGTTTCCTGTCCTTTAGCCAGTCTGCAATCCACGAAAGGACATCGCCACCTATCCCATGACTTTTTACTTTTCCTAGAAGCCTTTCTCAAAGAACCTTTTAGAACTGTCACAAATACTGGAATTACTAGGAGTCTGCAATAACACAGAACAAGGTTGGGCGTTTTTGACAGCATGAGTGTCCAAATTAATAGACCAGGTGCTAGTGTTTCAGGTTCAGGGAGTGGCCAGAGTAATGGACTACCTTCATCTTCTAGGCTTTATGGCATCCATTCTTCCCCTCCAATAGGCTCTGCTGTTAAGCTAGTTGCCAGCATCGCAAGATTACCAGTGCTAGCTTTGGGTCCCCTCAAGGGTAAAGAGCATTCTGAACTGGTGGGCTCAACCCCCAAACCTCTAGAAAGGGATGACCCTAGAACTGGGTAGTTGTCTCACAATGGATGCCAGCCTAAAGGAGTGGAGTGCACTTTGTCAGTCATGTAACCCAAGGGCAGTCTTCAGGAGAGGAGAGATTTTGTTCAATAAACAGGTTGGAAAAAAGCCATCAGACTGGCTCTGTGGTGCTTCCTTTAAGGGGAAAATAGGGTTTTCTCAGACAATGCCAAGGCGATGGCATACATCAACAGGCAAGGGGCACTCACAGCTCCTCACTAGAGCAGGAAGCAGCCTGGCTACTCGAATGGGAAGAAGAACATTATCTCCACCTCTCAGTCTATATAGCAGGGAAGATGAACATGCAAGTCTATTATCAAAGTAGGAACAGGCTGGACCCAGGAGAATATATACTGGGTCAAAAAGCATTTCAGATGATAGTCAATAGGGTCCCCCATGCGTGGACCTAATGATAACACATGCAAATGTTTAAAGCCGACATTTTTCAGTCGCAGAGCAGGGTCCAGAGGCACAGATGCACTCTTGTGTCCATGGCCAAGACTCAGCCTGCTGTATATCTTTCCACCATTGCTTTTTATAGGTTGGACAATAAAGGCGGAGAACCATCCATTCCTGGTCATCCTAGTCGCCCCAGATTGGCTGAGGAGGCCCTGTATTTGGATCTGGTGAAACTCCTGAATGGAGCCCCATTGGCTCTGCCAAAGGAGGCGGGCATGGTCCGGTACTGATGCAGATCTATTTCCGTTCTCTTATGGCTTAGCTCTTGAATTGGGCGCACGTGTGAAAAAGAGGTTGTTTAGCCTTAGTAATTTCAATTACGTTAAAGGCACAGAAGTTTCCCACTTATATCAGAGTTTGGAGAATGAGGGTAACTGCTCCAAACAGGACCTTTCTTTCTGGAAAGCATATTTCCAGAAGATTCCAGATTTCTTGCATGTGGACCTGGACAAGGTACTGGGCACTATGTTCCTTGTAGGTCCAGGTAGTAGCCGATGCATACTATAGGGGTCAAATTAAAGGCACTCCATTAGCTGCACATCCAGACATAGTGTTTCCTGAAAGGGGGTAAAGCACATTAGGATACCATTTTCTTCCAGTTGTACTCAGTGGGATCTCAATTTGGTGCTAAGGCCCTTAGCATCCATTAAGGAATTCTCTGAAAACGTCCTTTCTTGTAGCAATATGCTGAGCTAGGCACATCTCAGAGCTGCAAGCCCTGTCCTGCAGAGATCCTCATCTAGTAATTTCACAAGATTTTTACCTTTCTCCCAATCCCATCTTTCCTGCCCAAGGTAGTATCTACATTTCATGTGAACCAATTGGTATCTCTTCCAACCTTCAAGAGTAGTGATTGTTGGGGAAAAGGTAAGAGCCTATGACTGTTAGATGTATATTGGATTCTCTTGAGGCATTTGAAAGTAACACATGTTTTTAGGAAAGCAGACAAAAACTGTTTGTGGTGTTTGCCTGGAAAGCGTAGGTGGCCTCCAAGGCCACCATAGTTGGATGGATCAAAGAGGCAAGCTCATTGGCCTATCTACTGTCAGGTTAGCAGCCCCAGATAGCACTCTGGGCTCACTCTACTATGGTGCAAGCATCATCCTGGGCAGAGGCAGCTTCAGCCTCTCTAGAGGAAATTTGCATGGCAGCTGTCTCTCTTTTCTTGCACTCCTTTGTTAAACAAACAGATTGGACATACAGGCTAAAGGCTGATGCTGCCGTTGGGGCAGGGATCATTAAGACAGCCTGTCTTCTTCCCAACCCAGCAAGGCATAGCTTTGGTAACTTCCATACGTAATGACTGATCTAGCAGGAAGAAAACAAAGATTTCCTGGAGTGTAGCCAGATGGACTCAGAACGAATGGGATAGTATCCGCATGCTAGCAGTTGGAGACGGATCTGACGTCAGCACGGGGGTATATATATCCCCACAGGAAGCATAGCAACTCAGTAATTTCCGTCTCCAAAGCAGTTTGGAGTGCCTGCACGCTAGTTGAGCGTGCTTTCCAAGGCATTGCAGCCCTTGGCCTCTGCTCTGCATGCCAACTTCGGGCCACGCGCAGTGATGAGCCAAATTCTCTGTGTGCCCAATGTGAGGGGACCGTGCGACCCTCGGGCCAGGACCGCTCTCAGCCACGATTTGTGGACAGTTCCCCAGGGGCTACCCCGGAGTTAGGGGGCAGTCTCGACCAATCTGGAATCCCGGGGGAGCTTGTACCCCGGTGATTAGAGGCTGCTTCGATTTCCTGGGTGGATCTCTTTAAGGGGATTCATGCCTTCGTACAGATGCAAACGGCTTACCGTCCAGGCCCTGCGGTTCCTGCTGTTCCTGTGGTTCCTGCGGCGGCTGCTGCACCTGCTGCTGCGGTGGCGGCTCCTGCGGATCCGGTTCCTGGACCCTCACGACCTTATCGCGAGCAGGACTTCCCACCGATGGACAGTCCGGATCAGTCCGACCAGGAGGTCTCACAGGACGAGTCCGAACTCCCGGACGAGGGGGACCGTCCTCCAGGGACTGAGCCATATAGAACCATGCGGCGGTTCTTCCCTAAAGAGGATCTCTCCGACCTGGTGTCTCTGTCTGGCAGAATTGGATATTACAGGTCCCAGCGCTTCGGTACCCTCTGCGCAGAATCCCCTGCTGGAAGGTCTTTGTCCTACAGCCCGCCATTTTCCATTCTTACAAGCGGCGCAACAACTGATTGATTTAGAATGGGCGGCACCAGCGGCTGCCTTCAAAGGGGGTCGGGCTCTGAAGAGCATGTACCCATTGGCACCGGCTATCCAGGACCTGCTGGCGTGCCCTCAGGTGGATGCCTTGATTAGCGCTGTGGTCAAGCGCACTACCATTCCAGTTGAAGGGGGGACGGCCCTCAGGGAGCCTCATCACCGGCGACTGGACGCCATTCTGAGACAGGCTTTTGAGGTGGCAGCTTTATCTTTGCGGATCGCCACCTGCTGCACGGTGGTGACGCGTGCCTGTTTGTCACAGGTTAGAAACAACGCTCCAGCGGCGGACATGGAATCCGCTCTTTCTTTCCTTACAGATGCGGCATCTGACCTGGTCCGGACAACAGCTAAAGGGATTTCATCCTCCGTAGCTGCCAGGAGGCAGCTCTGGATCAGACTATGGTCAGCTGATGCGCCTTCTAAGACACGCCTCACCAGATTGCCCTTTAAGGGCTCTTTTCTATTTGGCAGCGACCTTGATAAACTGGCCAGTGCATGGGGTGCCTCTCCAGTGCCCAGATTGCCGGAAGATCGGTTCCGAAGGGGCCAGCGCGCCTTTCCAAGGCCCTCCAGGGGCAGGAGTTCCCAGCGTTTCGTTCCTTACAGGGGTTGCTACCAGGCACCACGTCCTCCGGCCAGGAATCAGTCCTTTCGGACTAAGCAGCGCAAGAGGGGAGCGGGCCCGGGCTCGGGTCCCGGCCGCGCCTCCCAATGAGAATCCGCCGATTCATCTGGTGGACGGAGCCATAGGGGGCAGGTTAACCCTCTTCTACCCCAGATGGGTCGAGATTACATCGGACCAGTGGGTCCTCGCCGTTATCCGGGAGGGATATTATCTGGACTTTCATCATCTCCCTCCGGACAAGTTTGTGGAATCTTCATGTCCCATACACAAGAAGGCAGCATTGGAAGCTACCCTGGCGAGACTCCTGTCCTTGAAAAGCCATCATCCCAGTACCTGCCTGGGAAGTGAATTCTGGACATTATTCCATTTATTTCATGGTACCCAAGAAAGGGGGTACCTTTCGGCCTGTATTGGACCTCAAGTCAGTCAATCAATACTTACGGGTACCGAGGTTTCGCATGGAAACTCTACGCTCCGTCAAGGCCGCAGTACAGCCAGGAGAATTCCTCACGGCATTAGACCTGTCGGAGGCATACCTGCATATCCCGATCCATCCGGATCATCAGCGCTACCTACGCTTCAAGGTTCTAGGCCGCCACTTCCAGTTTCGGGCTCTGCCCTTCGGGTTGGCAACGTCACCATGGACATTCACCAAGGTGGTAGTAGTGGTAGCGGCGGCACTCAGGCGGGAAGGAATACTGGTCCATCCCTACCTAGACGACTGGCTGATCAGGGCGAAATCACGAGAGGAGAGCCTTCGGACAACCGACAGAGTGATAGCCCTTCTGGAAAGCTTGGGCTGGGTAATCAACCTCAGCAAGAGCTGCCTACAGCCTTCCCAGTCACTGGATACCTGGGAGTACAGTTCGACACCCGGGCAGACACAGTCAGTCTCACAACCAAGAGAAAGTTGAAACTTCAGCAGCGTATCCAGTATTTGATGGGAGCCAGTCGGCCCACAGCCTGGGATTATCTGCAGGTTCTTGGTCTCATGGCATCCACCCTGGAAGTGGTACCTTGGGCGAGGGCCCATATGAGACCTCTCCAATATGCCCTGCTCTCTCGCTGGAGCCCCCGTCTACGGACCTACTCCAAGCACCTACCTCTACCAGCCAGAGTGTGGACCCAGTTGCGGTGGTGGTTGCAGTCCAACCACATGAGCAGGGGGTCGAAGATGTCCTCACCCACGTGGATCTTGCTCACCACAGATGCCAGCCTGAGCGGCTGGGGAGCACACTGCGAAGAACTCACCGCACAAGGGCGGTGGAACAGAGAAGAGTCAGCGTGGAACATCAACCGTCTAGAGGCCCGGGCAGTCCGATTGGCATGCCTTCGATTTGCTCACAGACTGAAGAACAGAGCAGTCAGAGTGGTGTCCGACAACGCCACCACGGTGGCCTACTGAAGCAGACAGGTATCTCTGGAGATCGCCCCTCTGATGACTTGGGCAGAGGTGAATCTTCAGGACATCTCCGCCGTCCACATTGCCGGGAAGGACAACACCATGGCAGACTTCCTCAGCAGAGAAAGCCTAGATCCGGGAGAGTGGCAGCTCTCACCCACGGCCTTCCAGATGATTGTGGATCATTGGGGGATTCCGGACATGGATTTACTGGCGGACAAGTCCAACGCTCAGGTACCCAGATACTTCAGCCGCAAGCGCGACCCGTTCTCACATTGAATCGATGCCCTGGTTCAGCCATGGCCTCCAGGGACTCTACTGTACGCCTTTCCTCCATGGCCTCTGCTAGGCGCTGTCATCTGCAAGATTCAGAGACACCGGGGCCTAGTTCTTTTAGTGGCGCCAGACTGGCCAAGAAGACCCTGGTACGCGGACATGAGAAGACTGCTGGCAGGGGAGCCTCTTCCCCTGCCTCCTCTCCGGGACCTTCTACATCAAGGTCCCATTCTTCACGAGGATCCGGCTCAATTCTCTCTTACGGTATGGCCCTTGAGAGGGCTAGATTAAAGAAGAGGGGTTACTCGGAGCCCGAGATTGATACCCTCCTCCGAGCTCGTAAGTTTTCCACATCCCTCACATACATCCGGATCTGGAGAGTATTTGAAGCATGGTGTGACACTCACGGCACCAATCCACATGCAATCACAATCCCTATTGTGTTGGATTTCCTGCAGGATGGACTTCAAAAGGGTCTCTCCCTCAGCTCCATCAAGGTTCAGGTGGCTGCGCTGTCTTGCTATGGTCCCAGGAGGGATGGCAAGACCATCGCCAAGCACCCAGATGTTTCTCGCTTCCTGCAAGGAGTCAAGCATATTCGTCCGCCACTGAAGTGGCCTGTGCCTTTGTGGAACCTCAACCTTGTTTTGGATTTCCTCGCAGGATCCACCTTCAGGCCCCTTCGGGGCCTGTCTCTTCGTTCTCTAACCTTGAAGATGGTGTTCTTGCTGGCTGTATGTTCAGCCCGCCGCATCTCAGAGCTACAAGCATTGTCCTGCCGTGATCCCTTTCTCAGAATCACTCCGGAGGCTATCCATCTTCGTACGGTTCCCTCCTTCCTACCTAAAGTGGTTTCACAGTTTCATCTTAACCAAACCATATTTATTTATTTATTTATAGAGTTTATATACCGGAGGTTCCTGTAAAATATACATATCACCCCGGTTTACAAGGAACAATAACTATCGCTACATTTAGCGGTTTACATTGAACAGGTTAATCAAATTAACAAATTAGTATAAATTGCAAAAACAGTTAATAAGTAACATACGAGTTAATAAATAAAAAATGTGGTTATATGATTATAAACATGATTATATATAATATATATGATTATAAAAGAAATAAATAAATCATATAATCTTAATCATATAATCAGGTTATTTATTTATTTCTTTTATAATCATATTTATTTCTTTATATCCCTGCCGACCACGGCGGGTCTGAAGAAATCTGAAGAAGGGCGTTTATTACGCCATCTCGACATTGGCAGATTGCTGACCAGATACTTGGAAGTGACACAACACCTACGAAAGACGGACCATCTAATCGTCCTGCACAGTGGGAAGAAGCAAGGTGAAGCGGCCTCGCGGCCCACCATCGCCCGCTGGATTAAAGAAGTTGTCAGAGCAGCTTACGTAGAAGCCGGGAAGTCTCCGCCTCTACAAGTCAAGGCTCATTCTACCAGAGCACAAGAAACATCCTGGGCTGAATCCAGGATGCTGTCGCCTGCAGAAATCTGTAATGCGGCGACTTGGTCCTCCCTCCATACCTTCTCCAGGTTCTACCGTCTGGATGTCCAGGCCAGGGAGGACTCAGCATTTGCGAGGGCGGTTCTACATGGTCCTCAGGCAGCCTCCCGCCCAGGCTGGGAGTAAAGCTTTTGTACATCCCATTCGTTCTGAGTCCATCTGGCTACACGCCAGGAAATGTTGAGATTACTACCTGATAATCTCCTTTTCCTTAGTGTAGACAGATGGACTCAGCATCCCGCCCAGCTGCCTGTGTACATGGGTTTTCACCGATTCAAGGTAAGCCATGTCTTCTGTTCCATAAGAGCGTACACTCCACCAGGTGTTAACGCCTTCCGGTTGTGAATGCTGGCGGTCTCCAGCTACTATCAATCGGTCAGGGGAATCCTGTTTTCACTTTTCACTGAGCGTCAGTACACATTTCCATAACAGCTTTTGCAAGGAAGATTACTGAGTTGCTACGCTTCCTGTGGGGATATATATACCCCCGTGCTGGCGTCGGATCAGTCTCAAACTGCTAGCTCGCGGATACTATCCCATTCGTTCTGAGTCCATCTGTCTACACTAAGGAAAAGGAGATTATCAGGTAGTAATCTCAACATTAAATTATTTTTACCTGATTAATTTTCTTGGCTTGAGTCCTGCTAGACCAGTCCAGAACCCACTCAGGAGCACAGTGTTAAGAAAGATATGATGATGAAACACACTCTTATTTTCTAAGGCTGTTTCTTCTCTCTTTTTGTGATAGCACTTCTTTTCTCACTCCAATCAGTTGTGTGCCCTATGCCATATTACAAAAGTAAAAAAAAACAAACCCAAAAGTATTGTGGGGGGTCCTCACAGAGCTCTGGCAATAAGCTTCTGAACTGGACCACATTCCCCTTATAGCCCAGTGTAAGGTCATAAGAGGTGTGTCCTCCATCTTTGTCAGCTGTGGAAGAAGGAAGACTAATATGCAATAACTGGTCTAGCAGACCAAGTAAAGAAAACTATCAGGTAAGATCAATTTAATCATACTTTATTCCAACAGCAATTAAAATTAGTGTACAATTGTTGTCTCTGTTTTCATTAAGTTTGGTCACTTGGCTGATAAGTAATGTTGACGATAAACTTACTTTGTCCTTTCATTCATAAACACAGATATTGATTGTGATCATTTACAAAATAGATTTTCAAAGGCGAAAAATCCTCCACCATTGAAAGTCATGGATTTCCACATCATAACAAAAAATGTATCGAAACATGGCATTCTGCTTTAACTTCAGCTTACATTTGGACAAAGGACTGCATTTTAAAATATTGCAGCATTGTGAACTGACAACAGAACTGAATTAGAATAAGTAAAGATTCTTTAAAAAAAAATAAAAATTTAACCATATACAGACGCATACATTTTCTTTTCCATATTTGAGTTTTCTTTTATCATTCCAGATGCTGGATGTGTATGACATTCTTCCCTTTGATAACCCAGATGGTGGTGTTTGGAAACAAGGGTTTGATATAACATATGATGAGAAGGAATTGAATAATGAGCTTCTTCAGGTCTTTGTTGTACCTCACTCACATAATGATCCAGGTACTATTTTTATTCATCAAATATTAAATGGCTTATCACTGTGTAATGATATAGTTAAATACCTGAAATGTTCTATTATGTTTCTCCCAAAAGTGAGCGTTCTTGCTTCTCAGTGTTTTAGGACTAGAACCATCACCGAAGTGCAACCACTCAATTCTTTATCTTCCTGTTTGCTTATTTGCACCATGAATTTTCTTCCTTCAATTCAAGCACTGATTTAACAAAAACTCCTAGACCTCTCTTCAGGTGCTTATTTTATTGGGTTGTTAGGTAACAGCAATTTACAGACAGTGTTATGCCTTTTTACTAAATGAATGTATTTTTACAGGGGGATAGTTCTCACTACAACCGCTGGCTCCCGTAATCTGGTCCAAGATGAATAAGAATATTTTTTAAATAAGAGACATGTTCTTGGCTTTGAATTTTTTTTTCCTTTAGAGCCTCCTTTGATAGGAGGAGATCTGAATTTAGAATTTGTTTAACCTATCTTTTTCTCTAACAGCCTAGTTCCTCATTCCCTGTTATAATGTAACTTTTTGTTTTTTTTGTTTTTGTTCACTCTGTTAACTGGTTCCCCCTAGTTTACTGTAAACCGGTACGATAAGACCTGGTCTTGAGCATCGGTATATTAAAAGAATTTAAATAAATAAATAAATAAATCTGTATAAAGTCAAACTATTACTACTCTATTTCTACTACTACTTATCATTTTTAAAGCACTAATAGACATTTACAGCACTGTATAGATACACATAAGAGAGAGTCCCTGCTCAATGGAATTTACAATCTAGTCAGCCATGTAGTGGTAGCTTATTTGAACAAATAAAAAGGTACCAGGACTGCCCAGATGTCTCAGGATCAAAATTGTGATCCTGAGTTGAGCTAAGAAGCAATTAAAAAGCCTGCCAGCAATTCACATTTTTATAAATCCAGACTCAGGTAAATTAGCGCAGTTGTTGGTTTAAACTTTATTTATTTTTTTTTACTGGGGGTCTAGTGGAAGAAAAGCACTATGTCCCAAACAAGAGTATTTATTTATTTTTCATTAAATATTTATTTCATTTATTTATTTAAAAACTCTTCTATACCGTCTTTAAGTTAATTCACCATCACAACGGTTTACATAAAGGCACTATAAGAAAAAAAAATAATTGCTATAGATTACAGTTTAAACATGTGCCAACATAGAACGGTAAAAAATTTTAATAAGACAAACTATGTGTTGATTAGACCTTATATGTTGGTTAGGAAACTGTTAAGTGGTTCAAGTCTACGTTTAATATGCATTTGGAGATATAAATGAAAAAATTGTTTGCTTGGTGCGTCCTTATTTATCGATTGTTTTCCTCGTTCTCTTTGTCTTTGTAAAAAGCTTGTTTAAAAAGCCAGGTTTTCAGATTAGTTTTAAATAGTTTCAAATTTCTCTGTAGCCTTATTTCGAGTGGCATGGTGTTCCATAGTACGGGACCAGCCAGTGACAGTGCTCTCTCCCTTACTTCAGTGAGACGTGCTGATTTAACAGAAGGAACAGTTAATAAAGCCTTATTAGCAGATCTCAGGTTTCTGTGTGGTAAATGTACGCGCAGTGCTGTGTTGAGCCAGTCGGCCTTTTCATCGTGGATTAGTTTATGAATTATACACAGTGCCTTATATTGTATTATTTGTTCGATTGGGAGCCAGTGTAGTTCAGCAAGTGTTCCTGTAATGTGGTCTCTTTTCTTTTTGCCTGTCAGAATTCTAGCAGCGGAATTTTGCAATATTTGTAGTGGCCTAATGGTAACTTGAGGTAGCCCTAATAGCAGAGAGTTACAGTAGTCTGTGCTTGCGACAATTATTGCCTGTAGAACTGTACGAATGAGCGCACGCCGTGACCTCGGATGTCCAGCCGGGCACTCAGGTCACGGCGTGCGTTCATGCACTCTCGCTGGCGGGGGCTGCTGGAAGCCGCCTCGCATGGGGAGCACCCGATCTGCCCCGGGCTGCTGAAGCCACTCTTGTTCTCACCGCCGGCTGCCCCCGGGAGGAGGGGAGAGAGGACTGGGGCTGCTCCAGAGACTGGCAACCCATGGACGCAGCCAGGGCAGGTGAGCGGGGGCTGGGGGAAAGTTTGCCCGATCCTGTTGAGTGCAGGTTTTATCATGCAGAACAATGCTCCACCACCCTGGGTTTGAAAGTTATTTTTCAGAATACTGTTCGCATTGCAGTGGAAAGGAGAATGCATTGATATAGCGGAGAGAGGAACTGGGACGCTTAAAAAAAATCTTTTGTCCTTCCAGTGATGGGATTAGTCGTGATCTGAAGAGTGGCTTTCCCGGTGCGTTGGATTTTAGGTTGGGCAGGCAAGAGTTTAGGTTATGCTTGGAAACAACAGGTCCTTCCTAATACGTTTTCTTTTGGTCTGATTTGATTGTATTTTCTTCCCCTAGGGGAATTGTCTTGCTAAATCATGACCCTTGCTGTTAATGGCCGGCTGATACGTCTCTGATCCTTTTCTTTGCTTAAAGTTGGGATCCACTTCCTGGTACCTGACATTTGAAATGACAGGTACCAGCGCACCCAGGATACTGTATAGGCGCTGTATAGCGCTCTATACAGTAAAATGGATTGTGCTTCATGGATGCTTCTTGGACGCGCTTTGGACGCGGCTTGCATTTTGCATGCCATTTAAATACTGTATCGAGCGGTATGTGATCCGAATTGTGCGCGCGGCAGATGAGCGGGCGCCTGGCACTGCCGCACTTTTTCTACCGCGTCCTTACTGTATCGGCCTGTTAGTGTGTGGAATACATCTGGACTGTGCTTCCAGGATGGTACTCCTTAGTTCCACGCCTCCTGCACACTTTTTACCTTTGCAGGTGATCCTTTAATTTTTTTTTTCTGTTTTTCTCATTTTATCAAAGTTTTCCTTTTGAAAGTTTAGTGCTAGGGCCATAGATTTTACTTATTGTTCCCCCTTCCTGTCATTAATTCAGGTTTGATCATATGATCACTATTGCCAAGTGTCCCCACTACTGTTACCCCTCTCACCAAATCCTGTGCTTCACTAAGAATTAAATCTAAAATTGCTCCCTCTCTCATCTGTTCCAGTACCAATTACTGCATAAAACTGTCATTTATTCCATCCAGGAAGTTTCTCTCTAACAAGACATGATGTTACGTTTACCCAGTCAATATTGGTGTAATTGAAATTTCAAATAGTACACAAGGGTAAGTGTAAAATCAATTTCAAACAAATCCTCATACGTATATTCTAACAAACAACTTTTTTAAAATTTTTAAACAATTTATAAAAGTTTTATTACATTCATACAATATACATACATTTTTATTAAGTAGAATGTTTGCCCAAAAGTATATAATTCACCATACAAAGAAACAAAATTAAACATGAAACATAAATGATACCCCCACCATATCACAAGTAATCAATCACACATTCACATCCATACAAAGGGTTATGTAGTTAAAATGAATTTGGAGTCCCTTGTTGCGTAAAGGTTGCTTTAAGCCTTTTGCAGAATCTGAACGCCGCAAAGATCACCTGTTGCTTGCAGTTTAAATGTTGACGGTAAGCATTTCATTTTTGGACAAGACTAATATTTTTTTGTAAGTATTTTGCTTTATATATATTTTGATTCAATAGAACTTTTGATTATTTGTGGTTTTTTAAAAATATTTTTTGGTTCAGGTAATTTCTTGATCCCGGTGTTATTGGGGGAATAAGTAAAATGCTTTATTGAAGATCTGTGCCGCCCGATGTTTGATTTAAATAATATAATTTCTCAGTTGGTTAATTTTGATACTTTAGAGTCTGTAAGCATGTTTTTATAAAAAATTTTGGAATACTATAAAAAAAATATAGGGGTACATTTTAAAAAAACAGCGCACGTGCACTTTTGTTCACGCAACCGGCACGAACAAAAGTATGCCGGATTTTAAAAGATACGCGCGTATCTTTTAAAATCCGGGGTTGGCGAACGCAAGACTGTGCAAATCGGCAGCCTGCGCGCGCCGAGCCACGCAGTCTGCTTCCGTTCCCTCCGAGGCCGCTCCGAAATTGGGAGCGGCCCTCGGAGGGAACTTTTTTTTGTCCCCCCCCCCACCCCCCACACCTTTTTTGATGGAGTTACGCCTGCTGGCCAGGCCCCGGACCGCCGCAGACACGCACCTGGACACGCCCCCGGACCACAGGCACGCCCCCCAGGACCGGCCATTTTAGCAAGCCCCGGGACCTACGCACATCCCGGGGCTTTGCGCACGCCGGCGGCCTATGCAAAATAGGCGCACGTAAATCCGGCAGGATTTACGTGCGCAGGGCTTTTAAAATCTACCCCATAGTTTCTTTGTTTTATTTTTTGGTCTGTTTCCCCTGAAGCAGCCTCATTGTGTGAGGCAAAGCTTGGGCCCTAGTTGGGACTGCATCTTTAAAGAAGAGATCTTGCTCCTTAAGAAAATTTGTATCTAGAAAGTGACCCATGTGTTTCTGAGATGTATTAAGGACGCATTGCACTTAAAAAATAAATAAATAAATAAAAAAAATCTTGCTCCTTCTGAAAAAACTAGGGATTGGTATTCATACTTTGTCTTTTATCTCTTTGTATGGATGTGATGGTTGGTTACTTGATATGGTGGGGGTACTATTTATGTTTCATGGTTGATTTTGTTTGACTTTGTCTATATAGTGAGTTGTATATTTTTGGCCAAACATTATACTTAAGAAAAATTTATGTATATTGTAATAAAACTATTAAGTTTTTTTTAGAATATATGTATGAAGATTTGTTGGAAATTGGTTTTACACTTACCCTTGTGTACTATTTGAAATATCTTTCTAGGGGAGTGATTTATTTTTAGCTGATTTATTTTTTTTTGTTTAATAGATTGGTAATTGAAATCTCCCATCATTACTGTACCACTAATTTGGTTAGCTTCCCTAATTTCTCTTAGCATTTCACTGGCCGTCTGACCATCTTGGCCAGGTGGACAGTAGTATATTCCTAACACTATCCTTTTCCCCAACACATAAGGGATTTCTACCCATAAAGATTTGATTGTACATTTAGTCTCATGCAGGATCTTTATCCTGTTGGACTCTATGCCATCCCGGACATAAAGCGCCACCCCCGCCTCCCAGATGCTCCTCTCTGTCATTGCGATATAATTTGTACCCTGGTATAGCACTGTCCCATTGGTTTATCCTCCTTTCACCATGTCTCTGAGATGCCAATTAAATCTATGTCTTCATTCACTGCAATACATTCTAATTCCCTCATCTTCTTAGACTTCTGGCATTAGCATACAAACATTTCAAAGTGTTTTTTGTTTGTATTTTCATTCACCTTTCTAATTGTTACGGATAAATTGGAATCTGTTAGCTCAGGTTAGTTTTTAATTACAGGCACTTGGGTTACTTTTCTTATTAATGGAATCTCACTGTTGGGATGCCCTAATTCTAATGCATCGTCAGTATCTTTTGAAACTGAATTGTTCAGTGTGCTTATGAAATAGTGAAAGCTTGCCTGCAAAACCTGTTTTCACACAATACCGGAACTATTTTCATTCACCTTTTCAAATCACAAGCAATCACCATGGTCTGCGCGGTCTCTAAGCGCACCACCATCCCAGTGGAGGGAGGGGCAGCACTCAAGGATGCACATGACCGGCGTCTGGAGTCCATCCTTAAACAGTCATTTGACGTAGCCGCTATGTCTCTACAAATTGCGGCCTGCTGTACCGTGGTGACACGTGCCTGCTTATCCCAGACCAGGAACAACACCCTGAGACAAGTCATGGAACCAGCAGTATCATTCCTTGCAGACAACTGCTTCCGACCTAGTGCGCACAGCGGCCAGAGGTGTGTCATCTGCGGTGACGGCCAGGAGGGCAACTCTGGCTCCGCATCTTCCAAAGCACGCCTCACAAGGATGCTCTTCAAAAGGATCCCTCCTGTTCAGCAGTGAACTGGAGAAACTAGCCGACAAATGGGGCGAGTCCCCATTGCCGCACCTGCTGGAGGATAAGACGAAGAGAAAGCAGTGACCCCCCTCCCCAGGTCCTCCAGGGGCAGAAGTTCACAGTGCTTCAATCCTTACAGAAGCAACTACCAACCTTTTCAAATTACAAGCAATCGCATGAGTAGAGGCTGACCAAGAGTTTGAATAAGTTAAGTCAAAGGACACATGATCCCTATTTCCTTACTTCAGAAAGCAGGTGAGAGGTACATACTCTGAGTAAGGCTCCTATAACTCAGCTTACTCTTTTCAGCACATTAAACTTGTTCACTGGCTCAGAGTATTACATTCAGGTGGTTTACTCTTCCAAAAGAAAGCACTGGGGTCCATATTTGAGTCTAGAGACTGACATCATAGAAGCCTGCCCTCCTATCTACAGGTCCTGGGTTCGATGGCTGCCGCATTAGAAGTGGTTCCCTGGGCGAGGGCACATATGCACCCTCTTCAGCATGCCTTGCTCTCCCGATGGGAGTCTACAGTCGCAGAACTATGTGGTGAGGCTACTCCTTTCATTAGAGGTGAGAGCCCAGTTGAACTGGTGGTTTAAATGCGGACCATCTCAGGAAGGGAATTTCCCTGATGACGCCGGATTGGTTGGTTACTCACGACAGATGTGAGCGTCCCGGGCTGGGGGGGTTCACTGTCAGGGGTTTGTGGTGCAAGGAAGCTGGAATGCAGCAGAGCGGCAGTGGAACATCAATAGACTGGAGGCACGAGTGGTTCGGTTGGCGTGCCTGCGGTTCACAGAGTGGCTAGAGGCTCGGGCAGTCTGACAATGTGTCAGTAGTGGCTTATGTCAATCAGGGTGAAATCAAGAATCAACAGGTATTGGTGGAGATAGGTGCGGTCATGATATGGGCAGAGCAGCATCTATTAAGCATCTCTGCCTCTCACATTGCCGGAAAGGACAATATTGGAGTCTGTTTCCTCAGCAGGAGAACCTTGGACCCAGGAGAATGGGAGCTGCCAGATGAGGCCTTTCTGCTCCTGGTGAACTGCTGGGCCTACTGGATCTAGACCTGTTGGCGACCTTCAATAATGCAAAGGTTCCATGCTGCTTCGGTTACAGGTGGGACCCAAAAGCGAAGGGCATCGATGCTCTTGTTCAGGAGCGACCACACGTGCCCTTCTGTATGCTTTTCCACCCTGGACTCTGATAGGCAGGCTGGTACAGCAGATTGTAAGTTAAACACTGTCTGTTTAGTAGCTCGGGATTGGGCTTGAAGGCCGTGGTATACTGATCTCCAGAGACTTCAGTCTACCCTCTCGGATGGATCTATGACATTAGGGGTCCATTCTGCACGAGGATCCAGGTCAATTGTGTCTTACGGGTTGTACATTGAACGGGCTCTGTTCAAGCAGGGTTTTTCGCCTGTGTTAACAGAATTTTCTACTTCTCTAACCTGTGTTAGAGTTTGGAGGGTCTTTGATGCCTGGATTTCTGAGCGAGGTACTCAACCGCTCAAGATGGATATTCTTTTGATTTTGAAATTTTTATAAGATGACTTGCTTAAGGGTTTGGCCATTAACACCTTTAAGGTTCAAGTTTCAGTTCTGGCTTGCTATAGTGGAAGAGTCAATGGAGGTCCTAGGTCTTCCTATCTGGATGTGTCCCGTTTTCTACAAGGGGTTAAGCATCTTTGCCCCCCGTTGAAGCTTCCTGTGCCTCTGTGGGACCTTACCTTGTTCCTCGATTGTTTGGCAGTTCCACCCTTTTGACTGCTGCATACTCTTTCCTTGTGGCTGCTTACCTGGTGTAAATATAAGTGAGTAAATGGGAGTGTATGATTATGGTGTAGTTGAATATATATTTGAGTATTAGAATATATATATTGTGTGGAGAAAATATGATTGAGTTTATTGATTACAGTATATATGTGACTTTGGATATAAATATCTGATGATGAGAAAGTTATTGCTTATAATTTATGGCATTGGACGTCATTTATAAGGTTTAGGGTGACTGGGCAGTGTACATATGTATGTGATTGGTGGTTGCAAGTGTGTGATGTTTTGAGTGTTGTGGATATGAATGTGTTTTTGGTGCATGAGTTGGTTGTGTGTGTTGTGATTACAATGTGTATATATGGTTTTGTATACCAAAATCTAGTTTGAAGGGACTGCTATTGTTTACCATCCGGGTTGCAGCACAGTCATATGTAAGGCTAGTGGAGATTGGTTGCTTTGTATATGTGATTCTATTGGTTGTTGTGAAATCACATAGCTTTGGGAGGCTTAGTGTGATTCTATTGGTTGTTGTGAAACCACATGGTTTTTGGGAGTATCGTGTGATTTGATTGGTGATGTGTGTTTTGGGTGTGGCTGAGTGAGAGGTGCTTATAGAGGGCGTCTTAATCTTGTGGTTCACTGCACTTTGAAAAGGATTGATTGCTGTTAAGATGGTGGACGCTGTTATGCTTTCATTATTGAGATATTCTCTTGGTGCCTGCTAAGCTGTTTGTGAGGTAAGGATGGAGGGAAGTAGTTTGGTCAACTTGAGCTTTTGAAAAGGGTCAGTTTCATTGTGTGTTTTGTACAGGCACACAAAGTGGATTGTATGATAAGTGGAACAATTAGAATATACCAGGAATTGCTGAAAGATATATTTGAGGTGGGTGTAAAATCTTTCAGTAATGTGAGGATGGATATTTGAGTTAAGGGTTGGTTTTATATGGGGTTTTTTTATATTATAGGTGGTGATATAACTGAGAAGGTGTGCAACGGTGCCAGTGATTGAAATTGGAGGAGTGTGTTTTAGGTGAAATATAGCAGCTGTACATGGCATTGTATTGTAATGTAAGATAACATCTGTTATTAATTTGTGTGAAGGTGTAATAATCTGGAGGGTGGAAGGCCGGTGGGTCTCGTAGTCTCTGGATGAAGTGGGAGTGATTGTCCCTGAGGAAGCTGCAGCGAAACGGGGATCCCTGTTGGGACGTTGTGAACTACTCCCGTGAAAGAATACATTTAGGATTTAAGAATTTGTGTTAAGCACTTTAAGTGAAATATGTATGGTGCATCTATTAAAAGGGAAGTAGATGGGTTTTAATGGGTGGGGAGTGTATGTGGATGAGTGATTGTAGTGGGTATATGTGTTTTAAATGTTAATACATTGCTGCTAAATAATGTGTATATTTTTGTATATTGGGTTGCACATGTTTTTGAATTATTGTAACATCCAGTGGATGTAATTAATAAAAATGATAAAAAATTGATGTGTATGTATTATGTTAAGCACTGCTGATAAATGGTAATATTGATGACAAAATTGTTATGAGATTACAGTAAATTGTGAATGTCAATGCTATAAAAATGAACTCATAGGGTTCCCTATGTATGTGTGAGGTGATGAGTAGGGAGCTTGTACTCTCTCACTTTGTGCTTACCTGGAAGACAGTTTTTCAGATAACAATGTTTAGCATGTTGGATCTCTGAGCTGCAGGCTCTTTCTTGCGATGATCCTTTTCTCTGTATGACTCTAGTTGCAGTTAAACTTCAGACAGTGCCCTTCTTTTTGGCCAAAGTGGTTTCTGACTTTCATTTGAATCAGGCCATTTCTCTGCCTACCTTGGATAGAGATGAAGCTGAGTGTACTGCCTTTGTGTTCCTTGGACATCAAGTGTCATTTACTGCAGTACTTGGAGATGACTAAGACTGTTCGGAAGTCTGGTACCTGTTTGTGCTCCAAGGTGGAGGAAAGCAGGGAGCACCAATGACGCTGGTAACGATTGCCCGCTGGGTTCAGGAGGTCATTATGCCAGCCTATGTGGCTGCTGAGGTTGCCCTACTGAAACAGATTAGACCGCATTCCATGAGGCCTCAGGCTGTATAATGGATGGAATTTCATTTGTTGTCACCTGCTGAAATTTGCCAAGCAGTAACATGGTCATCTTCGCACACCTTCTCCAAGCATTACCACTTGGATCTTAGGCCTAGGGAGGACACTACTTTCGCGTGGATGGTTTTGACTAGACCACTGGCAGCCTCCTGCACTTTTCTAGATTAGCTTTGGTATGTCCCACTCGTTGGGATTGACCTACCTGATTGCTAAGGAAGGAGAAATTGCTATTTACCTGATTATTTCCTTTCCTTTAGTGAAAGGTATGTCAATCCCAGACCTGCCCTTGGCTGCTGAAGTTTGACTTTGTGGTTAGCCTTCTTAGGACGAGCTATGCAGTGTATGAGTTCTACTCTTCGTTGATCACTGGTAAGTGGCTTCTCCAGCCCTTAGTTAGCTAGATATATCCTTCTTTTGACTGAGCTCAGTGTTTCTCTTGGCTAAGAAACATGAATGGTTGCCTATTGCTAATAATGTTCAAGTATAATCAGTTTGTTCAGGGTTTGGCTTTTCCAGAGAATACTGGTGGGTTGATATTGGGGCGGGAATATATGGCCATGATGTCAGCTTTTGCTCTTTCTCCAACTGCTGGCAGAGGTGCATAACCCACTCATTGGGATCAACCTACCCTTTACTACTTACCTTATAATTTCCTTTCCTTTAGTGATTTCTCCTTACTCACTAAACATGCATTTTTTCACAATAGAGTGGTGCTTTGCATTCACCCTAAGTTTCTTTTAAAGCGGTTTTGGCTTTTTATCTAAATTGAGCCATTGTGTTTCTCACTGTTGCGTCCGGTCGTAGACGGCTGCGACCGCTCTGCCTTACCTCTTTTTCTCCCCTTTCCCTCTCTCTGGGCAAGATGGCTGTCTCCGGTGCTGCGGGCCTTGGCATTTTCAGACCAGCATGGGCGTCCCCATCTGCCATGCTCACTCCCGTGGCCTCCTAGGGTGCGAACGTGCACAGCTCTGACTCTCAAATACACGTCATGGCGGGAACCTCGGGGGCGGCCCACTGCATGACGTAGTACCTCCGGTATAACTAGCCTCCGCTTCCGCAACCAAATTGAGTTAGCAAAGATTTCGCTTTGCTACTCTGCCTGCTCTAAGCTGCCAGCTTAGGCGCCTCCTTTCGCTCTAGTCACCCTCTCGTCTGGAATCTCTTGCTTCCAACTCCCTTCAGGGTCCTGACTAACCTAGAAAACCACTCCTCGGGGGTCTCTTCTCTTATTCATTTCCAGGAAATTGGATCATTGGGTACTCTGTCCTCGAGGGCCTATCTCCTTCATATCCTGCACCACGGACCTTCGGTCCCACCATTCTACCATCAGGAAGACGCCTTTACTCTGTGAGTACCTCTACGAACCGGTGCTTCAACTCCACCCACCAGCTGCGGTGTTACCCGCATTGTGGGCTCCTGCCTATCGTGAACATCTGGGTGAGACTATATTTCTGAGCCTGTTGAGCGTATTGGCACCTCGTGGATCAGTGCCTTACCATCTATTTAAAGCAGTACAATAAAGACTCTTATCTATTCTGTGTCTGCTGTCAGCCTAGCGCAGTGGTTCCCTACGGGGCCTCCTCCCTGTGGGCGGAGTCATCTCCATTGTGACCAAGGGTCCACAATGCCTCAAACACAACACCCACATTCTTCCATAGACCTTATGTGCATCAAGAGGGGAAGGCCTTCCAGTCCTCTCAACTCTGTCTCTTAATGGGATAAATGGGATAAAGTTCCTAACAAACTAGGAATAATGGTTGCCAAGCGCACATTGTTCAACCTCCTAGTGGATTATATCACACATTGCTATGCTCTAGCTGGTTCCCAGATCAGACTCTGTCAAGGCTCTTCAAGTGAGAAACATGACTACTTCAGTGGCTCATCTGTGAGCCGTGCCTGTTGAAGACATTTGCAACAATACAAATTGGTCATCAGTTCACACCTTCATGTCCTACTGGTGTCTGGACTATGTTTTCAATAAGTGACAGTAATTTGGATAAGTAGTTTTATGCATCCTGTTCGCCCAGTAGTTCACACTCCATGGGTGGAAGCGGGGTTGGATCCGGATTGCTTTTCAGTAAGTGCTCTGCTACAGCCTTTAGCTTGGGACTCCCTATATATGTCATGACTAATTCAGCTCTGCTTGTAGGCAGAGAAAGCAAGTTTGCTTACCCTAAGTGGGTTTTCTGTAGACCACCTTCCTCCTTTGAGAATGGACTACCAAGCTAAAACTAAGCTGTACAATCAACTGAGGGGCTCATGAGGTAGTGCCTGTGTGTACAGAAATTATTATAGTGTCTTTTTTTCCATCTATTTAGAGATTACTGTAGTTTGTAAACCAGATTTCTCTGCAGCCTTGCAAGCATGTTTTTTTTTTTTTTTTTAAATAAATGCCTGATAACCTTTAACAGAGGTTTTTTCTCTGACAACCAAGCATGAATTAGCTGTTGCGTGTGGGTGATGTCACCTGTCCACCAACTCTTAGAAAAGATTTTGCTGAGCATGTGAGGGGAGTGCCTGTGTGCTGTCTCATGAGCTTCTCAGTCTTGTTTCAAAATCCTTCTCAATTTTGTTGTCTGGCCTTTTTTGTTGGCTCTCTTGCTTTTTCAAGTTTCTTCCTCAGCAGTCCTTCAATAGAACCTTTCAGTTTTACCCCCCCCCCACCCCCCCAAAAAAAATAAAGTGTGTGAGAGATGGAGAAATACTGATTTCAAGAAGACCATGCTCAGCATATTCAAGGTCTGCATCCGTGGAGATTGAAGCCTTTCCTGTCCAAAATGAAAGAAATCTTCTCTTATAGCAGTGCTGTTAAAATCTCCCCCAGAGTCTCATGCTTCACCTCAGGGGCTTCCAGTGGTGGAAGTGCTCCCTCTTAATCAGATTCCCCTCCTCTATGGGAGTTTCCTCACAGATCAAATGGAGAAGAAGTGGAATTGGTATTTTCTGAGTTCTTCCTTAAAGTTTCCCCCTTTGGAGCAGTGGAGGGGAGGGTCACCATATATCATCTGAGACATGGCTCAGCATTTGGGCCTTGGTCCAGAGAGGAGGAGAATTCCACAGATTCCTTCTGACCTTTCACCAGATTTGCCCCAGCACATGTCATCTCTGGAAGATATCTGCTAGTCAACTTTTTTGAATAAGCTGGCAAAAAGCGGTCCATCAGTGTCAGGAGGAGGAAGACCTGCAAGTGATTTGCCTTTTTAGGCTGTCATGATTTCTTCAGCCTCCGGCAGATGCCTGTGTCCATTCTATAGATGAAAATGTGGTAGATGCTTGGCCCAGTGTTTTGAAATGGTGATGGGACCGGTATTGAAACATGCACTGTGCACTCACTCATACCGCTTGGGAAGGACCCAAAGATGTTAGACCATAATTGGGAAGAAGATCTTCCAAGGATCCATGCTTGGGGCCTAGATTACAAGCGGCTCAACTCTACTTGGTACTGTGTTAGAATGAACAGAATAACATATGATTTACCATACTGGGGTAGACCAAAGTCCATCAAGCCCAGTATCCCGTTTTCAACAGTGGCCAGTCCAGGTCAGAAGTACCTGGCAGGATCCCAAAAGTCAATAGATTCCATGCTGTTTATCCCAGGGATAAGCAGTAGATTTCCTCAAGTCCACCCTAATAATGGTTATGGAGTCTTCTCCCAGGAACTTGTCCAAACCCAGCTACTTTTTCACCATATCCATGGCATTGCATTCCAGAGTTTAATTATGCATTGAGTAAAAAAAAAAAATTCTCCCTATTTGTTTTAAATGCATCACCTAGTAACTTGATTGAATGCCTCCTAGTCTTAGTACTTTTTGATAGAATAAATATCTGTTTTGTGTTTACTGTGTTCACTCTACTCATTTCATAGATCTCTATGCTGTCTCATCTGAAAACTGAAGAGCCCAAACCTCTTTAGCCTTTTCTCATAGGGGAATAATTCCATCCCCTTTATAATATTGGTCTCCCTTTTCTGTACCCTTTCTAATTCCATTATATATTTTTTTTGAGATGCAGTGACCAGAACTGCACAAAATACTCAAGGTGCGATCACACCGTGGAGCAACACAGAGACATTGTGATAATCTTGTTTGATTCTTCATTCCTTCTTAATTCCTAGCAGTCTGTTTGCTTTCTTGGCTACCGATGCACATTGACCAGAGATTTCAACATATTATCCATGATGACGCCTAGATCCTTTTCCCCTGTGGTGTCTCCCCAAGTGGAACCTTGCATTATGTAGCTATAATTTGGGTTGATGTTCCCTACATGCATCACTTTGCATTTGCCCATATTAAATGTCATCCTCTTGCAATTTCTGGCAATCCTCTTGTGATTTAACATCTTTGAATGATTTTTTATCAACAACAAATGTGATTACCTTACTCGTTCCCATCTCTGGATCATTTATGAATGTTAAAAAGCAGTGGGTCTAGTACAGATCCCTGGGAATCCCACTATTGCCCTTTCTCCATTGAGAAAATGGACTATTTAGCCCTTCTCTAATTTTTTAACTTATCAATCCACAATAGAACATTGCCTCCTATTCCATGATTTCCTTAAAATTTCTTCGAGACTCTCAGGAGGTACTTTGTCAAACATGTTCTGAAAATCCAGAAACACTACAGCAACCGGCCTACCTTTATCCACATGTTCATGATTTCAAAAAATGTAGCAAATTGGTGAGGCAAGACTTCCTTAGCTAAATCCATGTTAACTTTATCCCATTAAATTATCTCTGTCTATATTTCAGTAATTTTGTTCTTAGAATAGTTTCAACCATTTTTCCCAGCACTGACATCCGGCTCACTGGTCTGCAGTTCCCAGATCACCTCTAGATTCCTTTGAATGTGTGCAAAAGCTAAAGTCTTTGATGGAATAGTCAGACCTAATTAAAGTAGAGTTCTGTTAAGCTGTAGAGCAGGGCTTCCCAAACCTGTCTTAAGGACCCCATAACCAGTCAGGTTTTCAGGATATCCATAATGAATGTGCATAAGATAAATTTCAATATACAGAGACTCCATGATATGCAAATGTATCTCATGCACATTCATTGTAGATATCCTGAAAACCTGTTCTGTTTGTGGCTCTCGAGGACTGGAGTTGGCCATCCCTGATATAGAAGAATGTGAAAAACATCTTATCACTCCATATAGAATTCTTTCAGCACCATGGTTGCTTTCATTGGAGCTCAAAGGTTCTTCTCGAAGATGTATGTGTCCATCTGGCAGATGTTCCATGTGTTGGGGACAATAAGGGGGAGGAGATGGCACTGATTAAGGAACATCAGTCCAATCTACAGCAATTGTCAGTGGTGATGAGGAAGTAGCTGGCTCCAGCTCGAAGACAGTTCTTTTTCTTCAAGCATCCTTTCTTCCAAAGATGCTTCTTTCTCTTTCAGTGCATGTGGAATCCTCCCCTTCTTCAACAGCAGCAGCTGCCTCCTTGAGGCTGACATAGAGAGAGGTGTCAGATGAAGGTTCAGTAGCAGTTGCAACCTAAGCCCATGACTAGTTTCTGACATCCTTGAATCCCGCTGTCTCTAGTAGGAGTGGGGTCCAGTCCTTCCTGTTGTGTCTGTCGGTCCGCAGAAGGCTGCGACCGCTCTGCCTTACCTCTTTTTCTCCTCTCTCACTCTCCTTGGGCAAGATGACTGCCTCCAATGCTTAGGGTCTCTGCGTTTCCGAACTAGCAATGGCGTTCCAGGCCGTCATGCTCACTCCCGTGGCCTCCTAGGGCGCAAGCGCCGCACATCTCCTACGTGCAAATACACGTCATGGCGGGAACCTCGAGGGCGCCCCACCGCTTGATGTCAGTAACCTCCGGGTATATCGAGCCTCCACTTCCGCTACCACCTTGAGTTAGCAAAGACTTCGGTTTACCTACTCTGACCACTCTAAGCTGCATGCTTAGATGCCACTTCATTCCAAGGGCCTCGCTCCTGTAGATGCTCTAGACACCCGCTCCTCGGGGGATCTCTCCGTTACCAACTACCCTTCGGGATCCTCTCTAACTAAGACAAACCGCTCCTCGGGGGTCTTTCTCTCTTTTCTACATTTCAGGATATCGGACCATCAGATACTCGCTCCTCGAGGGCCTACCAACCATTATATCCTGCACCACGGACCTTCGGTCCCACCATTCCATCATATCCTGCACCACGGACCTTCGGTCCCACCATTCCATCATCAGGAAGACGCCTTCATTCCTGTGTGTACCTCTATGATCCAGTGCTCCAGCTCCACCTACCAGCTGCGGCGCTACCTGCACTGTGGGCTCTCCCGCCTATCGTGAACATCTGGGTGAGACTATACATCTGAGCCTGTTGAACGTACTGGCACTTCATGGATCAGTGCCTCACCTTCCTGCTTTCACCATCTATCTACAAGCAGTACAATAAAGCCTCTATCCATACTGTGTCTGCTATCTGAGTTCAGCCTATCGCAGTGGTTCCCCAAGGGGCCCCTCCCTGTGGGCAGAAGTCATCTCCTTTGCAACCAAGGGTCCACAATGCCACAAACACAACACTTCCTTTCAAAATCTACTGGTACTACCAAAGACCAGTGGGTCCTGAAAATTGTGGACCTTAGTTTGATTTTTTTCTCGCCCTTCTTTAACCCAACAGGCTTCAATCTTCAGCTTTGACCCCTCTAAATTTGCCTAATTGCAGCAGAAAGTGACTATTCTTGGGAGTGTGGCCAGAGGTTCCATTCCTGGTATTTTCTGATCTTCAGGAAGTCAGGAGAATTGAGACCTATCCTGGACTTGAAAGATCTGAATAAGCTTTTGTTTGGAAGAGGTTCAAAATTAACTTGCTGCAGATTACTATTCCCTTATTCAACCAGAGGACTAGTTGTGTGCCTGGATCTAAAAGATATTTTTGCACACATTGCCATTCAGATCTCCAATTGGAAGTTCCTCAGTTTTGTGGTGAAGGATGTGCATTACCAGTACAAGGTGCTACCTTTGGGCTTCTTGATAACCTTGAAAAAGTTCACAAAATGTCTTGCAGTAGCGGCTGTACATCTGTCGACAAGGAATCTGTATATTCCTTTAACTGCATGATTTGTTGGTGAAGTCCATCTCCAACAGGAGTTATGGAAATGGCCATTAGACTTATCCCAGGACAAGCAGGATGCTAGTCCTCACATATGGGTGACGTCACTGACTGAGCCCTATTGCGAGGAGAACTTTCTGTCAAAGTTTCTAAAACTTTGACTGGCCCTGTGAGGCCACTGAGCATGCCCAGCATGCCATGATATTCTCTGCCACAGGGGTCTGTCTTCAGTCTTCGTTTTTCCTTTTTCCGCGCTGCTGTAAGCATTGTGGATTAGGAGCCTTTGTGAGTTCCCTCACAAATTTGTGTGACTAAAAAGTAATTTCTTTTTTCAGAATATTCTCCCATACGGGATCTCTCTCTGTTTTCCACTGGCTGGTGAGTAAAATCTGTGTCTCGTTTACTCTCTGAGTAAAACTGATTTTTTCTCTCAAGTTTTCTCTCTTGTCATAGACGGCTTTCGATACAAAATGGCTACGGGGTTTAAAAAAGGCCCCTTTTGTAACTGTACAATGTCAATTACGGACCCACACCTCGAGTGTGTGATGTGTTTGAGGGAGAAACACGACGTCAATTCCTGTCCTAAGTGTGCAGAGATGACAGTGAAAGGGAGAAAGGCCCGCCAGGAGAAGATGGAGCATCTATTCCATTTGCAACTTATGCCATCTCCCTCGACTTCGACGAAATCGTCTCCGGCTGGAGTCTCCAAGTGTGTACTTTTCAAAAAATGCTGTCCGGAAGGATCGGGGGACCATCCGTCGTCGATAGCATCGGTGAAATCAGTCGGCGAACACCGATCAAAGCATAGTCATCGACACAGACATCCATCAGCATCGGAATCACCTCTCTCCCCAGGGGAATCGAGCGCAAAGCGGCCACGGACCCAGGAAACACCCGTTCCTTCAACGCCTGGGCCTGTTCAGTAAGAGACGCCGATTGCTGAACCTCCACAGGGCTCTGTGGAGGATATACCAGCACAGCTTCCGCCACCGCGTACAACTGCTCTGCCCTCACCAGTTGTAATGCCGGAATTGTCTGATTTTTATCAGACAAGCGGTTCTTCAGGCACTTCAGGAACAACAGTTTACTCCGGCGCCTTTGCCGGTGCCTTCAGCACCGATGCTGGTAACCCTACCGATGCCGGTGATCAAACCAATGATGGTGACATCACCGGTGCCTATACCGAAATCGGTGTCAGCATCGAAGCCAATCCCTGCATCGACACCAATCTTCGCACCGATACCCGACGGTTCCATCGACGCCACCGTCAAAATTTTTGAAACCTCCACTGGGGGCACTCATCGATGCCAACCCCTATGCCATCGATGCTGATGACGCCTGGGGACCCGAAACGACCGGAAATGGCACTTTTCCAACTTCTCATGAAGAAATTGGAGAAAGTAGTCAATACCCTTCCACCAAAACCTTCAGATGACACTTCTGCAGAGATACCCTCTGATCCACAACTAGGACCTACGGGGGCTCCATCATCCACCAAGATCCTCCCCACTATCTCCATATCGGGGTGATCCAAATGACACTTTGGATGATACCCACACAGATATATCATCTGAAGATTTTACGTCTGAGCCCTCACCTCCAGATCAAAGAAAAGTCTCCACCAGAGGATTTATCCTTTACCAACTTCATCCAGGATATGGCAGATACCATACCCTTCACATTGGTTGCAGAAGAGGATACCAGACAGTAGACATTGGAGGTACTCCAATTTGTTGACCCTCCAAAGCAGGTATTGGCCATACCTATTCATCAGGTCCTTCTAGATCTACAACATCGACTCTGGGAGCACCCATGCTCTGTACCTGCTGTGAATAAACGAATGGACACTACGTATCTAGTACAGTCTGTTCCTGGATATCAAAAATCCCAGCTTCCTCATCACTCAGTAGT
The DNA here is from genome assembly GCF_901001135.1 of Rhinatrema bivittatum. Classification (NCBI taxonomy): domain Eukaryota; kingdom Metazoa; phylum Chordata; class Amphibia; order Gymnophiona; family Rhinatrematidae; genus Rhinatrema; species Rhinatrema bivittatum. The sequence goes on along the minus strand of NC_042615.1, from coordinate 626,960,264 downwards.
GGTGGAATCTGCTCAAAAGAAATCAGAGAAAACATCCACATTCTTCACCCCTCTTCCCCCCCCCCCCCCCCCCCCCCCCCCCGGGGAAAGATCATAGATTTTTAGACTCCCTGGGTAAGAAAGTATATCAAGGAGCTATCCTGAATACCAGAATTTCCTCCTACCAACTCTACATGACTCAGTATCAGAGGAATCTGTGGAAACAGATGCGCAAGACTTCACTACATCTTTACCACAGTAATATCAGGAAGCAGCCCAGGCGATCTTCCATAAAGGACTTGAAAACTGGGAAGCATGAAGTCAGAGCTGCTTATGATTAGCTTCGAAACAGCTTCCAGGACAGCAGCTTCTGGGATTTCTGCTAGGCGTTGGGCATGGCTTAAGGCCTCTGACCTTAGACCTGAAGTCCAAGATAAACTGGTCGATTTGCCATGTGTTGGAGACAACCTATTTGGTTCAAAGGTCCAAGACGCTGTGGCACAACTGAAAGAGCATGCAGAAACCCTGCGCCAACTTTCCCTAGTTCCACAGGAACCTGCTACACAGCCATCTCACCGTCCTACACGACGTGAACCCAGACGTCCATTCTACCGACAGAGACGTTACTACCCTTCAGCATCGAGGGGTAGGTCTACTAGGCCGCAACAACGTTCTCAGTCCAGGCAAGCAAGGACTGCTCGGCCTCAGCACTCGCCTCAGACTGGACCAACTGCGGGGTTTTGAGGCCACAACCAGGGAGCAAATCCATCTCATCAACCCTTGAGCAGATCTACCAGTAGGAGGCCGAATATCCTACTTTACAACCATTGGACAAACATAACAGACCAATGGGTACCTTCCATAGTCTCTCGAGGTTACAAACTCAATTTCCTCTCAATTCCAACAGATTCTCCTCAGAGACCCTCTCTATCTCAGCAACAATCACATAATTCAATTGCAAGTAGAATTATCCACCCTTCTGAGAGCCAGGGCTGTAGAGCCGGTACCCCGGGCTCAGCAGGGTAGAGGATTCTATTCCCGTTATTTCCTCATTCCAAGAAAACCGGAGGCCTACGTCCCATCCTAGACCTCAGAAATCTCAACACATTTCTGAAAAAAAGAGAAGTTCAGGATGGTTTCTCTAGGCACCATGCTTCCACTTCTTCAAACAGGAGATTGGCTTTGTTCTCTGGATCTACAAGATGCTTACGCTCACATTCCAATATTCCCTCCTCATCGCAAGTATCTGCGCTTCATGGTAGGTCATCAACATTTCCAGTACAGAGTACTGCCATTCGGACTTGCCTCTGCTCCTAGAGTATTCACCAAATGTCTGGTAGTAATAGCAGCACACTTGCACAAGGAAAGTGTCCATGTCTTTCCCTACTTAGGCGACTGGCTCATCAGAAGTCAATCTCAACAAGGAGCTCTGGCTTCTCTCAGTCAAACAATTTCTCTACTTCACTCCATGGGCTTTTTTGTCAATTATCAAAAGTCCCATCTTACTTCATCTCACCTACTTCAATTCATAGGAGCAGAATTGAACACCATCCTCTCAAAGGCCTTTCTACCAGAGGATAGAGAGAAACACTTTCCCTACTGGCAAACTCGATTCACTCACAGAAACAAGCAACAGCTCATCAGTTTCTAACCTTACTAGGCCACATGGCCTCCACAGTTCGTCACTCCTGTGGCACGGCTCGCCATGAGGGTAACCCAATGGACTTTAAGATCACAATGGATCCAAGCCATTCAACCACTGAATTCTCCAATTCAAGTAACCCACCAACTACGTTCTTCTCTACTTTGGTGGGTGAACAAGGACAATTGCGCAAGGTCCTACCCTTCCAGCAACCAGTCCCACAGATAACTTTAATTACAGATGCATCCACCTTGGGTTGGGGAGCCCACATAAACAATCTCCAAACCCAAGGTACTTGGACAAAGCTCGAAGCAACATTTCAAATCAATTTCCTGGAACTTCGAGCTATACGTTATGCGCTGCAAGCATTCAAAGACTGCCTTTCACACAAGACTGTTCTCATCCAAACAGACAACACAGTTGCCATGTGGTACATCAACAAACAGGGAGGTATGGGCTCGTATCTCCTTTGTCAAGAAGCTGCACAGATTTGGGGCTGGGCCCTGAACCACTCAGTGTTCCCTCGGGGCACTTATCTGGCAGGCATTCACAATGTAGTGGCGGATCGCCTCAGTCGTCAGTTCCAACCACACGAGTGGTCTCTGGATCCCTCAGTAGTGACCAGGATCTTTCAACGTTGGGGGCAACCAACAATAGACCTCTTTGCGTCACATATGAATCACAAAGTGGACAAATTCTGTTCTCTACACAAACAAAAGAACCAGCCAGCCAAGGACACCTTTGCTTGCCCTTGGAACTCAGGCCTTCTATACGCGTATCCTCCGATACCACTCCTAACCAAAACTCTAGTGAAGCTACAACAGGACAGGGGGACCATGATTCTCATAGCCCCTTTTTGACCTTGACAAGTATTGTTTCCCACACTTCTAGACCTCTCAGTCAGGGATCCAATTTGTCTGGGAGTAGCTCCCAATCTCATAACTCAGGATCAGGGTCGGTTGCACCAACCCAACCTTCAATCCCTATCCCTGACAGCATGGATGTTGAAAGCTTGATCTTACAACCACTCAATCTTTCATCCAATGTATCTCAAGTGCTTATAGCTTCACGTAAACCTTCAACACAAAAGAATTATTCTTCGAAATGGCAAAGGTTTACTTTGTGGTGCAGGCAAAAGAGTATTGATCCTTTCTCCTGCCCCACAACCTCTCTACTAGACTACTTATGTCATCTTTCAGACTCTGGTCTACAGACTTCATCTGTTAGAGTACATTTAAGTGCCATTTCAGCTTACCATAACAAGATGGGAGATGCACCAATATCCATACATCCTCTTGTCAGTAGATTTATGAGAGGTTTAACTCAACTTAAACCACCAATTCGGCCACCAGTCACAGAATGGGACCTGAATCTGGTCTTAACAAGACTCATGCGTTCTCCATTCGAACCCATGAATTCCTGTGATTTTAAATTTCTCACATGGAAGACTATCTTCCTCATAGCCATTATATCAGCTAGAAGGGTTAGTGAGTTACAAGCACTTGTCACGTACTCACCCTACACAAAGTTCTTACATGAGTGGTTCTCCGTACACATCCAAAATTCCTCCCCAAGGTAGTTACGGAATTCCAATTGAACCAATCCATAGTTTTACCCACATTCTTTCCAAGACCTCATTCTCACGAAGGGGAATGGGCCTTACATACCTTGGACTGTAAACGTGCACTAGCTTTTTCCTTAGACCGCACTGCAGTCCACAGAAAATCCACTCAGCTATTTGTATCTTATGATCCAAACAAACCAGGTAAAGCAGTGGGTAAACATAGTCTATCCAACTGGTTAGCAGATTGCATACAGTTTTGCTATGAAAAAGCAGGCCTTCCTCTCCAAGGGTGAGTAAAGGCACATTCAGTAAGAGCAATGTCAACGTCAGTAGCGCACTATCGTTCAGTGCCAATTCTTGACATATGTAAAGCAGCAACATGGAGTTCTCTTCACACCTTTGCAGCTCATTACTGTTTGGACAAGCAAGGACGACAAGATTCAGCCTACAGACAATCTGTCTTAAAGAACTTGTTTCCAGTTTAATCCCAACTCCTTCTACATCCAACCTGCTGTGATCTTCGGCTGCCTCATTTTCACCAACAATACTTCAGTGTTGCTTCACTACAAAATGACTCTGCCTCTAGCTTGCTATTCACCCATATGTGAGGACTAGCATTCTGCTTGTCCTGGGATAAAGCAAAATTGCTTACCTTGTAATAGGTGTTATCCCAGGACAGCAGGATGTAGTCCTCACGAAACCCACCCGCCATCCCGTGGAGTTGGGTCCGATACTTTTTATTTTATTTTTTGCTAAAGCTTATTGCTACATATGAGACTGAAGAGAGACCCCTGTGGAAGAGAATATCATGGCATGCTGGGCATGCTCAGTGGCCTCATAGGGCCAGTCAAAAGTTTCTAGAAACTTTGACAGAAATTTTTCCCGCAATAGGGCTCTGTCAGTGACGTCACCCATATGTGAGGACTACATCCTGCTGTCCTGGGATAACACTTATTACAATGTAAGCAATTTTGCTTTCTCCAATCTCTGAGATTCTTAGTCAACTTCTCCAAGGCCAATCTAACCCTATCTCAAAAGGATCCAATTTTTAGGAGCCTGGATAGACTCTGTTAAGGAGAAGGTTCTGTTCCAGTCAAAAGAACCACTTTACTGTTGGATATAATGAGCTATTTTCTGCAGTGAGACCAAGCCACCTGCAAGATCCACTCTTTTTTTTTTTTTTTCTGGGGCACATTGCTGCAGTGGAGCATGTAATTCCTTTGGCTCACCTGCATATGTGGGTCTTTTCCCATAGATAAGCAGGGATGAATTAGCCGTTGTGTCTGGGACATCCTCTGGGCGGCCCAGTGGTGGAGCTTTTCTTAGTTGATAGAGTTTTTAGCAAGTGCGCTTGTGTTCCAGTTCCCGCGCAGTCCCGGTCTGCCTCAGTTCATTGTTTCATGTGCTGCTGGTCGCACGTGCAGCTCTTTCACTCTTCTTCTCCTGACAGGAAAGAACAACAAAAAAAAGAATACCGGCATCATGTCGCAGCTCCCGGCTTCAAATTTTGCCAGCGCGTCAAGATCGTGTCTGTGACGGATGGCCATCAGCAATGTTATATCTGCCTCTGTCCGGACCATGATCAGGCCGCTTGCAGGGACTACGAACACGTGTCCCCTCGGGCCAAACGTCAGCGGGCCGCACAAATTGCAAAACTGAAGGAAGTGGCATTGGGCTGTTATGCCCCCAGCACCGGGTCCGCCCAGTCATCACCGGGACCCAGTCGGGCCAGCCAGGATTCAAAACAGAAGAGCCTCTTCCATCGGGCCTTCGGGTCCCCCCGGCCCACCGCTGAACCGTGCTTCCCTCGCCCCGACACAGGGAGCTTCAGGAGATGCGTTGCCGCTGTCCACGCAGCCACTGGTGCCAGCGAGTGCCGATCGTGTGACGCACCACGTACCGATGCTGGTGCTTCGGACGCACAACCACGCGTCAAAGCATGCCTCCAAGCACAAAAAGACATCCTACTGATGCAAGATGTCGCCGACCCCCAACACCATCGATGCAGATGTCTTCTTGGAACCCTGCGCCTCCCCCGTGTCCAGTCCATACCAGCAGGGATAAGCGCACAAAAGACCAGTTGCCCCTCCTGGTGGTCTATTCCGACCTAGAGCCTGTCTCTTAAGATGACTCCACTGGATCTTCAAGGTCTTCTTGGTTTACTGAGGCTTGTCCTCAGCCTCCAGACACAGGCGCCCTTCTTCGCATCTCCAGGAGCCTTTAACCAAATGGGACAAGTGGCCTTCCAAAGAAGTTCTGACTGGGCATCATCCGTGGGGTCCGGACTCTGATATTCTTCTGGCGGTGTTACCACCATGGGGCACCCCGACGGGTCTGACACCTGTTCCCCAGGAAACTCTGGCATTACAAGCCATGTCGCAGATCTCCATTATCCTGTCCCACCTTCTCTTGACCATGGAGCAGCAAGGCAGGTGCTCCAACATGGCCCCTCTCGAGGCTCCTCCTTCACCAGAGGATAGGCTTAGCTTGAGGTCTCATTCCACCTGCCCATACTCTCCAGGCTCTCCACCAGGGAAGACTCGCTTCAGCCTCCATCTACCTCTCCCAGATCCTCGACTGGCTACCTGTCAGATCCCCTGGAGGATCAGCCGGAGCCATTATCCCCTCCAGAAGATCATTCATATTCGAAATTCGTGGCGAAAGTGGAACACAGATTGAACATCGAGACCAGGAACATACCAGACCCTGAGCGAAGGTCCTTGGCATCTTAAAGATTTTCAAGGCACCATCATAGCCCACCGCTTAGCATCCAGGACTGCATGAGGGCAATCATGACCAGGGCATGTGAGTCTCCCTTTGCTGGTCCACCCATGTCCTGCAAGACTGACCTCAAATTCTGCATGAGGCAGTTGTCATTCTATAAAGCCTTGCAACTACCCCATGCCTCGGTTGGAATTTAATCTGCCATGCAAAGGGCAAAAAAGTCATGGCTACACTCTGACACCCCCCCCCCCCCCCCCCCCCCCCCCCCCCCCCGGGAAAGATTCTAAATACCTGGATAATTTCAGCAAGTGGGCCTTACAGTCGGGCATGTTGAATGCGAAGATCCAACAGCACCAATTCTATATCATTCACTATCTTTGAGTGCCTACAATCCTTGAAGCCCCTGTTGTAGGAGGCCTCCCCGGATAATTGCCCGCCGGATCAGTTCCATGACTTGGAGGAAGGCCTACTGCACTAACTCCATACCATCTGAGGCTTTTGACACATCTGCCCGAACCATAGCAAATGCCATTGCGGCTCACCGTCTAGCGTGGCTCTGGGCAAGTGCAATCCGGGAAGATGTGCATGAAAAGTTAGCGGACGTCCCATGTCTTCCGGACAACCTTTTGGGAACAAGTTGCGTGAGACAGTGGCGCAACTTAAGGAGCAAAAGATGGCTGTGATGTCACTGACAATGCCTTCGGACTCTACATCCTCCAGATGTTATTTCTCTGGCTACAGGAAACTTACTTCCAAAGATGTTCCTACCGGCCTTATCCGCCCTTCCATCAGCAGCCTTATCCACCGGCCTGACGGCAGCCACCGAATCGCCAACGCCAGCATCCTCCATGGCAACCCCAACCTTCCTATGACAACAATGCCCCAAGCCCACTCGAACGTTTTAGAGAAAGTGTGGCCACCTCTCACTACCAGCGGGAGGGAGACATACCCACTTCCTCGCATCGTGGGAAGCACTCACCTCCGACCGTTGGATGCTGAAGATAATCAAAGAAGGCTACTCTCTAAACTTCACATCCGTCCCATCTCTCCCATACACGGTACGTCAAAAGCATGTTGACTTGCAAAGCAGCCAACCCCTGCAAGAGGAGATCAGGCTGCGTCTTCAACGATCCGTCCACAAAGTCCGTGCCTTCCAGTTTCATCAGGGGTTCCACTCCCAATACTTCCTCATTCCCAAGAAATCGGGGGACCTGTGAGCCATCCTGGACCTCCGGTCTCTCAACAAATTCCTGGCCCAAGAGAAGTTCAGGATGACTTCCCTCAAATCCATCCTGCCTTTCCTTTGCCCCAACAACTGGATGTGTTCACTCAACCTCAAGGATGCTTTACTCCCATATCCCTATGCACCCTGCGTCCTGGTGATAGCTATGTTTCACGGCCAGTGGCTGCCACTTCCAATACAAAGTGCTCCCCTTTGGCCTCTCATCAGCCCTGAGGGTCTTCACAAAGTGCTTAGCAGTAGCTGTGATCCACCTCCAGAAACAGGGAATCTAGATGTTTCCTTACCTAGACGACTAGCTACTAGTGGCCCTCAACCCTCCCACACGGCACAGCAACCTACTAGCGACTATCCGCTGTTTGGTCAGCCTGGGATTGCTCATCAATTATGAGAAATCCAACCTATAACCCTCTCATACCCTACAATTCATTGGGGCATATATCAACACGAAGCTGGACAGAGCATTCCTTCCGGAATCCAGGTCCCTCGCCCTCCGGTCACTGGATACTTATCTCGATGGAGCCACCAGCGCCTCTGCTCGACAAATCCTGACAATCCTGGGACATGTGGCTGCATCCATCTATGTAGTCCCACGCATCTGCCTACACATGCACTGCCTCCAATGTGGCTTGAAATCCCAATAGAACCAATTCCGCCACCCCCTCTCCAAGCAAGTCCTCCTCACAGTATGAAACAGGACCTAGGGTGGTGGCTGGAACCATTGGTACTCGCGGCGGGAGTGCCCCCCCCCCCCCCCCCGACCCATCATGTAATTCTCACCATCGATTCGTCGAACAAGGGATGGGGCGCCCAGCTTCACTTGGGAGCGAGCGCAATAGATCAGCCTCCTGGAACTTCGAGCCATCGACAACACTCTTCACACCTTCGAGACCTTTCTTCGGGGAAGGACAGTGATGGTCCACACAGACAGACAAGTCGCAATTTCTACATCGAGGAAGGAGGAGGTTGTGCAAGGAAGCAATTCAGATTCTAGAATGGGTGGAATGCTGCTCTATAATGTTGCAAGCAACGTATCTACCTGGCAAACAGAACTCCAGAGCAGACAGACTAAGCAGGATTTTCCACCCTCACAAGTGGGAACTTTGGCAGGATGTGGCGGAAAGATTCAAACCTGGGGTCTTCCTCGCGTTAATCTTTTTGCTACGGAGCGAAATTGAAAGGTGCAGACCTTCTGCTCTGAGTACTCCAACATCCAGCTCCTGGCACAAGACACATTTCTAATCTCCTGAATGGGAGGTTTTCTATACGCTTACCCTCTCATACCTTTAATAGCATGGGCGGTCCAGAAATGTATTGCAGACAAGGCCAATCTCATCCTCGGAGCACCAGCATGGCAGAGACAACCATGATATCTAGTTCGCCTATTCATAGACATACCAATACCACTCAACCAGAGCTCGGACCTACTCACACAGGAAGGCGGTTCCCTGCTATGCCCCCTTCGTTCCTCTCTACATCTCACCACATGGAAGTTGAATGGGTGGTACTCAGTCACTTGAACCTATCCCCACAACTTCAGAGCATCCTATTCTCCTCCAGGCAATCCTCCACAAGAAGAAACTACCAAGGGAAATGGGTCTGATACTCCTCTTGATGTGCAGAACATGGTATGGACCCATTCTCCTGTTCACCTTCTCTACCAAGGGGGGCTGGCAACAGCATCAGTTAGTCCATGTCAGTGCCATCGCAGCCTACCATCACCTTCGTAATGGTGCCTCAATTTCCCTACCACCCATGAATCTCCAGCTTCATGAAGGGTATTCTGCGACTACGACCACCCATCCAAAAGCCTCCGGTCCCATGAAACCTTAATGTGGTTCTGGAACAATTAATGCTGCTGCCCTTTGAACCGTTGAATAGTTGCCATCCAAGGTTCCTCTCCTGGTAGGTGCTCTTCCTTGTCGCCATCACCTCGGCGCGATTGTCAGTGAACTACAGGCACTGGTCTGCTACTCACCGTTCCTGGAATTCTACCATGACAAAGTGATGCTACGTATGTTTCTCTTTTAGCCAGTTTGTAATCCACGAAAGGACATCGCCACCTATACCATGACTTTTTACTTTTCCTAGAAGCCTTTCATGAGGGAAGGCCTTCTGAAAATCCAAGTACACTACATCTACTGGTTCACCTTTATCCACATGTTTAACTCCTTCAAAAAAGTGAAGCAGATTTGTGAGGCAAGACTTCCCTTGGGTAAATCCATGTTGATTTTGTTCCATTAAACCATGCTTTCTATATGTTCTGTGATTTTTGATGCCTAGAACACTTTCCACTATTTTTCCTGTCACTGAAGTCAGGCTAACCAGTCTGTAGTTTCCTGGATCTCCCCTGGAGCCCTTTTTAAATATGGGGGTTACATTAGCTATCCTCCAGTCTTCAGGTACAATGGATGATTTTAATGATAGGTTACAAATTTTTACTAATGTCTGAAATTTCATTTTGTAGTTCCTTCAGAACCCTGGGGTGTATACCATCTGGTCCAGGTGATTTACTATTCAGTTTATCAATCAGGCGTACCACATCTTCTAGGTTCACCGTGATTTGGTTCAGTCCATCTGAATCATTACCCATGAAAACACTCTCCGGAACAGGTATCTCCCCAACATCCTCTTCAGTAAACACCGAAGCAAAGAAATCATTTAATCTTTCCGCGATGGCCTTATTTTCTCTAAGTACCCCTTTAACCCCTCGATCATCTAACGGTCCAACTGACTCCCTCACAGGCTTTCTGCTTTGGATATATTTAAAAAAAGCTTTTAGTGTGAGATTTTGCCTCTACAACCAACTTCTTTTCAAATTCTCTCTTAGCCTGTCTCTTTCAAATTCTTTCAAATTCTCTCTTATCAGTGTCTTACATTTAACTTGCCAACGCTTATGCATTATCCTATTTTCTTCTGTTGGATCCTTCTTCCAATTTTGAATGAAGATCTTTTGGCTAAAATAGCTTCTTTCACCTCCCCTTTTAACTATGCTGGTAATCGTTTTGCCTTCTTTCCACCTTTCTTAATGTGTGGAATACATCTGGACTGTGCTTCTAGGATGGTAATTTTTTAACAATGACCATGCCTCTTGCACACTTTTTACCTTTGTAGCTGCTCCTTTCAGTTTTTTTCTAACAATTTTTCTCATTTTATCAAAGTTTCCCTTTTGAAAGTTTAGCACGAGAGCTGTGGATTTGCTTACTGTCCCCCTTCCAGTCATTAATTCAAATTTGATCATATTATGATCACTATTGCCAAGCGACCCCACCACCATTACCTCTCACCAAAATCCTGTGCTCCACTGAGAATTAGATCTAAAATCGCTCCCTCTCTTGTCGGTTCCTGAACCAATTGCTCCATAAAAATGTCATTTATTCCATCCAGGAACTTTATATCTCTAGCATGTACCGATGATACATTTACCCGACAACCCAGAATCGGTGCAGGCTTGGGTGATGGAACCTCCTGAGCCTCCCATTGAAGGTTTGCCGACCCATCTCTGGGAACAGGAGATAGTGGGACACATCTCTCTCCTATTTTTCAGAGGTGGGTCGAAATCACATTGGATCAGTGGGTCCTGGAGGTGATACGAGAGGAATATGCCACTGGTGTTTCGCAGTGTTTTCTCGGGATGTGTTCATGGTTTTTCCCTGCCACTCACCACAAAAAAAAAAATAGGCAGTGGAAACTGCATTGGCAAGGCTCTTCAGTATGAGGGCTGTGATCCCAGTGCCCATGTCTCAAGAAAATATGGGACTATTTTCAGTGCTCCTATGGAGTCTCAGTTGGTTTTGAGTTTTTTGGTAGGCCCTATATTTCGACTGTTATGCACTCTTCCTTGCGGTTTCTGATCTTGAGAACAGTGCGCCTTCTGGCAAATTGTCCTGCACATAAGGTTTTCCAAGCTGCAGGCCTTGTCTTGCCAGAAGCCGTTTCTCTTTTTACTGAAAGTTGTCTCTGAGTTTCAATTGAACTGTTTGTCTCCCTGCCATCTCTGGTCAGGAAGAGAGATGTAGAAGAGTCTCATTTTTGTGGCCCTTGGTTATCAAGCGGCATATTGTCAGGTATCTGGAGGTCACCTGGCCTTTGCATAGGTCGGATTGCCTGTTTGTCCTCCATGGTGGTACTAGACAGGGAGAGCCAGTCTTGAGGCTTCAATAGCTCGCTGGATTTAGGAGGTAGTCTTGACTGCATATGTGGATGCTGGGAAGCCATTACCTAATTGAGTTCGGGCCCATTCCACTCGAGCTTAAGCAGTGTCATAGACAGAAGTTAGTTTGTCTCCCGTCGACATTTGCCGAACTGTGATGTGGTCCTCCTTACACACTTTTCCAGGTATTATCATCTGGATGTGCAAGCCCGGGAGGTCGCAGCCTTTGCACATGCGGTTTTGACTGTACCGTGGACAGCCCCATTCCCTATTTTGGAGTAGCTTGGGTATATCCCACTTGTTCTGGATGCATCTGACTGGATGCTAAGAAATGAAAAATTACTTCTTACCTGATAATTTCCTTTTCTTTAGGACAGTCAGATGAATCCAGCTTCCCTGCCTTGGCTGCCATATGATTGCATAACAATCTTCCTGTGTGCCTAAGTGTTATAAGGTTACTGGTAAGTGTTACTCCAGTCCCTAGACTAGTGTTATTATGTTCTTGTCTGAGCTCAGTGTTGCCTTTTGGCTGATTATTGCAGTGGTCATCTGTTTTTCATCAAGTTTTTTGCTAGTCTGTCCACAGGTGTTTTTGAAGAGAATACTAGCAGGCTGATGTAACTGCAGGGGGTTAATATACTGTGACGTCAGTTTACTCTGTCTCCATCTGCTGGTAGGAATGGATAACCCACTTGTTCTGGATTCATGTGACTGTCCTAAAGAAAAGGAAATTATCAGGTAAATAGTAATTTTTCATTTTTTATAGATTCTGAGAACATGTTTTGCAGGAGTATGTATTATGCAATGTTACTGGTAGTGGAGGGGAGTTTATGTTAAGGTGACAACAGAATGTGAATATTTGTTTTGTAGTGAGTGGTAAGGGGATGTGTTCTTTTTTTTTTTTCTGCATCCTTTGTTGGGGGAATTTCTGTGAATGCAGGGTATTGTAGAATATGAGATGCAGATTTTATATTGGATTTGTCCCACATAGAATTTTTAATTGATACTCTTGAATAATTTTAGTAGTAGTTTTGCCTAGAGATGCCACCAAAATGCCTTCCTGGCACCTTGCAATAATGGTGCAAAATGTGTGTAAGAGGTGCTTCTTGCTTATGAATGGGGGTGCCATGTCTCTACATATATGGAATTAGTAACAGGCAGATATGGAGAGAGCCACTGGACCCCTGTCAGATCAGACTAGCAGAGTGGTTTCCCTGTAACAGGTGATTTAAAAAAAAAGTACTAAGTATTTAAAAAAACAAACATGTTTTGGGGTAGGAACTTGGGAGGAAAATGTGTTCACCAAATCTCTCTCCACATCTCCCTTTTAGTGATGTGGAAATGTTTTAAATATCCCTCCTTCGCCCTTTCCAATACTCTCACGCTCTCTTGATCCACAGTTCATCCCAACCAGTCTCCCTATCTCCCTCCACTAGTCCATCCCCTCCAGTCACTCTTTCTCAGCCTTCACCAGTCTAGCCCTGGCAGTTGTTCTGATTCTCTTTACCAGTCCATCCCCACCACCTGCACGCTCTCTTCACCTGTCCAACCCCACCAGTCAGTCTATCTCTCTCTCCCTCCATCAGTCCATCTCCATCACTTTCTCCCTCTACCAGTTCCCCACCAGTCCTCTCTCCCCCTCTCCACTAGTCTGTCTCCGCCAGCTCTCTCTCTCTCCCTGCCAGTCAATCTCTGTCATCGTCCTCTACCAATTTATTCCCACAATCGTTCCAGATCCAGCTCTATGGGTACCTGTAGTTACTACACAAGTTATTGAGTATGAGTACATTCTTCCACATTTTCTGCTGTGCTTTGCAATTATATATATTCCATTTATATTAGTAAGCATTATTTAATGTTTTATATATTTATATATATTATGAATGAGCTGGAATTCATATAATTATTTCCTTGTTATTACATTAATAACTTTTCAGTATACAGCATATAACAGTAGGTAAAAATGAAAGAGAAACATGTAGGGGTCTGTGAAATTTTAGAACGTGAAAAGGGGTACATGCTCCCAAAAAGGCTGGGAACACCTGGTTTACCATATTAGTACTCCTCCTTTGGATTGATAATAGTAATAAATTAAAATCAAACTTAATAAAATGCATAATTAATTTTCTAATTTTAGGATGGCTCAAGACTTTTGATGACTATTTTCGTGACCAGACACAACATATCCTAAATAACATGGTGGTAAAGCTGCAAGAAGATGATAAGAGAAAGTTCATATGGTCTGAAATCTCTTACTTTTCAAATGGTGGGATGGAATAGATATCCAAAAGAGAGATGCAGTAAAAAGGTTTGTCATTATCTATAATGCTATCCCAATTTTCTCTGCCATAGGAATTTTAACCTTAAGGTGAAAATATAAGCAATTGCAATGTAAGCTGAAATCAGCCATTTTTCATAAACGCAGGAATTTTTGAAAAATTCTTTTCAATTACAGTTTAGTGCCATATCTTCTATCTAGCTTTTACTTACTATCAGGGTCATTTATCAAAATGCGTTATGGCATTATCGCAACATGTGGCGTAAATGCAAATTTTACAGATTTATTCAAAGGGGCGGGGTTGAAGAGGGGTTTGGGCGGGATCAATGAAAATGAGGGGCATTATTGCAGCATGTGTAATGCACACTATCGCACATGTTTAACACCGGAAAAAAACTACACCTTTTTTTTCCTGGCATTAAGCTGTGCAATATGCCCAAAACGGCTGGAATGCAATTTGCGATATTTATCATAAATTCTGTTTCGGGCATAGGGAGAGGAGTGGAGTAGAGAGAGCCTCTGGGGTGGCACACATAGCAGTCATTTATTGATACTGCTATAGGAGGGTCAGCTAGTAACTCGAGGTGAGGATTTGATGGTGGTGTAGGGTTTTGAGGCCAGTTTTACATGTAGAGTGAGACATACGGAACAGCACAGTAGACATCTGTGAAGAATTGGCATGATTTGGAGTGAGGAAAGTCACACAAAGATGAGATTTCTACAAAGTTCTCTCGCCCTAGCTTGATGGACTCTCTACTAGGGTACTACCAAGCTCTAGGGCAAGAGAACATTGAAGTTATCTCATTTTAGTTGACTTTCCTCATTATAAATCTATTTTGCAGATACCTAATTCATAATTGATTCATTTTAATCGCCTGTATATAACATTCTATTACTACTGTTGTGGTTTTAATGTTATTTGTTATTAGTATTTATTCAATTTTCTCCAAGTTCATTTTCCTGTTCCATGTAAGACACATTTGTTTAAGTCACTCCAATGTTATATGTAAACCGAAGTGATTAGCAACATTGTTGCTGGAACTTCGGTATATAAAAAAAGTTAAATAAATAAATAAATGTCAAATCTTCACAGAGGTCTACTGTGCTGATCGTATGTCTCACTCCGAGGGGAGCCGTTAAATATGCCATCCCTCTCTACCTCTCCAGCAGGTCTCTCTTGTGAGAGAGGAGCTATGGATAGGCCATCTCCGGTGTTGTCACACTCAAGGACATCAGGATCTTCACCATCCTCTGCTCTGGGGAAGGACCGGCTGAGCACAGAGAGAAGTCCCACAAGCATCATCACCAGTCACTGTCGGCACATTGCACCGGGACTACTGTGGCATCAGCAGCTGCCATGCCAGCACCGAAGCGACCTGTGGGGAAGAGACACCGTCCTCTATCAGACCCGGGAGTCCAAGGTGTTCCCCACTGGTTGCGGAGCTCTGAGGAGGTGACGCCGCCGCCTCCTCCACCCGTCTTAACTACAGTAGATTTTCAGGAGGAGTTGCCAGCGCCATCTCTTGGCGCCCCTGCTAGAGTATCTAGACATCCTTCTGTGGGGGTACTTCCAATGTAGCCAGTACCCAGGGGACCATATGTTCCCCAGCGGTCACTGATGCCCCCCTCTGGAATGATTCCCATTATCGGGTCCTCTGAGGAGGAAAATCCGTGTGGCCGATGGTGCCCTCGGAGCCCTTAGGACCGTGGCTGGAGGTTCTCGATCCCGTTCCCGGACCGTTGGGAGATCTTGGTGCCATCAATGCCCATGGTGCCTTCAATGCCAAAACTGAGAAGCTTGGGCAGGGACCCCTCCATGCTGGTCTCCGAGGGACCTTAGCAAGGAGGAGCCCCCGTATGATCTCTGGGAAGATGATTTATTTATTTATTTATTTATTTATTTTTAATTTTTATATACCGGAATTCCTGTATGCAATACAAATCATTCCGGTTTACAAGTAACGAAAAGGTTGCCCTGGTCTGGGAGGTTAGACCGGGGTTTGTACATAGAACATTAAACATTGAACAATAACAATCAACCATTAAACATTATTACAAGGAACATTGAAGGTAAAAATAACATTTAGCAAATGGCAATTAACATTATTAGTGTTTTGGAATAGAATGTGTGTGTACAACTTTTTACAAGGAACTTTAGTAGTGAAGATAATCTGCAAATGTACTGTTATATAGTATGTAAATAATGACTGTTAAATAAACATAACGAATAAGCAAGTACATATATGTAATTAAGTGCAAGGTGTTAATGTCAACCTGCAATGGTTGGAACTGAGAGTCATGCTGAGGGTGCCTATTTACCCCTCTGGGAATTGAAAGGCTTGACTGAAGAGCCAGGTTTTTAACCGTTTTTTGAACTCTGGTAGACTAGGTTCGAGTCGTAGGGACTGGTGGGAGCGCATTCCATTGGTGTGGTCCAGCAGTTTGAGAGTGCTCTTTTTCTTAGAGTTGATTTGGTTGGAGCTGCGACTAATGTGCCTTTGTAGGCGCTTCTGATGGGTCTGGAGGGTAAGTGTAGACGTAGTTGAGTTTGTAGAGATACAGGTGCGATGTTATGAATTGCTTTATGAATAATAGTTAAGGTTTTATATAGGATTCTCTGCTTGATGGGTAGCCAGTGGAGGTTGCTCAAGATGGGGGTAATATGGTCTCTTCTATTAGTGTTAGTTAGGATTCTGGCTGCGGTGTTTTGTACCATCTGTAGAGGTTTGATGCTGTTGGCGGGGAGTCCAAGTAAGATTGAGTTGCAGTAATCAAGTTTCGAAAAAAATAATGGATTGGAGAACGAGGCGAAAGTCATTGAAGTGAAGGAGTGGCTTTAGTTTCTTTAGGACCTGTAGTTTAAAGAAGCAATCCCTGTGGTTGTGTTATGAATTTTTTTAGGTTAAGTTGGTTGTCGAGCCATGCTCCTAGATTCCTTACGTCTGCAGAGAGCTCCATGTTTAAAGGTGTGGGTTGTGCGAGGCTATTGGGTGGGTGTTCGGGTTGTGTGAAATCAGTAGCAGCTCTGTTTGCTTGAGTTTAGAATCAGGTTCAGGCTGGAGAGTAGTTGTTTAATTGGTTGGAGACATTATCCCAGTAGGCGAAGGCTTTTTGAATTGATTCTGTGATGGGGATGAGGATCTGGATGTCGTCTGCATAGAGGTAATGCGTGAGCTTGAGTTGTGATAACAGATGGCAGAGGGGGAGGAGATAATGTTAAACAGGGTGGGAGAGAGCGATGAGCCTTGTGGTACGCCTTGATCTGATAGGATGGGGTCAGATTCTTTGTTGTTTATTCTGACCTTGTAAAACCTATTTGATAGGAATGATTTAAACCAATTGAGAGCTGTGCCTTTAATTCCTATGTTTGATAGTTGGTTTAGGAGTTGTGAGTGATTTACCGTGTCGAACGCTGAAGATAGATCTAGCAGTACCAGCAAGAATGACTGTTTTTTCTCCAGGTTCAAAAGTAATTTATCTGTGAGAGAAAGCAAAAGGGACTCTGTGCTTAGTGATTTCCGAAAACCGTATTGTGCAGGGGTGAGAATGTTGTGTTCCTCGAGATATTCGGAGAGTTGTTTATTTACAACTTTTTCCATCAGTTTGATATCAGAGTCTTCATCAGAGCACTCGGACGACCTTTCTGAGCAGTCCCTGCTGGATGAGAGGTGTCGGTCTCCCCCCGGAGGATCTTTCCTTTGCGGGCTTTGTCCAGGCGAGGCCATCCTGTTCCAGCTCCTCACTGAAGAGGACACTCGGAACAAAATGCTGGAGGTCCTCCAGTTTGTTGATGCCCCAAAGGAAATAGTGACTGTTCCAGTCCATGAGATCCTAAGGAAAAGTTCCTTAAAGATCTGGAAGCACCCTGTGTCCATTTCTACGGTCAGTTGGAAGGCAGATGCAATTTACCTTGGGCAGCAAGCCTTGGGCTTTGAGAGCCACCACCTCCTGCACCATTCTGTGGTGGTGGAGTCTGCCCTCAAGAAGGCCAAGTGCTCTCGCACCCATGCCTCTGCCCGCCAGGTCAGGAACACAGGGTCCTTAGATGCCCTAGGTTGGAATGTATTTCAGGGCGCTGTGCTCATTGCCCGTATTGACCTACCAACTGTATATGACCCAGTAACACTGGAATCTGTGGAAACAGGTCCAGGAATTGTCAGTGCACCTGCCCCAACAGCAGCAGGATGCTTCATGGCCGTAGTGCTGCAAGGCCTGGAGGAGGGCAAACACAAGGTGCGGGCCACCTACGATGTTTTTGAATTGGCGGCGATGATGGCTGCAGCGGGCATTGGTACTCATGGAATTGCCTGGTTTTGTGCCTTGGATCTTGACCAGAGGTCTGGGAAGAAGCTTGCTGATTTACCTTGCACAGGGGGAGAATCTTTCGGAGATATATTTAAGGATGCAGTGGCCCAGTTAAAAGACCACCACGAGATACTGCAACACCTCGCAGTGAGTATCTCAGATCTTCCATCCTTGATCAGGAAATCCTCTAGCCAGGGCTCCAGGAAGTCCTTTTACCGCCAGAGAAAGTACTACCCTCCAGTCTCTCGGAACACATCATGTGCTAGCTATCATAGCCACTCACGTCAACAGGGGATCCCCAGGCCTCAATCCACCCCAGGAAAGCCCTGTTACAGGGTTTTGACTATGGCAAGGGAGCATGTGCCAGATTGCTGTACTACCCCCCCCCCCCCCCCACCCCCAGTCAGGGGTTGGCTACGTCTATTTGCGGATCTCTGGCCCAGCATTACGTTGGACCAGTGGGTTCTTGCCATCGTTTGCTGAGGGTACCGGCTGAACTTCTGGATGTCCCTGCGGATTGTCCCCAGTGTCAATCGTGGGGTCCTGTCCTCTAATTAGGAAGTGCTTATGACAGAGCTCTCTACCCTACTAATGGCTGGGGCAGTCGAAAACCGCCAGTGGGCCCAGGGGTTCTACTGTCAGTACTTCCTGATACCCAAAGAATACAGGGGGCCTCCACCCTATTTTTGATCTGAGGGCCTTGAAAAGTTTCTTCAAAGAGAAAAGTTCAAGATGGTCTCTTTGGGCATCCTTGATCCCTTTCCTGCAAAAAAGAGACTGGCTTTTCTCTCTCGGCCTAAATGATGCCTACTCCTACATGCTGCGATCAATTTAGACCCGCCCCCCCCCCCCCACTTGACATCACTACCATCGGACCGTTAAGACAGCCTCAACACCAGGCGTCGCGCGCCGGGACGTCGCGTTGCAGAAGGGGCGCGACAAAGGGGCTCTCCCCTTTGTGCACCCCTTCGTGCAAACCTTGTGTATATGTACAAATTTATTTTTATGTTTCCTTTGTTAACTAAGCTGTTCATTGTATTCGACTAAGGAATTTTTCCTGCTTTTTCTGTTTCACTGTAAACGGGCATGATTTGCATTTAATGCAAGAATGTCGGTATATAAAAGTTTAAAAAAAAAAAAAAAAAAAAAAAAAAAAAAAAAAGATCTTCCCCAGCCACAGGAAGTATCTCCACTTTCTAGTGGGCAAGGAGCATTTCCAATATCGTGTTGCCCTTCAGCCTCTGTGTAGGCTTCCTCTGGTCTTCACTAAGTGCCTGGTAGTTGTGGGGGCACACCTGCGCTGGCAGGAGTGCACAAATTCCCCTATCTGGACAAATGGTTAATCAGAAGCAACATGCAGCAGGAGGTGCTCCGCTCCCTGATGCTAACTGCCCATGTGCTGCAGTCCTCTGGGGTTTGTTCAACTACCCCAAGTCCCATATCAGCCCATCTCCACATCTGGGCTTTATTAGAGCCAGACTGGACACAGTTCAGGCCAAAGGGTATTTCTTCCCCATGACCAAGCGCTTGCCCTGGCATCACTGGCGGGTTTGGCCCGCTGCACTTCTCAGGTTTCTGCTCGCCTTCTGGGTCACATGACTGCATCTGTCCATTTTAGCCCATTTGCCTGCTTGTTGTATGCGCAGTGCTGAATGGAACCTGCACTCTGTGGGCTGTAGGCAACACAGAACCTCAACGCACATGTCTGCATCATGCAGCCTCTTCAGGCCTCCCTGTCTTGGTGGGGAAACGCCCCCAATCTGGAGCGCGGGTTTCCATTTCAAGCTCCCCCGCAACAGATTGTGCTCACCACTGATGCGCCTCACATTTCAGGGTTGGATGTATGTGGACAGCCTCTGTACACAAGATTGATGGCCGACACAGGAAGCTTGCTGCCAGATCAACTTCCTGGAGGTACAAGCAATCTGCTATGCCCTCTGGGGAATTTCATTGATTGTTTTTGAACCACAAAGCTTGTCCTGATTGAAACGGACAATCAGGTTGCGATGTGGTACATCAACAAACAGGGAGGCATGGGGCTCCTTCCTCCTTTGTCAGGAGGCAGTGCAGATACTGGTTCCTGGGCTCTATCCCAAGTAATGTTCTTGGTGAGCGATTTTACCTGGCTGGGACGGAAAATGTGGTGCCGACTGCCTGCGTTGGGCATTCCAACCAAATGAGTGGTCGCTGGACCCCCTCTGTAGCGGACTGGATCTTCTGCCTGTGGGGAGCCCCGGATGTGGATCTCTTTGCCTCCCCTTGCAACAGCAAAGTCAGCCACGTTGCTCCCTGTACAGGAGCTGCGAGAAGCCAGCCTCAGACGCCTTTGCTCTGCTTCTGGGGCAAGGTCTTCTGTATGTGTATCCTCCGCTTCCGCTGGTAATGAAGATTCTCATGAAGCTCCAGCAGGACACGCGGACCATGATCCTGGTGGCCCTGTATTGGCCAAAGCAGTCTGGTTCCACTCTTGCAGGACCGTCAGTCAGTGAGCCCATCCGTCTGGGGACTTTCTCCGATCTGATCACGCAGGAGGATCGGGGCAGGCTGCGCCATCCAAATCTCAGGTCCATTAGCTCTGATGACCTGGGTGTTTGAGAGGTTAGTCCTGCAGTCCTTTGATCTCTCTGACGACGTATCTCAGGTTACTGGTAGCTTCAAGAAAGCCTTTCCACCAGGAAGACTTACAGGCTCAAGTGGAGAATATTCTCAGATGGGTGTGGAGGTCATGGCTTGGATCCATTCGCCTGCCCTCATGCCACAGTTGCTAGACTACCTGTGGCATCTCTGAGGCTGGCCTGAAGACCAACTCAGGTTTCCACCTGAGTGCATCATCGCTTACCATCAAGGTATTGGTGGTACGGCCCATCTCTTGTGCAGCCCATAGTAGGGTGATTTATGCGGGGGTTGCTTCAGATGAACCCCCCCCCCCCCCCCCAATGTGTCGTCCTGTTGTGTCCTGGGACCTCAAAGTGGTGCTTAGCTCGGCTCATACCTGACTGTTCAAGCCTGTGCGCTCCTGCGATCTGAGGTACCTAACCTGGAAGGTTCTCTTCCTTGTTGCCGGTCACTTTGACTCGCAGAGTTAGTAAGCTTCAGGCGTTGGTGACGTATCTGCCCTACACAAAGTTCTTTCATGATAGTGGTCCTGCGTACTCACCCAAAGTTTCTGCCTAAGTTGGTGACTGATTTTCATCTTAATCAGTCTATTGTTCTGGCCCACCTCTTTCCCTGAGACTTCAGTCTCACCAAGGTGACAGGCTCTACACAGTTTGGTCTGTAAGAAGGCTTTGGCCTTCTATCTCGAACGCACTGCAGGCCATAGGCAGTTCAAGCAAACTCTTCATATCCTTTGACAAGAACAGAACGGACATTGCAGTGAGCAAACAAACTGTCCAGCTGGCTGGCGGATTGCATTTCCTTCTGCTGTATGCAGACGGACCTTTAGCTTGTAGGCCTCATTAAGGCTCACTCAGTGAGAGCCATGGCGGCATCGGTAGCCCACTACAAGCTGTTCCCATTGCCGAAATCTGCAGAGTGTAATGTAAAGCGCACTCTACGCTTATAGCCAGGGACACAAGAACACTTAGACTCAGTAGATAGTATAATTTCTTTTTATTAATCAGTATAATTATTCTCAGGAGATGCTGGGTACTGGATGCCCTTTGTCTGACAACTGACCAGCATCTCTTTGTATACAGGAAGTGGACTCTTCTTTTATAGATAACATTCAATACTGGAGAAGGTTCTAGAGATTTGCGTGACTGCCCAAAGATCATTTACATAAGTGGCATGATAACATCATCCCTAACTACCACCTGATTAGTTTACCCAGGACTTGTAGCCCATTTACCATGGCTGTTGAGAGAGTTCTTTGTTTCTGTTAAAATTTTACTGGTCAAGACAATCAACACGTCTGTAGCTGTGTTGATTACAAACTCCTGAGAATAGTGCCTGAAAGCGCCCCCTGTGGTTTCTTCTTTGTGACCCTATGAATAGGCATCACCTGTCTGGTGGCCAGCTTGCCCTGCCTCTACAGATATCCAGGGACATTCTGTAAGTCATGCTCAGAAAGTCACTCAGAGTCCATTCAGCCTAGGCAGGCTAAGGAAAAGCAGAGGCTTCTGGGGATTTCCTTCTCCATGTTGGTTTTCTGATCAGGCATACTTCTCAAGAGCCGCAATGTGCAGTTCCTTAAACACATTTGCTGCTCACTACTGCTTGGAAAAGGATGGTCGTCATGACAGTAACTTCAGCCAATCTGTCCTTCGTAACCTCTTCCAGGCTTAAAAACCCAACTCTCCCTGCCTAGGGCCCATTGTTTGGGTTCATGCTGTCTTCCTGTGCAGCCAAGCGCACTGGAGTGTTTTTTTTTTTGTGCACGTTGGCACCTGGTTCGGTGCCTGTTGGTCATAAGCTTTACCAGGAGCAGTCTGTAGTTTGGTATTCACCCATCTGTGAGGACTACCATCCTGCTTGTCCTAGGAGAAAGCAGAGTTGCTTACCTGTAACAAGTGTTCTTCTAGGACAGCACGATTATAGTCCTCAGGAAACCCGTTTGCCACCCTGTGGAGGTAGGTTCTCCTGCGTTTTATTTTTTTTGCTTGTGAATTCTGTTACGAGACTGAAGAGGGAACCCATGTGGACGCGCAGATAGTGGCATGCTGGGCATGCTCAGTGTGCCAGTCAACGTTCTAGAAACTTTGACAAACGTTTTCCATACCAGGCTCCATCTGATGATGTCACCCATCTGTGAGGACTAATATTCTTCTGTCCTAGGAGAACACCTGGTTACAGGTAAGCAACTCTGCTTTTCCTCTGCTGTCTGGGAACATTAGAGGTCACCAAGAAGAGCTGCTTTCAGTCACTGCTCCTTTGCTCCCCCGACTCCTCTAGCTGTTAACCACTGTGCCCCTTTCTACATCTCTATCTGTTGGCCTTTCCATACTATCTCATACTACTGCTGCAGCACTTCCCTCACCACCTTATGCCACTTCTACAGCTCTTCTCCCCACTTCATTCCACTGCTGCTGTTCCTTATGAATCTCATATTACTATCTACATACTTTGCACCCCATCCATCTGATTTTACCTCATAAAACAAATATAACACTCCCTTTCTGCCTTAGTTGCTGCTGCAAACGTTTTTCTGCTTGTCTGACTTATGCAAACTAGCTTAAGCTGACCATCTGTTGCTTGTCTCAGATATCGCAGTGCCTGACTATGGCCCAAGCCAACATATACTGTCTTGTCTTCCACTGACTCTGGTCCCCTTTTCCTATTGTAGGCTTCTCGAATGGAGCCAAAACATGTGTACACAATCTCCCCACAGCACTGTGACATCACAATCATTCAACAATCCCTGCTCACTGAAATACAGAAATAACTAAAATCACAGAAAAACAGAAAATGACTACAATAGCACTTTTGTTTTACTTTTTGTATTGTGAATCTGCTGTTGGCTTACCTGGAATCTAACTTTTGCTCTGAATATACTAGCAAAGCGCTTAAGTTTATCAATTTTTTTTAATGGTGTTTCTTCTTTAAGGAATTTAGGACGTATCTTGAGAGAATAATATTGAAACTTGTATTGAGAAAAACATTTGCATTCATACAGGAAATCAGGCCTGGGTGAAAATTGCTGATGGTGCCCCCTCCATTGCTCCAAACATTCTTTCCCCCTTTCTCCCTGCCTCTTGGCATCCTGTCCCTTTCTTTCCCTCCCTCCAGGTATACTCTCCCTCTGTCCCCCACCTCTCCTGTCTTTCAGGCATTCTCTCCCCCTCCCTCCAGGAATTCCCCATCCTTTTTCCAACTTTCTTCAGACACATTCTTTCCATCTACCATTTCCCCTCTCCTCCAGGCATTCTCTCAATGCACATTCTATACAAATTCTTGAATCACCTCAGTAAAAGCATCATAAGTTTCCACTACTAGGCACTTTGGAAATAACTTCCAACCCTATAAAAATGCATTTCAAACCTATATAGTAAACTTGCCATACCCAAACAGCACTAACTGCTATGACTGAAATAGAAAAAAAATCCTACGCCTGAAAGGCAACACTACAAATATTATACTGAACCCTAAAACACCCAATACATTTCCTACTAGGCAAAGGTGTAGCGAGGGTCTCGGGCACCTGGGGGCCAATGCATTTCTGCACTTACCAGCGCCCCCCTCCCACCCCACTTATTTATATTTATAGGCCGCTAATACCAAAGCCCACAGTGGCTTACAATTCAAATATACACAATAAAATACATAAAACAGTTCAAATATACACTATAAAAATATGAGATATATCCTCCTTGTGGTAATGCTTAATATTCTAGAAAGTCAGACTAATACAACCCCCCCTAAAAAAAAAAAAAAAAAAAAAAGTAACACTTAATATCACACTAGGCCCCAACACGCCAATACACGTCCTATTAGGAGAACAGAATGAACCAGTCAGATAAGGATCCTTACACAGAAACTACATACTAGCAGAGCATATCTCCTTGTTCACACATGCAGATCTCACCAGAAACTGAATACAAAGACCATAAAGTATAAACAGAAATGTGCAGACAAAACTGGACTGAAAACCACAATAAAACAGATTATATGCAGGAGAGAGAGAGATCACATCTGTTGCCCACCCAGAGAAAAGAATGAGCAAAGAGGCCAGAGAGAATGAGGAAGTGAAGGGGCAAGAGGGAGGAGATGTAGAAGGGAGAATAAAGGCAAAAAGTGTAGGAAGATAAGAAAAATCTTGAGAAAATAGATAAGAGAAATTCAGAAGTAAAAAGAGAAAATTAGTGAAAGCCATAAAAAGCGAAAAACAAAAAAGGAGGGCTGAATGGGATGGAGTACCTAGCTCCTAAAAAAAACAAAAAAACCTGTTGGCTGGCATCTAACATTTTAGGAAATTGTGGTGTGTCTGCATGTGGAGTTTGTCTCTGTGTTGTCTGATGTGCTTTTTATCTGTGTGTGTGATGTGGTCTAACTGTTCATATCTATGTGTCTGGGTGTGGTGTGTCTGCCTGTGTTTGTCTGTGTGGGTGAGTTGTGTTCATGCCTCTTTCTGTGTTTTTCTGACTATGTGTGGTATGTCTGTCTCAGCCTGTCTGGGTTTTTCCTTGGGGGGGGGGGGGGCTCCCTTTGTCTCTCTGTTGTCAGTCTGGGTATGGAGGTAACTGTGTACCTGGGTATGGGATATCTATGTCTGGTTAGATGTTCTGCTCTTGCAGGCCAATGCAATATCCGCGCGGGAAAAACGTGTGCTCATGATTGAGTCCCCGCTTTCCTAACACACACCCATCAACCTCTCCCAGGCATGTGATGAGTTGGCTATTGAGCCACTGTGTTATGTATAAATGGTTTTTATTGGCATTTTCCAGAATAAAAAAAACACAAACATCTAGGGAGTGTGGGTTGCTTCAACACTCCCCAGCCATTCCAAATTAAGTCATGCAATTCTTGTGCCCAAGATTAACTCCTCCCCCCCCAGTAACCTCTCCCCTTCCCTACCCCCTCTTCCTCATATGTCCCTGATTCATGTCCATAGACATCGCAAGTAGGACAGGTAACTCGGCAGAAGATCAAAGTTCAACCACGGTGGTGGTCACAGGCCAGGAAGCTGGAAGCTCAGTCATTCAGTAGTCTGCTCCGGGCTCGATGTGGAAGAGTCTGGATGTATGGTTCCCAGCTAATAAGGAAGCGACGCCGATAAGCCGGTGAGTTACGAGATGAGATACTCCGTGTGCATGAGGGAATAGAAGAGGTTCCTCCAATTCCAAAAGGAAGGCGGATCCACAGTTCAGCCCATTAAGATGACCCGTTTCCCCACTAAACAGGTCTTTTGGATCAGTAACTGGGTACCAGGATCTCGTATCCACTGAGGGAGAATACACCCGAATAGGAGTCACAGTGGTGCTACGGGAATAGAAATCGCCAAAGTTGTAGCTAAATATTTAGCCAACTGGGTCCAAAATCGTTTAATGGCCGGGCAAGTCCAAAAAAACATGTGCTAGGTTGCCCAACACATGTGGGCAACAGCCGAATGTTGCAGAAGCCGCAATACGTTGACTATTTGCCATCTGCGGGGAAATGTAGGCCCTTCCCAAAAATTTATACTGGAGTTCTCGATAGTAAGTGTTGTACGAGATCCTGGCTGCCCTAACACAACAAGTGTGCAATATTGACGGCGTAGCCACAAAGTCCCCGTCTCCAGTCCAACGTTTGGCAAGTATAGCATAAATCTGCACCTGTCCGGTGACTCGTAGTTGCTTATAATACTGGGATAAGGAGGGAGCTTGAGGTCTTTCCAGTTGCAGGACCTTGTTTAGTTTATGGAATGTGGTGGGTAGCAAGAACGCTAAAGGCAAGGCCTTCAAATAGTGGGCAATTTGTAGATAGGGAAACACAGAGGAGCTCCCTACTTCATAATACTTCTGAAATTCTGCAAGAGGAAGTGGTTTGCCCTCCCCTGTAAGTAAGTGACCTAAATGGGTGATACCTAGAGTCTTCCAAAGCCGAAAAGCTGCATTTTGAGATCCTGAAGAGAAGTCAACATTGCCAATTATAGGTAATAAATAGGCACAAACTCGAGGTAACTGCAATCTTTTAGTAAGCTGAACCTATGCTTGCCTAAGCGGTTGAATTAGAGGTAGTCACGCAGGCAGGTAATTTGCCAAGTTCCACTTGGAGGGCATAGGTCACATCAGTAGGAGCCACTAGGGCGCTATCCGCTGGGAGATGCGTGAAGGAAGATTTCTCCAGAAGTCAGTCCCTGATCATTCTCATATTGCTGGCTAAAGAGCCACTGTGTTAAAAAGGAGGCACTAGGGGAAATTTTGCATTCCTAGTGCCTCCTCTGCATCCGGCGCCCAGGAGAAGTGGCTGTGCACTAGTTAAGAAAACAGGCACTCAATTTTACAAGTTGGAGGAACCATAGAAAAGCAGTATTTTCTGCTTTTTCTGTTAAACTTTTGGGGCTCCTGAAGACTTAATGCCAGCTCTGGAGCTGGTGTTAATTTTTGTGGTTTAAAGTGTGCATGTTAGGTGCACATTTATTTTTTACATAAGGGGGTGCTAGCCTCATCAACATGGCATTTACGTGTGATGTGTGATGAGTGCTGTTAGCTAAGCGCTGGTTGGACGTGCTGATCCCCCTTACTGCATAAGGGGTTATGGACATGTGTCCAACCTCGGGTTAACCAGTGCGCTAGCCTGAGCGCACTGTATTGCATAGGCCTATTAATCTGGATGTGGGGGTGTTTGTGTGTAGCTGGGTATATGAGGTATCTGTTTTCTCTGTCTGCCTCCCCATACACAATTGTGTATGCGTATGTGTGAGCTTATCCTTTCAGCAACTTGAAGAGAAACAAAATGGAGACTGAGCCCGTTTGGCAGTATGGTTGCCTGGTGAATACACTTCTTGTATGCATTGTTTATTTCTCTCTCTCTCTCTCTCTCTCTCTCTCTCTCTCTCATAACCCATCTGGAGTGGCCAAACAATTGCATGAAAAGAAGGGGGATTGCAGCTCAACCAGTTGAGTCACTTCTGCTCTGGCTCACTCATACAGATGCTGTTAGCCTCCCACCAATTTCTTATACTTGTACAATTAGTCATTCTTTCTTACATACGTTTTGCATAAGTCACAGAATATAAATATTCATTCTCAGACCAACTAATAAAGTTTTATGCTAGAAAACCTTTTTGATACCGTGCATAAGTGAGTTAATTGACATTTGACAAGGCGTTTGTTGTTTTACGCTACGTCTTTATTGTGCTGATTATTACTTTATTCAAGTACATAATAAGTTGTGCATTTCTATGAAGAATTGACATTTGTAATGTTACAATATTACGCAATAAAACATTTCAAATTAAAAAAAAAAAAAAAAAAGAAAACCAGATGCAGTGGTAAAGGAGAAAGTGAGAAAAACAGAACAGAAGTGTCAATACTAAATGATCATTTCGTCATAAAACTCGCCATATAAAAAAATCATTCAAATTCTGTCATCTCAGTAATAGCAACACACTCTGTCCACTACCATGCATATTGTAAAATACAAAATCCTGCCAATAAAAAAAATAAACTCCCCCCAAAAAAACATTCAGCACATATGTAGCGAATTTGTCTTATAGCAGTATTAACTTCCCCCAGGACAGACAGCAGCAGCACTACTTATGAAAAGGCAGCACTGCAGATACTGCAGCAAGCGATAAAAACACCAATACATATCTTATTGGGAAAATACAACAAACAGGACTGTAGAGAACCCTTCATGGCAATGCAGTGCCCCAGCATAAGTTAACCACCCCATCCCTTGCTTCACTTTGTACTCTTTGTACACACTTTGCGCCCAATACCATTATTCCCTAACCTTTCTCCCCCTAGCCCAGAATGCAGCCCCCCATCTCTCTCCCCCAGCCTCCACCAGAGGACCAGTAATGGCAAGTGGAGCAAAAGAGGGAGTGTGCCAGAAATAATAATGGGGAGAGAAGAGGATAAAGAGGGAAGAGGAATAGTGGATGGGGAGATGAGAGGTTCCAGGATCTGGGGAACAGAGTCAAATATCAAGAGTAAATCCAGACTTGGGGGTAGGGGGATGTTCCTACTTCTATACTGATGCAGCTTCTTTTCAACTCTTCTCCTCTCTAACGCCTTTCCTCTCCCTCCCCTCCCCCCCCCCCCCCCCCAATCCTGCATGCCCCCTCACCACACAGTACTAGACTGGCCTATACCACCCAAACTCCTTCAGCCGCCAGCCTGGCTGTGCCACCACCACTCTCACGCATCCCCATCAAGCAACCTATCATACCCTGGTGGCCTACTCCATTTTCCTTCCTGCCACTGGGCCACTAAGGATCTACCAGCATCTTGCCAGTCCCCTTCAGTTAATGCCAACACCTTATGGCTCTCTATGAGCTTGAATCATGCAGATGCCTCCATTTAGCATTGATCTCACCATCACGCTCAAGCTGATCTCACAGTCTTATATGTGCAGCTAGACGTCAGAGCCACGGCTGCGCAATGAGCATAAGAAGAACATAGAAATTACCATACTGGGTCAGACCAAGGTTCCATCAAGCCCAGCATCCAACAGTTGCCAATCCAGGCTATAAGTACCTGGCAAGAACCCAAAAACTAAGTATATCCCACGCTACTGAATCTAGATTTGCAGTGGCTATTTTCTATGTCAACTTGATTAATAGCAGGTAATGGACTTATGCTCCAAGAACTTATCCAAAAATTTTTTAAACCCAGCTACACTAACTGTTGCCAGGGGATGGGTTAGTGCAAATTCCAGAGTTTAATGTATGTTGAGTGAAAAATAATTTTCTCTGATTAGTTTTAAATGTGCTACATGCTAACTTCATGGAGTGCCTCCTAGTCCTTCTATTATCTGAAAGAGTAAATAACCGATTTACATTTACCCGTTCCAGATATCTCATGATTTTAAACACCTCTATCATGTCCCCCCTTCAGACGTCCCTCCCCCACCCCCTCAGCCACGTCTTCTCCAAGCTGAAAAGTCCTAACCTCTTTAGTCTTTCCTCATAGGGGAGCAGTTCCATCCCCTTTATCATTTTGGTAGCCCTTCTCTGTACCTTCTCCATCGCAATTATATCTTTTTTGAGATGCGGCGACCAGAATTGTACACAGTATTCAAGGTGCGGTCTCACCATGGAGCGATACAGAGGCATTGTGACATTTTCCGTTTTATTCACCATTCGCTTCCTAATAATTCCTAACATTCTGTTTGTTTTTTGACTGCTGCATCACACTGAACCGACGATTTCAAAGTATATCCACTATGACACCCAGATTTCTTTCCTGGCGGTAGCTCCTATATGGAACCTAACATTGTGTAACTATAGCATGGGTTATTTTTTCCCTATATGCATCACCTTGCACTTATCCACATTAAATTTCATCTGCCATTTGGATGCCCCACTTTTCCGTCTCCCAAGGTCCTCCTGCCAATTTATCACAATCCGCTTGTGATTTAAACACTCTGAATAATTTTGTACAATCTGCAATTTGATACCTCACCTCGTATTCCTTGTCCAGATCATTTATCAATATATTGAAAAGCAGGGCCCTAGTACAGATCCCTGAGGCACTCCACTGTATATCCCTTTTCCACTGAGAAAATTGTCAATTTAATTCTACTGTTTCCTGTCTTTTTAAAAACCAGTATGTAATCCACGAAAGGACATCACCACCTATCCCATGATGTTTTACTTTTCTTAGAAGCCTCTCATGAGGAACTTTGTCAAATGCCTTCTGAAAATCCAAATACACTACATCTACCGGTTCACCTATATCAGTGGTTCTCAACCCTGTCCTGGGGACCCCCCCAGCCAGTCGGGTTTTCAGGATATCCACAATGAATATGCATGAGAGAAAATTTGCATACTACCCTGTCCTGGGGACCCCCCCAGCCAGTCGGGTTTCAGGATATCCACAATGAATATGCATGAGAGAAAATTTGCATGTTATGGAGGCAGTGTATGCAAATTTTCTCTCATGCATATTCATTGTGGATATCCTGAAAACCCGACTGGCTGGGGGGGTCCCCAGGACAGGGTTTGAGAACCACTGACCTATATCTACATGTTTATAATAACTCCTTCGAAAAGTGAAGCAGTTTTGGGGCAAGACTTGCCTTGGGTAAAGCCATGCTGATTTTTGTTCTATTAAACCATGTATTTCTATATGTTCTGTGATTTTGATCTTTAGAACACTTTCCATTATTTTTCTTGGGACTGAAGTCAGGCTAAACTGGTCT
Organism: Rhinatrema bivittatum; assembly: GCF_901001135.1. Taxonomy (NCBI): domain Eukaryota; kingdom Metazoa; phylum Chordata; class Amphibia; order Gymnophiona; family Rhinatrematidae; genus Rhinatrema; species Rhinatrema bivittatum. Next base: position 626,929,593 of record NC_042615.1, on the reverse strand, counting down.
GGTAGTTTCTCGGATTGCCTCTGGAGCCCTTTTTAAATATTGGGGTTAATTAGCCACCTCCGTCTTCAGGTACAATGGATGATTTTAATGATAGGTTAAAAATTTGTACTAATAGGTCTGAAATTTCATTTTTTACTTCCTTCAGAACTCTGGGGTGTATACCATCCAGTCCAGGTGATTTACTACTCTTCAGTTTGTCGATCAGGTCTACCACATCTTCTAGGTTCACCGTGATTTGGTTCAGTCTATCTGAATCATTACTCATGAAAACCTTCTCCAGTATGGGTACCTCCCCAACATCCTCTTCAGTAAACACCGAAGCAAAGAAATCATTTAATCTTTCCGCGATGGCCTTATCTTCTCTGTTACAACTTTTTTTTTTAGAAACTTATCTATGATTGTAATTGTAATTAGAATTATACTTATTATTGTGATTACAATTATAATTATAGTTGAATATTTATATGCCTTATTATTTAGTAGTTGATGTTTTGACTGGTTCTCATATCATTCCCTCGCTAAGCTTACTGTTTCTATATATCCTATGTAGCCCCCCTTCCTGTTCAATGTAATCTCCTCCTTGCTGTTAGTGTAAACCGATATGATGTCGCCACGAATATCGGTATAGAAATGTTTATAAATAAATGTGTCCCTTTAACCCCTCGATCATCTAATGGTCCAACTGACTCCCTCACAGGCTTTCTGCTTCGGATATATTTAAAAAAGTTTTTACTGTGAGCTTTTGCCTCTACGGCCAACTTCTTTTCAAAATCTCTTAGCCTGTCTTATCAATGTCTTACATTTAACTTAAGAACATAAGAAATTGTCATGCTGGGTCAGACCAAGGTCCATCAAGCCCAGCATCCTGTTTCCAACAGAGGCCAAAACCAGGCCACAAGAACCTGGCAATTACCCAAACTCTAAGAAGATCCCATGCTACTGATGCAATTAATAGCAGTGGCTATTCCCTAAGTAAACTTGATTAATAGCCATTAATGGACTTCTCCTCCAAGAACTTATCCAAACCTTTTTTGAACCCAGCTTCACCAACTGTACTAACCACATCCTCTGGCAACAAATTCCAGAGCTTTATTGTGCCAGTGCTTATGTTTTATCCTATTTGCTTTATCCAAACTGAGTGGGTTCAGCCCTGCAGATTCTAAACTGCAGAGTTAGGAACACACTTGAACTGCAGGGAGGAGGCAGCACTTAGTATTTCAAAGAACTCACTAGAGGACACAAGGAGGGGCAGGGTGGCAGTGCATAACCAGTCCCTCTTCACTGAAATTTAAAATTAGAATAGAGCGCACTTTGAGATTTTGGTATAACTACAATGTAAGTTACATCGATATTTTTGCTTTAAAACCAGGAGCAAGGGTAATCCAGAGGGGCAGATTGCAAGAAAATATCAGTCAGGAAGATTTTTTTTAAAACCACTGTTTGCCTCCCTTGTGTGCTTTCCCTGCACAGTATGTTTCAACAGCTCCACCGATGCCTTTGGTGCCCCCCGTTCTCCCAGGACAAGCAGGATGGTAGTCCTCTCAGATGGGTGACATCATCAGATTGAGCCAGGCACGGAATCTGGCACACTGCGCATACCCAGCATGCCACTATCCCCGCAGCCATGCAGGGCCTCCCTTCAGTCTCCTTTCTTCCACAGTGCTGTTGTTTCGCAGAGGTTTTTTGGAGCTCTTCAACTCTTTTCCCTCATGGAAGAAATTATTAGTTTTTTCACAGGTTCTTCTCGCTCCAGGGTCCCCCTTTGCAAGTTGGTTGCTCTGGTGTTCAGTAGAAAAAGTTTTTCGAGTTGCGGTTGGTCCCCAAGCATCTGGGTTGATGGCGACCGGCTTCCGGAAGTGCCCCCAGTGCCCGCGGACTATGTCCATTAGGGACCTGTGCGACGTTTGTGTCCTCTGCCTGGGGCCTTCCCACGATGTTTAGTGCCCCAGTTGCGCTCAGATGACCCCCAAAGGTCGGCGGGCCTGCATGGAAAAGATGGAGCACTTGTTCAGTTCCCGACAATCGGCTCCATCAACTCCAGCCCTGGGGACGTCGAGCCAGGGGGATCGTTCTGACTCAGGGCTGTCGCCTGCTCAGTGTGGCAAAGTTTCTAGAAACTGAGTCAAATGTTTTCCGTGCTGGGCTTTATCTGATGTCATCCACATGTGAGTACTAACATCCTGCTGTCCTAGAAGAACACCTATTACAGATAAGCAACTCTTCTTTCTAGAACCAACAGGTTCATTAAATATTTTTTTCTGCCTAATTTTAATAGGTAAGTAATATGCCTGTAGCAGCAGTTCTAAAGCTTCTGGAATAGCCAGACTGTACTTTCAAATAGTTTTTTGAATAAATCACAAATGTGAGTGGACATCTCATGGTGCTGAGGATTGAATGTTTACTGTCTAGATTTAGAAAAGCCTACAGGAATGTTTACTAGCGCACAGCTGGCACTGCACAGTCATATGCCACACGCACCTCTCAGTTGGTCTTTTTTCATGGAACAAGACAGAAGTGTTGCATTGGGAACATTTCTTCACTTCAGTTGCAAGACTTCCTCAATACATTGGGAGTTTCTACCTACCCTGCACTTGTGAAAATCCATCCCCAGAGTCCCATCTAGGAATTGGTAGTCTAGCAGTATACTCACTTGCTCTGGGGATCCTCCTCTGCTTTCTGCTGCTCGCAGAGCCAACTCTGGTCATTTATGGATATGTATGTATATATAATGTACACATCAAGATTTCTTTCTGCAAGAAAGGGTGCTGGTACTCACATGCAGCATGCAATTTATTTTTCCTTGTGGGACAACAGGGCAGATCGAGCAGGGGGAGGGAAAAAAACACAGTACCCAGTACTGGCAAGTACCTCCTGAAATATTTTTTTGTGTATATGTATTTGTAAATGTGTATGTGTTTTTATATGTATATACCCTCACAGCTGTCAGCATTGAAACAGATGATGCCAAAGCCATCAGTAAGATTGTCCACTTGAACTCATGAACCTTAGGCATTGAAGGATGCTTTCTCCTTGGGGTCAAGTTTAAGGCTTTTGGCTAATTCCTCTAGACAGAATATCAGGGTCAATTGTGCAAGTGAGAATGCTCAATCTCAAAAGTTGACTATAGTCTAGTCCTTTGACTCAGTCCAATTCAATTATTTAAAAATTTTGTAGCCCATGCTCTCAACAATTCTAGATGGGTAACATAAACATTCTTTGAAATACATTGAAAACGACTTGCAGACAAATGGTATAACAAAACTTCATAAGTCAGACCAGCTACTTCATGAAGCCACATAAGCCAAGGGATAAACTATATCCATGTCATAATAAAAACCTTGCCTGGTTGTAATTTATATATTTTGAGGCTGACAGAAAAATGAAGAATGCAGTACAATGGCAAAGGTTACAGTAACCATTAAATAAAAACTAATAAATAGTACTAAAAATGTTGTTTTCAATTAAAAATTTTATTGCATAAAAACCATATAGTCATATTAACCCCAAATTTTACAATCATAGTACGAGCCCTCATTGCATCAGGGGCTGGGCATAACATTTATATAATAAAAAATCAAATTAATACAGCATTTATATAACTATAACATTGGTCATATATTTCTTTAAAAAAAGAAAAGAGAAAAATAAAACCAAATATAAATGGAACATATCATGTACATGTAAAAGGAACAGCAGAAACCAACAGTGCTAAAAAACAACAAACAAAAAAACAAAAACCTCACACCTGTATTAAAAAACAAAAACAAAACCCCCAAAAAACTAGATATATTAAAAACTCTCATAAATAAAAACTAAAAATAACCCATAAAAACAAAACTAAGAAATAATATAACAAATCTTAGGAGCATACTTTGGGGCTGATGTAATAAGACCCGCGGCAAAACAGGCGCTCGTTTTGAGCGTGGGTTTTGATCACCACACACCGGCTGCTGCTTCTGCGGGATGTAAAAAAAAATAAATTATGCAAATGAGTTGTGCTCAGAAATCCACGCACATATGGAAAAATACTCATACCTAAGCGTGGTAAGGGCCTATGTAATTGGCCGCATCTGCGCTCAAAACCCGCGCCGATAATCCGCAGCAAAAAAAGCGAGCAAACGAACACGTCTCCCCTATTAACTGAAAGTTTGAGCCTGGAAAGTATCTTTAATATTTCAAATAACTGTGCTGCAGAAAACATGGCAAATATTTTCATGGATGCTAATTCACAACAATCTTGCTGTTCTTCTGGCTGTGTATCTGTCCGCCCAGGGAAGCAGCTACCTCGGATGTCGAGAAAAGCGCTTTGCTAAGCTGGCCACTCTGAAGCCGAGGTAGGTATGCTTATCAGGCTGTTCGTGACAGAAAAATCAATACGATTGGGTGCCCAAGAAAGGTGCTTAGCTAATCTTGCTGCTCAGGGCACTGAGCTAGACTCTCTTCTGGCATCGTATCTGGCTGCTCAGGTGTTGAGCTAAGAGAATTTTCTTGGATTTTAAATGCACTATTATGCAATAATTTTTATTGAACATCCACAAAAAATGTAAACATAGACACAATTAAAATTCATGAATAAGCAATCATACCAAACATTCACACACTAAATCTGTAAAACCTAATGACACATTGTAATACTTCTTACAATACATCTGATTAAAGTGCAAAAACAGTAAAATATTTCAAATGTTTATAATGCAAAAATACTCTGCTTCATAGAATTTCCAATATTGTCCCAACTCGTATTTTTCATATGTATTTCATCATCCCTTTCCCGGGACTCAAATTGTTTTAATATGTGTATGTGCTAAATCTCTGTAAATTGCACTGGTACCACTGTTTGCACCAATCCACAGCTTGTCAAATCAGCTTATATCTGGGGCAAGCTGCCCTCCAACCTCCATCCACATATACGTTGTCCAACAAAGGATCCTTGTTTCACCCGCAAATGGGCTTCATCAGGGACTCCTGAATAGGATTATAGACAGTGCTGGGGAGGAGCCAGCTGTCGTGGTACATGTGGGCACCAACGACATAGGAAAATGTGAGAGAGGTTCTGGAAGCCAAATTTTAGGATTTTAGGTAGGAAGCTGAAATCCAGAACCTCCAGGGTGGCATTCTCTGAAATGCTTCCTGTTCCATGTGCAGGTCCCCAGAGGCAGGCAGAGTTTCAATGCATGGATGAGACGATGGTGCAGTGAAGAGGGATTCAGCTTTGTAAGGAACTGGGGAAACTTTTGGGGAAAGGGGAGACTTTTCCGAAAGGATGGGCTCCACTTTAACCAGAGTGGAACCAAGCTGCAGGCACTAACTTTCAAAAAGTAGATAGAGCAGCTTTTAAACTAGAACAAGGGGGAAAGCAGACAGTCATTCAGCAGTGCATGGTTCGGAGAAATGTATCCTTGAAGGATACTAAAGAAACAGAAGAGTTAGGGCATCCCAACAGAGAGGTTCCATTAAAAGCAAACATAGTCCATGTACCTATATGTAAAAAAATCACCGAACTAATGATTTCCGAATTATCCCTACCAATTGAAAAGCAGGTTAATACAAACAAAAAACACACTTTGAAATGTCTGTATGCCAATGCCAGAAAGTCCTAAGAAGTAAGATGACGAGAGTTTAGTATATAGTAGCAATGATGAGATTGACATAATTGGCATCACAGAGACTTGGTGGAAGGAGGGATAACCAATGGGACGTGCTATATCAGGGTACAAATTATATCGCAATGATAGGGAGGATCAAGCTTGGTGGGGGGTGTGGCACTTTATGTCCGGGAGGGTATAGAGTCCAACAGGGATAAAGGTCATACAAGACACTAAATGCTCAGTAGAATTAATATGGGTAGAAATCCCATATGTGTTGGGTAAGAGCATAGTGATAGGAGTATACTACTGTCCACCTGGACAAAATGGTCAGACAGATGATGAAATGCTAAGAGAAATCAGGGAAGCTAACCAAATTTGGCAGTTGCAATAATAATGGGAGATTTCAATTACCTAATGCAAATAATGTGGAAATCAAATCATTATAAACATTAGCCTAAGAAGGTGTCAGCAAGCCTGACGTTATATGTCTTTATGACAGACACTAACCGGTCTACTCAATCATTCACCTTCATCATTTTTTAATGCTTTAATATTCCAAAACGTATTTTTATGAAGTTTTTTCTTTTAATTAAAATGTCCTCCATGGAATATCAAGTGCAGACTCTTATCAAACAACTGATTCAGATTGCCCTACACGGGCCGGTGTTTCGCTTATTCAGCTTCGTCAGGAGCACATCAAAAAGATGTTTAAGCAAGAGTCAGTTACCTAAAATAAACCGTATAATAAATAATTGTTTATATATATATCAGAGAAGAGGAATAGTACTTATCTTAGTAGAAGCACGGCTACCATTCAAAGTGGACCTCACGTCTCGACCATCTTGTAGAGAGGAATTTGGAGGAGCTGAAACCGAGGTTCAAAGCTCTTTAAATTCACCTGAAATCTGACGTCACAAACCTAAATCAAGTGTGGTTGAGAAATCATGAATTGAGCAAGGAGAAAAGGATAATCACCCCAAGAAAGCATACAGTTTCCAATTCATTATTTAAACCAAGTGGATGCACAGTATTAAGTCTATATATCCAGCGCTGTTCAGCTTGCAGCAAAAGACGATGTCTGTCTCCCCCACGCCAGTGAGGTGATACGTGATCAATCGCACAGAAACGTAATTCAGCAAAGTGTGTTTTTGTACTTGACAATGCAAAACTAGTGGTTCATCTTCCCGATTGTTCTTGATATTAGAACGATGTTCTATCATTCTAGTCTTTAGAAGACGCTTGGTTTTCCCAATGTAGAGTAGTAAACACGGACATTGAATCAAGTAAACAACCATTGAGGAATCACAAGTAGTATTGTGTTTTAGAAATATTTTATATCCTGAGGGTAATGTTAATTCATCCTGAATAGACATTGATGATTGACAAACAGAACAGGTATGGCATGGATGATGTGATCCAGAGGTATGACTAGATGAAGCTGATGTCATGGAACTGTCAGATTTAATTAGCAGATTTCTCAGATTTGCAGCTCGAGAAAAAGTGATACGTGGTGGGAGCTGAAAAATATCGTGCGCTTGTAAAATGTGCCAATATTTCAAAATCGACTCTCGAATTTTTGTAGCAGCTGAGGAGTAAGGTAAAATGCAAGTCTGACGTTCAGACTCTTCTACTGTACGTGGAAGGAACAGATAATCACGGTTAGAATATTTTGCACGAAGGTAAGCCTTCCTGATACAAGACCGAGGATAGCCTCTTGCAGCAAAACGTTGATGTAATATTTTAGACTGCATTTTTTGCTTTCAATCAAGAATTTTATTTACAGGTTTGTGGCACAGCCATGGGGGCATCTATGGCCCCAGATTTGGCAAATCTATACATGCATCATTTGAGATTACTTGGCTCACTACCCACCCGTTTATGCAACAACTAGTTACCTGGAAGCGCTACATTGATGACGTTTTTGTTCTTTGGAGATGTGATGAGGAGACATTTCATTTATTCCTGTTTGGTTAAATTCATGTAATTCTCATTTAAAGTTCACTGCTTCAATGATCCACAAACCATTACATTTTGGACATTCAGATTACTTTGGTGGATGGAAGTTTTGTCACTTCATTATATCGCAAACCTGTTTGTTCAAATACTTACCTTCCACTATACAAGCGCTCACCCTAGGAATTAAAGAGGACTTGCCGGTAAGTCAATATATTCGTTTACGACGTCTATGTACATCGGCTGCAGAATTTGAAATGCAGTCTAAAATATTACATCAACGTTTTGCTGCAAGAGGCTATCCTCGGTCTTGTATCAGGAAGGCTTACCTTCGTGCAAAATATTCTAACCGTGATTATCTGTTTCCTTCCACGTACAGTAGAAGAGAGTCTGAACGTCAGACTTGCATTTTACCTTACTCCTCAGCTGCTACAAAAATTCGAGAGTCGATTTTGAAATATTGGCACGTTTTACAAGTGCACGATATTTTTCAGCTCCCACCACGTATCACTTTTTCTCGAGCTGCAAATCTGAGAAATCTGCTAATTAATCTGACAGTTCCATGACGTCAGCTTCATCTAGTCATACCTCTGGATCACATCATCCATGCCATACCTGTTCTGTTTGTCAATCATCAATGTCTATTCAGGATGAATTAACATTACCCTCAGGATATAAAATATTTCTAAAACACAATACTACTTGTGATTCCTCAATGGTTATTACTTGATTCAATGTCCGTGTTTACTACTCTACATTGGGAAAACCAAGCGTCTTCTAAAGACTAGAATGATAGAACATCGTTCTAATATCAAGAACAATCGGGAAGATGAACCACTAGTTTTGCATTGTCAAGTACAAAAACACACTTTTGCTGAATTACGTTTCTGTGCGATTGATCACGTATCACCTCACTGGCGTGGGGGGAGACAGACATCGTCTTTTGCTGCAAGCTGAACAGCGCTGGATATATAGACTTAATACTGTGCATCCACTTGGTTTAAATAATGAATTGGAACTGTATGCTTTCTTGGGGTATTATCCTTTTCTCCTTGCTCAATTCATGATTTCTCAACCACACTTGATTTAGGTTTGTGACGTCAGATTTCAGGTGAATTTAAAGAGCTTTGAACCTCGGTTTCAGCTCCTCCAAATTCCTCTCTACAAGATGGTCGAGACGTGAGGTCCACTTTGAATGGTAGCCGTGCTTCTACTAAGATAAGTACTATTCCTCTTCTCTGATATATATATATAAACAATTATTATTATACGGTTATTTTAGGTAACTGACTCTTGCTTAAACATCTTTTTGATGTGCTCCTGACGAAGCTGAATAAGCGAAACACCGGCCCGTGTAGGGCAATCTGAATCAGTTGTTTGATAAGAGTCTGCACTTGAATTCCATGGAGGACATTTTTAATTAAAAGAAAAAACTTCATAAAAATAAGTTTTGGAATATTAAAGCATTAAAAAATGATGAAGGTGAATGATTGAGTAGACCGGTTAGTGTCTGTCATAAAGACATATAACGTCAGGCTTGCTGACACCTTCTTAGGCTAATGTTTATAATGATTTGATTTCCACATTATTTGCATTAGATTACTTTTGTGGTTATCTACTGACTCCCAGTCTGTTTGTTAGATTTCAATTACCCCAATATTGACTGGGTAAATGTAACATCAGGACTTGCTAGAGACATAAAGTTCCTGGATGTAATAAATGATTGCTTCAAGAAGCAATTGGTTCAGGAACCTACAAGAGAGGGAGCTATTTTAGATTTAATCTTAGTGGAACGCAGGACTTGGTGAGAGAGGTAACGGTGGTGGAGCTACTTGGCAACAGTGATCATAACATGATCAAATTTAAACTAATAACTGGAAGGGGGAACAATAAGTAAATCTGCAGCTCTTAACACTAACTTTCAAAAGGGAAACCTTGATAAAATGAAGAAAATAGTTAGAAAAAACTGAAAGGTGCAGCTGCAAAGATTAAAAGTGTTCAACAGGCATGGACATTGTTTAAAAATACAATCCTAGAGGCGCAGTCCATATGTATTCCACACATTAAGAAATGTGAAAGGAAAGCAAAACGATTACCGTCATGGTTAAAAGGTGAGGTGAAAGAGGCTATTTTAGCCAAAAGAAATCCTTCAAATATTGGAAGAAGGATCCATCTGAAGAAAATAGGATAAAACATAAGCATTGCCAAGTTAAGTGTAAAATATTGATAAGACAGGCGAAGAGAGAATTTGAAATGAAGTTGGCCTTAGAGGCAAACACTCATAATAAAACTTTTTAAAAATATATCCAAAGCAAGAAATCTGTGTGGGAGTCGGTTGGACCATTAGATGACCGAGGGGTTAAAGGGGCCTCTTAGGGAAGATAAGGCCATTGTGCAGAAAGACTAAATGAATTCTTTGCTTCCGTGTTTACTAATGAAGATGTTGGGGAGATACCAGTTCTGGAGATGGTTTTTCAGGGGTGATGAGTCAGGCGAACTGAATGAAATCACTGTGAACCTGGAAGATGTAGTAGGCCAGATTGACAAACTAAAGAGTAGCAAATCACCTGGACCGGATGGTATGCATCCTAGGATACTGAAGGAACTAAAAAATGACATTTCTGATCTATTAGTTAAAATTTGTAACCTATCATTAAAATCATCCATTGTACCTCAAGACTGAAGGATGGCCACTGTAACGCCAATATTTAAAAAAGGCTCCAGGGGCGATCTGGGTAACTATAGACCAGTGAGCCTGACTTCAGTGCCGGGAAAAATAGTGGAAACTATTCTCAAGATCAAAATTGTAGAGCGTATAGAAGACATGGTTTAATGGAACACAGCCAACATGGGTTTACCCAAGGGAAGTCTTGCCTAACAATCTGCTTCATTTTTTGAAGGGGTTAATAAACATGTGGATAAAGGTGAACCAGTAGATGTAGTGTATTTGGATTTTCAGAAGGCATTTGACAAAGTCCCTCATGAGAGACTTCTAAGAAAACTAAAAAAGTCATGGGATAGGAGGTGATGTCCTTTCGTGGATTAAAAACTGGTTAAAAGACAGGAACCAGAGAGTAGGATTAAATGGTCAATTTTCTCAGTGGAAAAGGGTAAACAGTGGCGTGCCTCAGGGATCTGTACTTGGACCAGTGCTTTTCAATATATATATATATATATATATATATATATATAAATGATCTGGAAAGGAATATGACGAGTGAGGTTATCAAATTTGCGGATGATAAAAATTATTTAGAGTAGTTAAATCACAAGTGGATTGTGATACATTAGAGGACCTTGCAAGACTGGAAGATTGGGCATCCAAATGGCAGATGAAATTTAATGTGGACAAGTACAAGGTGTTGCATATAGGGAAAACTAAACCCTTGCTGTAGTTTACACGATGTTAGGTTCCATATTAGGAACTACCCACCCAGGAAAAAGATCTAGGCATCATAGTGGATAATACTTAAAATCGTCAGCTCAGTGTGCTGCAGCAGTCAAAAAAAAAAGCTATGTTAAGAATTATTAGGAAGAGAAAGGTTAACAAACAGAAAATGTCATAATGCCTCTATATCGCTCCATGGTGAGACCGCACCTTGAATACTGTGTACAATTCTGGTCACTGCATCTCAAAAAAGATATAGTTGCGATGGAGAAGGTACCGAGAAGGGCAACCAAATGATAAAGGGGATGGAACAGCTCCCTATGAGGAAAGGCTGAAGAGGTTAGGGCTGTTTCAACTTGGAGAAGAGACAGCTGAGGGGGGGATATGATAGAGGTCTTTAAGATCATTAGAGGTCTTGACGAGTAGATGTAAATAGGTTATTTACACTTCAAATAATAGGACTAGGGAGCATTCCATGAAGTTAGCAAGTAGCACATTTAAGACTAATCGGAGAAAATTCTTTTTCACTCAACGCACAATAAAGCTCTGGAATTTGTCGCCAGAGGATGTGGTTTGTGCAGTTAGTGTAGTTGGGTTCAAAAAAGGATTTGGTAAGTTCTTGGAGTAGAAGTCCATTAACTGCTATTAATCAAGTTTACTTGGGGAATAGCCACTGCTATTAATTGCGGAGTTAGCATGGGATCTTCTTAGTGTTTGGGTAATTGCCAGGGTTCTTGTGGCCTGGTTTGGCCTCTGTTGGAAACAGGATGGCTGGGCTTGATGGACCCTTGGTCTTGGACCCATCATGGCATGTTCTTATAAGTTTTGGGGTTCCCCTAACTGGATCATCAGCAGGGGATAGCTACTTCAGCGGCCGCAAGAAACAGCGCACCCTGGTTTTGATATTGGCTGCGGCAGAGCGCGTGATTTTCTACACGCAGGTCTGCGATGGAAACAGCTTGGCGGGTTGAGCAGCTATTTTGGCTAGACCCCGCTCACAGATGTTTGCTCAGTCACCAACATGTAGATAAGCAAATCCCTGCACCCCTGTTGTGTCAGGTAAGCATTGGAGTGTGTCTACTCCTACTGCGGGTCACACTGATAGGGGACCCTGGTGGCACTGATGGTGAAGACGCCCTTACTTCCTGGAGGATGGGAATTCCGCTGGAGTTGGACCTGTATAACACAATTTGCGTTTCTTTATAGACATTTCTTGCTGGCTCAGATCGCCCTGGCACTGAAGATTCTGGGGATGCCAGGTGCTGAAACCAAACGAGAATTCCCATTTAGATTCTTTGATCTTGAATGGGGCACCTCAGATGCTATTTTTACAGGGGGACGAGCCTTGGTAGTATGGTTCCCCCCTGGATCAGGCAGAGAGAGGGAGCAGTTGCGCCTGCTGAAAGTGGATGCGCTAGTGTGTGCTATTGTTAAGCAGGTGACTATCCCTGTGGGAAGTGGAATTGGCTTGAAGGAGACGCAGAATTGAGGCTATTCTTATGCAGACCTAAAGGCGGTGGCAGTGAATTGCAGATGACCTCTTGCTGCAACCCTAATGAATGTCTTCCTTGCTCTCTCAGGAAGTCGATGAGTCTGGTTTGAATTTAGCGCAGTACCCTCAGTCTCTCCACCCTGGATGAACCTGATCTCGGAAGCTAAGCAGGGTTGAACGTCAGCTATGGCTGACAAATGGGTGCCGAGACAATCCAATGCCTTCTATTATAAAAAGACCTTTTAAGGATCACTCTGGTTTGGGAGTGAAAAAGAAATGGCTAATAAGTGGGGTGAGTCCCAGATTTCTCGGTTACCAGAGGATTAAAAGCAGGCGCCACGTTCATTTGGCATGGTATGTTGTGCTGTTGGTTTTCAAATGTTTTCAACCCTACAGAGGAGTGACTTTTTATAGGGCTCGAAATTTGGGTAGGTTCAGTCCTTCGTCCCATGCAGCTCAGACGGGTTGTGGGCTCAAGTGGTGGTGACTCCCCCCCCCCCCCCAAACCCCTCAATGAGGATGTGCCAACCCCACTCCCAGGTTCAGGAGGTAGGGGGTCCCTTGTCTCTCCTGTGTCTCTTTTTTTATCAGAGGTGGATCAAAATCACGTCAGGCCAGTGGTGTCTGGAGGTGATAAGAGATGGCTATGTTCTGGAGTTTGAGTGCCTTGGGACATTTTCATGCTGTTTCCCTGCAGCTGTCTCCAGAGGAGACAGACAGTGGTGTGTAAGTTGTCAGGGCTCCTCACCCTGCGGACTGTGATACCAGGGCCCTTGACTCAAGATAATTCTGGCCGATATTCCTTTACCCCATCCAGTATTTCAGTTGGGGGAGTTTATCAAGTCTCTGGGCTGTCAGAGGAGTATCTGTATATTCCCTCTGGCTGGAGCATCAACGGTTTTTCTGCGTTTCGCTGTTTTGGGGAGACATTGTCACTTTTTGAGTGCCACCCTTAGGATTGGACACCATGCCCAGAACCTGCTCTAAGGTCATGGTGTTGGTAGCAGCAGTGAAGAGAAAGGATGGTGTTCTGATTCACCCGTACTTCAACGATTGGCTAATTCGGACAAAAAGCTATGAAAGAGAATCTTCAGGTCCCACGCAGGGTGATCATCTTGCTGTAGGAACTAGGTTGGGTTGTGAACTCGGCCAAGAGTAATCTGCAGCCATCACAGAAGCTGGAGTATCTAGGTGTAAGAAGCAGGACAGGTGTCCCTGTCAGAGGTTTACATTCAGAACTGATGGTGCTAGTGGGATTATTGACAGAAACAATGTGCCCAGCAGTGTAGTTTGTCAACAGGTTTGCCGGGTGACAGCAGCCATCCGAGAGATAGTTCTGTGGACAAGGGCGCATTGTCCTCTTCAGCGCACACTGCTTATGCATTTGAGTCGACAGTCTCAGAACTCCTTGATAAGATTTGTTACCAGTGGAGATCTGCATCAGACTGTAGTGGTGGTTGCAAGTGCATCATGTGAGGCACGTTCCCCTACAAACATGGGACTGGGCTACTGCACGCAGTGGATACAAACCTCCAGGATTGGGAAGCTTACTCTCAGTAATTGAAAGCACAGGGGCGCTGGAGTATCTCTGGAGAAGCAGTCAGCTGGAAACCTGTGCCGTTTGGTTGCCATGCTTGCAATTCGTCTATCGCTTGCATGATTGAGCGGTCCGAACAACGTCGTCATTGTGACGTCAGTGGCTTATATTGATCGGCAGGGAGGAACCACAAGCCAGCAAGTATCACAGGAATTAGCTCAACTTACGGAATGGATGGAAGTACATCTTCAGGAGATCTTAGCCTCGCACGGTGCAGGAAAAGACAATGTAAGAGCTGACTTTCTCAGCAGACGGTGTCTGGATCCAGGAGAAAGGGAATGGTACAAAGCGTTCTAGCTCTTAGTAGGCCACTGAGACCTCCCATTTCTAGGCTTGCTGGTGACAACACAATACAAAGGTTCCTCGCTTCAGTTCTAGGAAAGATCTGAAGTTTTCAGGCATTGATGCCCTTGTGCAGGAGTGGCTGGAAGACAAGCTTCTATATGCCTTTTCCCCGAGGCCCATGTTTGGCAGAATGATTTGGAGATTCAAGACACACACGGGGTTGGTACTTCGGTGCCAGATTGACCAAGGAGGCAGTACTATGCAGATCTGTGAAGGCTTCTGGTGGAGTATCCTCTCCAATTCAGTTCACAGAGATCTACTACAGCCAGGGGCCTGTTCTTCTTGAAGATGCGACTTGATTTGTCTTACAACATGGCCCTTGATGGCTTAGTTGCGGAAGCATGGGTAGTCCACTGCGGTGTTCACTACTTTGCTTCGAGCATGGAAGTTATTTACTTCCTTAGCCTATGTTCACATTTTAGCAAATGTTTTTGGCTTGGTGTGAGGAATGAGGGGTTCACCCTCACTCAGTTAAAATCCCTCTCAATTTAGATTTTTGCAGGATGGATTCTGTAAGGATTTGGCCTTTAATTCCTTTAAGGTACAGGTGGCGGTTCTGGCCTGTTTCCAAGGTCACATGAATGGTGAACCCTTGACGGCCCATCCTGTTTTAGCATGGCCTTGGGAAGAGATGAAGCATCTTCGTGCCCTTGTGGTTGCTGGGTGCCTATGTGGAGTCATGATCTGGTCTGGAATTCTGGCAGGTCCCAACTTTCAACCACTGTGTACCTCTTCCTTAGGTTGCTTACTATGGGATGATGTTCTGCACGTAGAGTTTCAGGATTGCGTGCTCTGTTTTGCCAGTAACAGTCTTTGTGAGTGTCTCAGGAGGTGGTCAAGTATGCAAACTATTCTGTCCTTTTCGCCAAATGTGCTCTCAGATTTCACTAGAATCAGTTCCTGCTGACTCTGGGCAGGGAGAGAGAGGTGGAGGAATATAGTCTGCTACAGACTTTGGGTGTCAAGCGGCATATCTTTTGAGGTATGGGAGGTTCCTAAACCTCTCAGGAAGATGGGCCAGCTGTTTTATACTCCACAGTGGGAATAAAAAGGGTGAGCCAGTGTCATGGGCTACAGTAGCCCATTGGATTAAAAAAAGTTATCACAGCCGCATATGTGGATGTGGAGCAGCTGTTTTCTAGTTAGGTTAGCGCTCATTTCACTAGGGCTCAGGCAGTATCATGGGTGGAGATTAGATGGTTATCTTCTTGTCGATTTTGCCAAGCTGTGACGTGTTTTTTCTTACACACTTTTCAGGCATTACCCTCTGGAGGTGCAAGCCCGGGTGGACACAGCCTTCGCGCGTGCGGTGTTGATCAGACCGCGGGCAGCCTCGCACCCTGTTAGGGAGTAGCTTTGGTACATCCCACTGGTGTGTATTAACCTGTCTGAATGCTAAGAGGAGAAATTACTTCTTGCCTGATAATTTCCTTTTCTTTAATGAGGACAGGTTAATCCACCTTCTCACCCTTGGCTGCCAGGTGGTGGTGCTATTGGCTGCCTGAGTGGCTTTGTTTCAGGGATTACTGGTAAGTATCTTATCCAGTCTCTAGATAAATATTAATTTCCTTGTTGATCTGTGTTTTCCTGTTAACTGAGTGTTTGAATGGCTATCTTAATGGTTATGATCATGTATTCTTTAGTTGTCCACAGTTGGCTTTTTGCAGAGAATACTAGCGAGCTGATGCCAGTGCAGGGATATTTATACGGTGACGTCAGGTTTTGCTCTATTTCCATCTGCTGGTAGAAGTGCATAAACCACTGGTGTGATAAACCTGTCCTCATTAAAGAATAGGAAATTATCAGGTAATTAGTAATTTACTCAGTCTCCAAACTATAATTGGGATGGAATATCTGAGGGCCTATACCTTCCGAGAACAGTCACTTTTCATTTTCTTACATTTAGGGCCACTTTGCTACCTGCCGTCCAGCAACTTTATAGCTAACATATTTTGCCACCAAATGTTAGTGCCTCTTGCACCGAAGTCAACACCGGAACATAGAAATGGGTATCATTGTATAAATATGATATGAAACACCAGTTCAGTAAGTAATTTGCAAATGGGACCAATGTAAATGTTAGTGGCAGAAGAAGGCAGAGTCCTGTAGGACACGAGTGAGAAAAGGAACTTAGAAGTAGTCTACTGTCTACTGTCCACAAGATAAGTGGACCATATCAACACAGAGGAGGCCCAGACTGCTAAGATGAGCAATCAGAATGGTGTGAACCAAGTTGTCAAAGGCTGAAGATATATTGAATAGTACCAATATAAATGTTATTGCTTGCATCAAAATCACAACGAAAAATGTCTAAATTAGTCAGTATAAGTGTCTGTTATGCCCTGTGCAAAATCTAAATTGTTGGTCATCCAATGATTGTGAACATCTGTAACTCTCTTGAAGGGTTTTGTTTTTTTTTTTTTTTGTTAATTTGAATTTTTATTGATATTTGTTTCATAAACATCAAAATGAAACCAGAAAATCATGAAAATTCAAGAACACTAAGAACACTAACTACATTTAAGCAATACAAAGGAAATACATTATCATAAACAAGTACCCATTACAAAAGGGGGGAAAATAAATGTTTAAAGAAAAATTGCAAGGAGTAATGAACCAAGTTAAATATTTCCTATTAACCTATCAAATCATAATATGTCACAGGATAACATAAACCTTATGTCACTCCCATTTTATCCCTAAAAAATTTTTCCACGTGAAGTGGGTCTGAAAACACCTTATTTATTTCTTTGATAGGCGACTCTAAACATTTGCATGAAAATGTAGTTCCTAAATCCAGTATTTTCTGATGCAACTGGCTAAACTGTTTCCTCTGTCACTGTCTCCCATGGGAAATATCAGGAGAGACCTACTTTTTGCCAACAGAAAGGAAAACCTTTAATTCTAAAGTACTTCTGAGAGAACCAGTATTTGTCTTATTCTGCATAGCCCTTATTCTGCATAGCCCTTATTCTTATATATATATCTTATATATATATATATATTCTTATATATCATCTGTAAGGCTTCTAAAAAAGCAAATATGTCAGGTGTATCTGGGAGTAGAATACTTGTCCCACATTCAACTTCAGAATACATTTTGAAGTTGTGTCAATACTAAAATCTCAATTACCTTAGTCAGAAAAAGGGGAGAGGAAATTGGGTGATAATTCATGAGATTTAAATCTGGTACACCAATGCCTGCTTCAGCTGATGGGACAGATAGCTATCTGAAAATGAGGCATTTATAAACTTGGTGATAAAATCACAGGTCCCACCATGTAGTGCTTTATATAAGATGGTCAAGCATGAATTTAGTGGACTTTATGACAACTTCTTTGAAGCAGTTAGCTGACTGATATTTTTAAAGTATGGAAATGTTCCCAAATCAAAGGCAAATCCAGAGACTCATGAATGGATTGCAATTGTTTGGAAAGTGAGCAGTGATATGTTACTTTATTATGAAAAAATGTCACAAATATTTCACATCTAATGGCAGATTATATGAAATCTTGCTAAGGATAAGATGCCAAAAGTTTTCCTGTATGAAGTAATGTGTGATGCTGATTAGCAGAAGTTAAACTGCAAAGCATGGTAAGTTTTTTTTTTTTTTTTTTTTTTTTTTTTTTTAATTTGAGATGATACATTAGTTCTGCGACTAACTGCCTTTGAATGGGGCTATATCATTTAATGCCCCCTAAAGAGGTATCATGCCAAACTTGAACCTAAGTCTACATTGGTGCAGTTTACTGCATTTAGCTTCAGCACCCACAATGAGCACAGCTACTCTACATGCACATGTTCAGACTTGTAATGATGAATAATCCTGCATGCATTATTAGAGCCTTTATTATTTGGAGCTCTCAACTTCATCCTGATCAGAAAGTGGTCAGTCAAGTTAACCTGGGAGCATATAGCTTTACAGGACACACATTTGGACCAACTTTTTTCAGGAAGAACAAATCCTTTCTATGACCTTTTCTGTGCATAAGTTCATGCAGACTTTGCATTCATCCTAATGTCGCCTTTGCTGTCAAAAAATCATCATAGGGCTGGAACTGGAAGTGGCATTTTGTCAACATTTTAAGTTGAAGTTACTGAGTGCAATAATATTTTTAGCCTACATCTGCAGCATGAGTAAGACCTCAACAATAGACAAATAATTAATAAAAGACCAGGAGGGATATGATTTAACATTGATCCTATTTCAAAATTAACAAAAGCAGTTCAAGCTGTGGATCAATTTGAACATAGATTTCAACCATAGATAATGATTTCCTGATGATAGTCAGAAGGCTGCCCCTTCATTTGTATAAATGTAGTCTAGAAATAATAGAATATGATGATGGCATCTGCTACATGGCAGTTTCCATAAGCCATGTTTCAGTAATACACATTAAATCAGATTTTTTTATTCCTGAACAAATCTAAAATTAACAGGATCTTATTATGAAAGGATCTGGCATTAACCAAAAAGATAATCAAACTCAGTGTCCTTATCAGTACTTAAGCTATGTTTGGGTATCTATGATAAACATGAAGGCAAATGTCTAACCTTTTTATAATGCAGCTGATAAAATGCCATTATAGTGACTGTAATCGTGAATTATTGGTATGAATAAACTGTCAGTGTTGAGGTCATGCATCACATCAAACACCACTGCAAGATGTCAAAGCAAATGTAACAAAATAAAAAAAACTATTAGCAGCAAAGTTATAAAAGTAAAAATGAACAATTGATGCCTAATAACACCACTTAGCACATATGGAGGATAGAAAGGACAACTCCATTGTGCTTTTTCGTGTAGTGCCTATAGTTTCACCCTTCAGGATATAAGGCAAGTACCCTTGTGATGTCACCGGGGGGAGGGTGAAGCTGGAGCCAATCATCTCATCAGGGGAAGTGTGAAGCATGGATCAGCAACTGATAGCTACAAAGCAATCTTTCTAGACAGTAAATAGTCTAGTAGGAGCAATGATGATATGGTTGTCTGTTTTCTTAAGAGGCGAAAGTCTAATAATCTATTTCTGAATGCTTTTCCTGCCTGTAGGTGGTACAATTAACCACTTGAACTGTCTAGTCCTCCCAGCTCTGTGCTGCTGACTTCTCCCGGTGACCATCTTATTTCCTGTATAGACTTGTACTTATACTGAGGCAGTCTCACCAGCCAGTTGCTAGATCTTGGTCCTGCTCTGGCGCTGCTCCTGTATAGAGAAGACTTTATTAACTTCAGCGTCTATATTTAGTACTCCTGTATGTTCTTCCTAGTTCCTGGATTTCTGGTTCACTCCTGCTCCATACCCTGTTTCAGGCCTCTCATTCCCTGTCTGTGTGTGGTAGTACCCCTGGTTTTAATGCCTCGCTAGCCACTAGCACCGGAAGGTTCTTCCTAAAGGGAAGGTGGCTATCCTATGGGAAGTCCATACACCATTGGTGGCCTGGATTTTACTTTCCTGGGATTAAGCTGCTCATTTTTTGGGGGCAACCCACAGACAACTATCATACAAGGAAGAGGAGATTTCTTAAGAATATAAGAAGTTGCATTCAGGATCAGACCGAGGGTCCATCAAGCCCAGTATCCGGTTTCCAACAGTGGCCAATCCAGGATACAATTATGTGGCAAAGTACGCAAACATTACATAGATCCCACGCTATTAATGCCGGTAATAAATGCCCATGTGTCCATCCATCCCTTCCAATGGCATTATCTATGCTTTATGGTGGCATAAGAACATAGGAAATTGGCATACTGAGCCCAGTAGTGGCCAATCCTGGCTTACAAGTACCTGGCAAGTATCCAATCTAAGTAGATCCCATGCTACTGATGCCAGTAATCATATCAGTTGTCTCTAAGACAATTTGATTAATAGCAGTTAATGGACTTCTCTTCCATAGAGCCTTATACAATCCTTTTTTAAACACAGCTATACTAACTGCACTAACCACATCCTCTGGCAACAAATTCCAGAGCTTAATTGTATATTGAGTGAAAAACGTTTCTACGATTAGTTTTAAATGTGCTGCTTGCTAACTTCATGGGATGCCCCCCTAGTCCTTCTATTATCCGAAAGAGTAAATAACCAATTCACATTTACCTGTTCTAGACCTTTCATGATTTTAAAACACCTCTATCAACATCCCCCCTCAGCTGTCTCCTCTTCAAGCTACCAAAATAATTCACTAAAATAAGAAAGCTTAAACCAATAGCCATAGAGAAAAAATTAATATTACTGAAATGGAAGAAAATAATATAAGGTATACCTTGGAGAGAGAGAGCAGCAAACTATGCAAAACACTGATATAACACTCTCTCTCAATTGACTTTATTGATAGCAAGACTATTTTATAGGATTCCTACACTTGTTTCATCCACCCCTAAGCAAGATTACTTAATTGCCAAAAAGTGCTATGGATTGGTTTTATATTATAAACAAATAATCTGAATGGCTATATGGTAATTTGCCCTCTGCTTCCATGCTAATTATTCTCATCTTGTATGTAGATTAGGTTATCTATGGCTTGCAGTTAGATGGAATGTAAACTGGCTTTATTTCTTTTCAAAAATGTTCTATAACCTTGTAATTCAGCATCTTTTATCTCTTCGAGTTCCCCCCCCCCTGGAAAACAAGTACAAGGCTGAGACTATAATGTTGTTAGTACTTACAAAACTTCTTATGATCAAAAACTTAGGAGACCAAGAACAATGACTTCATGCGTGACATATCAAGAAGTGTCACTGCTTCACCACATTCATGTCTGTAATAGAGGCTTGTAAGCACCACAAAAATCCACCACTTTTCGTCATTTTCATGACGACATATCATAAACAGCTCCAATCATTGGTCTACCTTCTTTTGCCTTAGGTTGGTCCCAGGGCATTTCTATCCTAGGAGCTATAGATAGATTGGGCCTTAACCTGTCATAGGACAGATGTAAGAGGATATATTTTGAGGTCTTTAATTAATGAAGGACTTGAGGCCTATTAATGTATGAATTAAAACATCTGGTGTTTGCAGAATCATTAAAGATAGAAGTGGACCTAATGCAGAGGTTAAATGCACATACATCATACTTAGGTAATTAAAAAAGGATGAAAAGTTTAAGGTAAAAAAAAAAATTGAATAAGTAGTTTTTTCTAATAAAATATTTGTCTATTTGCGAGAGCTCATTAGAAAATGTCTCACAGTAAAAATCCCTTTTGAGTTTTCTAAACTTATGAATAAAATGTAAAGAAAAGTTAGTAAAGTATAACATTTTTTATCTGCTGTACTTATAAAAGTTGCATTCTAAAAGTGGTTTTTCTTAACATTTAAGTGATACGTAACTAAGGGATTGCAAGCTGAGAGCATATACCGTGTGTGCTTGTGTATAAACCAAGAAATTTATGCCAGAAATATGCACAAAAAAGCTGGCTCAACTTATACACGTGCAGTATACTGTATTTGTGCATAGGCCCCCCCTCCCCCCAAGATGCACATAAAGTCCCTGGTGGTCCAGCAGCAGGGCCCGGAAGTGATCTCCTGCTCCTGGGCCGTCGCTGCCAGTTACCAAAATGGCGCTGGTGGCCCTTTTACCCTACCATGTGACAGGGGCTACCGGTGCCATTGACCAGTCCCTGTCACATGGTAGGGGCTATCAATGCTTCTACCATGTGATAGGGGCTGGCCAATGGTACCGGTAGCCCTGTCACATGGTAAAAGCAAAGGGCCGCGGCACAATTTTGATTACTGCAGCCGACGGCCCGGGAGCGGGAGATTGTTCCCAGGCCCCCCTGCTGGACCACCAGGGACTTTGGGTGAGTCTTGGGGGGATCGGGGGGGTGGGGGTGCTTTAAGAGCACCAACCTGAGCAGTTGTCTTTTTTTTCTTTTTTTTTTCTTTTTGCGCAATAATTGGGTGATATCGCACCAACCATACGTTCAAGAAAAAGATAAAATGACCAATCAATACTGTGAAATACCAGATAAATTCTCAAAATTATTCAGAGTATTTAAATCACAAGCGGATTGTGATACATTTGCAGGAGGACCTTTCGAGACTGGGCATCCAAATGGCAGATGAAATTTAATGTGGACAAGTGCAAGGTGTTGCATATAGGGAAAAATAACCCTTGCTGTAGTTAGATGATGATAGGTTCCATATTAGGAGCTACCACCCATGAAAAAGATCTAGGCATCATAGTGGATAATACTTTGAAATAGTCAACTCATTGTGCTGTGGCAGTCAAAAAGCAAACAATGTTAGGAATTATTAGGAAGGAAATGGTTAACAAAAGTGAAAATGTCATAATGCCTCTGTATCGCTCCATGGTGAGACCGCGTGCAATTGGGCCACTTCAAGGCGTGACGTCACGACGTTTGGCGTCACGGCATGTGACGTCACGTCTTGAGTGGCCCCAATTGCACGCACAGGGGCCACTTTCGCCCATGCAGGCATCCATCTTCGCCTCCGGGAGGCAGGGGAGCCGATGTCAGTCTTTGGAGGAGGGCTGCAAAAAAGTAAGTAACCACTCATTGTAAAAGATAGTGGTCAGATTTCTTTTTTTACCGAAGTATTACAACTTTAATTAGGAGAAGGTACTATTTGATAAACGGGAAAAAATGTTTGATTAATAAAACATATGTATATAGGTGTCGTACCATGGATGAAAACAGTCTGAGCAATTCCAGGCCTTTGGTGTGGTCCTGCTACCATTGGGATATATAATAGTTTTAATTACATTTAAGTTCAGTAGAAGGTACTTTTACGTGTCTTACTCCACTGAATGTATTCAATGTATTCCACTGAATACATTGAATACATTGAAGAGTTAGGAAGTTGTAATGGGAAATATCAATACTGGGTGGCATTAGTAATAGAGAAGGTAGTCTTATTCATTGAATCGAGAAGTGGATGAAATACCTATAGCTTTTTGTCCAGACTGCATGCAAATTAACAGTTAAGTAAAGGAATTGACCCCAATTCATAGTTAAGGCAGTATGTGGTTGTAAGGTTTGGGCAGGCCAGTTGTATGCTACTGAACAGAAAGTAAATATATAGAAATGCCATGGTGTGATCTTGAAAGGCAAAGGAGAAGGGATTATTATGCCCACCCTCCTTGCTTTAAGAATTTGTCTGTTTCTATTCCTTTTCTGTAGTTATGTCTGTGCAGTCATCGGCTTCCCGTCCACTTCTATTCCTGGTATTGTCTTTCAAGCTTTGATGTGGGAAGCATGGGATGCCAGGCTTTTTTTTCCCCTTTGACCTTTACAGCTGTGAATATAGTGAGAAGGACTTGATAGTGCTCTTCCCATGAGGTTCAAGTGGTGTTCCCAAGTAAATTCGAATGAGAACAGTATCACCAGGTTGTATTTCCATGTGCAATTTCCACTCTGGGTTTTGGCAGGTCCTCATTGATTTGGCATAGATGTTCTAGAAGTTTTTTGCATTATGAGATCATTGAATCAGTTAATTGAGATAAATCAGTTCAATTAAACTCATCCCATGAAGCAGGGGGTACTGGGTATAGAGCGTCCAGTAATTACTTCAAAAGGGGCCTATGTTCATGGTTCAAGCTGTTGAAACCCCTAATACTAAGTAAAACTGCAGGTAATACCCCTGGCCAAGGTAACCCAGTTTCATCTATAGTCTTAGCAGTCTAGTTTTATTAATAGTTTGGGTTCATTCCACTGTCTAGATGACTGTGTTTGGTACGAGCAGTGTCGTCTGTTTCATACCTGTTGCAGTATTGGTCCTTGGCTACTGTTAATACATTCAGGTACTCCCCACCTAGGGATATATTCTTTTAATAAAATCTTGGCTACTGTGGCATCTGTATTGATGTGTGTGAGAAGTTTCAACCCATTTGCTAAAGCAGTGTACAATTACTAAACAATATTGATAACCTTGAGCTTTTGGCATTTGTATAACATCTATTTGTAACTGTGCAAATGGGTCCCAGGATGGTGGTACAGCTTGTTGAGGAAGATAAATTCCAGAAGCAACATTGTTTGGCACAAGTTAAGCAGTTCTGCACAAACTTTGTAGCTATTTGTCTAAACCCAGGGCCATACTACACTTTACGAAAGGATGAAAGCATTGCATTTTTCCCTACATGTGTGATACAGAGCAAACGGGCTGATACAGTAAAGCGCGGCCGTGGTTACCCGGTTTTTAACCCGCTTTGGACGCACGTTTTGGACGCGTAAGGTGTACCCGCGATTCAGTATCTGCTTTTATGCGTCCTTACTGCTTGCCGAAAAGGACGTGTATCCCTTTCCGCCCGCCGCATGTATATGACATGTTAATGATCGGATTAGCTATTCCCTCCGTTACAGTAACGTGTGCCCAAATTATCGCCCTGTTAACCAGCTTATTTACCGCGTCTTTAACCTGAATATTTACCGCCTACCCTGTCCCTGGCGTTAGTGTGGTGTTCAGTCAGCTTCGTACCGGACAGCGCCATGGACAACATGTTTATCCCAGGACAAGCAGGATGCTAGTCCTCACATATGGGTGACGTCATTCACGGAGCCCTTAAGCGGGAAAAACTTCTGGCAAGTTTCTAGAAGCTTTTGATTTGGCTGCCTGAGGCTACTGAGCATGCCCGGCATGCCATGATATTCCCTGCCACAGGGGTCTCACTCCAGTCTTATTTTTTCCGCGCTGCTGACTGCATCGCGTTTTTCATTAGGAGCCTGTGATTTCCTCACACTTACAAAATATTTAAAAATTTTTCGCCTTACCGGGTCTCGATTCGGTTTGTCACCGGCTGGTGACAAACATTATAAATTTTTTCCTTAAAAAAATCATCGTACGATCGACGGATGTCGACTGACAGAACTACAGGGTTCAAAAAATGTCCGGCCTGCAACCGGACTATGTCAATAACAGACCCGCACATCGAGTGCGTTCGCTGCCTGGGAAAGGACCATGACATCGCTGCCTGTACCCAGTGCCAAGAGATGACGGCGAAAGGTAGGAAGTTGAGACACGAAAAGATGGCCCAACTTTTTAAAATTCAAACACACCGCCATCACCGATAACTTCCTCTAAATCTTCGCCGGCCGGCGTTACAAAAAAGTTACTAATAACCAAACGCCACATCGAGGGATCGGGGGACGCCTCTTCGCCAACCCCATCTACCTCGTCCGCAAAATCGGCATATGAAATTCGTCCGCATAAGCACCGTACACATCATACAGTTCCTCTACTTCCACCGCCAGAGGAACCAGTGCCTAAAAAACGAAAAAAGTCATCGACCATCGTGACAGAACCGCTGCCATCGACATCAGTATCCGACCTAACAGCTTTAATCAAGCAGATTGTCACGGATGCTTTCAAAGAGAATATGCCGGCGTCATGCCGATGCCGACCTCCGGGTCGATGCCGACCTTGCCGTCGATGCCGGCCATCGGGCCGATGCCGAAGGACCAGTCGATACCGACTACAGATTCGATGACGCCATCGGGAACGATGCCGATGTCGATGCCAACATCCATTTCCATGGCCATACTTCCATCGACCTCGATTGAACGATGCCGATATCCCTACCATCGGTACAAGAAAAATTCTCAGGCTGCTCAGAGATGTCACGGGCTACTTTTTTCGATAGCCCCATCATCGATTCAGCCGCAGCCGTCTATGGCATCGATGGCCTCCGTATCATCATGGATTCCTAGGCCAATTCCTTCATTACTTCCTGTGTCCATACCAGCAACTTCCACGGTGACACCTCACTATACAATAGCTTCAACGGAAGCTCCTGTACATAGTTTAACTCCTTCTTCAAAAAAGGCACCAGGGAAGTCCAAACACACTTCCAGATCTGTCACTGACATCTCTTCGGAAAAGAAATTACATGAAATCCTCACGAAGAGATACCAAGATCTCTTGGCATCTTTGCCAGTGGGGCCTGAGGAAGAAGCAGACACAGAAAGAGAAAGGGAAGTAAGTGACACTTCACCTGACCCTCAAGATCCCTTACAGGGCACATCAGGGATGTCCCCATCTAGGGTACAAACCTCTCATACATACCAGGCAATATCGGATACCTGGTCAGATACACAATCTGAACATTCTTCGGAGGATTTCCTTTCGGATCATACTCCCCCTCAGGCAAAGAAACAATCTCCTCCTGAGGATTTATCCTTCTCTGCATTTATCCAAGAAATGTCAGAATCTATTCCTTTTCAACTACAAGCAGAAAAGGACGAAAGACAACAGACTCTGGAAATTCTACAGTTCGTAGATCCCCCAAAACACAATTTGGCTATCCCAGTGCATGAGGTGTTGCTGCAACTCCAGCAAAGAATCTGGGAACACCCTTGCACAACACCAGGAGTCAACAGAAGAGTGGACTCTACTTACTTAGTCCAAGCTGCACCAGGATTCGACAAGACCCAGCTTCCTCACAACTCCCTAGTGGTGGAATCTGCACAGAAGAAGTCACGAAGATCTAAAACCCATGCCTCTATTCCTCCTGGAAAGGATAACAGGTTTTTAGACCTTATTGGCAGGAAGATTTACCAAGGGGCTATGCTAAATTCCAAAATTGCTGCTTACCAATTGTACATGACGCAGCACCAAAGGAATTTATGGAAACAGATGGAAGAATTCTTACCCTCACTGCCTCAAACACAACAAGAGGCAGCTCAACAGATTATCCAAAAGGGCTTTGATGCTGGAAAGCATGAGGTTCGTGCAGCATACGACGCCTTTGAAACCTCTGCTAGGACTGCAGCATCTGGAATATCTGCAAGAAGATGGGCCTGGCTAAAGGCTTCGGACTTGCGCCCAGAAGTTCAAGACAAGTTGGTGGATTTGCCCTGTCAGGGTGACAATTTGTTCGGCACAAAAGTGCAAGACGCTGTTGCACAACTTAGAGATCACTCTGAGACTTTGAAACAGCTCTCCACTTTGTCACATGACACATCAGTCCATCCTCCACGGAGACTGCCCCGTAGGGACACAAAGCGTCCATACTATAGACCAAGGAGATATTATCCGCAGAACTCTAGGCCAAGACCTGCGAGACCCAACAGCGTCCTCAACAGCGACAGCAAAGGGCCGCACGACCTCAGCCACCGCCTCAGACAACTTCAAACCTCTGGTTTTTGAAAGCTCGTCCCAGAGAACACTGCCAACTACCAACACCCTCATCCACAGTTACCGGTTGGGGGAAGAATTTCCCAATTTTACTCACAATGGGAAAACATTACAACAGATCAGTGGTCTTATCAATAGTTCGTCAAGGTACCAACTAGATTTCACATCCCCAACCTCAGGAGTTACCACCAAACACTCCTATCTGGACAAACGATCCTCAATTACAAGTAGAATTATCTGCCCTTCTGAAGGCAAATGCGATAGAACCCGTACCATGCACTCAGAAGGGAAGAGGATTCTATTCCCGGTATTTCCTCATTCCAAAGAAAACCGGAGGCCTACGTCCCATCCTAGATCTCAGAAATCTCAACAAATTTCTCAGAAAAGAGAATTCAGGATGTTATCATTAGGAAACCATGCTTCCACTCATACAACAGGGAGATTGGCTTTGTTCTCTGGATCTTCAGGACGCATACACTCATGTTCCATCTTCCCACCTCATCGCAAATACCTCAGATTCACGGTGAAAAATCACCATTTCCAATACAAAGTCTTGCCGTTCGGCCTAACCCTCCCGCCCCGAGAGTATTCACAAAATGCCTAGCGGTGGTGGCGGGACACTTACACAAACAGGGAATTCATGTGTTCCCTTACCCTCGACGATTGGCTCATAAAAAGCCAATCGCAACAAGGAGCAGTAACGTCTCTTCATTCCACAATACAGTTACTACACAAGCTGGGATTCATCATCAATTATCAAAAAGTCCCAGCTGCAACCATCTCATGTGCTCCAGTATATAGGTGCAGAATTAAACACCAACATAGCACATGCGTTTCTTCTTCCAAAAGACCGTGCTCATACGCTGTCCCAACTGGCATACGAGGTATCAAGGCAACCGTACGTGGACAGCTCATCAGTTCCTAATCCTATTGGGACACATGGCTTCTACAGTCCATGTCACACCCATGGCACGACTTGCCATGAGGACTCACCCAATGGACTCTACGATCACATGGATCCAAGCCATTCAACCACTGTACTGTCAAATCAAGGTAACCCACCAGCTTCGAGCCTCGCTACAATGGTGGACAATCAAGGACAATTTATGCAAAGGCCTACCTTTCCAAAAAACCGATCCCTTGCATAAACATTAACTACAGATGCATCCACATTGGGATGGGGGGCTCACCTGCACACTCTTCAAACTCAAGGGACTTGGACAAAACTCGAAGCCACATATCAAATCAATTTTCTAGAACTTCGAGCTATACGTTATGCGCTGCATGCGTTCAAGGACTACCTTTCACACAAGACTGTGCTAATCCAGACGGACAATACAGTAGCCATGTGGTACATCAACAAACAGGGAGGTACGGGTTCGTATCTCCTATGTCAGGAAGCACAGCACAATTTGGGACTGGGCCTTAGACCACTCAATTTTCCTGCAGGCGACTTATCTTGCAGGGATACACAACGTCCTAGCAGACCGACTCAGTCGCCAATTTCAGCCACACGAGTGGTCTTTGAATCCCTCAGTTGCGACCAAGATCTTCCGACAGTGGGGACAACCGTCAATAGATCTCTTTGCGTCGCATCTGAATTACAAGGTGCGCAACTTCTGTTCTCTACACAACCAGAAGAACCACCCAGCCAAGGACGCCTTTGCTCACCCTTGGAACTCAGGCCTACTCTATGCGTACCCTCCAATACCGCTTATCACCAAGACGCTGGTGAAACTGCAACAGGACAAAGGGGACAATGATACTCATAGCCCCGTATTGGCCTCGACAAGTATGGTTTTCCCACACTGCTAGACCTGTCAATCAGGGATCCAGTTCGCCTGGGAGTACCTCCCGATCTCATTACTCAGCATCAGGGTCGGTTGCGCCATCCCAACCTCCAATCTCTATCCTGACAGCATGGATGTTGAAAGCCTAATCCTACAATCCCTTGATCTTTCAACTGATGTTTCTCAAGTACTTATAGCCTCCCGTAAACCCTCCACACGAAGAAATTATTCTTACAAGTGGAAGCGGTTTACTTCTTGGTGTAAGCAAAAGCACATAGATCCTTTCACTTGCCCCACTACTTCTCTATTAGATTATTTGTACCATCTTTCAGACTCAGGTCTGCAGACATCATCAATCAGAGTGCATCTCAGCGCAATCTCCGCTTACCACACCAAGATAGGGGATGCACCTATATCCACACAACCTCTCGTCACTAGATTCATGAGAGGTCTCAATCACCTTAAGCCACCGATTCGGCCTCCGGCTACTCAATGGGATCTGAATCTGGTTTTTAACAAGGTTAATGCATTCTCCTTTCGAACCTATAGATTCCTGTGACCTTAAATATCTCACATGGAAAACTATTTTCCTCATAGCCATCACATCAGCTAGGAGGGTTAGTGAGTTACAAGCACTTGTCACATACGAACCTTATACAAAGTTTCTCCATGACAGAGTGGTTCTCCGAACACACCCAAAATTCCTCCCTAAGGTAGTTACGGAATTCCACTTGAATCAAACAATAGTTTTACCCACATTCTTTCCTAGACCTCACTCTCACCAAGGGGAAAGAGCTTTACACACTTTGGACTGCAACGTGCATTGTCTTTTTATTTGAATCGCACTACATCCCTTAGAAAATCCAATCAGCTTTTTGTCTCTTATGATCCAAATAAGCCAGGTAAAGCAGTGGGAAAACATACTCTATCCAATTGGTTAGCAGATTGTATACAATTCTGCTACGGAAAAGCAGGCCTTCCTCTCCAAGGGCGAGTAAAGGCACATTCAGTAAGAGCCATGTCAACTTCAGTAGCACATTTTCGTTCAGTGCCAATTATTGACATTTGTAAAGCAGCAACATGGAGTTCTCTTCACACCTTTGCAGCTCATTACTGTTTGGACAAGGAAGGAAGACAGGATTCAGCCTATGGACAATCTGTCTTAAAGAACTTGTTTCCTGTTTAATCCCAACTCCTTCTACATCCATCCTGCTGTATTCTTCGGCTGACTCATTTCTTAAACACGGTATTCCAGTTACCTGCATGGACAATGACTCAGCCTCTAGCTTGCTAATCACCCATATGTGAGGACTAGCATCCTGCTTGTCCTGGGATAAAGCAAAATTGCTTACCTTGTAATAGGTGTTATCCCAGGACAGCAGGATGTAGTCCTCACGAAACCCACCCGCCACCCCCGCGGAGTTGGGCATCGGATTTTAGTTTCTTATTGGCTAACGCTTCTTGCTACATACAAGACTGGAGTGAGACCCCTGTGGCAGGGAATATCATGGCATGCCGGGCATGCTCAGTAGCCTCAGGCAGCCAAATCAAAAGCTTCTAGAAACTTGCCAGAAGTTTTTCCCGCTTAAGGGCTCCGTGAATGACGTCACCCATATGTGAGGACTACATCCTGCTGTCCTGGGATAACACCTATTACAAGGTAAGCATTTTGCTATATACTGGCTCTGGCGATATTTTTCATTCGGTTGAGAAGCAGAATGAGAAATGCTCGGCAGATTGGAGAGGCGAACAAGGAAGCCCAGCAGCAAGGGGAACCCATCCGACCGGAGAACCCAGCAGCAAGACTGGAGGAGGTATGTGTTCTGTTTCGGTTCAGCTGTACCATCCATCTCTGGGCGTCTGAGGCTCCGGACATGGATTCCTCTAAGGATACCAGAGAGATAGGCTTCCTGAGGCTTCGGGGTCCAGCAGAGACATGGATGCCCATACGGACACCTATACGGAGCCTTTCTCCTGCATCTAGAATAAGGCTGTAGTAGACTCTGAAATAAGGACGCATAGCTGAGAATACAAATTTGAGAATACACAGTGTTGCGGATCCATGTATGTACTGTTAAATAATTTTTATGTGCTGCCAGTCAAACTGTACACCAGAGAATCCACTGTCTGGCATATCCATGTATGTACTGGGAAACGTTTCTATTTGCCCTGATACTTAATCTATATGTGCACCCGAGAATCCACAGTGTTGCATATCCATGTATGTGTTGTTAATCGATTTATATGTGTTCATCTATTAATTTGAATTTCGTGTATTTGCCTCTGTTGTATTCCATAAGAACATAAGAAAATGCCATACTGGGTCAGACCAAAGGTCCATCAAGCCCAGCATCCTGTTTCCAGCAGTGGCTAATCCAGGCCATAAGAACCTGGCAAGTACCCAAACACTAAGAAGATCCCATGCTACTGATGCCAGTAATAGCAGTGGCTATTTTCTAAGTCAACTTAATTAATAGCAGGTAATGGACTTCTCCTCCAAGAACTTATCCAGTCCTTTTTAAACACAGCTACACTATCTGCACTAACCACATCCTCTGGCAACAAATTCCAGAGTTTAATTGTGCGTTGAGTAAAAAAGAACTTTCTCTGATTAGTTTTAAATGTGCCCCATGCTAACTTCATGGATTGCCCCCTAGTCTTTCTACTATCCGAAAGAGTAAATAACCGAGTCACATCTACTCGTTCAAGACCTCTATCATATCCCCCCCTCAGCCATCTCTTCTCCAAGCTGAACAGCCCTAACCTCTTCAGCCTTTCCTCATAGGGGAGCTGTTCCATCCCCTTTATCATTTTGGTTGCTCTTCATAGCGATATTAAGTCGGAGGCCCCAAAGATGATAAATAAATAAATAAATAAATAAAAATCTGCCCGCGGGTTGGAAAAGAACTGCTCAATTTTGCCGGCGTCAGTTTTCTGAACCCGTGCTGTCAGCGGGTTTGACAACCAATGCCAGTAAAATTAAGCGTCGGCTGTCAAACCCGCTTACAGCTGCCGCTTCTGTCAAAATGAGGTGCTAGGGGCGCGCTTCGGGAGAGCGGGTGCTCGCCGGCTCTCCCGCAAGTTTTCTGTATCTGCCTGTATGTGAGCATAGCTGTTGTCGAACTCACTTGTCCATCTGTATTGCTCATTTTTATGCTGTTGCTGGCCCTCCAGATTACAGACTCAGTTAAGGCCATTAAATGAGAGCCATGGCTGCATGATTGGCTCTTCTGTGATCTGTATCTATTGAGGAAAATCTGCAAAACTGCAACTTAGCTATCAGTGCACACCTTCACATCCCATTATTTGTGTAGATAAAGAGTGTCAGAAATCTGAACAAGCAGTTTTGTGGAGCCTGTTCACCCTGTAGTCTATTCTCCATGGTGGAGTTCAGGTTGCTTTTTTCACTAATGCTCCATTGCAACCTCAGCTTGGGGAACTACCCATGTGTTATGACTAATTCAGTTTGTGTGTCAACTGAGAAAGCAAGTTTTTTACCATAAACTGTGTCTCTAGATAGCAGCACGATGAATTAGACATGCTTTAATAATATCTGCTCAACTCCCTGGAAAGTTGACTAATTAGCTAAAGTTTAGCTCTTAAATCAATTGAGTGGGTCCATGAGGTAACACCCATGGTGGGAACTCCCACACATGCTCAATAGAGCAAATACTCTATAAGCTAAGAGAGGAGAGTCCATTTGGCGCCGTCTAATGACATCACCCTGTGTATCATGGCTAATTCATCCTGTGGTCTATGGAAAACGCCATGGTGAGCAGGTAGACTGGCTGAATGCTGCCATTAGACTACATGTCCCGCAAAGGAACCTGCATTTTGCCAATAAAGGCTTGTTAACGTTACTGTCTGTTCATTCAGCCCATCTGAATCAGGTGAGAGAGAGCGTGTTATCACTAGCAGGACACAAAAATTTGGAACATGCTTCTAACTTCTATTAGATGGAGACTAATTTTAAAACAGTTTAAAAGCGGAACTTAAAAAGTGTTATTTTTTAACATTTGCTTTTACTGTTTCATTGTCTCTTCAACGTATGTTTACCTGTATTTTTTTAGAGATAGTTTGATGCTATTGTTTTTGTCATTGCATTTATTTTATTTTAATGAATTATATTTATAATTTTGTAACAAATTTTAGGTTTTCTTTTATGTACGTTATTAGATTTGTTTTTAAAGATCATTTTTAGGTTAATTCTGAGTGTACTTTATTATGTGTGAACCGTTACGATGGACTGCCTTAGTGACGGTATATAAAACCAAATAAATAAATTTTGATAAGCAAACTTGGTTTTCTCCAGGACAACAGGATTAAGTAGGCACACACATCCTCCTGTTTCCTCTTGGAGTCAAACTTTTTTTTCTCTCTCAAGTTCTGATATAAGAGATGTGGCCTTGCAGTGTGTGGCTGTGTGGTTCCTCCTGTGGATTAACAGAAAAGCTTTCTAACCACGCATTCCAATACACAGCACCTCTGTTCCCCACAAATACACAACCCACACCCTTTTACACTATCTGCACTGTGGTGAAACGGGTTTATGTGTACTGTGATTCCCTGTTTTGCTCTCTGAATTTGATTTACAGAGAAGAAACTCATTTCCTTTAAGCTAGCTTGCAGGTGGTGGTCTGACTTTTAATAGACTGTAGTTTAAACTGAAACTTGGAATTCCTTCTGACCCAGAATTAGGCTTGGACAGGATATTTCCCAGTATCCCCAGGGAGTTGTAAGATTGGTAACATTCTGCTGGGCCATTGGTCAGAAAGCTATTGCTTTTGTACCCTGATTTGTCCTTCACACACAACCCACAAAGAACTAGCCCTGAATTTCTAGTCTTGGATGGAAGTACAGAGGAACCAGATTTGTGCAAGGGCCTTGTTCCAACTCTACATATCCTTATGAGGACAGGGTTTCCTGAATCTCTCAAAGCACAAGCTAAGTATAGTGAAACTTGTCTAGTTAGCAGGTCCTTAGTTATTAAGGCATTGTCCTTAAAGTTGCCATTATTTAATACTTTTTGCCCTAGCATATTTTCTTCCTTGGATTTCCTGCTTGGTATATAATGAATATATGTATCATAATTATTAAATTATAAGAGAGAAATTATATTCAATAAATCATCCAGCCCACTTGATAAGGAGAGAATCATCTTGTTGCCTAGTAGTATCATTGATGACCTATATTGTTTTACTTAATTAAAAAACCTACATCATTTTTCATTTTTTGCTAATGTTATGCTTATAGTAAATGGTATAAAAGATCACCACTAGAAGACAGTGGTCAGTAATCAAAAGCTTTTACGTTTATTAACATATATTTACCTGTGTAAAATAGGGTTGATTACTGCCCCTGTGGCCCCCCCCAATAAATGCAACTAACATATGCTTACTGGATGTCAGCAACACATACTTTTAGCCAAGCCAGAAATGGATGGAAGTTGGGGCAGGGACAGGAAACTACACAAAGGGGTTTCATTTTGAATTCCCTTACTTGTTTTAGGGCACTTACTTTGTATCTGCTCCCATATAGGAGCAAATATATTGGTATTTTTGTACCTGCACAGCAAATACTCATCCTGAAATTTTAAAGGAAAACTCCATGGGGATTTTCTCTTTGAAAATTAGTTAGCCTGCAAGTTCTGCTTTCAAAATGTTGTTCTATTGGATTTATATATCTTGTCAAGCTATATTATTTATAATTTATCATCTGGGTGGGAGAAATTCTCTATTAAATACCCTTTTTTTTTTCTTTTTCCTCTCCTGCCAGATTAATAGAACTTGGCCAATTTGAAATTGTAACAGGAGGCTGGGTCATGCCTGATGAAGCTTCATCTCATTACTTTTCTTTAATTGACCAGTTGATAGAAGGACATCAGTGGCTGGAGAAGAATCTTGGTATGTTATGATTTTTTTTTTTCCAGTTTTGGTATCAGTATTTTTAATGTGTATGATTCAATTTTGAAAATTGTTTATTTGTAAACAGGAGTAAAACCAAAGGCTGGATGGGCTATTGATCCCTTTGGCCACTCACCAACAATGACTTACCTTCTGAAAACGCTCAGGATTATCCAGTATGCTTATCCAGAGAGTTCATTACTCAGTTAAAAAAGCACTTTGCATCCCAGAAGACTTTAGAATTCTATTGGAGACAAAGCTGGGGTATGTATGTGTGTTTGCTTCTTGTCATGTATAATGGCTGATTTTCCTTTTACTAATGGAAGGTAACAATAACAGAACACTGTCACCTTTCACTTCAGAAGTTTCCCCAGTATACATGACTCTTTAGGGGTATTTATTTATCTAAGCAAGAACTGTACCAGTGCCCAAACATGATAAAAAGGAGCCCTATTGTGCTGAATGTCATAATTTGGATGAAAGTTAAAAGTAAAGCTGACAATACTATAGACAAAGGATCCCCAAACATTTCAAGGAGAAGGGCTATATAGGAAATTTCAAATTATCAAGAGGGCTGGGGGTGGGGTCCCTCTTGGAGATTTTGAACAAGTGTCCCACCTTGGAGTTTTGCCGATGGGTTGGAGGGGAGAAGTATTATCTGGCACTTTGTTGATCTGAAATAGTGGGAGAATGTTTCCCAGGGGTGTGGCAGATAGCAATGTCAATAATATTTCTAGATTTCCTGAAAGTTGCCAAACTCTGCCAACCCGAGATCACAGCTCCCTGTTCTCCTTCCCCTGCACCTGCCCGGTCATTTGCTCATTCTGTTCCTCTTTTCCGTTCTCTTTCATTCACCCTAGTTCTTTCAGTCCCTCCCCTCCCCTTATTCACCCTGCCTCCTTCCCTGTTGTCCCCTTTTCAACCTGCCATTTACTCCCTTCCTTTCCTTTCCCACATTGCTTCCCCTCCCTCTCATTCATTTCCCTGCTTTCCTCCTCTCACCCCCTCATTCCACTCCCCTTTCCCTTCCCTTCACTTTCCACTGCTTTTCACCACTTGCTGGGCCCTGCCTACTGGACATTGGTCTGGTTGAGACACTACACATCCCGGTGCTTTCTTCTCCTCTGGCAAAGCCTGTCCTTTCTACCAGCAGAGTTTTTTCATTGATATGATCCAGGCCCTCTTCTTTCACTGACAGGGTCCTCTAGCCAACAGCACTCTCATAGTTTTTGGAACTATTCTGCTGGTGGGGTCCTGCCTTCCCACTAGTGGTGTCCTTCATTGGGATGATCCAGGTACTCTCTTCCTGCTGGCAAGGTCTGGTCTCCCTACTAGCAGTGTCTTTTCATTGGCACAGGTTCAGGGCGTCTTCTCTTGCAGGCAAGGACTTTGCCTTCCTGCCAGCAGAAGCTTTCATTATCCTGGGTCCTGAGATGACATCTCTCCGCCAACGGTTTAAAAAAAAAAAAAAAAAAAGGGACCAAATCCGGCATTGTGAAAGAAAAGCCTGTGCACCAGCCAGCCAAATGAAATCTGAGGGCCGTAGTTTAAGAGAACCCTGCTATAGGCAATAATTCTCACTTTTCACAAGAATAGTTACAAATTCAATGAAGTTAGTGACTACATTCCTACAGTCTAGCTTGTTTAAAAATGTTACCTATGCATATATTTTGTAGGTAGCCCCAGAGTTTTTTTTTTTTTTTTTTTATTGACCCAGTAGTTTTTCTCTTCTTTTTGGGCTTCCAGATCAATTGGAACCATGGCTGCATTTCTGACTATTAGATCTGCATGTTCAAAATGCTCGTTCACTTGTTAAAACATATATGGGAACTCAGTCACTATGGCTTAGACAAGTAGGGTCAAGTTATAGCGATTAAGTAAACATGATTCTGGGCAGGATTTACAAACGACACTTACTTGCTCACCTGAGAGGAATAGATTTCTCCACTGGGGAGGTGGCATCTTTGAGTGGAGCCCAGAAGGAGGAGGTGATAATTTTGGTCATGATGGGGGCCAGGGATGAGGCAGGGGATGTTTTCAGCTCTGATTGGGAGAGAGAGAAAGGTAACATCTTGGCTCTAATAATGGCCTGGGAGAACAGCAGAGAGAGGGGCTGCCCTGGTGGTGAAAGTTTGGTGTGGGAGGGAGGAGAGAGGATGCATGGGGAGGAGGAGGAGAGTGGACCTGGGAACTGGAAGAGGAGAGGAGGATTGCATTTGGGTGAAATTGGGCAGTAGAAAAAGGATTCTCTGGAGGGAGGAGGAGGAGTGGGAAGAGAAGAATGAGGTAGGGACTGGGAAAAAGAAATGGGGACTGCACTTCGAGTAGGTAAGGCGTAGAGGAGAGAGAGAGACTGCAAGATGATGATGAAGTGAGGGATCAATCACTAGAGGATGATGAGAAGAAGGAATGTATATGGGTGGGGAATGGAGGAAGAGAGAGAGGGCTTCATGGTCAAGAGTTCCCTTGCCAGTTGTTGAAATGGGATCATAAAACAGATGTTAAAACCCTGATTTTTCCTGCTTGGTTTCTCTCTTGAGAGATAGCCAGTGAAGAAACACACTTTCAGTTTCTAAACATATTAAGTAGCTTAAAGATCTTAGAAAACTGACAGGCTTTGTTCATTCCATGCATGCATACAATAAATCAAGGCAGCAAATAGTGAATGACAAATAGCAACTAGCAGAAACCGAAGGGAACGAGAAGATTGTGTTTCCCTTCAGGAAGTAAACGTAGCTGATTACAGAATATACTGCGTCTCGAGCAATGCAGTTTACTCATTGTTTTACATTTGTATTACCCTTTTATACACTGATAAACATAGCTCGCATAATTTTCCCTCCTCCCTTCGCTCATCACTTATGTCAGCTGGTAATTTTCTCTTAATGCGCATCTGACGTCACACATTCTGCTCACGCAGCGCTTTCTCTTGTTTGTTATAACTCCTTATCTCACATTCGCCCTGCATGCCCATGTTGTTCCCAGCCTCCAGCCGTTCTGTCTCTGGGCTGGCAATAACATTTTCCTAACAAGTACATTTGTTTCTCTTAAGGCCTTTTTATTTCAGTTACTAGTCAACATGGGCACTTTTTCTTAAAAGCAGTAATTTCACCCTTGCAAAACAAATTTCTTAGCATACAGACAGCTGAATCCAAACCAGTGGGTTATGCACCTCTACAGTAGATGGAGACACAGCAAAGCTGACATCACAGTATATATATATTTTTTAAAACTTTTATATACCGACATTCTTGCATTAAATGCAAATCATGCCGGTTTACAGTGAAACAGAAAAAGCAGGAAAAAAATTCCTTAGTCGAATACAATGAAACAGCTTAGTTAACAAAGGAAACATAAAATAAATTTTTATATATATATTATATATATAACCCTGCAGTGACATCAGCCCAGCCAGTATTCTGTCTCCAGCAGATGGTAGACGTGTATCTCTCTACTGGGGATTACTCTAAATATAAGAAGGAGGAAAATAAGAAGGAAATGTAATTCTCCCGGCTTTCCTGTGGTGATACCTTTATGGTCCCTCCCTCAATTGAGAATTCCTGAGGTGATTTTTCAAGATGAGTGCCTCGGTCCGGTAGCTAGTTTTTCAACTGGCATGGATTTATATGTTAAAAAAAACGAAAGGCAAGTGGGTGCAGGAAGCTGAGCACGGCAGTGATGGTTTATGCCCTCTCCCCCTGCAGCCAGGACGGGGCTGATGTCAGGTAAAGGATAATTGGGGAAAAAAAAAAAAGACTAAGAGAAGGGGAGTTGAGTAGGGATTCCTCCCCCAGTCTTCTGTGCTTAGCGTGTAATCCGGTTGTTCCTGCCTCCGGTGGAGTTCAGGGGATGGGGGGCATCTTGGGTGGATTGAGCAGCCCTTGCGGCTAGGCCCTGCTCTAAGGCTCGACTGGCTGTCCTCCATGGAGCTCTGATTGTGCACATATATAAGTGCACAGTGTTGTGCGCCTTATCTGTGAGCTCCTAATGTTTGGGTGCACTATTGGCAGACTGGCGGCAGACTGGCACCCATAGTGAAGATTCCTAAATGCCTTGCCCTTTTCTGTTGCTTGTTATATTCGAGCATATCAACCTGTGTTCCCTCAGATTGTGTCAGCGCTATTTGGAGGCTCAGGGAGAATTACAATCCTTCTGATTTTACTAAACCTGGTTCTTTCCAGCATATGATGCAGGAATGGAAAAAAAGCTGCCAGAAGGGTTGCCTGATTTTAGCTCCCCTAACTGGTTCGTCAGCAGGGGAGGGTAGTTCAGTGTTCACAGGACAATTGCCCCCTGGGTTTGGCATGGATCCCTCTGCCTTTTCTTGGATAGAA
Source organism: Rhinatrema bivittatum (assembly GCF_901001135.1). NCBI lineage: Eukaryota > Metazoa > Chordata > Amphibia > Gymnophiona > Rhinatrematidae > Rhinatrema > Rhinatrema bivittatum. The sequence goes on along the minus strand of NC_042615.1, from coordinate 626,890,117 downwards.
TTTTTTCAAGGATTGCACTCCTTTCTTGAGGCACAGTCCCTGGCCCCGGCCAATCTTAAGTCAGGATCGCAAGCGGTGAAATCTTTGCACGCCTGATGATGTGTGAGTAAGCATTGGGGTATGCCTGGAGCCGACCTTCCTGATAGAGACCCAGATGGCATGGATGATGATCCCTGGAGGATCGGTAAATTCCTCCGGGATTGGAGCCGTATAGATCTATGTTGAGGTTCTTTCATAGAGATGAGTTACCAGCTCTGATTTCACAGACATTGAAGATGCTGGGAGTATCTGGGACTGAATCCATGTCTGAGCCAAAGAAAGATCCACATTTACACATGTAATCTCTTGTCAATATCTATGTAGCCTATTAAACAGGTGCTTACTCAGATGAGACTGTGCTAAATATTGAAAAGACTGAGATCATTCTTCTTGAGAGAAAGATCTCTCCAAGAGAAATAAATCATGTACCTCTGCAAGACAATACCACCCTAAAATTTTCAGAGTCAATCAGGGACTTGGTTTCATAATCGATCCCAAATTTACATTTAAAAACATATTTCAACCAAGTGAGAGATGGCTATGCAAAATTATTAATGCTAAAACGGCTGAACCGTTATTAGACACAAACTATTTCTGCACAGCCTTGCAGGCACTCGGTGTTCGGGAGTTTAGACTACTGTAATTCCCTTCTGTTAGGATTACCGGCATCCACGATCCGACCACTTCAGGTCCTTCAGAATGTGACAGCCAGAATTTTAACCTGGACTAAGAAAAGTGAACATATCAACGCCAGTACTATTTAAGTTACACTGGCTACCGATTGAATCCCGAATTAAATTTAAGGCTATGTGTATTTTATACAAACTGATCTTTGCTGATCAGGTAGACTGGCTGAATTACATGTCCCGCAGAGAAATTTGTGTTCAGCGAATAAGGGTCTGCTAACTTCGACCATCTGTCCAATTGGCACATTTGAATCAGGTGAGGGACAGAGCGTTTGTCACTAGCTGGCCCTGGAATCTGGAATTCACTACCAGCAGTCTTGAGAATGGAGTCCAATTTTTAAAAAGTTCAAGCGAGAGCTCAAGACTTGGCTTTTTAGCCAAGTTTACTCGAGCTAAGCCTAAATAGATTGTATGTTGTCACACCTGATATTAGAATTTTATATGGAAGGTCAACTACTGACTGTCTTAATATTTGTTTTAATCAATTTTATTTGTTTTATTCATTAAGTTTAATATTAAGTGTTTTAGGATACAAGTTGTTATTTTTATATTTTATGATTTCAGGATCCTTTGTATGTTAAGCTAGGAAATATTTTTTGTTATGTTAGTATGCAGATCTTAGGCTTTTATATAATGTACATTAGCTACTAGGAACACTGTATTTTAAACTGTTGTGAACCGTTGCGATGGACCCTGAGTGACGGTATATAAAAAATGTTAAATAAAAAAAAAAAAATCTTTGCATAAAAGCCTCGTGCTTCTTCCCTATTATGGAGACCATCCAAGATTGATCTTGAATGGGGTACCCGGAAGCTAATTTTAAAGGGGGACAAGTCTTGGGAAGGGACTGTATCCCCTGGATCCAGTTGCGAGAGAGCAATTACTTTTTCCAAAGGTGGATACACTTGTTACCAAGTTGATGACTATTCTTGAGGAAGGAGGAGCGGCCTTGAAGGATGCACAGGATAGGAGAATTGAGGTTATCCTTAAGCAGGCTTTTGAAGCAATGGTAATGAATTTGCAGATAACTTCCTGGTGGCCCACTTTTGTTATTGCTCTCTCAATCAGGAGATTGATTGAATCTGGTGTAAATTCCAGGACAATGATGGAACCAGCAGCTGCCTTTTTGGCAGATGCAGACTGCAATTTGGTCCGCACTTGGCCAGAAGGGTGGCTTCGGTTTATAGCGGCTAGGCGTCAGTTATGGCTGAGAAATTGGTCTGTCAATACAGCCTCATAGTTTAACCTTATGAAGTTGCCCTTTAAAGGCTCTCTCTTAATTGTGAGTGAGCTGGAGAAAATGGCCAATAAGTGGGGGTGACTCCCTGGTTCCTCGATTACCGGATGATAAGAAACAGGTGCCACGATCCTTCAGCACAAGAGGTCATACTATGGGGTTCAGACATCTTCGACCCTACAGAGGAGCAGCTTTTCAGAAGGCTCGACCTTTGGGTAGTTCTGTCCTTTTGTCCCAGGCAGCCCAGATGGGACGAAGGCTCGGGTAGTGGAGCATCCTGAACCTCCCAATGAAGGTGTACCAATCCTTTCTCTTTATCTGAGGTGGTTTGAGATCACGACAGACCAGTGTGTGCTGCAGAGGATAAGGGATGGCTATGCGCTGGAGTTTTGCAGTGTTTCTCAGGACATTTTCATGGTGTCTCCCTGCAACTCTCCACAGAAAAGACAGGCAGCAAAGGTTACATTGTCAAGACTCCTCAGCCTGTGGGCTGTGGTTCCAGTGCCCACGTCTCAAGTAGATATGGGCTGATATTCCATGATGCTCAAGGAGGGCTCTTTTGGCCCATCCTGGATCTCAAATGAGTTCACCTTCATATGCGTGTGACTCATTTTTGCATGGAAACTTTGTACTCAGAGATAATGGCAGTACAGTTGGGGGAGTTCCTGATGTCTCTGGATATGTCTGAGGCGTGCCTCCATATTCCCATCCAACTAGAGCATCAACGATTTCTGCATTTCACGGTTTTGGGACATCATTATCAATTTCTAGTACTACTTTTTGGTTTGGCCACCATGCCCAGAACTTTTTCCAAGATTGTGATGGTGGAGTTGAGAAAAGAGGGGTTCTTGATACACCCGTACTTGAATGACTGGCAGATTCGGGCCAAGAGTCTGGAAGAGAGCCTCTGGATCTCGTGCAAGGTGATGTTCTTGTTGCAGGAGCTAGGTTGGGTCATGAACCTGGCCAAGAGCAATCTTCAGCCATCCCAGTCACTAGAGTATCTCTGTGTTCAGTTTGACACAAAACAGGGCAGGGTGTTCCTGCTGGAGGGCCGTATTCAGAAGCTGATGGCACAGGTTTATGTATTGACTAAGACAATATACCCAACAGTGTGATCCTGTTTTCAGGTGTTCAGATTGATGGCGGTAACCCTGGAAGTGATGCCGTGAGCAAGGGTGCATATGCATCCTCTTCAGTGCACTCTGCTGTCTTGTTGGAGCCAACAGTCTCAAGACTGTTTGATTCGGCTCCACTTGCAGATGGAGGTCTGCTCTCAACTACAGTGGTGGTTAAAAGCAGATCATCTAAGGAAGGAAGTTTCCCTAAGATCACCGGACTGGGTAGTACTCACAACAGATGTGAGCCTCCAGAGTTGGGGAGCTCACTGTTGGGAACTGACTGTGCAAGGGCACTGGAGTGCAGAAGAGTTTTTCTCTGGAACATCAATCAGCTGGAGGCCTGTGCGGTCCGATTGGCATGCTTGCGGTTCGGCGACAGATTGCAGGATCGAGGGGTCTGGATAATGTTGGACAGTGCAATACAGTGGCTGATGTCGATCGGCAGGGAGGAACCAAGAGCCAGCAAGAATCACAAGAAATAGCCCAACTTATGGAATGGGTAGAAGTGCATCTTCAGGAGATCTCAGACTCGCACATTGCAGGAAAAGATAATGTAAGAGCAGACTTTCTCAGTAGGCAGGTCTGGATCCAGGAGAATGGGAATTGTCAAACCACGCATTTCAGCTAATAGTGGATTGCTGGGACCTTCCTTTTCTGGACCTGTTGGCAACTTCTTGCAATGTGAATGTTCCTAGATTCTTAGTCACAGGAGAAATCCAAGTCCTTGGGCATCGATGCCCTCATGCAGAAGTGGCTGTAGGGCAAGCTGCTGTATGCTTTTCCCCCAGGGCCCATGTTGGGCAGAATGGTTCAGAGGGTCGAGAGTCACAGGGGGATAGCATTTCTGGTGGCACCTGATTGGCCCAGGAGACACTGGTTTGCAGTTCTGTGAATGCCTCTGGTGGACTCTCCCCTCCGGTTTCCGGTGCACAGGAATTTGCTATGTCAGGGGACTGATCTTCACAAAGATTCGAAACGATTTTGTCTTACGGTATGCCCTTGAGATGGCTCAGTTGCTGAAGTGTGGATATTCTACTGGAGTGATTGTCACCTTGCTATGAGTGATAAAGTTCTCCACTTTCTTAACCTGTGTGCAGGTTTAGCGAGTGTTTGACACTTTGTGTGAAGATCGAGTGGTTTTTCCTCGTTTGGTTAAGTTTGGAATTTTAGCAGGATGGTTTGAGTAAAGGGTTGGCCCTTAATTCATTAAAGGTACAGGTGGCAGCTCTTGCCTTTTTCTGAGGTCAGATGAATGGTGGGCCCTTGTTGGCTCATCCAGATGTGGCCTGTTTCTTGAAAGGATTGAAGCATCTTTTCCTCCCTTGTGGTTATCGGTGCCCTTGTGGAGTTTTGATCGTTTTTAATCTTTTAGCGGGCCCTACTTTTTGACCGATGCATAACCTTCCTTGAGGTTACTGACCTAAAAAAAAAAAAGGTGTTTCTTGTGGCAATTTGTTCTTCGCTTTGTGTATCTGAACTGCAGGCCTTGTCTTGCTGGGAGCTGTTTCTATGAGTGACTTCAGGGGTGATATAGCCGCGTACTGTTTGTCAAAAGTGGTCTCTGATTTTCATTTGAATCAGTCTATTTCTCTGCCGTTTCTGGACAGGGCAAAAGATGTGGAGGAATATCGCCTGTTATGGCCCTTGGATGTCAAAAGGTATATCTTGAGGTATTTAGAGGTTTCTGACCCTCTCAGAATGAAGGACCAGCTATTTATTCTCCATGGTGGGAGTAAACAGGGTGAGCTGGATTAATGAAGTAGTTATGGCCGCATATGTGGATGCTGAGCAGCCATTACCTAGTCAGGTTAGGGCTCATTCCACTAGGGCTCAAGCAGTGTCCGGGGCGAATGTTATATCGTTGTCTCCCATTGAAATTTGCCGAGCTGTGATGTGGTCCTCCTTACACACCTTTTCCAGGCATTATCGCATCAACGCCGAGAGGTCATGGGGAGCCTTCTGACATGCTTCCCCTGGCTGTTCCTCTCACCAGTACCTCCAAGGATCAAGGGAATGGTGATACATCCTCGATGGTCTCACCAATCTCCTGGACATTGGGATCTTCCGCTTCCTCAGCACCGGGGAAAGACCGAGCCGAGCACCGAAAGAGATCCCGCAAGCATCGTCACCAGTCGCTGTCGATGCACGTCTCCGGTTCCAGGGCGGCATCAGCGGCTGCCGAGCCACCAATGAAGCGACACCGGCCATTGGAGACCCCATCCTTCAATGCCCCCAGTAGTCCTAGGCGTTCCCCACATACACCGGTGCTGGGCACCATGCCACCTTGGAGACCCGAGGAAGAGCCTGTGATGCCTCGTCCCCCTCAATCAGTCCTGACTACTCCAGACTTTCAGGAGGAGTTGGACTGCAAGGTGCAGTCCGTGGTGCTTAAGGCTCTCCAGAGCATTGAGCTACTAGTGACACCAGCCCCCATACTGGTGCCCGAGCCTCCGCCCTCTATGCTAGCACCCCTGCTAGAGGGTCCTTCTGGGCGCCCTTCCGATGCAACTGGTGCCCGAGGGACCATCTGTTCCCCAGCGGCCACTAATGCCCTCCACTGGAGCGATCCCAATTCTCGGGTCCTCTGAGGAGAAAGATACAGCCGGTACAGTGTTTCCCAGACCACGGTTCCCGAGCCTTTGCAGTGTCCTTCCGGCCTCCCGTGATCTTCGGTCCTTTTGATGCCAGGGGAACCATCGATTCCCTCTGTGCCCTTGAGGCCTCCGAAGCCTTCGGAGCCTAGAGCTGATGCCCCTCATGGACCTCTCACATGGCATGCTAGTCCTAGGGAGGAAGAAGGGCCTTAAGATCCTTGGGATGATGACTCCACAGACTTCTCCTCTGATTATTCGGACGACCCCCTCTGAGCCTTCCCCACTGGAGGAATGGACGCGCGTCATGAAATGCTGGAAGCACTCTAGTTAGTTGACGCTCCTAAGAAGATCGTGGCAGTTCCTATCCACGATATTTTCAAGGACCTCCTCCTCTGCATGTGGAGCACCCCATTTGTATCCCCCCCCCCCCCGGAAATAGGCCAAACCCACCTACTTGGTGCAGCAGGCCATGGGTTTTGAAAAGTGACATCTCCCCCACCAGTTGGTGGTCATGGAGTCTGCCTTGAAAAAACCCAAGCACTTCCGCAACCATGCCCTCAACCTCTCCGGGATATGAGCATAGGGAACTAGATGCCCTGGGCAGGAAATCCTTCCAAGGCGCCATGCCGGTGGCCCTCATCGCTGCTTACCAGCTTTATATGACCCAATATAATTGCAATCTCGGGAAACGGGTCCAGGACTTTGTTGAGGGCCTATCTCAGCAGCAGCTAGAAGCCCTTTCGGCCATTACCCTGCCGGGTCTCGAAGCGGGAAAGCATGAAGTGCATTCCGCCTATGATTATTTTGAGACAGCGGCCCATGTAGCAGTGGTGGGCATTGGTGCCAGGAGCCTGGCATGGCTCCGGGCCTCTGTCCTCTGGCCGGAGGTCCAAGATAGGCTAGCTTATCTCCCCTGCACAGGTGAAAACCTCTTTGGAGATCAGGTCTGGGATGTGGTAGCGCAATTGAAGGACCATCATGATACCCTTCAACAGCTGCCACTAGCACCTCTGAAGGCCTGTCGTTGGCCAGCAAATCTTCCAGGCCAGATTCCCAGAAGCCCTTTTACCGACACAGGAAATATTATCCTCCTGCCTCCTGGGCTATTACACCACACAGCGGTTCTAGGGGCCGACCTCGCCAACAGCGAGTGCCTAGACCCCAGCTGGGCATGCTCAGTCTGCTGGTCAAAGCTTCTAGAAAATTTGACAAAAGTTTTCCATGCCAGGCTCCATCGGATGATGTCACCCACATGTGAGGACCAACATCCTGCTGTCCTAGGAGAACACATGTTACACGTAAGCAACTGCGCTTTCTGGGTATTTGGTCTTCTTTCATGACCCACTGGGGCATACATAGTAACATAGTAAATGATGGCAGATAAAGATCTAAATGTTCATCCTAGGCTGCCCAGTTGAGATTCATACACTTTGTATAGATGTTATAAATTTCTATATGCAAACCAATATCAAATCCAACCTCTTACCCATGTATTTTACCTGACCCCTCAACCATTTTCTTACCATTGCTCTTCATATCTGACCCAAGCATGTCCAAAATCTGCTATGGTGATGGCTCCCATCACCTCTGCTGCTAAGACTTGCCATCTTCAACTTTACTTTTTACAAAGCCAATAGTTAGGCTAACACCCTCTTTTTATATCTTATCAAATTTTTAGTAACTACCACAGCTGCCCAGTTTAGTGAGACAGTTGTAAAACATCCGGCTTCCCCTTGCTCATTGAAGTTGGGATATTAACTATGGTCCCCGTGCTGATCACTCCAGTTCAATGCTGTTGTAGCATGCTGTTTAGAGTCATTACTGCCACTTTGTGAAGGTTATTCCAAAATGTTCTTGGATGCCCAATGGGGCAAAAGAGCTCTAAGCCCCATAGTACCACTCAATAAAAACCAAGGTTGAAGATTTGACTGGATCTGAATGAATTAGCCAGGCTGTTATCCTCATCAAAAACTTTTCTGCAAGAGGGAGATTAATAATTTTGCAAACCATTGGCTCTTTCTAATTTGACATCTGGGTCTACAGATCCCAAGGGATGTTAATAAATTACTATTAGTAATCCTAACAAATTGTTCGCCTTTAAGGATTCTTCATGAGGACCTGGTCAGGTGGGAAATCTTTTTGCAGGCTGCAGTGGTCAGACCTGTCCCACTTCGAACTGAGAGGCAATGATTTAGTTCAGGTATATCCTGATCTTCCAAAAATGGAAGATTCAGGTCTATCCTAGATTTCAGGGCCTTGAGTAATTTCCTAATAAAGGAGAAGTTCAGGATAATTCCCGCGGCTCTATTCTAAATAAGGGAGACTGGCTGTTTTCTCTGGATGTGAAAGAGACTTAAACTCATGTAGAGATACAGTTTCTTGCAAAACTATTAGACTCACCAAAAAGTCAATAGATTTGTGTTGATTACAAATGACACTTACAGTACATTCAGAAAGTATTCAGACCCTTTTGCTTTTTCCACATTGTTACAGCCTTATTCTAAAATAGATAATATGCATTTTCTCCCCCTCAGTCTATACACATTACCCCATCATGACAAGCAAAACTAGGTTTGTAGAAATTTGTGCAAATTAATTAAAAAAAACAAAAAACCTACCAAAAAAACCCTTTTAAATATCACAATTACATAATTATTCAGACCCTTTGCTATGATACTCAGTTAAGCTCAGGTGCATTCTGTTTTCATTGATCATCCTTGAGATATTTCTCCAACTTGGAGTGCACCTGTGGTAAATTCAATTGATTGCATGTCAGAGCAAAATCAAAGCCATGAAGTTGAAGGAATTGTTTGTAGACCTCCGGGACAGGATTGTGTCGAGGCACTGATCTGGGAAAGGGTACTAAAACATTGCTGCAGCATTGAAGGTCCCAAAGAACAGTGACCTCCTTCATTCTAAATGAAAGAAGTTTGGAACCACCAACACTCTCTTCTTAGAGTTGGTCGCCTGCCCAAACTGAGCAATCGGGGGAGAAGACCCTTGGTCAGGAAGGTGACCAAGAAGCTGCTGATCAATTTGACAGAGCTCCAGAATTCTGCTGTGGAGTTGGGAGAACCTTCTAGAAGGGCAATTATCTCTACAGCACACTACAAATCAAGCCTTTATGGTAGAGTGGCAGGATCATGTACCTCAGTAAAAAGCACATGATCCTGCTTGGAGTTTGCCAAAAGGCACTTAAAGGACTCTCCGAGCATGAGAGACCAGATTCTCTAGACTGACAAAACCAAGATGTTTTCTTTGGCCTGACTGCCAAGCTTCTTACCTGGAGGAAACCAAGTACTGCTTATCACCTAGCAAATACCATTTCTACGGTGAAGCATGGTGGTGGCAGCAGCATCATGATGTGGAGATGTTTTTCCATTGAAGGAATTGGGAGACTAGTCAGGATCGAGGAAAAGATGAACAGAGTAAAGTACCAAGAGCATTAATGAGAAACCAAATTAATACCAAAACTTTCAAAAAAGGTATTAAAACATGGTTCTTCCAAGAAGCCTTCACTTAATGGCATTTTGCCTCAGTCTTGTTGCCCATACTTCATTTAATCACACTGAAGAATTTTTTAGGAATTTTATTTATTTTATTGTATCTTATTGATCTGTATTTTATGATATGCTGAAATATTTTAACCATTTTAATGTCTAATGTACTTAGTTTTATTTACTGTTTATTTAATGTTTTATTGTAAACCGATGTGATATATATTTTGAACGTCGGTATATAAAAATAAATAAATAAAATAAACCTACTCCAGAGCATTCTGGATCTCAGACTGGGGTGAACAATTCACCTTCCAACAGGGCAATAACTCTAAGCACACAGCCATGACCACACATGAGTGGCTTTGGCACGAGTCTGTGAATGTTCTTGAGTGGCCCAGCCAGAGCCCGGGCTTGAACCTGTGCAAATGTCTGGAGAGACCTGAAAATAGCCGTGCATTGATGCTCCCCATCCAACCTCACATAGCTTGAGAGGATCTGCAGAGAAGAATGAAAGAAAATCTCCAAATCCAGATGTGCCAGATTGTATGTCATACCCAAGAAGACTTGAGGCTGTAATTGCTGCAAAAGGTGCCTCAACAAAGTACTTTGTAAAGAGACTGAATTCTTCTTTAAATGTGATATTTCAGGTTTTTTTTAAATTAATTTGCACAAATTTCTGCAAACCTGATTTTGCTTTCATTAAAGAGAATTGTGTGTAGATTGGAGGGGAAAAAAGTACATATCTGTTTTAGAATAAGGCTTTAATGTAACAAAAAATGGGAAAAAATGAAGGGGTCTGAATACTTTATGAATGCACTGTATTTATTTATTCATTTATCAATTTAAAAGCAGTTTACTGCTACTTCAAAAAGATGATTGCAGCAGTTTACAAATGCACTTAGATTGTTCCAGACACTGTTTGTTGCAAACCATTATGCTCTTAAAGTAAATTTTCAAATTCACAATTTATTATTTCTTTATATTTTTTGTAAATTAAAATCTGAAAAATGCTGCTTGCATAAGTTTTCAACCCCTTTCAGACTAGTTCTTTTACTGTGATAAGTTTTAAGTCTGGAGTAAGTTTCTACCAGTTTTGTACACTTCTTGGGAGTGATTTTTGTCTATTCTTCGTGAAAGACTTGCTTCAGGTTGTTGAGGTCGGAAGTATGATGCTTATAGACCTCAATTTTCAAATAATGCCCCATATTCTCTATTGGATTGAGATCTGGACTTGGCCACTGTAGAAATTCACCTTTTTATTCAACCACTCCTGTGTTGCTTTTACCTTGTGCTTGGGATCATTGTCCTGCTGAAAGATGAACTTTTCTCCCAAGTTTGTTTTTTTAGCAGACTGAAGCAGATTGTCTTGTAGCATGTCCCTGTATGTTTCTCTAGCCATCCATCCTTCAATTTTAACAAGATGCCCAATCCCCGCTGAGGAAAAGCATCCCCACAACATGATGCTGCCACCCCTATACATTACTGTTGGGATGCTGTTTGCTGAGGAATGGACAGTGTTAGGTTTGCGCCACACACAACGTTTTGAATTTTTGCCAAAAGCTTCATTTTGGTCTTCCATGATCGTGTGATCTTGAGTATGCATCCCAAGTTTCTGCCCAAGGTCGTGACTGATTTCCACCTCAATCAGTCCATTGTTCTGCCCACCTTTTTTCTGAGGCCTCATTCCCACCCAGGGGAATGAATGGGTGCTTCACACCTTGGACTATAAATGGGCTTTAGCTTTCTACCTGGATTGCATGGTGAGCCACAGACAGCCCACCCAGCTTTTCATGTCCTTTGACTCCAACAGGCTGGGAGTGGTGGTGGGTAAGCAGACCTTGTCCAACTGGCTGGCAGATTGCATTGCCTTCTGCTACACACACACTAAAATTCACCCGGTGTATAATTTTTATAAATATTTTTTACATATAGGTGACCCTCTATATACCAGCTTAGCACTGTTAATGATAACAATTCTGTATAGCAAACAATTTTTTCTTTCTAAAAAATTTTTTAGAGAGCAGAAGATGGTTTCATATATCGTATTTTTCGCTCCATAAGACGCACCTGACCATAAGACGCACCTAGGATTCAGAGGGGGAAAATTAAAAAAAAATAAATTGTGCTAAACCGGCTCTGCGTCTGGGAGTCTTATGGAGCAAATTAGGGGAGTGCATAGCTTTTTTTTTCTCCCCATTTTGTTTTCGGGTCTGGGGAGGGCCATTTCGGTCCACTCCCCAGATCAGAAAACTTTTCTTTCTCTGGGAACCCCTCCCCCCCAAAACCCCCCCCCCCATCCCAACCCTTTAAATTAACAACCCCCCCCCCCCTGACCCCCAAAGACCTGCCGACTTAATTTCCTGCAACCCCCCCCCCCCAAGACCTGCCGACTTAATTTCCTGCAACCCCCCACCCTCCTGACCCCCCCAAGACCTGCCGACTTAATTTCCTGCAACCCCCCCACCCTCCTGACCCCCCCAAGACCTGCCGACTTAATTTCCTGCAACCCCCCACCCTCCTGACCCCCCCAAGACCTGCCAAACGTCCCTGGTGGTCCAGCGGGGGTCCAGGAGCGGTCCGGGAACGATCTCCTGGGCGTGGGCCGTCGGCGCCATTTTGTTTACTGGCAGCCGACGGCCTTATGCCCTCACTATGTCACTGAGACCGACCGCTGCTATTGGTCGGTCTCAGTGACATAGTGAGGGCATAGGGCCGTCGGCTGCCAGTAAACAAAATGGCGCCGACGGCCCTATGCCCTCACTATGTCACTGAGACCGACCGCTGCTATTGGTCGGTCTCAGTGACATAGTGAGGGCATAGGGCCGTCGGCTGCCAGTAAACAAAATGGCGCTGACGGCCCTATGCCCTCACTATGTCACTGAGACCGACCGCTGCTATTGGTCGGTCTCAGTGACATAGTGAGGGCAAAGGGCCATCGGCGCCATTTTGTTTACTGGCAGCCGACGGCCCACGACCAGGAGATCATTCCCGGACCGCTCCTGGACCCCCGCTGGACCACCAGGGACGTTTGGCAGGTCTTGGGGAAGTCAGGAGGGTGGGGGGGGTTCAGTAAATTAAGTCGGCAGGTCTTGGGGGAGTCGGGGGGGGGGGGGGGGGTTGTTAGATTTTTGTTTGGTTTTTTTTTTATATTCGCTCCATAAGACGCACATACATTTTCCCCCCACCTTTGGGGGGAAAAAAGTGCGTCTTATGGAGCGAAAAATACGGTATTTTATAACACCATCCAGGTGTCAATGTTTTTTCCTTTAATCATTAACACACCTTCTGCCTCCAATTATTTATTTTAAATTTTTATATTAATTGCTAAGCTGGGTTACAGAACGTAAACCCTTTATTCTTAATCACGGCTTATAAAAATTCAAAAAAAGTGCTAGACACAGTAAAAAGTCTTTTAATAATGGAAAAGAAACAGTGATTAAGAATAAAGGGTTTACGTTCTGTAACCCAGCTTAGCATTTAATATAAAAATTTAAAATAAATAATTGGAGGCGGAAGGTGTGTTAATGATTAAAGGAAAAATCATTGACACCTGGATGGTGTTATAAAATATATGAAACCATCTTCTGCTCTCTAAAAAATTTTTTAGAAAGAAAAAATTGTTTGCTATACAGAATTGTTATCATTAACAGTGCTAAGCTGGTATATAGAGGGTCACCTATATGTAAAAAATATTTATAAAAATTATACACCGGGTGAATTTTAGTGTGTGGTCTTTATTATGCTCATTTGGTGAGGATCTATATTTAGTGAGATTGTCGTTCTGCTACACACAGGCAGGCCTTCAGCTGGACGACAGAGTAAAAGCTCACTCTGTGTGGGCTATGGTGACGTTGGTGGCTCACTTGAGTGCAGTCCCCGTTGTTGAAATTTGCCGAGCCGCACCTGGAGTTCTCTTCACATGTTTGTGGCCCATTACTGCTTAGACAGCGACGATCGTCAGGACAATGCTTTTGGTCAGTCTGTCCTGTGTAATCTGTTCCAGTCCTGAACCTAACTCTTCTTACTTTGTGCTCTTGTGGGGCCCAGACTGCCCCTGTTTACCTACAGCGCCACAGTTATGTTGTGTCCGTTGGCACCTTGTTTGTTTGCTGTTGGTCTCTCTAGCTGAGTGGGGCAGTCTGGAGCTTTGTACTCACCCGCATGTGAGGACTATCATCGTGCTTGTCCTAGGAGAAAGCGCAGTGCTTACTTGTAACAGGTGTTCTCATAGAATCAGCAGGATGTTAGTCCTCAGGAATCCCACCCACCTCCCCATGATGTTGGAATCACCTTCGGTTTAATTTATTTTTCGCTTGCATTTGCTGTTACGAGACTGAAGGGGGACCTCACTTAGACGTGTGGATAGTAGCAGGCTGGGCATGCTCAGTCTGCTGGTCAAAACTTCCAGAAACTTGACAAGTTTTTTGTGCCGGGCTCTGTCGGATGATGTCACCCACAGGTGAGGACAAATATCCTGCTGTCCTAGGAGCACACTGTGCTTTCTCCAGTTTGCCTCCTATTTTTAGAATCTCTATTTTTTTGGAATTCAAGACCAGAAAATTTTCTCTGTTAGGTACTGACTGCAGTCATACAGTTCTCAAGAATAAGAATAGTAGCATAGGCATCCTTACCTGATGGACCTATAATCTGAACATCTGCATATATAAAAGGTGTAAAAGTAAAAGATCGAATACCACCTCCTAGTGGAGCCAAATAAACTTTAAACAACAAAGGAGACAGTGAGGATCCCTGAGGAACACCAGCGTTTGTGCTTCCTAATTGTGAACACAAACCTTGGAAAAACACCATATGCATCCTATTCTGAAGAATACTAGAAATCCATTTTAAGTCTGTCCCTTACAGCCCCAAAGTTTGACGAGTGATCAGGTTACCATGATCCACAAGGTCAAAAGCACTTGACAAATCAAGAAATACTAACAAAACTATATATCCCTTATCCAGGGCAGGCAGCATGGAGTCCCCATCATATCCACCGTGATGGATTCCGTACTACATTCCCCCCCAAGCCAGTCTGTGCTGGATCTAACCTACTGGCTCCCTCAATAAACTCTGAGATCTGAGGTCCCCATCTCTGGTACAGGAAACCAGGGACTCTGCTTAAATCAGTCATATATAGAGAACAAATCGGTCATATATAGAAAACAAAAATTTGTGCTCATTTGTTGGAAAAAATTTTTTTTTAAACTTGTCAGTCTCTCAGAACAAGTAGGATTGGTAGTCCTCACAGAAGGGTTTCACAGATAGTGTTCTGTGTGACAGATAGTGTTCTGTGTGACAGGAGCCCTGTCACAGAACACTTTTGTCAAAGTTTCATGAACTTTGGCACACTGGGCATGCCCAGCATGCCACTAACCCTGTGGCCACACGGGGTCCGGAAAAATTCGAAGTCCATCTTTGTTATTTCACTCTCAGTGGGGTCCCCCATCACGCTTAGTCTCCTCCGATGCTTGGAAAGTGTTTTTCCTGTGGTTTGCGGTCGCTTCCCGGCAGCATATCACTCAGTGTCCGGCCACCGACTGCGCGCCACTTTTTTCAACATGGCGGCCGGGTTTAGAAAATGGCCTGAGTGTCAGAGGACTATGGCTATAACGGACCCGCACAATGTATGTGTTTTGTGCCTCAGGCCTTCCCACGACGTCCGTCGATGCCCCAGTTGCACACAAATGACCCCCAAAGGCTGGCGCACTCGACTGGAAAAGATGGAGCATTTGTTTGCCTCCAAAATGTTCTGCTCCATCGACTCCGGTACAGAGTGTACCGAGATGAGGAGGTCCATCTACCTCTGAGTCACCCCGCCAGGAAGACCGTGGAGCAGGTGACCGTACGTCACCAATGTCCACCCATTCAAAGATATCTGCATCATCGTCCTCTGTGCCGGAGAAAGATCGGCCCAAGCACTGTGGGGAAACACCACCACCGACACAGACGTGCATCCCCGCCCGGTGCCGGCACAGAACACCGCAGCGGCATAGACTTCCACCGAGCTGCCTGTGAAGAGGGCCAGGGGAGAGGAGCCCCCATCCTCCTCTGGACCCGGGACCTTGAGGTGTTCCCCTCCGATATTGGTGCTGGCTACTGAGCCTCCACAGACTTCTGTGGAGACTCCATCGACGCCTAGCCTGCCTCTTACCCCAGGCGCAGTGTTATCTAGGCCAACCTTCAGGGATGAATTGGACAGACTGGTCCAACAGACAGTGCTGAATGCCCTCTGGGGCTTCGTCGCCACCGGCGCCAGCCCCCCATACCGGCACCGGAACCGGCGCCCTCGATATTTGCACCGCTCCTCGAGTGCTTGGACACCCTCATCGGTACCCTACTGACTCAGCCCGTGCCCCGCTGGCACCAAGTCATCCATCGATGTCTCCACGGATCCCGACTCCCATTCCGGTTTCCTCTGAGGAGGAAGAGGCAGCCTCCGGCCCAGACCTTGCACGGGACCCACCGATGCCGGAACCCATTCCAGGGCCATCAGGTTTATCAGTGCCTAGGCGCACCTCATTTACCTCTGTGCCCCTGATGCCAGCACCACCTCCTTTGATACTGGTGCTGCCTCGACATCCATCGATGCCGCCCTCTTGGGCTTGGTGTTTTTCCTCCCTCTGGAGGCATGGTGGGTGAAGAGGAGACTCCCTATGATCCATGGAAGGATGCATCCTCTGACCATTCCTCACAAGCTTCTGAGGAATTTCTCTCTGAGCCTTCACCCCCGGAAGAAAGGCATCATTCTCCTCCAGAAGACCTCTCCTTTTCCAGCTTTGTGAAGGAGATGTCTGAAACTATCCCATTTCAACTGGTAATGGAGGAAGATGCTTGTCACAAAATGTTGGAGGTCTTACAATTCGTAGATGCTCCAAAAGAGGTAATGGCGATTCCAGTGCACGAAGTTCTTCTCGATCTCTTGCACCGCCTGAGGGACCATCCAGGTACTGTACCTCCAGTCAGTAGAAAAACAGTTGCCACGTACCTGGTTCAAGAAGCCCCAGGTTTTCAGAAGAGCCAATCCCCCCCCCCCCCCCCCCCCCCCCCAATTCCGTAGTGGTAGAATCAGCCCAAAAGAAGGCTAAAAGATCCCATCCACACTCCTCTGCTCCTCCTGGAAAGGAACAGAAAGCGTTGGATGCATTAGGCCGCATAGTTTTTTCAAGGGTCTATGTTAATAGCTCTTATAGCAGCATACCAACTGTACATGACCCAATATAATAGAAATCTCTGGAAGCAAGTCAAGAATTTTCAGAGACCCTGCCACAGCCGTATCAGGAGAGCTTATCCTCCATCCTACAAAAAGGATTAGAAGCTGGCAAACACGAGGTCAGAGCAGCCTACGACACTTTCGAGACAGCATCCAGAGTCTCGGCAGCGGGCATCAGTGCTAGACGCTGGACCTGGCTCAAGGCCTTGGACCTATGCCCAGAGGTGCAGGACAAATTAGCAGATCTCCCCTATACAGGACAAAACCTGTTTGGGGATAAGATCCAGGATGCAGTGGTCCAGCTTAAAAACCATCATGAAACCCTGCGTCAACTGTCACCTCAGATACCCCTTCCGTAGCCCGTAGGGGCACACGTAGGGACACTAGAAAACAATTTTATAGACCACGTAGGTACTACCCTCCTATTTCCCGTGCTTGGACAGCTCGGGCCCCTCAGAGAGGACATATGTGCCAACCAAGGACTTCTAGAGTGCAGCCAGCTCCCCAAGCTGGACCTGCAGCTGGATTATGACTCCTATCCAGAGAGCAGCAGCCCCCCCCCCCCCCCCATCCTACAGCCCAGTTCACCAGTGGGAGGCTGCCTCTGCCACTTCGCAACCAATTGGCGCCCAATTACCACAGGCCGATGGGTACTGTCCATAATAACCCACGGTTACCACCTAAAGTTTTCAGCTGTACCCCCGGACTCCCCACCCATTCCAGCATGGAGCCAGGACCATCACACACTACTTCTTGAGTCAGAACTCTCAACCCTTCTGTATGCCAGGGCTGTAGAACCGGTTCCCTCGACTCAGCAGGAGAGAGGGTTCTAAATCCCGGTATTTTCTAATCCCAAAAAAGATCGGCGGCCTCCAAAATTTTCTAGATCTTTGTGCCTTGAACAGATTTCTCCACAAAGAACTGTTCAGAATGGTGTCCCTGGGCACCATGCTCCCTCTCCTACAGCAGGGGAATTGGCTCTGCTCTCTGGAACTTCAAGACGCTTTCGCCCATATTGCAATCTTTCCTCATGGAAAATACCTACAATTTGTAGTCAAAGACACTATCAATACAAGGTACTGCCATTCGGCCTTGCCTCGGTGCCACAAATGTTCACAAAATGCCTGGCAGTCGTGGCAGCACAGTTATGCCACAAGGGTGTCCATGACGTCCCTTATCTGGACGATTGGCTCATAAACAGCCTGTCCAGGGAAAGGAGCTCTAGACTCCCTCAACCTCACCATAAGACTTCTCCACTCATTGGGATTTCTGATAAACTACCCGAAATCCCACTTGACACCATCTCTCCTTTATCGGAGCAGACCTGGACACTACGGCGGCCAAAGGGTTCCTACCCAACGACCATGCAACCATGCTGTCCAACCTCACCAGCTCGATAGGTCGTCGGCACGTGGCCTCTGGTCGCCAGCTACTCACGTTATTAGGCCATATGGTGTCAACGGTCCACGTCACCCCAGTGGCACGTCTAGCCATGAGTGACGCAATGGACCTTGAGATCTCAGTGGAACCAAGCCACTCAGCCACTCTTGTCCCTAGTCCACATAACCAACCAGCTTCGTTTATCTCTTGCCTGGTGGACACACAAGGCCAACTTGAAAAAAGGTCTTCCCTTCCAGCAATCAGCTCCTCAGGTTACCTTGACCACGGACGCCTCCGACTTAGGTTGGGGAGCCCATGTCAAAGGCCTGCAAACCCAAGGGATTTGGACAAAAGCCGAAGCAAACTGTCAGATCAACTTCTTAGAGCTTCGAGCGATGTGGTACACCTTCTATGCATTCCGGGACTGCCTGTCCAAAAGGGTTGTCTTGATTCAAACAGGCAATCAAGTAGCAATGTCGTACCTGAACAAACAAGGGGGCACAAGCTCTTACCTGCTCTGCCAAGAGGCGGCGCAGATTTGGGCCTGCGCCCTGTCACAGGCACACAGAACGTAATAGCGGACTGCTTCTGCCGTACATTCCAGCCCCACGAGTGGTCTCTGGATCCCTCTGTTGTGAGCAGGATCTTCCACGGGTGGGGTCAGCCGGACATTGACCTGTTTGTGTCCAAGCAGAACCGCAAAGTGGAATAATTCTGCTCCCTACACAGGGACTGAAGAGTACCAGCTGGGGATGTCTTCACCCACCCCTGGAACACAGCCTGCTATATGCATACTCTCCTATTCCGCTAATAAGCAAGACTCTTGTGAAACTACAACAGAATCGAGGCTCGATGATACTCACTACCCCATATTGGCCACACCAAGTCTGGTTTCCTGTTCTTCTCGACCTCTCTGTCCAGGAACCGAATGGGTTCCTGGACAGAGAGGTTGGCACGGAACCCAACCTCATTATACAGAATCATGGCAAGTTGCGCCACCCGAACTTCCATACCCTGTCTCTGACAGCCTGGATGTTGAAAGTTTGATACTACAGCTCTTCAGCCTTTCTAGTAATGTCTCTCATGTCCTAGTAGCTTCACGAAAGCCTTCTACGCGAAAGTCTTATCGCTCTAAGTGAAAGAGATTTACCTTGTGGTGCACACAAAGGCATTGATTCCTTTTCTTGTAATTCTTTATTGTTTCAAAAATAATTACAACAATAAATTAACACAAGTTTCCAGGACTGACTATAATAATACAGTCATTGATTCCTTTTCTTGCCCCATGCCACAACTCCTAGACTATCTCTGGCACCTCTTGGAATCTGGTCTCCAGACTTCCTCCATATGAGTACACTTGAGTGCCATCTCTGCTTAGCAACGAGAAATAGGGGACGCCCCCATATCGGCTCAACCCCTTGTGGGTCGCTTCATGAGAGGCTTACTACAGCTTAAGCCTCCTCTGTGCCTTCCGGTCGTGGCCTGGGACCTCAACATGGTACTTGCACGGCTCACGCATCCTCCATTTGAGCCCCTGCACTCCTGCAAACTCAGATACCTTACATGGAAAGTCATTTTCCTAGTGGATGTAATGGCTACTTGCAGGGTCAGTAAGTTGCAGGCCCTTGTTACCTACTCACCGTATACAAGGTTCCTCCATGACCAGGTGGTTCTCCACACTCATCCTAAAATCCTACCTAAGGTGGTAACTGACTTCCACTTAAACCAGTCTATTGTCGTTCCCACTTTCTTTCCAAGGCCTCACACTCACCCGGGTGAGCGAGCTCTGCATACCTTGGACTGTAAGCGTGCACTTGCCTTTTATTTAGACCGCACGACAGTCCACAGGAAGTCCACTCAACTCTTTGTTTCTTTTGACAAAAACAAACTTGGAGTTGCGGTGGGCAAGCAGACTCTCCAACTGGTTGGCAGACTGCATTGCATTCTGCTACCAGTAAGCAGGCCTTCCACTTGAGGGATGAGTGAAGGTGCACTCAGTCAGGACCATGGCAACGTCAGTAGCACACTACCGTTCAGTACCGAATGCTGTCATCTGCAGAGCCATGACGTGGAGTTCTCTCCATACCTTTGCAGCCCATTACTGTCTCGACAAGGCTGGTCGGCAAGACACAGTCTTAGGCCAGTCTGTCCTAAGGAATTTATTCCCAGTGTAAAAACCTAACTCTTCCTACCTAGGCCCGCTGTGAATTTCAGGCTGCCACTTAGTTGCCAACATCACCCTAGTTGTTGTGCCTGTTGCACATTTTTGGATGCTTGTTGAACCGCTATATTCTCAGGCAGCCTGTAGCTAGCTATTCACCCATCTGTGAGGACTACCATCCTGCTTGTCCTGGGAGAAGGCAGAATTGCTTACCTGTAACAGGTGTTCTCCCAGGACAGCAGGATGTTAGTCCTCAGAAAACCCACCCGCCACCCCGCGGAATTGGGTTCGATACAGTTTTCTTATTTTATTTTTCGCTCGTTCTTTTTTGCTACAAACGAGACTGAAGGGGGACCCCGTGTGGCCACAGGGTTACTGGCATGCTCGGTGTGTGCCAGTCAAAGTTCTAGAAACTTTGACAAAAGTGTTTCATGACAGGGCTCCATCTGATGATGTCACCCCATCTGTGAAACCCTTCTGTGAGGTCTAAGATCCTGCTGTCCTGGGAGAACACCTGTTACAGGTAAGCACCCCTGCCTTTTCTGACTATAATGTTTAAGCTTGCTTGCTTGTCTAATTAGCTATTAGTTTTCTTTAGCTAGAAGCAAAGCATATGATATGAAGTGTAAAATAACCTATACCTTTTAAAATGTTTTCTGTTAAGCTAGGTTTGGAGGTGATTTCAATGCTATTTGATGGTGTTTAATAAATAACAACTTTAGAGAATCAGCCATTAAATAAATCTGTTGATAAAAGCTGGTATATATAGTTAAGACTGAAAAATGTGCATTTGATTTCGATCTCATTAAATGATTTGTCTATTATATCGAAACATTTCTTGATACTGGTATCAATGTGTAAAGTGAATTGTTTGTGATGTAATTTCCCAATGTTTTAATCAAAATAGTTTAAAAATTTGAGCAGTTTTAACTTTGGTTTATTCATTCTTTTTAATAGATATGTTATAAACTTGTGATCTGTAATGCCAAATCTAAACCATATTTATAATAAAGGAAATTCTTGTTAGGTGGAATTTGTTGGATCCGTGATCAGAAATTGGATTGAAGCAATTTGATATAATTGAGATATGTTCAGAAACCTAATTATTGAAACTCTATTTTATTGGGTGTCTTTAATTCAGGCTTGGCTTGCAAGCCAATAAATTCTGACCAGTTTGGAAATATTTAGAATATTTGTAGTATTTGCATCGTGTCACATATACATGTTCATCGCATGCACATGTACAACTTCTCACGGCGGGATTTTTTACCCGCTGGTGAGAAGTTGTACATGTGCATGCGATGCAAAGAGCTTCTGGCTCTCAGAGAACGAGTCCAATTTCTGGAGGCTAGAGTGGCAGACCTGGAGGAGCTGAGGCAGACAGAGAGGTATATTTATTTATTTGTTTTTTTATTTATTTAACTCTTTTCTATACCGACCTTCATGGTTAATAACCATATCAGATCGGTTTATACAGAACTGGGTAAACTGTAACAAAGAACAATCATTTAACAGAAGAAGCGAAAAAGTTACATTCAATAAGGAAGGTAAACTTGGAGGCTTAGGCAGCCGGAAGGATAAGGCCAAAGAGGGCAGTTAACTATGATCATAATACAATTGAGGATTAAGGGCTTGTGCTTAATAGGTACTTAGAGGAGGTACGAAGTACCATAGTTCGTGAAGAGTGTTAGGCCAGTTAGTATGTATCAGGGGAAAGTGAGAAGGCTTGGCGGAAGAGCCAAGTCTTGAGTTTTTTCCTAAATGTTAGATGGCAGGGTTCCAGTCTGAGGTCTGTGGGGATGTTGTTCCAAATAGCTGGGCCTGCTGTGGAGAAAGCTCGGTCTTTGGTCGAGGTGAGGCGAGTGGCTTTGGTTGGAGGGGCTTGCAGAGTTCCTTTGTAGACTTCTCTAATCGGTCTGTTGGAGGTGTGGAGTTTGAAGGGGATTTCGAGGTCGAGCTGAAGGTGGTTGTGGATAGATTTGTGTATTAAGGAGAGTGATTTGTGTAGAATTCTGTAGTTAACTGGTAACCAGTGTAAGTTTCTGAGTATGGGAGAGATGTGTTTTCCCCGGCTGGTGTTGGTCAAAATTCTAGCCGCGGCGTTTTGTATCATCTGTAGCGGTTTGGTAGTAGAGCTGGGGAGTCCTCGGAGAAGAGTGTTGCAGTAGTCTATTTTGGCAAATAGCAAGATTGCAGAACTGTCCTGAAGTCGTGGAAATACAGGAGAGGTTTGAGTCTCTTTAAAACCTGGAGTTTGTAGAAGCAGTCTTTGGTTGTGGTGTGGATCATTTTCTTTAGGTTTAGGCTGTTGTCTAGTATTACCCCGAGATCTCTTACATGAGTGAGTGTGAGCTGGGTGTTAGGGTGGGTCTGTGAGGGGGAGTTATCTTGGTTGGAGGAGATGAGGAGGAGTTCGATTTAGACTGTTGAGAAGGCTGGTGATAGATTGTAGGCAGTTGTTCCAGAACGTGAGCGATGAGAACAACTATATATATATATATATATATATATATATATATATGAGACCTTCAGGGACATAGTAGCCAAGTCCCAACTTCAGACTGGCAGCCCTGGTGCTGCCTTGGAGGAAGAAGGTCTCATGATTGGAGGGCATCAACGGGTGCAGCAGGAAAGGATCCTGTAGCAAGGACCTGCTCTCCAGGTGATGCATTGTCCTTTTGCAACAAGGATATCTCCCCAAGGCCTACTGCCCAGGAGGGAAGGGTTAGGTAGGCCGTCATAGTTGGTGATTTGATTATTAGGAATGTAGATAGCTGGGTGGCTGGTGGGCGTGAGGATCGCCTGGTAACATGCCTACCTGGTGCGAAGGTGGCAGACCTCACGCGTCACCTAGATAGGATTTTAGACAGTGCTGGGGAGGAGCCGGCTGTCGTGGTACATGTGGGCACCAACAACATAGGAAAATGTGGGAGGGAGGTTCTGGAAGCCAAAGTTAGGCTCTTAGGTAGAAAGCTTAAATCCAGAACCTCCAGGGTAGTATTCTCTGAAATGCTCCCTGTTCCACGTGCAGGTCACCAGAGGCAGGCAGAGCTCCGGAGTCTCAATGCGTGGATGAGACAATAGTGCAAGGAAGAGGGATTCAGTTTTGTTAGGAACTGGGGAACCTTTTGGGGAAGGGGGAGTCTCTTCCGAAGGGATGGGCTCCACCTTAACCAGGGTGGAACCAGACAGCTGGCGCTAACCTTTAAAAAGGCGATAGAGCAGCTTTTAAACTAGAGCAAAGGGGAAAGCCGACAGTTGCTCAGCAGCGCATGGTTCGGAGAGAGGTATCTTCAAAGGATACTAATGATGCATTAGAATTAGGGCATCCCGACAGTGAGGTTCCAATAATAAGAAAAGTAGTCCAAGTGCCTTTAATTAAAAACTCACCTGAGCTAAAAGATTCCAATTTATCCATGTCAACTGAAAAGCTGAAAATAAATACAAACAAAAAACAAACTTTGAAATGTTTGTATGCTAATGCCAGAAGTCTAAGAAGTAAGATGGGAGAATTAGAATGTATAGCATTGAACGATGACATAGACTTAATTGGCATCTCAGAGACATGGTGGAAGGAGGACAACCATTGGGACAATGCTGTATAGGGGTACAAATTATATCGCAATGACAGAGAGGAGCACCCGGGAGGCAGTGTGGCGCTTTATGTCCGGGATGGCATAGAGTCCAACAGGATAAACATCCTGCATGAGACTAAATGCAAAATTGAATCTTTATGGGTAGAAATCCCTTGTGTGTCGGGGAAGACTATAGTGATAGGAGTATACTACCATCCACCTGGTCAAGATGGTGAGATGGACAGTGAAATGCTAAGAGAAATTAGGGAAGCTAACCAAATTGGTAGTGCAGTAATGGGAGACTTCAATTACCCCAGTATTGAATGGGAAAATGTATCATTGGGACATGCTAGAGAGATAACACTCCTGGATGGAATAAATGATAGCTTTATGGAGCACTTGGTTCAGGAACAGATGAGAGAAGGAGCAATTTTAGATCTAATTCTCAGTGGAGCACAGGATTTGGTGAGAGAGGTAACAGTGGTGCGGCCGCTTGACAATAGTGATCTTAATATGATCAAATTTGAATTAATGACTGGAAGAGGAACAGTATGCAAATCCACGACTCTCGTGATAAACTTTCAAAAGGGAAACTTTGATAAAATGAGAAAAATTGTTAGAAAAAACTGAAAGGAGCAGCTACAAAAGTAAAAAGTGTGCAAGAGGCGTGGTCATTGTTAAAAAAAACCAAAACAAAAGCAAAAAAAACAAAACAAAAAAAAATACCACCATAGAAGCACAGTCCAGATGTATTCCACACATTAAGAAAGGTGGAAAGAAGGCAAAACGATTACCGGCATGGTTAAAAGGGGAGGTGAAAGAAGCTATTTTAGCCAAAAGATCTTCATTCAAAAATTGGAAGAAGGATCCAACAGGAGAAAATAGGATAATGCATAAATGCTGGCAAGTTAAATGTAAGACATTGATAAGACAGGCTAAGAGAGAATTTGAAAAGAAGTTGGCCGTAGAGGCAAAAACTCACAGTAAAAACTTAAAAAAAAATATATTCGAAGCAGAAAGCCTGTGAGGGAGTCAGTTGGACCGTTAGATGATTGAGGGGTTAAAGGGGCACTTAGAAAAGATAAGGCCATCGCAGAAAGATTAAATGATTTCTTTGCTTCAGTGTTTACTGAAGAGGATGTTGGGGAGGTACCCGTAATGGAGAAGGTTTTCATGGGTAATGATTCAGATGGACTAATCAAATCATGGTGAACCTAGAAGATGTGGTAGGCCTGATTGACAAACTGAAGAGTAGTAAATCACCTGGACCGGATGGTATACACCCCAGAGTTCTGAATGAACTAAAAAATGAAATTTCAGACCTATTAGTAAAAATTTGTAACCTATCATTAAAATCAACCATTGTACCTGAAGACTGGAGGATAGCTAATGTAACCCCAATATTTAAAAAGGTTAGCCTGACTTCAGTGCCAGGAAAAATAGTGGAAAATGTTCTAAACATCAAAATCACAGAACATATAGAAAGACATGGTTTAATGGAACAAAGTCAGCATGGCTTTACCCAAGGCAAGTCTTGCCTCACAAATTTGCTTCACTTTTTTGAAGGAGTTAATAAACATGTGGATAAAGGTGAACCGGTAGATGTAGTATACTTGGATTTTCAGAAGGCGTTTGACAAAATTCCTCATGCAACGCTTCTGGGAAAAGTAAAAAGTCATGGGATAGGTGGCGATGTCCTTTCGTGGATTGCAAACCTGCTAAAAGACAGGAAACAGAGAGTCGGATTAAATGGACAATTTTCTCAGTGGAAGGGAGTGGGCAGTGGAGTGCCTCAGGGATCTGTATTGGGACCCTTACTTTTCAATATATTTATAAATGATCTGGAAAGAAATACGACGAGTGAGATAATCAAATTTGCAGATGATACAACATTGTTCAGAGTAGTTAAATCACAAGCAGATTGTGATAAATTGCAGGAAGACCTTGTGAGACTGGAAAATTGGGCATCAAAATGACAGATGAAATTTAATGTGGATAAGTGCAAGGTGATGCATATAGGGAAAAATAACCCATGCTATAGTTACACAATGTTAGGTTCCATATTAGGTGCTACAACCCAAGAAAGAGATCTAGGCATCATAGTGGATAACACATTGAAATCATTGGTTCAGTGTGCTGCGGCAGTCAAAAAAGCAAACAGAATGTTAGGAATTATTAGAAAGGAATGGTGAATAAAATGGAAAATGTCATAATGCCTCTGTATTGCTCCATGGTGAGACCGCACCTTGAATACTGTGTACATGTCTGTCGCCGCATCTCAAAAAAAGATATAGTTGTGATGGAGAAGGTACAGAGAAGGGCGACCAAAATGATGATAAAGGGAATGGAACAGCTCCCCTATGAGGAAAGACTAAAGAGGTTACGACTTTTCAGCTTGGAGAAGAGAAGGCTGAGGAGGGATATGATAGAGGTGTTTAAAATCATGAGAGGTCTAGAACGGGTAAATGTGAATCGGTTATTTACTCTTTCGGATAATAAAAGGACTAGGGGGCACTCTATGAAGTTAGCATGTAGCACATTTAAAACTAATTGGAGAAAGTTCTTTTTCACTCAACGCACAATTAAACTCTGGAATTTGTTGCCAGAGGATGTGGTTAGTGCAGTTAGTGTAGCTGGGTTTAAAAAAGGATTGGATAAGTTCTTGGAGGAGAAGTCCATTACCTGCTTTTAATTAAGGTGACTTAGAAAATCGCCACTGCTATTACTAGCAGCAGTAACATGGAACAGACTTAGTTTTTGGGAAATTGCCAGGTTATTATGGCCTGGATTGGCCACTGTTGGAAACAGAATGCTGGGCTTGATGGACCTTTGGTCTGACCCAGTATGACATGTTCTTATGTTCATCTTAGGAAGATGGCGGTATTTTAAGAACGAGCATTTTCTTACCATGTCTTTTGTGATTGCTTGAATTGTATGCATTCAATGTTTGTTTACATGCTGGGCAAGTCACTTTAACTGTCTTGATTATCCACAGAAAACAGAAGTAACTGTCATTTTGCAATGAGGAGAGCTTATGAGAAGCCTCTTTGTATGTGAGAAGTTTTAGACAGGATAAGGAAAAATTGTTTATCAAAAGTTATGTCATCTGTGTTCTTCCCCCATGTGAAGACTGTCTTCGATCCAGTTTTTTTATATATAATTGTATGTTACTGTACTTTACATAGTAATATGAAGTAGGGATTTTACTCTGAAGAAGCTTTAAGCGAAACATGTTGGGTGATGGTCCTTTGACGTTTTTTTTTTTGTCCTGTAGGTGATGCATGTTTTTGAAAAAAAAAATTTTATTGGTGATGCTGTATAGTGGATACATTCTTTTGAAATAGATATTTAAAGACTGTGTATATAGTTATAGTTATAGATATTTAAAGACTGTGTGTGTGTATGTGTATATATATATATATATATATTTGTTACATTTAGGCAGTGGTCCGGTGTAGTGAACACCACCTTCAGGAGTGACTCCAGGTGGAGAGAGACAGGGATAGCTGGAAGGTCCCTGATGATGGCTGGGAAGGAATGTGATGCGGCAGGAGTGTATGGAGCTGGGTGATGGCTGAAATATATGGAACAGAATACTGGCTGGGAACAAAGTCAAGGTCCAGGCAGGGTCAAGGCAGGCGGCAGGCAACAGAGTCAAAGCCCAGGCAGGGTCAACAGAACCTTATCGCAAGACAGAGAGCCCGAAGGCCACACACACACGACAAGGCAGAGAGCCCGAAGGCCACACACACACACACACACAAGGCAGAGAGCCCGAAGGCTACACACACACACACACACGACAAGGCAGAGAGCCCGAAGGCCACACACACACACACGGCAAGGCAGGGGGCCCGAAGGCCACGCGCACACGGCAAGATAGGGAAGGCTAGAGCAGGGAGCCCAAACGAGCTCGATGCGAAGCTCTGGAGTCTTGGGTAGGCAGGGTTATAAAGGAGCATCCAGGGCATAGAGCAGATGGATTGGGCCAGCCAGGAGAGCCTGCTCTAGAAGGACCCCTGGTGGTGAGGCGGTTGCACAGCAGCCATAGCTGTAACATAATTGTTTGCTATATTGTTTTGTGGATTGCTGTTGTGCCACTTAATTTAAGTGTTCCAAAAAATGAAATAGCAATTTGCATTATTCAGCTATAACATGTAGATTCCTTTTCATTTAACTTCTGTTGCAATTGTATTTTTATTTTTCTGGTTTTTTTTTTTTTTGTCTGACATTGGGATAACTTTTTAAATGTTATTGAGTTTCTTTCCATTATAGTTACTATTTGTTACTATTTTCATTTTAGATTGGGATTCTAGCACAGATATTCTTTGCCACATGATGCCCTTTTACAGCTATGATGTTCCTCACACCTGTGGTCCAGATCCAAAAATTTGTTGCCAATTTGATTTCAAGCGTCTACCTGGAGGCAGAGTCAGTTGTCCTTGGAGAGTACCTCCTGAGGCAATTCATGCTGGAAATGTCCAACATAGGTACCAGATCTCATTTGTAATCTGTTCATGTTTACTGTTTAGCAGAGTAGCTACCAAGATCGCAATATAGTTTTCTAGTTGGTGTTAAAAATACTGAGACACTTTTTTAAAATTAAAACATTATAAATTATATTTAGAGATTGATTGTTTAGGATTTTAGCTCTTCATGTATTCATTTTTTTCTTATTTATTTGATTTTTGTGTGAGAAATACATGCATATTATAGTAAATGTATTTATATTTATTTATATAGTAAATGTTCAATGTATTTTCCATTCTTTTGTTACACTGTAAACAGATATGATGTTTCGACTAATATCGGTATAAAAAATTTCTTAAATATAAAATAAGTTGTTAGAATTTAATTTTATGTAGAACAATAGAATTGCTTGCATGTATATGAAAGTTTTGAGGTAAGAAAAAGGAAACACTATCAAGTCATTTATATAGCTTTGTATTAAATAATTTGTATTTATTTCTCTGAATATATGCCTTTCTTTTTTTTTTTTTTAATAGGGGAGGTTGTATCATACAAATGTGATCAATTTCTGTCTGTTACCAGAGAACAAGATTAGAAGTCTGCACTCCATGATGATTTCATGGATTTCAGTAGATTTTGGCATTGACCTGCATAGAATGGTCATAAATAGAGGAGCCTGGGGATAAGCCCCAGGGTGGTTAACTGGATTAGAAACTGGCTAAATGATAGACTAGTGGTAAGTGGAATTCATGTTGAAGGAATGTTATTGTGAGTGATTTTGCAGAGGAATTAGTGGGAAAGGTGCGTATTTTTGCAGATAGGATTCTGCATTAGAATGGACATTCCTATGGTAGTAGAACGAATTGGGAGTAATGTAGGAATACTTGTGGTGTGGTCATGTGACTGACAAGGTTCCATTCAAAAAAGCTCAGGGGCATGGCCTAGTGGTTAGAGTAGTGGACTGAGAATCAGAGTAGCCAGAGTTCAAATGGATGTCTCCTACTGGCACTCCTCTGAACCTGGACAAGTCACTTTATCCCAGGACAAGCAGGATGCTAGTCCTCACATATGGATGACGTCACTAACGGAGCCCTAATGCGGGAAAAACTTCTGTCAAAGTTTCTAGAAGCTTTTGACTGGCAGCCTGGGGCTACTGAGCATGCCTGGCATGCCATGATATTCCCTGCCACAGGGGTCTCACTTCAGTCTTCGTTTTTCCGCGCTGCCATTGACATCGCGATCACAGGAGCCCTGTGAGGTTTTCCTCACAAGTTGACTAAAAAAGTCAATATTTTCTTTCACATTTTTGCCCCATTTGGGGTCTCACAGTGATTGTCACCGGACGGTGACAAGGAAATTCGTTTCCGCTATAAAAATTCCACATTTTCCATCGACGGCCGTCGATTCATTATGGCATCAGGCTTCAAAAAGTGCCCAGCCTGTAACCGAACGATGTCCATAACGGACCCCCATATAGAATGTGTTCGGTGCCTCGGAGGACAGCATGACATCGCATCCTGTCCAGAATTCCAGGAGATGACTGCAAAAGGCAGAAAACTCCGCCAACAAAAAATGGCACAGATTTTTCAAATTCAATCGGGGCCTTCCCCGACAACTTCCACAAAATCATCTCTGGTGGGACTTATGAAGAAGATTCTTCTCAAAAAACGACTTCCAGAGAGTTCGGGCGATGCATCTTCACCAACACCCACTACTTCATCGACAAGGTCTGTATCTGAACCGAGACCAAAGCATAAGCACCAACGGCATCGTTCTATCCCGCCGCTTCCACCACCGGAAGAACCGATTGCTAAGAGGCATAAATCTGCTTCACCTACGATGACTTCTGTTTCCTCGGTTCCGGCATCGATACCGTCGACCTTACCGCAGTCATAGACTTTGATTCCTGACTTGACTACGTTGATCAAGCAAATTGTCACTGATGCCTTAAAACAACAGATTCCGGCGCCATCGCCGATGCCGACACCCATGTCTGCCGGCGGGATCGCCGATGCTGGCGTATACGCCGATGCCAGCGGTATCTTCGATGCCTTCGATTCCACTGATGTCTACCTCAATACCAATGACAACATCGATGACGGAGCCTGTTCAGGCATTAATTCCATCGATACCATCGGTGCCTATACCTTTCTCGATGCCTTCGATGCCAACCCGGCCTATAACATCGATGACTCCTATCTCGATGCTTTCTTTTCTGACATCGATGATGCCATCTACTACACAGTCAATGTCTCTTTATACAATGGCACCATCCATACCTCCTTTGCAAAGGAAAACCACTTCCATGCAAAAGTCATCGGGAAAATTCAAACATGCTCTACCAAAACCTTCCACTGCAGCTCCAGAAACTACTAGCTCTGAAGCAGCATTGCACAAGCCTTCTCACAAAAAGATATCAAGACCTTCTGGCTTCCTTACCTATTATGCCAGGGCAAGAAGAAGAGGAACAGGAAACTTCACCTGACCCACATGACCCATTACAGGGCCCTTCTGGGATACCTCCACCTCAAAAACCTACACCTGCTCCATATCAAACACCAACTTCTGATACCTGGTCTGACACCGCATCTGAGCCCTCATCAGAAGACTTTGTCTGACCCCTCTCCACCTCAGTCCAAGAAACAGTCACTTCCAGAGGACTTTTCATTTTCCTCCTTCATCCAGGAGATGTCAGAGTCTATACCTTTTCAACTACAAGCTGAAAAAGATGAGAGGCAACAGACACTGGAAATTCTACAGTTTGTAGATCCCCCTAAGCACAATCTGGCCATCCCTATCCATGAAGTGCTAATACAACTCCAGCAAAGGATTTGGGAACACCCCTGCTGTTAATAAAAGGGTAGATTCTACCTATCTCGTACAATCTGCACCAGGGTATGAGAACTCAACTTCCTCATAATTCCCTTGTAGTTGAATCTGCACAAAAGAAATCTCGCAGGACCAGAACCCATGCTTCAATCCCTCCAGGAAAGGGGCAATAGGTTTTTAGATCAAATGGGTAGAAAAATCTATCAAGGAGCTATGCTAAACTCAAAGATTTCAGCATACCAACTTTACATGACTCAACACCAGAGAAATCTCTGGAAACAGATTGAAGAATTTGTACCTTCTCTGCCTCAACACCAAGAGGCAGCACAAAACATTATTCAAAAAGGCTTAGACGCAGGAAAGCACGAGGTTAGAGCCGCCTATGATGCTTTTGAAACATCTTCAAGAACAGCAGCATCAGGCATTAGTGCCAGAAGGTGGGCCTGGCTAAAGGCCTCTGATTTAAGGCCAGAAGTCCAGGACAAACTGGTTGACCTTCCCTGTCAGGGAGATAATCTGTTTGGCACCAAAGTTCAGGACGCCGTGGCTCAGCTTCGAGAGCACTCTGAGACTCTCTAAAGCAACTCTCCATGCTACCTCATGACCCTGCAACGCACACAAGTCGCAGACCACCACGTAGGGAGACAAAATGTCCTTTCTACAGACCAAAAAGGTACTATCCTCCCACTTCTAGACCAAGATCTCCAAGGTCTCAACAAAGACAACAGCGGTCTGCGAGGCCCCAACCAGCTCCTCAAACAGGACCTGCCTCGGGTTTTTGAAACGAAATTCAGAGAACAAGGCCTATATTCCAATCCCCAAACCACCTTGCCAGTTGGAGGAAGAATATCCCATTTCTACAAGGAGTGGACATCAATAACATCCGATCATTGGGTACTTTCGATAATCCATCAAGGCTACCACCTCGACTTCACATCACTCCCTCAGGAGTTTCCACCACATTATTCCCATCACAATCACATACTTCAATTACAAACAGAATTATCCGCTCTTCTGCAATCAAGAGCTGTGGAACAAGTACCACACAATCAGAAGGGCAGAGGATTCTATTCCCGGTATTTCCTCATTCCAAAGAAAACCGGAGGCCTACGTTCCATTCTAGATCTCAGAAATCTCAACAAATTCTTAAAAAAAGAAAAGTTCAGGATGGTTTCCCTAGGCACCTTGCTTCCACTTCTACACAAGGGAGATTGGCTTTGTTCTCTGGATCTTCAAGATGCTTATACACACATTCCTATATTCCCGCCTCATCGCAAGTATCTGCGATTCACAGTAGGACATCAGCATTTCCAATACAGAGTGTTACCATTCGGCCTGGCTTCAGCTCCCAGAGTATTCACCAAATGCCTGGCAGTGATAGCAGCACACTTACACAAACAAGGTGTTCATGTCTTTCCTTATCTCGACGATTGGCTCATAAAAAGTCAATCACTGCAAGGAGCAATAACTTCACTGAATCGCACAATAGCTATACTTCACAGAATGGGATTCCTCATCAATTATCAGAAATCCCACATGACTCCTTCTCATCTACTCCAATTCATAGGAGCAGAATTAAACACAGACACTGCACAGGCTTTTCTACCAGAAGATCGTGCAGACACACTGTCCCTGTTGGCACACTCAATTTCCTTACAACAACAAGCGACAGCCCATTAGTTTCTTACCTTACTAGGCCACATGGCCTCAACAGTTCATGTCACTCCTATGGCACGACTCGCCATGAGAGTAACCCAATGGACTCTACGATCACAATGGATCCAAGCCATTCAGCCATTACACTATCCAATCCAGGTAACCCACCAACTACGCTCATCACTACGATGGTGGACAGCCAAGGACAATTTACGCAAGGGCCTACCCTTCCAGAAACCAGTCCCTCAGATAACATTAACTACAGATGCATCCACCTTGGGTTGGGGAGCTCACATAAACTCTCTTCAAACTCAAGGAACTTGGACAAAACTCGAAGCCACATATCAAATCAATTTTCTGGAACTTCGAGCTATACGTTATGCGCTGCATGCGTTCAAGGACTGCCTTTCACATAAGACTGTTCTGATCCAAACAGACAATACAGTAGCCATGTGGTACATCAACAAACAGGGAGGTACAGGCTCGTATCTCCTTTGTCAAGAAGCTGCACAGATTTGGGGCTGGGCCTTGAACCACTCAATGTTCCTACAGGCCACTTATCTAGCAGGAATTCAAAATGTGCTAGCAGATCGACCTAGTCGTCAGTTCCAACCACACGAGTGGTCCCTGAATCCCTCAGTAGCGACCAAGATATTCCAACGTTGGTCAGTAGGTAGGTTTATGAGAGGTCTAACTCACCTTAAACCACCAATTCGGCCTCCAGTCACAGAATGGGATCTGAATCTGGTTTTAACAGCATTAATGAGTTCTCCTTTCGAACCCATACATTCTTGTGATCTCAAATTTCTCACATGGAAGACTATCTTCCTCATAGCCATTACATCAGCTAGAAGAGTTAGTGAGTTAAAAGCACTTGTCACATATGAACCTTATACAAAGTTTCTACATGACAGAGTGGTTCTCCGTACACACCCAAAATTCCTTCCTAAGGTAGTTACGGAATTCCACTTAAATCAAACCATAGTTCTACCCACATTCTTTCCAAGGCCTCACTCTCACCAAGGGGAAAGAGCTTTACACACTTTGGACTGTAAACGTGCATTGTCTTTTTATTTAAATTGCACTACATCCCTCAGAAAATCCAATCAGCTTTTTGTTTCTTATGATCCAAATAAGCCTGGTAAAGCAGTGGGCAAGCATACTCTATCCAACTGGTTAGCAGACTGCATACAATTTTGCTATGAAGAAGCAGGCCTTCCTCTTC
Organism: Rhinatrema bivittatum; assembly: GCF_901001135.1. Classification (NCBI taxonomy): domain Eukaryota; kingdom Metazoa; phylum Chordata; class Amphibia; order Gymnophiona; family Rhinatrematidae; genus Rhinatrema; species Rhinatrema bivittatum. Next base: position 626,856,434 of record NC_042615.1, on the reverse strand, counting down.
AAGGGCGAGTAAAAGCACATTCAGTACGAGCAATGTCAACTTCAGTAGCACATTTTCGTTCAGTGCCAATCCTTGACATATGTAAAGCAGCAACATGGAGTTCCCTTCACACCTTTGCAGCTCATTACTGTTTGGACAAGCAAGGACGACAAGATTCAGCCTACAGACAATCTGTCTTAAAGAACTTGTTTCCAGTATAATCCCAACTCCTTCTACAACCAACCTGCTGTGATCTTCGGCTGACTCATTTTCTACATACCACATCATTGCTACATCATGGACAATGACTCAGCCTCTAGCTTGCTAATCACCCATATGTGAGGACTAGCATCCTGCTTGTCCTGGGATAAAGCAAAATTGCTTACCTTGTAATAGGTGTTATCCCAGGACAGCAGGATGTAGTCCTCACGAAACCCACCCGCCATCCCGCGGAGTTGGGCATTCACACCGTTATTATTTTATTTTGCTAACGCTTATTGCTACATACGAGACTGAAGTGAGACCCCTGTGGCAGGGAATATCATGGCATGCCGGGCATGCTCAGTAGCCCCAGGCTGCCAGTCAAAAGCTTCTAGAAACTTTGACAGTTTTTCCCGCATTAGGGCTCCTTTAGTGACGTCACCCATATGTGAGGACTGCATCCTGCTGTCCTGGGATAACACCTATTACAAGGTAAGCAATTTTGCTTTACCTCCTGTTACCCCAATTACCCATTTAGATTAAGAACGCAAGACCTGCCATACTGGGTTAGACCAATGGTACATCAAGACCAGTATTTTGTTTCCAACAGTGGCTAATCCAGGTCACGAGTACCTGGTACGATTGTAAACTCTTTGATATATTAATACTTAGCACTGTTGTACAATGCTGCATATGTGCTGATCTTGTCTCATCTTATAAGCTAAGCAGGGTTGGGCCTGGTTACTACTTGGATGTGTTTAGTAGTGCTATTAAAATTAGTAGTAGTATTCATAGTATAGAATCCAAGGAAGCAGTTATGTGACTGGAGTGCACTAATCAGGAGAGAAACTGTGATCATAGCAGATGATCTCATGGTAACAAAACAGTAAATAGAACAAATAGAATGCTACCGTGTATAGAAAGAGATAGGACTAGTAGAAGAAATAAGGTGATAATGCCTTTGTACATGTTGACGGTAAGGCTTCACCTAGAGTGTTTTATCCGTTTCTGGAAGCTGTACCTATGAAAGGATGTAGACAGAGTGAAGGAAGAGCAGAGACGGGCTACCAAAATGGTGCAGTCTGTGAGATGAGACTTAAATACTTAGATATATATACCTTAGAAGAGAGAGACCTGGGATATAAGAGAAATTCAAAGCAAACCTTTACCAGTGGATAGGTTGTTATGGAACAAGAAGTCATGATATAAGATTCCAAAGGGGTAAACAAACATAACATCAGAAAATATTATTGCATGGAGATAGGGTTATGGAACAACTTTCTAAAGGAAGTACCACGGCTCATGAGATTCAGGGAGCGGATCTTTCCTCCACAAACATCCTTGCTGGGTATGCCAGAGGACTTTGTGCTTTGTGCTTAGTAGGTATTGGTTCAGCTCTTGGGCAATCCTGGAATTATATGAAGATATCTGAGGGGATCTGGATCCAGTCGCCGAAAGGTCCCACGTTGTGCCTGGCCTCCCCAAACTGTTGGCTGCTCTGCATTTCACGTCAAGTGGCTCCTTTCAAACTACAGTAGGGGTGGTGGGCGAATGTCTCAAAGCACTTTCTCATGCTGTCTCAACCAGGTCATTGAAGCAATAACTGACTCCATTCCTCGCTACATAAAATTTCCTTGTGACAGGCAGGACTTGATGGACTTGAAGAGAGGGTCAAACTAGCTGGCGGATTGCATCGCCTTCTGCTATGCACAGGTGGGTGTCTGCTGACCAAAGAGTAAAGGCTCACTCTGTTCGGGCTATGGTGACGTCGGTGGCACACTTATGAGTAGTCCCCGTTGTCGAAATCTGCTGGGCTGCAACCTGGAGTTCCCTTCTCGTGTTTCGGCTTATTACTACTTGGACAAAGACTGGCGTCAGGATAGGGCCTTTGGTCAATCCGTCTTGCACATCAAGTTCTAGGCCTGAATCCAACCCTTCGTGGCTCTGTGGGAACCAGACAGTCCCCTGCTGACCTACAGTGCCGCAGTTGTGTTGTTCCCATTGGCACCTTGTTTGGTTGCTGTTGGTCTTTCCTGTTCTCAGGGACAGTCTGGAACTTGGTACTCACCCACATGTGAGGTCTACCATCCTGCTTGTCCTAGCAGAAAGCGCAGCTGCTTATCTGTAACAGGTGTTCTCCTAGGACAGAAGGATGTTAGCCCTCAGGAATCCTGCCCGCCTCCTACGGGGTTGGGTATTCCTTCGGTTTGTTTTTTTATTTTTCGCTTGTATTTTTCTTTTATGTTACGAGACTGAATGGGGACCTCGCTTGGACGCGCGGATAATGGCAGAATGGGTATGCTCCGTCTGCTGGTCAAAGCTTCTAGAAATTTTGACATATTTTCTGTGCTGGGCTGCATTGGATGATGTCACCCACATGTGAGGACCAACATCCTGCTGTCCTAGCAGATCACCTGTTACAGGTAAGCAACTGCGCTGTCTCTTTCCTGGTCATCTGATGGCTCTGAGAAGAAAGCGCTCTCAGAGCTAGAAAAAGGTTTTTTTTTTTTGAGTATGCACAGACCGTCTCGCGCAGACCTTCCCACACTGTCATCTGCACGAGGTCAGGGGCAGCAGTGATCAAACCCACAGCCCTGGGTGTTAAAGCCTGGGAGATCTTGCAGGATTGCCACAGGGACTCTGATTTGCTAAGAATCCTGTAGAAAATATTAAGCAAAACAAAGTTAGGGAGATCAGCCTCTGGAGGCCTCCTATTGGACCAGTATTAGTGTGTTCCAGATAGAGGAGCTCTAGCCTGAAATGCCTTTGCTAGTCCAACAGCCCACACAGAGTTTGCTTCATGATTTCATGTTGCCTGGCCTTGTTCCTATGTTTCCTGTACCTCAGCTACTTGTCTCGTTCCTGGTTCTTGCTCCGATCCTGGTCTTCAGCTCTGTTGTGTTTTGATCCTGGTCCTCAGCTTCGATCTGGGTTTTTGGCCTTATTCCTGGATCCTGTTCTCCTTCAGAGCAGAGCAGCACTCACTCCCAGATTCCTGACTTCTCTGAGATATGCCCTGCATAGACACTACATTTTCTCTTCATCCCCAGCAGAGCAGGTATGACTCGAGTCTCCTGAGGCCTTTCCATCTGCTGGGCAAATGGACATGTTTTGTCTTTCTCTCTGTGTCGCTTGTCAAATTTTTTCACATATAGTATCTTTTTTCTTCTCAGTTTAAATGTTATGCATTCTTTTTGTAAGTCTCAAAAAAATATTGCGATCTGGTATCTTTAAAAATTTGTGTTCAGAGTTGACTTTGACTTGACTTCAGTCCTCTGTGATGCTGGGGTTTAAACAATATTCTGTATGTGAGCCAAAGATGTCCCTAATAGATCGCCATGACAGATGCATAAGATTTCTAGGCCCTACTTAGACGTGCCAAATTGTGCTGTTGGCATGTGCATGTCCTCCATGTACACAAAATTTAGGAGGGGGCAACACAATAGAATAGATGTCAAGTAATGTCCGTTTAGAATCTTTATTATGGAGACTTGTTCATCCGAAAAAAGCCCGACTCAGGCCGAGATTCGCCCTCACAATGGGGCTGCCTCAGGGGCTACAATATACAAATAGCAAATATGACTTGACAATACAGGACACACATAAATCAAATATAAAATCATAAATACATAGAAATGGTAACATATAAAATGGAAAATCCAGAAGAACACACAAGCAAAGCCAGCACTCAGTGTATAGATATCAAACGCCAGGAAGAGTACTGGATAAATATTCACATAGTCCATAAATCCAAAGTTATTAATCAAGTCTCTTATTTTACATCCGGCAACTCCACTGTAAACAATATTTAAATTCTAAAAGCGGGTCCCCCGACACGGACCTGTGTTTCGCCGAGGCTGCGTCGGGAGGGACACACAGGTAATACCAACAATTCTACAAAAGAAGTATAAAGAGGACTATGTTAAAATGATGACAGTGCCAGACGAAAAAATGTATTGTTATAAAATGCTTACTACAACGTACCTTAGTCAGATTTCAATAATGGTTTGGCAGGGAGTGTGTCTAACACTGTAATGTTGATGTTATTTAAACTATATCAAAAGAGCGCCAAAAGGTCGCGGGCCAATCAGCTATGAGACACATCCACCAATCAGGATGAAGAGCGGGATATCCAATAGAAATTAAGTGAAATGAAACCACTCTTATCGCCTTGTTGAGACCAGCGGGGGTGACAGTGTTCAACAAGTGAATCCATTTCTGCTCACGTCGGACCAGAAGTTCATCGTAATCGCCCTCCCCTGGCCGAAGAGTCAATTACCTCCAGAACGAAAAAGAACAGGTCCAACTCAGTGTGTGCACATGTTAACCAATGATCCACTAATGGGGCCAGGTTCCAGGAATGTTTAATACTGACCTGTTTTTGGCTTTACTTTACTTTATCCACCATCTTTGGCTATAGATAGTATATTGTCAATATTATTTTTGGTCTCGGTTGTAGGATCCCTGTCAATTTTTTGTAAAAAATACAATCAGATAGTTGGCGGTCTATTTCTTGAATGTATTTCGCTTTATCCATTATTACAATGCAACCGCCTTTATCTGCAGCCTTAATTAGAATATCATGATTTCTACCAAGAGAATCAAGTGTCATTCTTTCTTTGTGAGTCATATTGAAATATTTATTTTTGGTGGTCTGTTTAATTCCAGCTCTTCTAGATCACATAAAACAATTTTCTCATAAGTTTGGATCATAGGATTATGTACTATCTATAGCCAAAGATGGTGGGTACTTGACCAATAAAGAATATGATTTTTTAACAGTTAAATTTCCCATTATACCTACCATATATGTTCTCCCTAAAATCCATAAATCAATTACTAACCCTCCCGGCAGACCAATTATTTCAGCCAATGGCTCCTTACTTGAACCCCTCTCCATTTTTATTGACACCTTTTTAAAATCTGAAATAAAAAAAGATTCCATCTTATATTCGTGACTCCTCACATTTTATCACCTTTTTAAATGATTTTAGAGATTTTAATGATATTTTAATGATAACTTTGGATATTGAATCACTATACACCAACATTCCCCAAGATGTAGCTTTAGATATCATTGCTCGACAACTTTCAGAACGGGACACGCGCATACATAATAAATTGTTAGAATTGGCAGAGATTATTTTAAATAACAATTTTTTTTGTTTTTAATCAACATTTTTTACAGACTAAAGGCGTCGCAATGGGATCACCTATGGCACCATCAGTTGCAAATCTGTATGTAGCTAGGTTTGAGAAATTGTTTTTATTAGAACACACGTTTAAAGATAATATTCTCTTATAGAAACGCTACATAGATGACATCTTTATAGTTTGGAAAGGTGACTTAGATACTCTGAATCTATTTTTTAATTGGATTAATACCTTGGATTGCAATTTAAAATTTTGCATGAATTTTAATAGTAATCAAATTCCTTTTTTAGATGTTTTAGTCTCCTTTAAAAATGGTCCTTTTACGACAGTTATTTACCGCAAATCAACTGACACAAATACATTTTTACATTATTCTAGCTGCCATAAAAAATCCTTACAGAAAAATCTACCTTACACACAATTTTTGAGATTGAAAAAATTGTGTAGTGATGTCACCTTTCAGGTTAGGTCAAAAGAAATGAGCTCAAGATTTCTTGAAAAATTCTATCCTAAGAAACATATCATAGCAGGTTTTGAAAAAGCCTCTCTAGTAGATAGGAAGGATTTATTAATTCACAAAGAAAAGAAATCTAAAGATCGCATTGTGTGCCTAATTACATACACACATTTGTCTTCTCAAATTATAAAGATTCTTAAAAAGCATTGCTACATTTTGCAATTATTGCCTTGTTTCAAAAACAAAGATATAATGATAGCTAACAAAAGAGAGAAAAATATAAAAGAATGTGTTTCCTCATCTACATTAGCATCATATAAGAGTGTTGATATAAGACCTCCTGGCCATTGACCTTGCGGATGTTCTGTTTGCTCTGTAAATTTAAAAACCAATAGTGTAAAGATTCCAGGAACAGATAGGGAATTCAGATTAAAATCATTCACTAATTGCAAAAGTACAGGTGTGGTGTATTTGGTACAGTGTCCCTGCAATAAATTCTACATTGGCAAAACCATCAGACAATTAAACGTATCATTGAACATAAAAGCAGCATAAATAGGAAAGCGGAGTCAAAACCTTTGGTATCTCATGCATTACAGTTGAATCCTAAATTTAATGATTTTAAATTTTGCGTATTGCATCAACCGGTCCTCAATTCACGAGGAGGAGACTTGGATAAATTGTTACTTCAATTGGAACAGAAGTATATTTTTGAGTTCAATACTACCGTGTTTCCCCAAAAATAAGACATTCCCCAAAAATAAGACCTAGTAGAGATTTTGCCGAATTCCTAAATATAAGACCTCCCCCGAAAGTAAGCCATCCCTTGTAAACAGGGGCGGATTGACCTATCGGAGGATCGGGCTTCCCACGGTGGGCCGGTCAATCCTGTGACGTCTTTTTTTTTTTTTAAATAAAGTTTCCAAGGTATTGGGGGCAGACGCGAGCAGTGGTATCCCGAGGGGAGCCAATGCCCCCGGGCGCAAGGAGGCTCATGCGGTCGCTGAGCCTCCTTGCCCGAAGAAAAAGATCGCGTTCAAACGCGCTGATGCTCTTCCTCCTTCCTGCCTGTGCGCCCCGGAAGTAAACTTTGCCGGAGCCGCGTGGGCAGGAAGGAGGAAGAGCATCAGCACGTGCAGAAGAGGAGGAGCCGCCGCGGGCTGCTGTGAATCCCAAGTCGCAGCGGCCCAAGAAGAGGAAGAGGCCCGGTAGCAGGGCTGCCGCGGCCCAAGAAGTTCAGGGCCGCTGCAGAGCCCATCCTGCGGCGACCCGCGAAGAGGAGGGCCCAGAGGTGAGAGAGAGGCTGAGGGTCTGTAGAGGGTGTGTGCGTGCGTGTATGAGATGAGTTGAGAGATTGTGTATGGGAGTGAGGATCTGAATGTTTGCAGAGGCAGCATGTGAGAGCCTCTGTGTGTGTGAGAGAGACAGCGTGTGACGGTGAGAGCCTATGCTTGAGCAAGACAGCATGTGGGAGTGAGAGAGAGCCTGTGTGTGTGAGTCAGACAGCATGTGCCAGTGAGAGACTGTTTGTATGAATGATTGTATGAGAGACAGCATGTGACAGTGAGAGCCTGTGTGTGTGTGTGTGTGAGAGAGAGAGAAATGCATGTGAGAATGAGAACCTGACTGTGTTTGAGGGAAGAAGATGGAGAGAAAAGAAATACGGAAGAAAAAAGGACAATATAAAAGGAATTGGCAAAAAAATAAGAAAGGGAAGGTAGGAAAAAAAAAAGCCTGTGACCAACCGATTAGAAAACAGACATCAGCCAGCAAAGGTAAAAAATAAATAAATTACTTTTTAGTGTTTGGCACATGTAATCTTTGGGAATGTGCAAGAATAGCACTTTCTCTATGCGAATCTCACAATGTACGAGATTAGCATGGAGAAAGCGGAAGCCCACGGGGCCTGCACAGAGGAGGCAGCAGAATGGGCTTCAGTGTCAGTAGCAGCAATCGGTGCCTCCCCAATAGCCATGTGGCAGCAGTGACAGTGGCAGCAAGATTACTGACATCTGGGGATGGTGGCAGTACCAGTCGGGGGACCCCTTCCAAGCAGTGTGCAGAGGTTCAAAAGCAGCAGAGTCAGCCCAAGCTGACTACCATGAATGCTGCACACTCTTACCTCTCTCTGACAGCACACTGGTGGGACATGGCTGACGCAGGGGCAGCCAGCAGCTCTATTAGACATCCCCTGAAAATAAGGCCTAGTGCATCTTTGGTAGCAAAAATTAATATAAGACACTCTTATTTTCGGGGAAACAGGTATGGAACCTAATGGTCTTAATTTAGAAGTTGACTACTCTGTATTTCTTTAACAATAGATGCTGCTTTGTGTTTGATTTTTATATGTATGATTTTACCTACAGATTTTACTTTTACATTTTATTATTTATTCTTTTTTATTTATCTTTTCAATATTTATTTATAGTTTTTATGTATGATTTTACCATTCGTCTGTGTGCTATTTAATACATTTTATAGGCGCATTTTATATTTTTCACTTTGTTTTTTATTTCAATTTTTATGTCCAATTCACACAGGGGTACATTTTAAAAACAGTACTCGCGCGTACTTTTGTTCGCGCACCAGGCGCAAACAAAAGTACGCTGGATTTTATAAGATACGCTCGTATCTTATAAAATCCGGGGTCGGCACGCGCAAGGGGGTGCACATTTGTGCACCTTGCGCGCGCCGAGCCCTGCGCGTGCTGCCCGTTCCCTCCCCCCCTTTACCGTTATTGTAAAAGTTACGCCTGCCTCCGGGCTGCTGGCGCGCCATCTCCCGACCCGGGAGCTGTTTCGGAGGCCTCCGCCGTGCCCCTGACACGCCCCCCCTAGCGAAGCCCCGGGACTTATGCGCGTCCCGGGGCTTGTGTGCGCCGCCGAGCCTATGCAAAATAGGCTCGGCGCGCACAGGGGCGTTTTAAAAGGGTTATGCGCGTACCTTATGCGCGTAACCCTTTTAAAATCTACCCCACAGTCTTTTACTCTTACCATATGTAGTTTAATCTGCAGAGGTTCCAAGTCTTTCAGCTTCAGTGAATTTATTTATCATTCCATTTTAATAGTAGAACTGGTTGTCAAATAAATGGACATTTTTTTTGACCATGTCCACAGTTACTGATAGCATTTATAGCGTGATCTTTTATTTCAATTTTTTCACCCTGTGCTATATCCTTGCTGATTTTTAAATGGAGATTTATATGAATAGCATGTAACTCACCTCATTCTCATAGACTGGTAGCCAAATGTAATTTTTGCTTTTATCGACTTTTACAGTATTTCATCTCCGTTCATTTTTATGTCTGGAATTGGATCTAAGTAAGTTTTATGTCTCAGAGACTTGCAGCCGCGCTCAACCTTTGAGGTAAACTAGCTAGAGAGCGATACACATGCTGTCCTAATGCAAGTCCATGTTAGTTTTACTCTTCTATTTTATAGCCGCGAATATAACTATTTTTATTTATATTTAACGTCACTTCCAATTATGGCTTTTTAATAGAGCTGTACTAACATGGGGAGTTTTTGTTCACGCCCACAGCCTTGAGTGACATCATTTTTGGCGCGATCCGCAGCGTTTTAAAGCTCTCTATCTTTAGCCTCACTCCTGCTTACGTTTAGAAGGAGACCGGTACACTGCTGGAATGCTACTTTAAGTAAGTCTCATTGTCTCAGATTTATAGTTATTTTTGAGTCATAGCCGCGGATACAAATTTTAGATGAGTTTGTCTTTTACATTAAATATCCTTGGCGCTATCCATGTGGCTATGTGAATTTTTAAATCATGTTCAGCCGCGCTCCATTTGTTTTTCACAAGCTGATTTTAGTGTGTGTAACTGTGCTTCATAGTTTTTTTTATATTAATTTACACAGTCAAAGTTACAAGTCCTTAATATCATTAATTCTTATTGGATTCACATTCATTTTCTAGCCGTATTTATGTCTATGCCCACAGCCTTGAGTGATAGAGATTTTGGCGCGATCCGCAGCGCTTTAAAGTTATCTATCTCCCGTCACACTCCTGTTCATGTTTAAAAAGAGACTAGCACGCTGCAGGAATGTGGCTCTAAGTAAGTGTTGTTGTGTCTTTTTCACAGTATTTTAGACTTGCAGCCGCGGATATAAATTCTAGTAGAGGTTGATTTATACATTAGATAGTCTTGGTGTGATTCTTGTGACTATATGAATTTGTAGTTCAAATCTTAGTCATGCTCCATTTTATTTTTTTATTATTCACAAGCTGATTTTTGTTTGACTAGCTGTGTTTCTAAGTTTTTTGTGTTTAAAGTTTTTATATTTTTTACAGACTTTAGCGTGGTTCCCCGTTTCACTAATTCACATACAATCATTGTTGAGTCTCATGTTGTAAGCCCTTTACATTTCTCAAATTCACATTCATTGTTAAGCCATATTTATGTTACCATCATGATTGTAGGAACCTCATACATGTAAAGGTTCATTCCTATTTGATACTGATGGTTTGGTCCAATATGTGTATTTCTACACTGTAACTTTTTTGTTTGAATCTTAACATTTTTGTTTTATGTATTTTTGCGCTTATTTAATCCCAATAATTTTTGGAAATAATAGACAAAACCAGTCTCACTATAGACGCTGAAGTGTAAAAACATGCTTAAGTGTAAAAACATGCTTATGCCTTTTTTTTTTTTGGCTTCCTTAAAACATCCTTTAATTGACTGGAAATTAATCCCAGAAATTTGCATTTTATAAACCCCTGAAATCGGAAATCCAAATTCTCATGTCCTTTGCATATGTTGTACATTTCTTTTCATAACCTAAGTCTTTCAAGATATGTGGCACTTTTTTTTTATTAGCATACTCTTATTCAAGCATTGCTGGTCATAAATTTGTCATTGTATTACATCTTAGGGACCCCATCTATAGGAATTATGTCTGAGAAAATAAGATTTCTCACAAAATGTGAATAGGGAAAAGTCTGTTGGTAAAAAGTACCTGCAGTCGTTAGTTGTGGTAAAATTTTTGTCTAATTTACTGTATTTTGAGTATATGCATTGTGGTAAAGAATATATTGCTGCTGTTTAGTGACAACATGAATTTTTAGATTTGGTTATATATATATTACAGTATAGAAATAAATTTGAATTACCTGTGAGTTTATATGATTTTGATACAATATATATCCTTTAATCATTTTTGTAAATTTTTGTTAGTTAACTATACAAGACAGTCTTATGTGATTTTGGAAAACATCTTCTAGGCTAGTATTTTTCAAAGTTTTTTGCAGCCCCTATAGATGGAGTTGGCTAAAATTAACTGAATATTTTTGGAAAAATTCAGTGCAGCAACCCAAAAAATGTTATGAGACCTAGGTTTTATAGTAACTGAATGATAAATACATACAGTAATTACTCATTTGTTAAATTTAGCTTGCTAATGTGCTTTGAATGGAATTTAATACTTTAATTTCAGTTGCTATACACTAATTGTTCATATCTTAATGAGTTGTATCACTCATATTCCTTACTGTGCCCTATGAAATCTTTTTTTTTTCTATAGGGCTTCGATGATTTTAGATCAGTATCGAAAGAAGTCGAAGCTTTTCCGCACTAATGTGCTTTTGGCTCCACTAGGAGATGATTTCCGCTACAGTGAAAGCTCAGAGTGGGATCAGCAGTACCAGAATTATCAGAAACTTTTTGATTACTTGAACTCTCATCCTGAGCTACATGTTAAGGTATGTGAAAATATTTTCCCTGTATGTACCCGGATCAGTCCAGACACCTGGGTTGTGACTCCGCACCAGCAGATGGAGACAGAGCAAAACTTGACAGGCTCCCTACATATAGTAAATATAGTAAGGCGCCACCCACAGCCCCTCAGTCTTTCTCTCTCCAGCAGATGGGGCAGGTCCACCCACAGTCTCTGGGATCCCTGGGGGTTTTTTTCTGTTAGTCAGGGATTCTGTTTGTTTGAGAGTAATTTGACATAATTATAGGGTAGAATTCTTTTACTTTTAAAAAAAAAAAAAAAAAAAGAAAGAAGATAGTTGTTTTTTTTCAATTTCAGAAGTCTCCCGTCGGTGGAGCCTCCCAGGGGGGTTGGCAGATCCTGAGGGGATCATCCTCCCCTGGTTGAGGCCGCTGCTGAGGGTCGAGGACCCGGCCGTGCCTGGCAGCAGCGCCGGGGTGACACCGGGGAGCCCGGTTCACTCACCCCCGCAGGAGCAGGACAGTCTTCAGCACCCCGGTCAGCGGCTAAGTATTTAAAAAAAACAAAAAACAAAAAACAGCTTGTTTTATTTTCGGACGCGCTGTCTCTCTCTCTCTCTCTCCGGTATCCTCGTCGGGGCTGCGCAGGGGGGAGTTGGGGACCGTGATTTGGTGTCTGTGCTTGCTTTCTCGCTGCGCTCCGGTCCGGGATGCCCAGGGGGAACGGCCTGCCGCGCGTGTGTCTCCCGTGATGGCATTTGTAGCAATTGCGTGTCGGGGGGCGAAGGACCGTCGGAGGGCGGTCGGGGGGGGGGTCGTCCTCGGGGGGTCCCGGTCGCCGCCGCGCGCCGTGCCGGCAGAGGCTGACAGGGCCGATCCGTTCCCGCTTAGCGCGGGAACGGCGGCCATTTTGAATTCCGTCCGGGAGGCCACAAGAAAAGCCCTGGGAAATGGCGGCCAGCCACCCCCTCTGTCTCCTCAGCGTCGGGATTCGGAGGGCGAGGTCCCAGGGGCCCGGGAAGCAGGGAGTCTGGTCTCGGGGGAGAACTCTTCTGATTCGGAGGGGTTTTTTTCTGAGGACTTTGCATTACTTTTAAAAAAAATTAGCGAAGTTCAAGCGGTCCAAACGGAAGGCACAGAAGGTCCCAGGGGGGGCAGGGAGGGTCGCTCCCACCCCCCGAAGAGGTCGGCCCGACGGACGGAAGGGTCGGGTCCGCCCCGGGTGAAGAGGCCGGCGCGAGGAGACTCTCGGGATTCCGATTCAGAGTCTACTCCCTCGGAGGAGGGGTCGGTCTCGGAGAATGCAGAAGGGCCCGAGGGGCCTGTTGATCCAAGTCCAGCCGGGCACAGGAAAAGGAGCGCACGCAGCGGATGGGGATGACCCCAAGGTCGTGCGGCTCTTCAAACGGGATGAGCTGTTTCCCCTTATCCCGGCGATCCTCGAGGAGCTGGGGGTGGAATCCCCCGCCGGTAGAGACCCGTCAGGGGGCGAATATGGATCCGGTGCTGTTGGGCCTCGCTGGGCCCGCAGTGGCTTTCCCGTTCCATTTTTCTGCTTCAGATATTTTGTTCCGGGAATGGGATACCCCGGAATTAGGCCTTAAGATGAGTAAGGCCATGGATAAGTTATATCCTCTACCTGAGGATGTCCTAGAATTGCTGCGCCTCCCGCGAGTGGACGCCGCGGTGTCGACAGTAATGAAGAGGTCTACCATCCCTGTCACCGGGGCCACCGCGCTCCGGGATGTTCAGGATCGGAAGCTGGAGGTTCAGCTCAAGAAGGTTTTTGAGGTCTCCGCCCTGGGAGTCAGGGCGGCTATTTGTAGTAATTTTGCGCTGAGAGCAGGGCTTCGCTGGGCCCAAAATTTGCAGGCGAATGCTGGTCTCTCTGAAGGGGAGGCCTCGCAAACGGATCACTTGGAAGCGGTGATTGCTTACAGCGCGGACGCTATGCACGACTTGCTGAGGACATCAGCCAGGGCGATGGTGTCGGCAGTCTCCGCTCGCCGTCTTCTCTGGCTCCGCAACTGGGCTGCGGATGGTACCTCTAAGGCTCATTTGGGCTCCTTGCCTTTCAAAGGGAAGCTGCTGTTTGGTAAACAGTTGGACGATCTGATGCAGTTCCTGAGCGAGAACAAGGCATTTAAGTTGCCGGAGGACAGGCCCAGACCTCGCTCCACTTTTTCACCGCGGAACCGTTTTCGGTCCAACCGGCGACAGAGACCGCAGAGATCGGCTGGGGCGGGGCAGCCCTACCGCTCGAGCTCTGGCCGGTCTTCCTCCTGGTCTCAGTCCTTTCGAGGGAAGAAGTTCCACAGAACAGGCGGGCCCTCGTCTGGATCGGGGTCCAAACCGGCCCAATGAAACGAGAAAGGTCCATTCCTCGCGGCAGCCTCCGGAAGCCGTCCCCAGGGTGGGGGCGAGGCTCGCCTCCTTTTACGAAGAATGGACCAGGATAACTTCAGACCAGTGGGTCCTCTGCGTGATACGAGACGGTTACTCGTTAGATTTTGCTCGTCTGCCAGTGGACAAGTTCCTCATGTCTCCCTGCAAGGCTATCGTCAAGCGAGCCGCGGTCAGGGCGACCCTGAGGCGCCTGGAAGGTTTAGGCGCCATTTCTCCCGTTCCCTCGACGCAACGGGGAAGGGGAAGGTACTCCATTTATTTCGTGGTTCCAAAGAAGGACGGCGCTTTCCGTCCCATCCTCGACCTGAAAGGAGTCAACAGGTGCCTTCGCGTTCCAAGATGGAGACGATCCGCTCGGTGGTGGCCGCGGTTCGGCCGGGCGAGTTCCTGGCATCACTGGATCTTACGGAGGCGTATCTTCACATCGGGATTCAGCCGGCCTACCACAGATATTTGAGGTTTTGCGTCCTAGGCAGGCACTATCAATTCAGGGCTCTTCCATTCGGCCTCGCCACGGCTCCACGCACCTTTACCAAAGTTATGGTGGTGGTGGCTGCCCAGCTCCGGAGGGAAGGGCTCCTGGTTCACCCTTACCTAGACGATTGGCTCATTCGGGCCAAGTCCGAGACCGAGTGCCGGCAAGCGATTGCCTGGGTCCTACAGCTCTTACGATCTCTCGGCTGGGTAGTCAACCTAGCCAAAAGTCATTTGGAGCCTACTCAGAGGTTGGAATACCTGGGGGCCTTGTTCGACACTGAGAGAGCCCGGGTGTCCCTGACTCAGGAACGAGTGGTCAAGCTCCAGGGGCAGGTGAAACGTCTTTTGTCCATGCGGTGCCCGCTGGTCTGCGATTATCTGATGGTTCTGGGTTCCATGGCATCGACGCTCGCCTTGGTTCCCTGGGCTTTTGCTCATCTGCGACCATTACAATCAGCGTTACTGTCCCGTTGGAAGCCGGTCTCGGAGGAGTTTCATCAGCCGCTGCCCCTCACGGTCCGGGCCAGGGCCAGCCTGCACTGGTGGCTCTCCACCGACCACCTGATGTGCGGAGTTTCTCTGCTCATGCCCACTTGGACGGTGGTGACGCCGGACGCCAGTCTCTCCGGGTGGGGAGCGGTCTGTGGGAGCCGCTCGGTGCAAGGTCAGTGGTCAAGTCAGCAGTCGCTGTGGTCCATCAACCGGTTGGAGACCAAGGCGGTGGCGTTGGCATTATGGGCCTTTCTTCCGTGGATACGGGGTCGGGCGGTCCGGGTTCTTTCGGACAACGCGACCACAGTGGCATATATCAATCGCCAGGGAGGCACAAGAAGTCAGCAAGTGGCGGTAGAGGCGTGTCAGTTGATGGCCTGGGCGGAACAACACCTCAGCAGCATAGCGGCGTCTCACATTGCAGGAGTAGACAACGTTCAGGCGGACTTCCTCAGCCGGCATCGGCTAGATCCGGGAGAGTGGGAGTTACCGGAGGTAGCGTATCGGCTCATCTGTGCCCAGTGGGGACAGCCACACCTGGATCTGATGGCCACCGCTCAAAACGCGAAGGCTCCGCGGTTCTTCAGCCGGCGGAGGGAGCAGGGCGCGGAAGGCGTTGACGCTTTGGTACTTCCTTGGCCCACGGACGTGTTGCTATATGTCTTTCCTCCGTGGCCTCTGATCGGCAAGGTTCTGCGGCGAATAGAGTTACATCCGACGGAGGTGATCTTGGTGGCGCCGGAGTGGCCAAGGCGCCCGTGGTTCGCGGACCTCATTCAGCTGGCGGAGGAGCCTCCGCTTCGTTTTCAAGGGGACGCGTCCCTCCTTCGACAGGGACCCGTCTGTTTGGAGGACGCGGATCACTTTTGTCTCGCGGCCTGGCTTTTGAAAGGGCGCGTTTGAGGACCAAGGGGTACTCTGAGGCAGTCATCACTACTTTGTTGAGGGCTAGGAAGCAGTCTACGTCCTTAACCTACTTGCGGGTATGGACAGTTTTTGAGGACTGGTGTAGTACTCACGAAGTAGATCCTATACGGCCCGCGGTGCCGGGGGTCCTCGCGTTTCTCCAGGAGGGCCTCTCGAAGGGACTGTCCTGGAGTACCCTGAAGGTCCAGGTAGCGGCTCTCGGTTGCCTTAGAGGTAAGGTCCGAGGTGTGTCCTTGGCTTGTCATCCGGATGTGGTGCGTTTTTTTCGTGGGGCTAAGCATTTACGTCCTCCTGTCCGTAATCCTTGTCCGTCGTGGAATTTAAATTGTGTGTTATCGGCTCTATGTGGAGCGCCGTTTGAACCAATCAAGCGGGCGACCCTTAAGGATCTTACTTTGAAGACGGTGTTTTTGGTAGCCATTACGTCCGCTCGTCGGGTCTCGGAGTTACAGGCTCTGTCTTGTAGAGAACCATTTTTGCGTTTTTCGGAGGCCGGAGTCTCCCTGCGGACGGTCCCGTCCTTTTCGCCCAAGGTGGTGTCCCCTTTTCACTTGAATCAGTCTGTGGACCTTCCGGGGTTTTCGGTCATTGATCCGCGGGACAAGGAGTCGAAGGAATTACGTAAACTCGATGTTCGCAGGGTTCTCATTCGTTATCTGGAGGTGACGAATCCTTTCTGGGTTTCTGACCATCTCTTTGTTCTTTGCTCCGGGCCTCGCCGGGGGGCTGCGGCTTCTCGGGCCACGATTGCGCGTTGGCTCAAGGACGTGATTAGTTCGGCGTATCTTCTGCAGGGCAAATTGGCGCCTAGGGGACTTCGGGCGCATTCGACTCGGGCGCAAGCTACATCCTGGGCGGAGGTTTCTCAGGTGTCCACGCAGGAGATCTGCAAGGCGGCGACGTGGAAGTCGTTGCATACTTTTACTAGGCATTACAGACTTGATGTCCAGGCGGCTGAGTCTCAGGGGTTTGGGGCGAGTGTTCTCCGAGCGGGACTCTCTGCTTCCCACCCTAGGCAATGAGCTCTGGTACATCCCAGGTGTCTGGACTGATCCGGGTACGTACCGGGAAAGGAAAATTAGTTCTTACCTGATAATTTTCGTTCCTGTAGTACCACGGATCAGTCCAGGCTCCCACCCGTCTGTTTTGTTTAGTTTAGCGCTGCAGAGAGAAGAGAGGGAGAGTCCGCTCGTTTTTATTCAGGTTCTGATTGTTACATGGTCATATTTTTGTACAAGGCCGTTCGCTTCTGGTTCTGACTGTTCTGTTCCAGGGGTGTTTTGCTGAATTGGCCTATGTTATTGAGTTTATAGTGAGTTAGTCGGGCATTCTTTTGCTTTGACATTACGTTCGACTGAGGGGCTGTGGGTGGCGCCTTACTATATGTAGGGAGCCCGTCAAGTTTTGCTCTGTCTCCATCTGCTGGTGCGGAGTCACAACCCAGGTGTCTGGACTGATCCGTGGTACTACAGGAACGAAAATTATCAGGTAAGAACTAATTTTCCTTTAGCACAAGATGTCAACCTGCTGTTAAATTGGGTTATGTGCAAACATGGATGATAGCATATAATTGACTAAAATTTGTTCTTATTTCTAATTTCATGGATGAGTGATGATGGTGTAGGATAATTCCTCTTGGCCTAGATGTTTGTGTAAATGAATAGAATGGAATGAATAATCTCATTGTAAATAGTTACACTTCAGTTTACTTAAAAACAAATGGCAAAATCTTAGGTAGCTGATTGCCTGGGTGATTACATTTTCATGACTGGAGCCTGCTATGTTGCATTCGGCTCTACATGCTACTGTTGTCCAGCGGGTAGCACACAGGAGCAAAGCATGAGGCCAAGACTAGCAGCAGAAGTTGTAGTAGGTGCTGGGTTTTGGCCTAGCAAGTGAGAGTAGCTGTTCAATATTCTGCAATTTCAATGACAATGACATTAGAAAGAAAAGGAGAAGGCCATGAAGTCAATGCACAACCTTTGGGAAGAGTAGGAATGGACCTAGAGCACCTGGAGGATCAGGCCAGAGACCAGTAGCACAGAGCACAAGAGGATCAGGCATGAGCTGCGGGTTTGGTTGAGTTTAATCAGATTTGGTATACCACTGTTCAGTTATAATAACAGCAGGTCTGGAGCCACAATGGCTGGAAGGAATAGGCATGGGTAGTGGGTCTGAAGCGCTGACCTTGAAAGCAGCAGACACAGGCAGTGGATCTAGAATACTATCACCAGGAAGAGCAGATGCAGGCTATAGGCTAAAGGGAACCAGGCTTCTAGAAGTAGAGATGGGAAAGGGCTTCAGTCTAGGATAAAATAGGTGGCAAAAGATGGAGGGGAAGGTTTAGGAAAAAAGGAATAGAATAGGAGAGAAGTGAACAAAAAGAAAAATGAAAAACATCCCTCCGCATCAGAGTAAAATAAGACAAAAAAAGCAAAGCAAAAAATAAAGCCCTAAAAAAATTTTTAAACCATGAAGAAAAAATATAGAATTTTTGCTGGTACCTAATTTTTCTAAACAATTTTTCCATACTTGTGAATATATATATATAAATAATCTGTTTCAGTTAGTGATCAAGGACTTCTTGCTCAACTTTTCATCTTCTGTGATCCTAACAGAGTGAGAATAGTTGTTGCCAAGTGCACGTTGTCTAACTGGCTAACAGATTATATCGCACAATGATATGCTCTAGCTGGCCTTTATATCCCAGATTCTGTCAACACTCATCAAGTAAGAGCTATGGCTACCTCTCTGACTCGCTTTAGAGCCATGTTCATTGAAGACATCTGTCAAGCTGCAACTTGGTCATCTGTTCACACCTTCATTTTCCATTATTGTCTGGACAATCTTTCCACAATTGATAGCATTGGGGAAGCAGGTTTGCACAGCTTGTTCACCCAGTAGTCCACTTTCCACGCAGGGGGTCCAGGTGGTTTTTTTCAGTAAGTGCTCCACTTGTGACCCTCAGCTTCTGACTCCCTGTGGCTGGTAGAGGTAGGTGTACGGTGTAGTCCTGTGATCGTGGGCTACACCGAGATAGGAGGGCGCGTTGTAATTGTCTCATATGAGCTCGCGCCCATGGTATCACCTCCAGAGTGGATGCCATGAGGCCGAGGACCTGTAGGTAATCCCAAGCTGTGGGCCGGCTGGCGCTCAGCAGGGCCTGCAGATGATTCCGGAGTTTCGACTTCCTTTTGGAGGTCAGGCTGACCTTGTCTTCCTGGGTGTCGAATTGAACCCCTAGGTATTTCAGCGACTGGGACGGCTGTAGGGAACTCTTGTTTATGTTGACTACCCATCCTAGGCTTTCCAGAAGAGCTATAACTCTGGTTGCTCAGTGGCTCTCCTCCGGTGACTTTGCCCTGATCAGCCAATCGTCTAGGTAGGGATGGACGAGAATTCCTTCCTTCCTGAGTGCTGCTGCCACTATTACTATGACCTTGGTAAAGATCCGCGGCGCGGTGGCTAACCCGAAGGGTAAAGCTCGGAACTGGAAGTGCTGATTCAGTACTTTGAAGCGTAAATAGTGCTGGTGATCCCGATGGATTGGGATATGCAAATAGGCTTCTGACAAATCTAGGGAGGTGAGAAACTCCCCTGGCTGTACTGCATTCTTGACAGACCGCAGAGTTTCCATGCGAAAGCTGGGGACCCGTAGGTGTCGGTTGACTGACTTGAGGTCCAGGACAGGCCTGAAAGTGCCCTCCTTCTTGGGTACTATGAAATAAATGGAATAATGTCCAGAATTTATCTCCCCTGCAGGCACTGGGATTATGGCTTTTAGTGCCAGGAGCCTCTGTAAGGTAACTTCTAGTGCCGCCTTCTTGAGAGGCGAACAAGGAGATTCCACAAACTTGTCCGGCGGGAGCCGAAGAAAATCCAGGTAATATCCTTCTCGGATGATGGCGAGAAGTAATTGGTCCGAAGTAATCTCGACCCACCTGCGGTAGAAGTAATTGGTCCGAAGTAATCTCGACCCACCTGCGGTAGAAGAGGGTTAGCTTGCCCCCTATGGCTGCTACCCCCGGATGGGTCGGCTGATTGTCATTGTGGATTGCGGCCTGGACCAGAACCCGAGCCGGTTCTCCTCTTGTTGTGCTTCGTCCGAAAGGACTGGTTCCTGGCCTGAGAACGAGGTGCTTGGTAGCGAGCCCTGTAAGGGTTGAAGCGCTGAGTTTCTACCTCTGGATGGTCTGGAAAAAGATCGCTAGCTCCTCCTCGACCTGTCTTCTGGGAGACTGGGTAATGGAGAGGCACCCCATTTATTAGCCAATTGCTCGAGATCGCTGCCGAACAGTAGGGATCCCTTAAAGGGCATTCTTGTGAGGCGTGTCTTGGAGGAAGAGTCGGCCACCCAATTACGTAGCCAGAGCTGTCTCCTGGCTGCCACTGAGGATGACACTCCCTTGGCTGCCGTACGGACGAGGTCGGAGGCTGCGTCAGTGAGAAATGCGAGAGCTGATTCCATGTCTTCTCCCGGGGTGTTGTTTCTAGCTTGTGATAAACAGGAACGCGTCACCACCGTGCAGCAGGTCGCGATTCGTAGAGACATGGCTGCTACCTCGAAGGCTTGTTTCAGAATGGTGTCCATGCGCCGGTCATGTGTATCCTTGAGGGCCGCTCCCCCCTCAACCGGAATGGCGGTGCACTTCACAATTGCGTTAACTATGGCGTCTACCTTGGGGCACGCCAGCAGCTCCTTGGACACCGGGTTCAGAGGGTACATGCCTGACAGGGCCCAACACCCTTGGAATGAGGCCTCCGGCGCATTCCATTCCAGATCGATTAGCTGCTGTGCTGCTTGTAGGAGGGGAAAATGGTGAGCTGTTTGGCGCAGGCCCTCTAACATGGGGTTTATTTTAAGGTCCCCTGGGGTGTCCTGGCCCGGAATGGCCAGTTCTGATAGGCATTGTGAGACCAGGCCTGGAAGATCCTCTTTCCGAAAGAAGCTTCTCATGGTCCGATATGGTTCTATCTCCGAGGGAAGTTCTCCCTCCTCGGGGGGGTTCCTCATCTTCCTCGGAGCAGTCCGAAGCCCCATAGGTGGGGCTTCCGGGTGGCGAGTGGCCGTGCCTAGGTCTCGAGGGTCCAGGGGCCGGATCATCCGGAACAGAAAGACCCAGTCGAGGAGCAGACTGCATCTGGACAAAGGTGTAGATCCCCTTGAATAATTCCACCCAGGAGAGTGAAGCCAGATCTGGCCTTAGGGGCACCAGGTCTCTCGGGTTCCCTGGCTACTCCCCGCAGCCTGCTAAGTCTGGAGTGTTCCCTGAGGAACCGCTGGGCTGGGACTGGTCCTGTCCTGGAACTCCAATGGCCTCCTCACATTGGGTACATAGTGAGTCTGCTTCCTCGCTCTGTGTGGCTCTGAGGTTGCATGCTGAGCAGAGACTTAGAGCTCTGGAGGTGCCGGCTCTGTGGGCGTATGGGCTCTCTTATGCTCCATACGCTTTGCAATACGTATCGCCTACTAATATGCGCTTGTCTTATGAGTGTGCGCTTATCAACCTGCGCTTAGCTGCATGCGCCTATGCACGGGCGTCTTATGGACGTGCGCCTAAGAACAGGCGTCTTATGAGCGTGCCCCTATGAATGTGCGCCTACCAACGGCGGCTTATGAACGTGCGCCTATGAACGTGCGCCTAACCTAGCGGCGTGCGCTTAGCCAGCCTGCGCCTATCCGCATGTGCTTAGCAACGGGCGCCTATCTCAGCGTGCGTACAGCAACGTGCGTCTAAGTGGCGAAGGCGAGTAGGCAGGTAAAATGGCGACCTCCTTGGCGAGCTGCCACGTAGGCAGGCCCCGCAAATCCACACTTCCTCGGAGACCCCAGTAAAGATGTACGCCTTACCTTGTCTTCGGCGCTTCACGGCTGCGACCCGGGCGGTCTCCGGCTGCAGGGGGAGAGGGTAAGTACCTTCACCGCTGCGCTCAAGGAAGTGCACCCCCGCTGCCTCTAGGCCGCGCCCGAACTCGTCTCGCTCGGGGGCCAAGTCCACGCCGGGACCGAGGCTGCCTCTGCCGCGCCCGAGCCCTTCTCACTCGGGGGCTAGGTCCCTACCGCGAGTCGGCCACCGGACCGAGGCTCCTACCTCCAAGGGACCACGGAAGTCAGCTCGGGAAACTCAACTGGGGGAGGGACCGACTGGTATCACTGCAGGAGTGCGGGGCTCATCTTCAGTAGGTTTCTTCTAGGAATTTAGTCGTTAGAATTTGGAAACGGAAATTACTGAATTGCTACACTTCCTGTGGGGGTATATGTACCCGTGCTGACGTCAGATCAACTGCTAGCACGAGCACACTATACCCACTTGTTTTGAGTCCATCTGCTACACGCTAGGAAAGTATTGCTATTTTTTTTCTTGTTAAATATCTATTCTGCTTGCACATTCAAGTTATTATTCTTGAAAATGTAATGTATACAAATTGTATACAAATTGCCAGAAGAAATACCATTTTCAAGGGCAGTAGCCTCAGGGAAAGGGTATGCATCGGTCGAAAGGTAGGGCCTGCAAAAAAATCCAGAACTAGATTAGGATTCCACAAGGGCACCGGTAAGTGCAAAGGAGGACTAAGATGCTTCACTCCTTTCAAGAAACGGACTACATCTGACCTCAGAAACAGGCAAGAGCCACCATCTGAACCTTCAAGGAATTAAGGTGCCTAACAAGCGCCTGACAATATTGTGCCTATATAAGTGCCAAACCTGAACTTCCTCGGGATACTCAAGACAATACATACAAAAAAGTGCTTGCCCACACACAAATGGACACTCCTATGCGCCTAGCTAAGTGCCCAACTAAGTGCTCAACCAAACTCACGATGAGCCACACATTAGGGTGCACTAGAATGATCCAACGGAACTGAAGAGGGCAGTCCGCAACGCACAAAAAAGTGCAAAAACACCACCGCGCCCTATCATGTGGCGAACAGAGCCTTGGAATGGGGCCTAGCCGCAAGGATTGCTCCCGTCCCCAGACTACCACCGGAGGTGGGAATGACCATTGAATCCATGCGCCAAGAATGAAGACTGGGGGGGAGGAATCCCTAGTGAACTACCCTTCTGTACATTTTTATTTTTTAATATAAACACAAGTCTACACCAGTTGAAAAACCAGCTCCCGGACCAAGGCACTCATCTGAGGGACCACAGAAATCACCTCAGGAATTCTCAACTGATGGAGGGGAGAGTAAGGCAAATTAATTTCCTTCTTCTTTTCTCCTTCAAAATTTTAAAGCAATCCCCAGTAGGGAAATGCACGTCTACCATCTGCTAGAGATGGAGAATACTGGCGGGCTGTCACTGCAGATGTATATATACTGTGATGTCAGCTTTGCTTTTTCTCCATCTGCTGGTAAAGGTGCATAACCCACTGGTTTTGGATTCATCTGTCCGTACGCTAAGAAACACTTATGGCAACAAATTCCAGAATTTAATTATGCGTTGAGTGAAAAAGAACTATCTCCGATTAGTTTTAAATGTGCCCCATGCTAACTTATGGAGTGCCCCCATGTCTTTCTACTATCCGAAAGAGTAAATAACTGATTTACATCTACCCGTTCTAGACCTCTCATAATTTTAAACATCTCTATCATATCCCCCCTCAGCCGTCTCTTCTCCAAGCTGAAAAGTCCTAACCTCTTTAGTCTTTCCTCATAGGGGAGCTGTTCCATTCCACTTATCATTTTGGTAGCCCTTCTCTGTACCTTCTCCATCGCAATTATATCTTTTTTGAGATGCGGCGACCAGAATTGTACACAGTATTCAAGGTGTGGTCTCACCATGGAGCGATACAGAGGCATTATGACATTTTCTGTTTTATTCACCATTCCCTTTCTAATAATTCCCAACATTGTTTGCTTTTTTGACTGCCGCAGCACACTGAACTGACGATTTCAATGTGTTATCCACTATGACGCCTAGATCTCTTTCTTGGGTTGTAGCACCTAATATGGAACCCAACATTGTGTAATTATAGCATGGGTTATTTTTCCATATATGCATCACCTTGCACTTATCCACATTAAATTTAATCTGCCATTTGGATGCCCAATTTTCCAGTCTCACAAGGTCTTCCTGCAATTTATCACAATCTGCTTGTGATGTAACTACTCTGAACAATTTTGTGTCATCTGCAAATTTGATTATCTCACTCGTCGTATTTCTTTCCAGATCATTTATAAATATATTGAAAAGTAAGGGTCCCAATACAGATCCCTGAGGCACTCCACTGTCCACTCCCTTTCACTGAGAAAATTGTCCATTTAATCCTACTCTCTGTATCACCCTACCTGTGAATAAGCAAGGGTAAATATTATACTGGGTCCTAGTATAACAATACACCACCTACTGAGGAAACAAAACAAACCCGATTGCTGTAGATCCCTATACAGACACTACATGCTAGCAGAATCTGTCATCATGGTCACACTCGCAGAGCAGAGCCAGACCCTCACCAAATACAGAATACAAAATAAAGGAGCACAAATTAGAAAAAACTGAAATGGAAACCCCAAGAAGCCAGACTCTGTGTATTAACAATGGAAAAACAGAACCACCATTCCTCATAAAACAAATAAAATCAAGAAACATAAAGCATCAGTTATAATAGTAAAACCATACTAATAAAATAATACATTAAAACTACTGATACATAGAATTTCTGTTAATTAAAATCATATACAGTTTTTACAATTTCCCAAACACCAATAAAATATTTCAAAACAGCACATATATCAAATAACACACAATAATTAAAACTAATAAGGATTTTAAAAAGCCCCTGCTGTCCATACATGGGAGCTCTTGATTTCCAGTCACCCTGATATTGTCGAGGATTAGGAGGTTATCCTCTCTCTCTCACACATACTCACATGTCCATTCTCTCTCACACACATACACTGTCACATACATACACATTCATGCTCTTATATCCAACCATAACTTCTCCCTCTCACAGACACTGACACACTCTCAGGCTGTAAGATACTCTCTCCCCCTCCATACACACCCCTCCCACACACACACTCTTACTCCCCTGGATTTTCTGATACACACTCATGCTCTCACTGGCTCCCTCACAACCTCAGAGCCTCTCTCATTCCTCTGCTGCCACTGTCACTAGTGCCGCGTGGCTATTGGGGAGGTGCTGATTGCTGCTACTGGCACTGAAGCCCATTCTGCTGCCTCCTCTGTGCAGGCCCCATGGGCTTCCAGTTTCTCCATGCTGATCTCGTACATTGTGAGATCCGCATAGAGAAAGTGCTACTCTTGCACATTCCTCGATCTTGAATTCCCCTTCAATCTACACTCCTCCAACAGACAGACTAGAGATATTCACAAAGGAACTCTGAAATTTCCTCCGACTAAAGCCACACACCTCTCCTCGACCAAAGACCGAGCGTTCTCGATTGCAGGCCCTTCTATCTGGAATAATATCCCTTCAGACCCAGATTGGAACCCTGCCTTTTAACATTCAGAAAAAAACTCAAGACGTGGCTCTTTCACCAAACCTTCGGGGATCTCCCAGACAATCACTAGTTGCCCTTCTCTTACCTGGACGACGGTCTTTGATCTTCATGAACGATGGACTATGGCACTTCTAGGTTAAAGCACCTTAAGCTTTAACCCGTATTCTCTATTGTATTTCTTGATTATTACCTGCCTTTACTTTCTTCCAGCTACGTAAGCTTCCAAGTTCTTACTCCTTGTTGAATGTAACTTTGCCTTATTCATCTCTATTGTTTAATTTACTTTAGTTAAGCTTCAGTTATACCCTTGTTAAATGTAAACCGATCCGATATGGTTATTACTAGGAAGGTCGGTATAAAAAAGTGTTAAATAAATAAATAATTCCCAAAGATTACATGTGCCAATCAGTAAAAAGTAATTTATTTTTTTTTTACATCTGCTGTCTGATCTTAGTTTTCTAATCTGTTGGTCACAGGATTTTTTTCCCCACCTTCCCTTTCTTATTTTTTTGCCAATTCCTTTTATATTGCCTTTTTTTCTATTTCTTTTCTCTCCATCTGTCTTCTTCCCTCAAACACACAGTCAGGTTCTCATTCTCACATGCTTTCTCTCTCACACTCTCTCACACTCTCTCACACACTCACATGCTCTCTCTCATACAATCATTCATACACACACAGTCTCTCACTGGCACATGCTGTCTGAGTCTCACACACACACTCTCTCTTACTCCCACATGCTGTCCTGCTCAAGCACAGGCTCTCACTGTCACATGCTGTCTCTCTCTCACACACAGAGGCTCTCACATGCTGTCTGTGCAAACATTCAGGTCTTCACTCCCACACAGAGTCTCTCAACTCATCTCATACACGCACACATACACATTCTACAAACCCTCAGCCTCTCTCTCACCTCTGGGCCTCCTCTTCACGGGCTGCTGCAGGATGGGCTCTGCAGCGGCCCTGGGCTTCTTAGGCCGCGCTGCTCCTCTTCTGCACGCGGCTGATGCTCCTCCTCCTTCCTGCCCGTGCGGCTCCGGCAACATTTTTCTTCCAGGGCCGCATGGGCAGGAAGGAGGAGGAGCACCTGCATGTTTAGATGCGACTGTTTTCTGTGGGCCGTGGTGACGTGAGGTCCACCACGGCCCTGCTGCTCTTCTTGCTTTTTGGGTCATGCCTCCTCCCTTTTGGGGTTGGAGGAGGCGGGTCTCCAGCCTCGCCCCGCATTCCCACGGCAGCCAATGATCGGTAGCCGTGGAGAGTGGCGCTGCAGACCGGCAAAAAACCGCCCAACGGCCTGGTCCCGGTCCGCGGACCGGTGGTTGGGGACCCCTGTTCTATGGTACCTAAAGATTGGAGGGTGGCCAATGCAACACTGGTTTTTAAAACGGGTTTCAGGGGTGATCTGGGAAACTACAGACCAGTGTGAGCCTGACATCAATGTCAGGAAAAATGGTTGAAACTATTCTAAAGAACAAAATTGCTGAACATATAGAATGACAGTTTAATGGAACAAAGTCAACATTGATTTAGCCAAGGAAAGTCTTGTCTCACCAATTTAATACCTTTTTTTTTTTTTGAAGGCGTGAAAAAACATGTGGATAAAAGTGAG
The DNA here is from genome assembly GCF_901001135.1 of Rhinatrema bivittatum. NCBI lineage: Eukaryota > Metazoa > Chordata > Amphibia > Gymnophiona > Rhinatrematidae > Rhinatrema > Rhinatrema bivittatum. Next base: position 626,829,569 of record NC_042615.1, on the reverse strand, counting down.
CCAGTTTATAGTGTATCTTGATTTTCAGAAAGCATTTGACAAGATACCTCGTGAGAGACTCTTGAGGAAATTAAAATGTCATGGGACTGGAGGCAATTTTCTATTGTGGACTGAGAAATGGTTAAGATAGAAAAGAGTGAGGCTAAATGGTCAATTTTCTCAATAGAGAAAGGTGAATAGTGGAGTCTTCCAGAGATCTGTACTAGGACTGCAGTTTATTTATTTTTTAACATTTATAAATGACCCAGAGATAGGAATGAGTGTGGTGATCAAATTTGTTGCTGATACAAAATTATTCTAAATTGTTAAATCACAAGAAGACTGAGAAATTGCCAGAGGAACTTGCAAGACTGGGAGATTGGGCATCCAAATGGCAGATGACATTTAATGCGGGCAAGTGCTAATGTAGGCAAGTACACAATACAAGGTTCCACATTAGGAATCACCACCCAGGAAAATGATCTAGGCATCATCGTGGATACTATGTTGAAATCCTCGCTTCAGTGTACAGCGACAGCAGCCAAGAAAGCAGATAGAATTGTAGGAATTATTAGGAAAGGTATGGAGAATAAAACAGAAAATATTCTAATGTCTCTGTATTGCTCCATGGTGCACCTCACGTATTCTGAGCAGGGTCTGCTCATCGCATCTCAAAAAAGATACAGCGGAATTAGAAAAGGTACAGAGAAGGGTGACCAAAATGATAAAGGGAATAGAACAATTCCCCTATGAGGAAAGGCTAAAGAGGTTAAGGCTCTTCAGCTTGGAGAAGAGATGGCAGAGGGAGATGTTAGAGATCTATAAAATAATGAATTGAATGGAACAGGTAACGTGAATCGGTTGTTTACTCTTTCAAAAAGTACAAAGATGAGGGGAGGTTCAATGAATTTACTAGATGAATATTTTTTCTTATTTGTCTTAAATTTATCTTTTACTCAACACATAATTAAATTCTGGAATTTGCCAGAAGGTGTGGTGAAAGCTGTTAGTGTAGCTGGGTTTAAAAAAGGTTTAGACAAGTTCCTGGAAGAAAAGTCCATAAACCATTGTTAAGGTGGACTTGGGGAAATCCACTGCTTAACCCTGGGATAAGGAACATGGAATCTATTTACCTTTTGGGATCCTACCAAGTACCTGTGACCTGGATTGGTCACTGTTGGAAACAGGATACTGCTCTTGATGGACCTTTGGACTGACCCAGTATGGCAAATCTTAAGTTCGTAAGTCCTTGTGTGTCAGCATTACATGACAGCAAGGGTTTGGTGTTTGACAACACAAAAGCAGGGTGATCTTTCTCAAAGGCTACCATCTTTGTCCACACCTGGGTTGCCTAGTCTCCCCTCTTGGATTCTGCAAGTGAGTCCACACCAGGTTTGGGACTGAGTCATTTCAGAAGAGAGTGCTGTCCATCAAAGATTGGCAGGGCAATAAGAAAACAGCTACTACATAAATGCAAAGGACCCAAACCAGGAGTTTAAACACCTAGAATATTGACAAGATGTTAGTGGGCAAATACATGTCCTACAAGAGTAACTAGAAACAAAGGAGTAACAGAGTGCATCTTGGAAGCAACGTTACATGGAAGTATTCTACCCCACGTTTGTAGTGAGTACCATAGAATGGAACCAGTCCATTGTCCGTCTTTCCATGTGAGAAACTCTTCAAAGCAAGACCTTGCATGTGTTGTGTTCTATACCTTATATCTAATTTTCTACTCATCACTTCTACTTTGCCTACCATCTTCAAGGTTCCTACACAAAGACCTTACCGCTCACTGATTCTCCAGCTACAGTGCATTATAGATTTTAGCTATGAGATGGAAGTATATGTGACACTGATCCCACAGGTTGTCATGCTGGAAGTGATGGCGCATCAACACATTAGGACAAGCTCTGTGTGCAGACTTAAGGACCCTGCTCACAAGAACTTTTCCTCTATATCTGGAATAATCAGTGAAGGGGATTATATAGATAGCCTCTATAGGCACTACATATTTTAGTTGATCAGAGGGTAGTTTTCTTCCAGCCATAAGACAGAAACCTTTTTCGCCATATCTACCCTCCTAAAATTTGACAAACTGCTGAGCACCACAGGATCAAGACGTTAGGGTGGCCCCTGAAACGTTTGCTACCACATTTGAGAATAAGCACGTGTGTGTCTCATACAATGTGCACACAGATTAAAAGAGCTTGGGGATGTGGTAGTTTTATTCCCTCTCACAGGGTGGAATGAGAGCCACTCGTGTATAGTCTATGGCACCCAATACATTAAGGAACGGTGCTATGTCATAGAAATATGTCTTCACAGCCTACAGTTAATGTCTCTTTGAAGGAAATCTAAATGTGCAGTCAAATATGGATGCACAAAGCTCAGAGCTCTTGGTGCTAAGACCTAGTAAACCTTGTTTATAACATGCCCCCTACAACATTGACATTTGTTGGAAAGAAGCCAGAAACCAGGAAATGCGGCGAGCTCAACAGTCACTAGGCCTAGAATGGCATAGGACCTAACTGTGACAAGATCCAGTACTTCTTTTTGTTCCTCATATAATGCCATAATGGCCTGTGAGCTCAGTCGATACCTCCTGATCACTACCACCTCAGGAAGACCAAGCAATGTGGTATGGACAGGAAATATTTGCTCCCACCTGACCCAACATCACCTCCTACGTGGTGGACCCAAGCCCCTGCAGGTCCACTGCCCATCTTCCTCCTGCTGTGGCTCTTGCATAGGTGACATTTCAGCCATCCTGGCCTCTCACTGGTGCTGATTTGTTTCCATCTGCTGCAAAGCAGCCAAAAGCGACAATAGCTGCCAAACATTTTGACAGGCCAGCAAGGAGGTTCTTTTTATTACTCTAGAGCTCACTATGTGGGTCAGAAGTGTGTGGACCCAAAAATATCATAAGTGATTTTTGCATGATATTTCATGTCTTGACAAATAATTACTCATTTTTTCCCAAAATCTGCGATATTTTCTGCTGTAACACATTATACCATGAGCAGCAGTTAACTTCCATTAGTGTATTTTGCATCTATTTTGCACATTTACATAAAAATGATCAAAAAAAGTTTTTAACTTGTGATGTACTATTTTGTTTTGTTTTTTTTGCACAAAATGAAAAAAAATCTCACAAAATCAGACATTTAATGCTTGATAAGGCTATTTTTCACATTAATGCCCTAGTGTAGCTTAGTAAATGAGCCCCTTAGATTGCAAGTGTTCTGGGGACAGGAAAATACCTATATTATCCTGAATGTAACTTAACTTGGGCTGTGATAGATAATCCAAATAAATAACTAATCAAAGACTAGAAATAGAAATGTTAATACAGAAACTGAACTGGCAACACCAAGAATCCAAACTCTGTATGTACTGTAACATCAAAGAAATAAAAACAGAAATGCATTTCCTTTTGTGTTTTGCAAAATACAACCATATCAGAGATGTACATTTTCCAAGGCTGACAGAGAAAATCAAAAACATCCCACAAAAAATGAGCAGAAAATCTCTAAAGAAACCAGGGAAACAGGAGAAAGCAAGTTGCTTACCCGTAACTAGAGTTCTCTGTAGACAACAGAATAAATCAGCCATAACCAGTAAGTGATGTTATCTGATGACACCAACGAAGACCCATCCGTCAGAGCTCAGAAGTCTTCTAGCATGAATCGAACTTCCCGCATTTGGTCACTGTCTTGTGACCTTAGTTTTCTCCAGAGCTTTAAATTTGAGTAGTTGACTCTTCAGGGAGCAGGCAGGTATTAAGCTTGGCTAATTCATCCTGTCTACAGATAACTCTGATAAAAAGGTAAACAAATTTGCTTTCTCTGTCCATAAGCAGGTTTAAATCAGCTATAACTTGTGAGTCCCAAGCTGAAGGTGGTCTTGTGAACAATTACTTAACAACCCAGACCTAATCGTAAAGAATGGACTAGTGGGTGAAAAGGGCTGTGCAAAATTGCATGCCCAAAGAGATACTGTTTCTTCAGGATGTAGTGTCCAGACTGTAGTGGAATGTGAAGATGGGGATGCAGCTTTGCATGTATATTCAATAGAAGTGGTTCTCAGATGAGCCACTGAATTTGCCATGGCTCTCACCTGATGAGCCTTCACTGAGTCTATAACCTGTAATCCAGTTAGTATATTGCAACGTGCACAATACAGTCACCAATTTGAAAGTTCTCCTAGCAACTGCCCCTTCAAACCAGTTGAGATCAAGGACACCAACATTGAGAACCTGGACAGTGAGACTGGAGTCCTCTGAAAGTAGTAGTACATTACTCCAGTTCTGTGCTCCCTGATCAGTGGAGGCCTGATTTTAAAATGTATTTAGTTTATTTATTTATTTATTTAAAATCTCTTCTATAAACCGTCAAGTTAATTTACCATCACAACGGTTACAAAAAGGCACTAAAGGAAAAACTTTAATGGGTATAGATTAACAAATTGCAGTTCTCATTCATAAATGCTGAATAATGTAAAGGCACCATGAATTAACACTATTCTATGCACTTTCCAAAACTCTGAAAATCTCTCAGTAAGGATTTACTGAAAGTACTTGTCAATTTGGCAAGTCCATTTTGTTGAAACTGGCAAAACAGCATTTTCTATGGATGGCCTGATAGTTTGGAACGCGCTTCCAGCTTTTCTTCAGTCTTTCTCTCAGATTCACAGGCCTCTAAAAAGGTCTTGAAGACATTCATATTTTGGAGTGTGTTCAACCTGTCAGAAGACATTTAAAAGAAAAATAAAATATCTATTCTAAATCCAGCAGCAGCTTGGTATCTCAAGTAGGATTTATTTAAGATTTTGATTTATTATGCATGTTTTATATGCTCCCTTGCCCTGAATCTTGGGAGAGCACAGGATATAAATCATTTTAAATAAATAGTACACTAGGGCTCTCTTACAGTTCAAAGAGTGATGAGCCCATTCTCCTGGCCTTGGAAGAAATGTAGGTAGTACAATTGACTGGTTGATATGGAAAACAAATGCCACTTTCAGAAGAAACTTAGGGTGGGTGCATAACACTGTTGTGAGAAAATCTTATTTTGTGTTCTATGTTAAGGATGTGCCTCCGTCCATTGGCCTCCATCTGTTGTTTGTAAACCGGTATGATGTGCAAATGGCTATCTGTATATAAAAAATGTTAAATAAATAAAAGTGAAAGTATGACAAATAGTGAATTTCAGGCTTTTATTTCTTGTTTGTCCCAAAGTAACAGCCACAAGTAATACCACCTTCCAAGTGAGAAACTTCATGTTCATCAATTTGAGTGGTTCCAAGGAAGATTTCATGAGTTGAGCCAGAGTTATACTTAGGTTCCATGGCACTGGTGGCTTACTAACTGGAGCTGTGGTATGCCAGTCAATTCATGATGTTTGACTCTAAAAAGTGGGGAGAGAGAGATGAGCTCCATCTACCTGCTATCGATAAGCCACAATGGCTCCAAGATGCACCATAACAGAAGTGCTGAGGCTGAAGGATAAGAGGAAGAAGATAGTGAAGAAGGTCCAGATGACTTGCACCATGCAGAGAATATCATTCACTTGAAAGTGGACTTCTGGGTGGAAGGTTTCTTGCAGAAATTAAAATGACCTCCATATCTCTGGGCAGCAATAAGGAGGATACCACTGTGCATTCAACATCCATACCATAAGGGTCAATAAAAGATTCAGGTTGCAAGGCTTTTTGTTCTCCTGGATGATAAGAGTGGGAGATATTGCCAAAGTGGATCGAAGACTAAATTGACAGATGGAGGAGGTAAGGATACTACATCTGGCGCAGCCAACATAAGAACATGCCATACTGGGTCCGACCAAGGGTCCATCAAACCCAGCATCCTGTCTCCAACAGTGGCCAATCCAGGCCATAAGAACCTGGCAAGTTCCCAAAAACAGTCTTTCCCATGTTACTGTTGCTAGTAAATAGCAGTGGCTATTTTCTAAGTCACTTAATAGCAGAATAATGGACTACTCCTCCAAGAACTTATCCAATTCTTTTTTAAAACCCAGCTACACTAACCACATCCCTTGGCAACAAATTCCAGAATTTAATTGTGCATTGAATGAAAAAGACCTTTCTCCTATTAGTTTTAAATGTGCTACATGCTAACTTCATGGAGTGCCCCCTAGTCCTTCTATTTTCCGAAAGAGTAAATAACCTATTCACATTTACCCGTTCTAGAGCTCTCATGATTTTAAACACCTCTATCATATCTCCCCTCAGCAGTCTCTTCTCCAAGCTGAAAAGTCCTAACCTCTTTAGTCTTTCCTCATAGGGGAGCTGTTCCATCCACTTTATCATTTTGGTCACCCTTCTCTGTACCTTCTCCATCGCAACTATATCTTTTTTAAGATGCGGCAACCAGAATTGTACACAGTATTCAAGGTGCGGTCTCACCATGGAGCGATACAGAGGCATTATGACATTTTCTGTTTTATTCATCATTCCCTTTCTAATAATTCTCAACATTGTTTGCTTTTTTGACTGCTGTAGCACACTGAGCCGATGATTTCAATGTGTTATCCACTATGATGCCTAGATCTCTTTCTTGGGTGGTAGCTCCTATTATGGAACTTAACATTGTGTAACTATAGCATGGGTTATTTTTCCCTATATGCATCACCTTGCACTTATCCACATTAAATTTAATCTGCCATTTGGATGCCCAATTCTCCAGTCTCACAAGATCTTCCTGCAATTTATCACAATCTGCTTGTGATTTAACTACTCTGCATAATTTTGTCATCTGCAAATTTAAGGACCTCACTTGTTGTGCCCCTTTCCATATCTTTTATAAATATATTAAAAAGCACTGGTCCTAGTTACAGATCCTTGAGGCACTCCACTGTTTTATCTTTTTCCACTATGAAAACAGACCATTTAATCCTACTCTGTTTCCTGTCTTTATCCAGGACATCACCTCCTATCCCATGACTTTTTAGTTTTCTTAGAAGCTTGTTATGAGGGAGTTTGTTGAATGCCTTCTGAAAATCCAAATACTCCACATCTACCAGTTCATGTTTGTCCACATGTTTATAATACCCCTTCATAAAAATGTAGGAGATTTATGAGGCAAAACATCCCTTGGGTAAATCCATGCTGGCTATGTCCCATTAAACCAAGCTTGTCTAAATGTTCTATGATTTTATTCTTTATAACAGTTTCCACGATTTTTCCCAGCACCAAAGTCAGGTGAACCGGTCTATAGCTTCCTGGATCATACCTGGAGCCCTTTTTAAATATCAGGGTTACAATGGCCACTCTCCAGTCTTCAGTACAATGGATAAGCTACAAATTTTTATTTATTTATTTAAGCGTTTTTTTTTTTATACCGAGGTATAGCTAAGTGGCCTTCACTCCGGTTTACAATTGCAACAACTTATTACATTTAACAGTATAACTTAAACAGAGAAACTTACAAATTACAAATGGTTTCAACATTTATAACAATGTATATCTGTGAACAAAAAGGAACAAGGAAAATAAACGATGTAATTTCAGGCATCAAGCGGACTCTGTCATAGTCTTGGTAGTGCTATAGCATAACTTAATAGGTCTGAAATTTCATTTTTGAGTTCTTTCAGAACTGTGGGGTGTATACCATCTGGTCCAGGCAATTTACTACTCTTCAGTTTGTCAATCTGGCGTACTTCATCTTCCAGGTTCACCATAATTTGGTTCAGTTCATCTGAATCACCTTTGAAAACAGTCTCCAGGACGAGTATTCCCCCAGCATCTTCTTCAGTAAACACCAAAGCAAAGAATTTGTTTAGTCTTTCCACAATGGCCTTATCTTCCCTAAGTGCTCTTTAACCCCTCAATCATCTATAGTCCACTTGCAGGCTTTTCTTAGTATATATTTTTTAAAGTTTTTATTATGAGTTTTCACCTCTACTGCCAACTTCTTTTTCAAATTCTCTTAGCCTGTCGTATCAAAGTCTTACATTAACCTCTGCTGATATCTCGTCCTCACTGGCTGCTTTGAAGGAAGGGAAGAGCGCCTGGACCCGATGGTCTTACAGTGGACTTCTATTGCTCATTTCAGAAACAACTTGTCCCCAAGCTTCTCAATTTTTTTTAACTGCTATGTCTTCTCACCTAAAGTTCAATTCCTTTTTCTCAGAGGCTTGTGTTGTTGTGATTCCAAAGCAAGGGAGGGACCCTCAATTGGTCTCCAACTATAGACCTATTTCCCTTCTTAGTACTGATTATAAGTTATTTGCTAAAGTTCTAGCCACTAGATTGACGGCAGTTATGGGAGCTCTTATCCATCCTGACCAATCAGGCTTTATTAAGAATTGTCTCATCTCCAACAATGCACGGATGTTTTTTCATATCCAGGAATTGGCTAAATCTTCCTCAGTCCCGATTATAGCTCTCTCCTCGGACGCTGAGAAAGCATTCAACAGGGCCTTGCATATTGGAGACATTATGGTGCTTTGGTTTTGGTCCATCCTTTTTAGCGTGGATACAATTGCTATATCACTAACCTTCAGCCTTTTTATATCTCAACAATCTGATGTCTCCCCGCTTTGTTATATTGGGGTACTAGACAGGGCTGTCCCTTATCCCCTTTTCTTTTTAACTTGGCTTTGGAACCTCTGCTATTGGCTATTTGTAACACTCCTGCTATTGAAGAATATTGCTCTTGGTTCTGAGATTTATAAGCTTTCGGCATATGCAGATAATGTTTCATTATTTATTGCTCACCCCATCACTTCTCTCCCCCTTTTTTTTATTTATTTAACATTTTTTTTTGTATACCGTGTATTCGGTTTTGCCATCATAACGGTTTACAATAGGATAAAATAACATTAGGGTTTTAACATGGAGAATTTCATATATAACCGTTTGGAACATTGGAGAAGGAAATAGCAAGGTTGGATTAAATAGAAAAGAAAAAGTTCTTGTCAGTCTATTGTGAGATTCGTGGTTTTGATGAGTCTTCAAGGGTTGACAGGGTAGTGTCTCTGATTTCTTGGTGTTGTCTGGTTGTGGATCTGGTGGTGTTAGTGATTAAGTGCATCTGAGAATACTCTGAATAGCCAGGTTTTTTAATTCTTTTTTGAAAGTTTTGGTGTCAAATTGAAGTCTTAGATTGAGGGGTAAAGAATTCCATGTAGATGGGCTAGTGAAGGATATGGCTCTCTCTCGGGTTGATGCTAGATGGGTGATCTTTGCACGAGGAATTTTGAGGAGGCCTTTGTTCATTGAGCGAAGGTTCTTATTTGGAGCATGTACTTGGATATGTTCCGTTAACCAGTAGTTTTGTTGTCCTGTAATAATTGTGTGAAGGATTGATAGAACTTTGTAGTCTATTCTGTATTTAATTGGAAGCCAGTGTAAGGAGATTAGAGTTGGTGTGATGTGTTCTTGTTTCTTAGCTCCTGTGAGAATCTTGGCGGCTGCGTTCTGCAGTATTTGAAGTGGACGGATTGTGGTAAAAGGAAGGCCAAGGAGAAGAGAATTACAGTAGTCTAGGTTTGTAAAAAGTAGTAGTTGCAGGACTGTTCTAAAATCATTTTGTGAGAGGAAGGGTTTGAGGCGTCTGAGTGTCAGTAACTTGTGATAACCTTCTTTTATTTTTGTGTTATGGGTTTTGAAGGATAATTCTTTATCAATTGTTATTCCAAGGTTTCTGGCGTGGTCAACAGGAGAGATTGTTTCAGGGTTTTCTGTTTTAAGAGGTTGTTTGGTTGACTCATTGGTTTTTTTTTTATCAAGTATGATTAATTCAGTTTTCTCGATGTTAATTATGAGTTTTAGGTTTGATAGACATTGTTTGATTTTTGAGAGATAGAAGTTTATTTTCTTGTAGGTTTCTTTGAGGGTATTTTGAATTGGGACTAATATTTGAATATTAGTGTAAAGGAAGTGGGTCAAACCCAGATGATCAAGTGTGTGACAGATGGGTATGAGATGTTAAATAGTGTTGCTGACAGTGCAGATCCTTGTGGGACTCCTGTATTTAAGTTCACTTTATTTGAAAGGTTGTTGTTGAATATTATTTGGAAACTTCTTTTAGATAAATAAGAGGTAAACCATTTTAGTGTAGTGCCTGATAACCCTATTTCAGAAAGTCTGTCGAGTAGAATGGAGTGGTTTACTGTGTCAAAAGCAGCTGACAAATCTAGACGTAATAGAATGTAACTTTGTCCTTTGTCGAATCCTCGAAGAACTGTGTCATTAAGAGAAAGGAGTAATGTTTCCGTGCTTAGTTTTTTTCTGAAACCAAATTGAGCGGGGTGAAGTATGTTGTTCATCTCTAAGTTTTCTGATAGTTGGATGTGGATGATTTTTTCTATGATTTTTGCATTGAAAGGTAGATTGATATGGGTCTATAATTTTGGATGTTTTCCGGATCTAGGTTGTTCTTTTTTTATTAATGGTTTGATTGCTGATTTTAAGCATTCAGGATAAATCCCTTCAGTGAGGGAGAGGTTGACTATGTCCGTATTATTTTTATGATTGAGTTGTCAAGGAGTTTAATTGTTTGTTTGGGGATGCTGTCAATGGGGTGATTTGCTGGATTCATTTTTCTGATTAATTTTTGGATTTCAAGTGAAGAGGTGAAATCGAATTTGTTCCAGGTTGATGATGTTACCAGAGGTGGAATTGGCGTTTGGGTGAGTGTAGTGTTGTGAATGCTGGAGTTATTAGCTTTCTGATCTCGTATCTCTATTTATATGTATTCTGGTTACCGTGTAAAGTGGCATAAAAATGAGCTTCTCTCTTTGAATTCCCTTGGGTCTCATATAGATCTCTCAGCTTTCCTGTTTCATCTATCGGACAAAGGTATTAAGTATTTGGGTATAACTTCCAGGAACTATCTGACACCCTTTCTCATTGTGAGTCCTCTCGTCTGAACATATTACATGATTCCACTCTTCAGTGGTCTCCCTTACACTTAACTTGGTGGGGTTGCCTTGATACTATTAAGATGGTACTTGCCCTGTCTCTAAATTTTGTTTTTTCCATGGTTCCAATTTTTTTTTTTTCGATAGACTTTTATACACAAGTGGATTGCTTGCTTACCTGATTTTTTTTTTTTTTTTTGGCAACAAAAATCCCCTCAACTTGCTCTCTCGAAATTGAAGGATAAGAGTCGTAGGGGAGTTAATTTTCCAGACTTTTATATCACCAGGCCTTTATTTGACAGCAGGGATATCACTGGCTCTCTACTTTGCTAACCTTATCTGATTCTCCCCGCTGGGTTTCCATAGAGCGGAATTTATTCTTTCCCTTCTCCTTAGAGGCTATTATTGGGAAGACTCCTACTCGCTCTCTCAAAGCTCATCCTATTCTCCTCTCCACTCCACTCATAGGGCCTTCGTGGAATATGACCGCAGTATGTCTTCCTCTTCCACAGTATGGTTTCATCCACTCATTCTTATTGGTGCTTCTCCCTTTAATTGGAAGAGTTGGAAGGTTCATGGAATTTGGTTTCTTTCACAAATACTACGGATGGCTCTTATTTCTTTTTCTGAGTTGAGGCAGTTCCATTCTTTACATACCTCTCTGTTTTATACCTGGCTACAATTACGGGAGTGTTTAATGCCAGCTTTACTCTCCCAGTTTCGTTTAGCTGACTTTCCCAACCTATATCTAATGTACCGGAATTTTGGTCCCATGGAATACTTGTCTTCTCGATTCTATAAATCTCTCAAGAACTCTCTATTCCCTGCCCCATTAAGGTTACAAGCCTTCTGGTGTTTGGAATGCGATTGCTCTGATAATGCTGTGGGTTGGGGGTATTTTGGGGGCTCCTCACTACGTTTTTCACTGTCTTGCGGCTTAACTCAATCCTCCTTTTTTGTATCCCAACGAGTGATATGGACCCCCTGGAAGCTATTCCATGCAGGTGTAGCGGCCACACATAATTGTTGGTCCTGCTCTTTTCCCAATGCCATTCTATCACATGTTTTTTTGCCTCAATTTTTTCTCCTTTTGGCAGTACGTGTGAGGACTTATCTCCCACATTTTACACCTGGATTCCCCGATTACATACCTCATGGTATTCTTCACAGTGCGGTTCTGCCCTTTTTCTTTCTCCTCACCATCATAAACTGCTGGACTTTTTTCTAACCTTCAGAATTCATCTCATTTTATCCTTCTGGAAGCACAGTGAACTACTCAATGAGCACTATTGGTGGAATTCTCTTTGTTTTATAATGAAAATATTAAAAGGCTGTCACTATAAAAAAAATTGTCTTGCTTCCTGGTCCTGGGTGTGGAAACCATTAGATGATTATTTTAACTCTATGGATATCTCATCATAATGCACAACTGTTATTACCTTATAATCATTGTTATTTCTCCATTCATTGTTTGGGCAGCTCTATATGTATTTTGTCTTGGTGTTGCCTTTTTGTGTTATCCTTCCTTATTGTTATTGTCCTGTTATGATTTGTTGTATGGTTTTTATAATACATGCCAATAAACAGATTTGAACTAAAAAAAAAAAACCAAAAACAAAACAATTTTACATTCCACTGGGCAGAAATGTGACAGTGCTAAACTATTTCCCTCTGGTAACCAAGTCTCTATAAGAAAACCAAATCTAGTGCTTGATCTAAGATAAAATCAGAAATAGATAAGCACTTTTTATTAACTGAATGGGCATCAATAAGTCACTTCATCTCTTTAATACCCAGATGAGCGGAAATCCAACCCCTGGCTACCAGCACCAGCCTCCATTCTCTGGTCTTTCAGTTGCATTCCCGCTTTCTTCCCTGTGATTAGTTTCCTTTCCCCATAACATAATGTGATATTGGGGCTGGACAAGGATAGTACACTTTTGAAGACCAACACATCCTCCCACAAACAGAAGTCTGTCATTGTTGTCTTCTAAAGGGCACGCTAAGAGGCGCACACCTTTGGCAAGCCGTGTCAGTGTGCTGCTTACAGCAGCAGGGGCCCCTTGTGTACAGGTTGCAGATGACATCCAGTAGATTTGAAAAATTGTGTCAAGAAGGGGAAAGGAGTTAAGTCGCTGTTAGAACAGGTGCTCTCATGGGCCTCTCCCAGTACAGTAATTCATGGTAGATTACAACTGACAAAGGGCCCCTTACTTCTTCCTCAGGTCTGAGGCTCCAGGTCTCTAAGCAGCATGGGCCCCTTGTATACAGCGGCTTCCTCAGCTGACCTAGAAAGTGAAATTTAATTTAATTTAAAAAACTTTTTCTATACCGTCGTTTAGTAGAGCACTATCATAACTGTTTACAGTTAGGCACAAATATGTTTGGTTTGGTTTCTAAATTATCCAAAGGTGCCAGTATTATACGGTTACATAATTCAATAATATACTCTAAATGGGGAATGGGTGTGGTTACCATTTATGATTGTTAGCGTAATCATATGTTTATACTGTCTTTCAAATATAATACTTAAATATGAGAAAAAAATAATAAAAATAAGCAACCTCTGCATTTATACTGGTGACTCAGCTGTTTTTTGTGTTATTCAGCTATTTCACTGTGAAATGCTTTTTTGAAGAGCCATGTTTTTAAGCCTTTTTTGAAGAGTTTTAAATCTTTCATTAGTCTTAATTCCAGGGGTAATGTGTTCCATAGTAAAGGTCCTGCCAAAGGTAGTGCTCTCTCTCTGACTTGGGTCAACTTTGCTGTTTTGACTGAGGGTATGGTTAGTAGAGCTCTATTGGCTGATCTGAGACTTCTTTGAAGGACATGTAATCGTAGTGCGGTGTTTAGCCAGTCAGCCTGTTCGTCATTTATTAGTTTATGCACTGTGCATAGTGTTTTAATTGTACTCTTTGTTCTGTTGGGAGCCAGTGTAAATCTGCAAGTGTCTGGGTGATATGATCTCTTCTGCCTTTACCAGTAAGTATTCTGGCAGCCAAGTTCTGTAATTTGCAGTGGTCTGATAGTAGTATATGGCAATCCTAGGAAAAGTGTGTTACAGTAGTCCGTGCTGGCAAATATTAATGTTTGTAGTATTGTACGAAAGTGTTCCTGATTTAATAAGGGTTTTAGTCTTCTAAGGACCATAGTTGGCGTAGCCTTCTCTTGCTTTTATTGATATGTGTTGTTTTAAGGCTCAATTCCGTTGTCTATAGTTACTCCTAGGTTTCTAGCTTTATCAGTTAGCTCAACTGATTTGCCATTTTTAGTTCTGATGGGGATTTTGAATTCTTTCAATGTTTTTCGTTCAAGATGTATAAATTCTGTTTTTTCGATGTTGATTACTAGTTCCATTTGGTTTAATAGTTGTTTTATTATGTCTAGGTATAACATTGCAAAATTCAGTGTTTTTTCAATTGTTTCTTCAACTGGTAGAATTAACTGAATGTCGTCAGCATATATGTAGTGTATGATACCTAGCCCCGCTAGCAGGTAGCAGAGGGGGAGCATGTAAATGTTAAATAGCGTCGCCGAGAGTGCTGAACCCTGGGGGACTCCTGTCTTTAGTTTGATTTTGTCTGATATTGTGTTTTTTATCTGTACCTGATAAGATCTATTGTTCAGATAGGATGTGAACCATTCAATTGTTTTGTTTTGTAGACCTGGGCTGAGAATCAAACTCAGCTCATTCTGCATGACAATGTACTGTACTGCTACTGGAATGACCTATACCCTGACCCTTGATAATGTAGTTTCTGTACCATTTCTGGATTCTGCAAGCTGCCTACCTTATTTTCTCTTATCAACATGTTTAAATATTCATATTCCTTAGGAAGATAGACTGACAATGGTATTAGCATGAAGTGACATTTAAATCATTTTCAGCTTTCTAGATGGGTATATGTCATTTTTAAAAATAAAATAACCCCATACGTTTTTGTTACAGGCACAATTTGGGACACTCTCAGATTATTTTGAGGCTCTTCAAAAAGCTGATGCTTTAAAACAAAAGAACAGCAAATCATCATTTCCTGTTTTGAGTGGAGATTTCTTTACATATGCAGACAGAGATGATCACTACTGGAGTGGATATTTTACTTCACGGCCCTTCTACAAACGACTTGAGAGAATTCTGGAATCCCACTTAAGGCAAGAATATTTACTTCTAATGGTAAAATGATCAAGGAAAATTGTTAAATAGGTATAAACAAAACATTTTTTTATTTTCTTTTTTCATGCATTTACATACATCAAGAAGAATTCTTGTTACAGAAATAGGAGGTACTACAAAAAAAGTTACAATCTGAAAATCTGGTTCTTAAACACCAAGGTATTGCACCCCCTTGCTTTTAGAAAGAAATGGGGGGGGGACGACGACAAGGGAAAATAAAGCAAAAATACCAAGGACAATTTAAAAAAAGAAAAACTGAGAAAAATAGCTGACAACCAAATTTTGCTGACAATTTTGCCGACAAACAAATAAATCACTTAAGTGTGGGAGTCTAAAAACACAAGTTGCTGAGATGGCTCAAAGAAAATGTAATTCACATTTTGATATTTCAAAAGACATTTGCAAGGATAACAGAGTAGAAAATGAGCCCCCTTAGCAACCACCTCAAGATGCATATCAAGAAACTTTTTACAGCATGATTGGGTGGCTCTGGTAATAGAGAGAAATAGTTACGAAAAAATCATTTTAAGACATTATTTCTGTCCAACTAGAAGGAGAAATTCACCAAAAGAGATCCTCTTTGCTTTATTTCGAAAGATTGTGATGTTTCTAAGATGGTTATAGATCTAATGTATGATCTTGAGGTTGAAAACCTTCTGCATTTTCAGTGGAAGATGGTAAATAGAAAGCTTTGGTTATTACTGGCATACCTTCTTTAGGCATTTTCAAAACTTGAGAAATGTAACTCTTAAAAAGTTCAACAGGTGAAATCAAGCTTATGATAGGAAAGTTCAAAACTCTTAAATTCAAGCTTCTAAGGGAGTTTTCTAAGTTCTCCAGCTTCTTGGCTTGTACTTGCTCTGATTGAACTAGAGTATGTTGAACTTTCTCCACCGAAGATATCTGCGACTCAAGTGTCCATCTTAGTTGCAGTCTTAGTTATAGCAGCTGTATTTATTTGTGTTTCATTATTTGTATCCAGAATAACTTTGCTTAATGATGTAATTGAAACCTCCAGAATAACCAGAGCATCCCATACTGATTCCAAGGTAATATTAGATGGTTTTGAGAGACGAGGTTTAAAGGAAATAATATTCGCCAAAATACTTCCACTGCCATTAGACTCTCCACTTACAGCATCTAAGGAGAGTGGCTTCTGGATAGAGACAGCCAGACCAAGTTCAGAATATCCACCAGAGGAACTTGCAGCAACAAACAGCTCTAAGCTGTGCCCCTTAGGTGTTATCAGTACAAACTCTGTTCTCATCCTGGGCCTTCCGTTCAGTATTCATATCCCCCCGAGTTACCTTTTGGGAGGGGTCGATGAATCATCCGGTGTTAGATGGCCCTGGGAAGGAGGAATTGGTGTGTTTGGAGCTCCGGGGGTTAAAGAGATGGCCTCTGCCAGCAGAGATGGTGTTTGCGGCATGCACGCCCTTTTCTGTCCCTGGCGTTCCAGCAAAGAAAGTCTCAATCCGCGGTTGATTAATCTCAAGCGAGGGAGAGCTGGTAGTACTCTCCCTCAGCTTGGCTTTCCATTTGGTATGGGGCATATCGGTCTGAGGAAAAAATATCATGAAATTGGAGAGAGAGATGTCTTGCTGTGCTTCTCAGTAGGCAGCCATCTTGTCCCCTACCAAACAAAACATTTTAGAAATGTGAAACTGCATCATAGTGGTGGTTTTATAAATTGGTTGTTACTACTGTTGGTAACATTTTCCCTGGAAAACTACTGCATGGCACACTGCAGATGACTTTAATTCACATGCCTTATTTACACTTACCCAAATATAAGCAATCCATCTTGTCACGAAACCCTTATTTATATTTTCAAAGCATTAAAAGCTGGCCACTTTTTCTTGCCACTCTTATTTTGTGGTAGAATAAAATGGGAATTATTTAATTAGAGGAGAATGTTTTCCATTACTGTTGGGCTTAGGTTAAAGAAGTACAGAATCCTTCTCTGGTATAATTTCCACCTCTGTGAAGAAATGTTTCAGAGAGAAAAAATGCTTCCTGTTTTAAATATTTAAAACTAATGGTGCTCATTAGCGCATGTTTTAGATACTAGTGAAATTAGAAAACTAGAATATCCTGATAGGCTGCAATGAAGGTTGAATCAACCCAGATGGAGCAAGAGAGATGAATTTTTCCAAATTGCTTGTATCATCAGCTAATAAGCAGTTTGTAAATACAAATAAAGATAGAAGTACACATAAACATAATTTAAAATGTCCATACGTGAATGCCATAAGTCTGAAAAATAATATTGGAGAATTAGGATGTATGGCACTAATTGAAGATATAGACACCTTAGGCATTTTAGAGACCTGGTTGAAGAAGGATAATCAACTATGTTCTTTGTGGACTTTCGGGACAAATTCAACCACTCAAGTGGATGATGTCACTGATGGTGCCAATGTGGAACTGTGCTCTCTCAGAGCTCAGAAAGACTATTCCACACTACTATATACCTTTTAGCCAGTTGAACCTACATATTGGCTACAGTGTTCATGACAATGCTGGGCCACATGGCAGCTACAGTCCACGTAATACCCTTTGCTTGATTGTACATGAGAGAAGCACAATAACATCTCAAACACTTATGGAATCAATATTTGCAACCTCTATCCAAGATCCTCTCCATTGCCTTGAAATGGTGGAGTCAAACTCCAGTCTTCTATGTGGCAATTGTTTTCACCCTCCCAGATACAGCAAGTGTGGACAACAGATGCCTCTAGCTAAGGGTGGGGAGCCCATCTGAATAGTGTTTGCTGTCAAGGAACTGGGTTCATGCAAGAGAGAAGCTTATACAAACATTTTCTAGAACTGAGATCCATTTTCAAGGTCTTCACAGTATTCCAAGTATGGTTGAAGGGGGCTGTGGTGCAAATTTGAACAGAAAATATAGTGGCAATATTTACATAAACAAGGATGAAAATGTTCCTCTAAGCTGTGTCGGGAAGCTTTCAAAATTAGGAACTAGGCAATTCCAAGACAATTGCTTCTACTTGGCATTTATCTGCTGGACTGCTGTCTGACCTGGTGTGCCTGCCTGGCTGAGTACCAATGAAGGGTCACTTCACTTCCTTCCTCCCTCTGTGCATCTGAGACGACAGGCTTCCTGGACAATTGGTTCTACCCCTGAGTGACATCATGTAGCATAAACCTTTAAGGAGACCCATGATGCTGGAGGTGAGCGTGTCTGTCGTATGCTTCCCCCTTTGTGCGTCCCTTCGTGCACACCTGGAGTCCTGCTTTGAGTTTCAAGAAGTTCTAAAATATCATCTATCAAGAAGATTGAGAAGTGGGCCAGCGTTTCTACTTGTGTGATCCATGGCCACTTTTTTTCCAATCCTGGCCATCAAAGGACAAAGAAGATATGGTGTGCTTTCTTAAGAACCTGAAATGCTTTCAAGAAGAGAGCCTGCCCTATTTAAGATCAATAAACATGGGCATCCTGTTGAATTCCCCAGCTTTTGTAATGTTATCTTTTATTTTACTAAATGTACAATCTATTAAAAAAAAAAAAAATACCAGTCATTTTTTATTTCATACATGTTAGTAATGCTGATTATATCTACTTCACAAAAACTTGGTTGTCTGATTCAGACCAGGTTATTGTTAACCAGTTATCTTTCTCAGAATATATGGCCTTTTCTCAACCATGAGAGGGCAAACGAGGGGGTGGCTATTATCAAACATTCTTTGCAGTTGGCTCCACTTAAAACTATCTCCCCTCCTTTGGAGGCACTAACATCTGATCTCTTTATTCTTTGTTTAGTCTACTGCCCCCTTGGGATTTTAGCCCACAGTATGTCCCCCTTAATTGAATTATTTGCAAGTAGTTCTATAGATATTATAAGAGCTGTTATAGAAGGGATTTTAATCTTCAAATATTACCCATGGTCTGCGAGACCTTTCTGGAGTCTAACAGCAATGGGACTGTCCCAAGCTATTACCAGTCTCATTCATAGGGATGGTCATACCTTAGACTAAGGGCCGGATTTTAAAAGGGGTACGCGCATAACCCTTTTAAAAGCCCCCCTGCGCGCGCCGAGCCTATTTTGCATAGGCTCGGCGGCGCGCACAAGCCCCGGGACGGGTGTAAGTCCCGGGGCTTGCAAAAAGGGGCGGTCGGGGGCGTGGCCAGGGGGCACGGTTTGGGATCGGGGGTGTGTTCGGGGACGTGGCAGAGTGCCCCGACACAGCGGCGTGCGTAAGTTACTACTGCCCGGAGGCAGTAGTAACTTTTCTGATAAAGGTAGGGGGAGGGGGGTTCTAGATAGGGCCGGGAGGGTGGGATAGGTAGGGGAAGGTGCGGGGGGGGGGGGGGGGGGTGGAAGGAAAGTTCCCTCCGAGGGAACTGGCAGCGCGCGCAGGGCTCGGCGCGCGCAAGTTGCACAAATGTGCACCCCCTTGCGCGCGCCGATCCTGGATTTTATAAGATCCGCGCGTATCTTATAAAATCCAGCGTACTTTTGTTCGCGCGCTTTCTTTTAAAATGTACCCCCAAGTTTTCTTAAATCAAGATTTCACTGATATCGAATATGACCCTATTCATATAAATCCTATTCTTTGGTCTGATCATAATTTAATACTCTTTAATATTAAATGCCGCATTTTAAACAATGACAAAAAAGCTAGGAAGATTCAGGTAGAAAAGAGGGGTCATATTGATCCAGACAAACTAAAAACTCTTTGTGAAAGAATTGGACAATGTAGACTTTAGGAACTGTGACTGGGCAGTAAATTATTGAAATTAAACCAATACTGAGATAATCGGTAATTTAATCCCTTTGAGAATGGTAACTTATGTTCATATTTATATCCCATTCTAGGCCGGGTAAATGTTGTCAACAATCGGGCCAAAATTTCTCCTTGGTACAATGAGGATTTAAATGAATTCTTAGAAAGAAAGCAAGAGAATTTGGTGGAAAGCCAAATCTAAACTTAGAAAATTACAGGATTTGTCTAACAAAATATAAGCAGATGGTTAATAAAGCTAAGAAGCAATTGTATTCTAAAAAAAAAAATCTATGCAAAGGCTTTAATAGTAGAGCTTTATTTTCAGCAGTAAAAAATTTGGATCGCCACTGTCATCTCACAGTTTTGAAAATTTGCTTCCCTTTTCAATGAAAAAATTGAGAAGTTAATTAGTTTGCTTCCACTAGAGCAGGATACTCAGTTTCCTGCTGTAATGCTGTCTCCAGATTTGGGACCATTTTAATTTAGTTTCACTAGTGGATGTTCAACAGACTATTTCAAAGTTAAATCCCACTCCCTGTAAGCTAAATACCATGTCTGTGGGATTTTTAAAAGCTATAAAAAAGATTTCTCCTTACTTAAATATGATAGTAAATCTTTTATTTACTGAAGGCTATTTTCCAAAAGATATTAAGAGCCATAGTCAGACAGCTTTTAAAAAATAAAAAGTTAAATCCTAAAGTTTTATCTAGCTATTGTCCAGTTTCTTTTCTTTCTTTCATGGCCAGGCTTATTGAGAACCTGGTTCTGACACAAATATCTGATTATCTAGAAGAACATTTCCTATTATAAATGAATCAATTTGAGTTTTGAAAACATAGTAGTACTGCAACTCTTCTATTTTTGATATGGTTTGGAGGGGCTTCGATGGCAGCCAAAATTATTTTAGTTCTTTTATATATCTCTGCCACCTTCAATACTATTGACTACAATATTCTGATTTGCCAGTTTAAAAGAATTTGGTATTAGTAGGAAAACTTTTTACAATGGTTTAGTTCTTACCTGAATGAGAGAACCCAACAGATCAGAGTAGGGACCAAATCTTCAAAATGGTGAGACATTCACAGTGGGGTGCAACAGGGATTGGATTGGTGAAGTCTGCAATACTTTTTAATATTTACTTAATCCCATTGTGTAAATTACTGGTGGGTTTGGGTTTGCATTGTTTATTTACATAGATGACATACAATTGTTCATGCCAATAAAAATCTGTTTCTTCTTCTATTGAATATCTGAAAATCTCTTTGGAAGCCATTAAAAAATGGATGTCGTATAACTGTCTAATCTTAAATCTGACTAAATGTGAAACCATTCTATTAAGAACTAAGGATTTAACAGAAAATATCAGTGTTGAATGTAATGTTATTTGCCATTAGGGATCTAGGTGTTTTGTTGGATTCATATTATCCATGAGTGCACACAAAAAGTTTGATTCATTCAGGAGATTTTAAACTTTGTACGTTGAAATGCCCAAAGCCATTAGAGCTATTTGATTTCAGGTCTGTACTACAATCTTCATTTTTTTTCTGGTTTTACTATTGTAATTTTGTTTTGGGGTCTTTCAAAATCGACGCTTCAGCTATTACAACTGCTTCAAAATTCAGCTGGCTGGTTATTAACAGGCAGCAAGAAATATTACTACATCACCCCAGTCCTAGCTGCATTGCATTGACTCCCTATTCATTCGTGAATATAAAATATAAAATTCAGATGTTAATCCATACGCTTATTGGCAGTCTAAAAACTTCTTGGTTAGGCAACGTGTTAAGTCTACACTTCATTTCAAACTCTCACTCCCAAAATAAAGAATTATTTGAAATTCAATCTATCTGATCACATTTAGGAGAGAACAGAGACCGAGCCTTCTAGGTTGCTGGCCAAGTTCTTTGGAATAGAGATGCCAAAGTATTTGAAAATCCAGGCCAAATCCACTGTTTTTAAGAAGACCCTGAAAACGTGACTGTTTCATTCTGAATTTGGAAGTGATCTGGTTTGAACATTAATGACGGAGACTGTGGGTGCACTCAGAAATAGTGTTTAAGACCCCTTTCCATTATTTTGGAACGCTGTGCATGAAGTAGCTTGTCGGAGTTTATGTAAGGAAACTGCCTGTTGGTGGTGTTTTGCACACTTATGTATGTAATGTTATGCTTGTAAACCGCTATGACCTTTGTGAGTGTGTGGAAGAAAAAAAACATATATCTCAGGTAAGGACAGTGTATTAGCTGACTCCTTGAATTAGTGTTTTCACTGCCGTGGATCTGGTCAATCTTTGGATTCGGCCTATTGGCTTGGCCCTCAGCAAGGCTCTTGCCGCTCTGCGGGATGACATGCTGCGCCTACGATTGCCGTAAGAAATCAGTGGTTTATTAATATCTGTCACAAACAACTTATCTTTTCCTGATCAAGTTTGTTTTTTTTTTCTTTCCCCGGGGTTGGAACTCCTAGCCCTCGGCCTATGGAGGCCCAACTGCTTCACTGTCTCCCACCTTCAGGTCTGTCTGTCTTAATTATTAATTACTCTATGATCCCTCCCCTTAGCTGTGCTATCCTGGGGGTATCTATCCCTTTTTGCTCCCCACGGGCACTGATAACATGCACCCAAAATCCTTATTCATAGCCTGCTGCTCTACCCCCTTACTTTTTTGGCTACCTGCTCTACCCCTTACTACTTGGCTACCTATCATACCATCCATGTTGCCTACTCAGCAGTGCATCTTATGTAGCACCTTTATTATCATCTTTTTTTTTTTTTTTTTTTTTTTTGCAATACTTGGTGCCTGTAGACGCCTTTCCCTTCCTGGCCATGCGCTGGGCAGTTGGCTGGCGGGCTGGTCAGCCCGCATATATTATTATTGGGTCCCGTGCCTTCCCCTCTTTGTTAAAAATTGCTGCAATCTTGCAAGCCGTATGGCCTGAATAGTTACACATGTAACTCCCCCGTGCCCCCCCCCCACCTCCTCGAGCCCAAGGCAGGGGGGTGGGGGTGTCTCACTCCTATTACCTTGGCCCGGCTATCAGCCCATCCCCACATTATATTTTATTTATATATATATTTTACATCTTAATTTAATTTTTTTTTATTGGCACCTGCCTCTCTGGGCCGTACCCCGTGCCCACCAATCCCAGCTTTGTGGGGGCCGCGCCAATCCCTTTTTTTCCCAGGGCCTTCTAATCCCATTCTCCCAGGGCCCTCTCATGCCAGCCAAAATTGGGCAATCCGTGCCACAAACCCGGCAAACAGAAAAACAACATTCACCATATTTTTCTTTATTAAATATATATATTAAAAATGTTTTTTTTATACTTGCGGTTAGAAGACCGTGCTTGAGAGGGCTGCCGGTGCAGCCATGTGGTCCACTCCATAACGGGGCCACCCCGCTGGCGTACGATCTGTCCCCCTGACGCGTTCGGGCCGGGTTTTCTGCACACGCGGTCGGGCTTTGCTACGCTCGCAGTTGGATCCGGCGCTGTCCGGGTGCTGATCAGCTGCATGGGTGGGAGTCCCTGATGCTGGTTCCCTACTTCTCTGGCTGGCCCCGCGAAAGGGGCTCGCCGCTGCCGGTTCTCTCCTCGTCCGGGCTGGGTCGCTCACCCTCCTTGTGTCTCCTCGAGGCTGCTGTCGGTTTTGCTGGCTCGAGGAGGCTGCTTTCGGCTTCGCTGGCTCGAGCACAAAAGGGGCAGTTCTAGTTTTGTCGCAGCCCTTTGAGTGCCGCCGTGTCATCAGCCGGTGCCATGGTCGCCGCCGCCGACGTGCCCTGCTCGCTCTCCCTTCTCCCTTCACCCCTTCCCCTGACGGACCACCGCATATCGTGGGTGGTGCACCCTTACGGGGGTGGGCTCTGGCCAGGAGGCTCAGGCCCACCTATTTCCTATTACACATATGGGGAACACGAAGGAATAGATCTTTGCAGCAACATTCAACCACAAGCTCCCTCAGAGACCAAATCTATTGGTTTTAGCATCGGATGCATTCCCAATTTCATGGAACAAGCATCTGATGTATGCATACCATCCAATACCTCTGATCTCCAAAATAATAATCAGATTAAGAGGAGGAAGAACAATGATTCTAATAACCCTTTTTTGGCCAATCCAAATGTGGTTTCTGTGACATCAGACTAGCTTTCGTTCAACCGATTTGGCTTCACAACACAATGGAGCTCTACTCATCCCATTCTTCAATCCTTAGTACTCACTGCCTTGATATTGAAAACAAAATGATGCAAGACTTGCCTTTCTCTTCAGCAGTGAAAGAGGTAACTTTAGTGAAAAAGCTATCTATTAGACTCTTGTACACCGAATGGAAAATCCTTTTCATTTAATAGTATATTTCAAAAAGAAAACCCAATTCATTGTTCTACTTCCTCTAATTCAGGGCTAAAAACAAGCTCGGTAAAAATACATTTAAGCATTGTAGCAGCATATCACCAACAATTAAATAGACTTCTGTCTCATGCATTTGTAAAGTGACAAAATTCATTAAGGGACTTTTCCACATTTGATCTCGCATGAAAGTTCCACCTGTACAATGGGACCTCAGTGTCATCCTTTCCAGGCTGAAACTTCCTCCATTTGAATTCTTAGCATCAATCCATTTAAAATTTTTATCTTGGAAAGTTCTCTTTGACAGCGGTCACATCAGTCCACAGAGTGAGTGAGCTTCAGGCCTTAGCAGGGCATGCACTTTTCACTCAGATTTACAA
Source organism: Rhinatrema bivittatum (assembly GCF_901001135.1). Lineage (NCBI taxonomy): Eukaryota > Metazoa > Chordata > Amphibia > Gymnophiona > Rhinatrematidae > Rhinatrema > Rhinatrema bivittatum. Next base: position 626,805,060 of record NC_042615.1, on the reverse strand, counting down.
TAATAGAGTAGTATTAAGGATTCATCCAAAATTCTTTCCTAAAATTATTTTTTAATTTTATCTAAATCAGTTCATAATACTTCCTTTGTTCTTTCTTAAACCTTATTCTAGCAAAGCAGAATAGTCCCTGCATATGCTAGACTGCAAAAGGGCCCTACTTTTTTTTTTTTTTTATCTAGAAAGGACCAAACATTTCAGAATATCATCCCAGCTTTTCGTTTCATATGATCCAAATAGGGCCATGCAGCTAAGAAGCAATCTTTCTTCCTGGTTCTCAGATTGCATTAACTATTGTTATAAAAGTAGGAGCGTTCTCTTCTCGGTAAAGTGAAACCTCAATAAATCCAAGCAACTTCAGCTTCTGTAGCTCACCTCAGATCAGCATCTACAGAAAACAGCAGTAAGGCAGACACCAGGCTTGCAATTCACACTTTTACCAAACATTACTATCTAGAGCAAGATTATTGTAAAGATAGTAACTTTGGTTCAACAGTTCTAAAGAATTTATTTAGTTAAGTGCTTCACCTCTCCCACCTGTCTCTCTTACTGGGTTGCAGTAAATTAACAAGTAAAAAAACTTCTGATGCAGCCCTTGACTAGGGAGTCTCCATTTGTGTGACTGAATTAGTCCTGCTTATCCATGGAGAAAAGAATTGCTTAACTGAGACAGGTGTTCTCTGTAGACAGCAGATCAAGTTGGTGGAAGAGTGACATTACACAGTGTGTTAAGTATAGCGTACAGAGAAGCACGATAAGTTCTGTATGTGGTCTAGCATCTGACCAGGGTCCCAGCACTCTGTGTGCCCTCTCTATCTTGATGACCCTGGGTGCTGCTTCTAAAGTATCAGGCTGTGTGCCCCTCCTGTAGCAAAAATCTACACAGCTTTTCAGCCATCTCTTGCGCATTGCCATACTCCGAGTGATTCAGAGACCCCTCTTATCCGAATATTACACCTTCTAGACCTATTCTCCAGGTCTTCAACTTTGTCTTGGAGGTTAGCTAGTTCAGTTTCCAGCAGACTTTATGTATCTAATTTAGTTAACGCCGCGGCATGATTATCTGTTTGCACATCTGTTATCTATATGGTGGCCCAATATATTGAGAACTTCCCTCAGGTCATTAATGGAGGCCAAAAGTTCTTGTTTGTGTAATTTAAGGTCTGCCCTGATCTCCAGGAACCACCCCCGAAACTCATCCCGCAGTTTCAGGGAAACCATCGAGGTTTCAGTCTGTCGGCTCGATGTCACCGGCGCTATCTTGGGGGTGGGCTCAGAGGCTGCTCGTTGCGGCCTGCTCAGGCCTGTCCACGCTGCCCTCTGCTATCTCCGGTGGCAGTTTACTAAAAGAAAACTGCTTAAGATCTGCCGTTTTTCGCTTCGCCGCCATCAGCAACTTAGCAGTGCTGGGGAGGTATCGGGGCTCAGTTTGATCGCTCTAGGTAAGGTTTTTCAGCTGCTTTTTATTCCGGGGAGAGATCCCTGCATTTATGCAACCATTCTCAATTCTGGCGGAAGAGCGCCCCCTATTTCCTGATTTTTAACAGATTGAATATGGCATGTGCAAAAACTTGGACACCCTTTTAGTCAGTACTTTTTAGCATCTCCCTTGGCAAAATTAATAGCTTCCAAAGATGTCCTGGAATTTTCCCACTCTATTCCTTGTAGAATTCTTCTACCTCAAACATTCTTGGGTCTCCTTGCATGCACTGTTTGAGGTTTCCTGAAAGGTTTCAATGATATTCAACTCTTTGGACTGTGAAGACCATTCCAAAATCTTCATTTTTCTTTCCTGTAAATACTTCATGGTTGATTTTGAAGTAGATTTCAGATCATTGTCTTGCTGAAATATCCCACTTCCTTTCAGCTTCAGTTTCTTCACTTATAGTGGAACACTAGTTTGTAGGATGCAGTGATGTATAGTTACATCTGTTCTTCATTCCACATGTCCAGTATTTGCTGGCACTGGCTGCTCACAACTCTAAAGCATAATAGATCTATCCTTGTGTTTAAATGTTTGGCAAGGTATTCTTTTCTTCAAATGCTTCACAATTTTTCTCCAAATATATTTTGTGTATTTATGACTGAATAGTTCAATTTTTGTTTTATCTGTCCAAAGTAATCTGTTCAAAAATTGTTTTAGGCTTATCAAGGTTTTGTTTTGCATACTTAGTCAATTTTGTGATGCGGTTATTGAAAAGGTTTCATAAGAACATAAGAAATTGCCATGCTGGGTTAGACCAAGGGTCCATCAAGCCCAGCCTGTTTCCAACAAAGGCCAAACCAGGCCACAAGAACCTGGCAATTACCCAAACACTAGGAAGATCCCATGCTACTGATGCAATTAATAGCAGTGGCTATTCCCTAAGTAAACTTGATTAACAGCCATTAACAGCCAAAACAAGACTGAAATCCTTCATATCTCCAATGACCGTCTCTCAGTCCCTCTCAACATCAACACCTCTAAAAACATAGGGGTGCAACTTACAACATCTACAAAAAATCTGGGAGTGACTATTGACAGTGAACTCAACCTCAAGCACCACATCTCCAACATGATCAAAGATGGATTCTTCAAACTACAAACACTAAAAAAAAAAAAAAGCTCAAACCTCTTCTTCACACTCAGGACTTTCGAACAGTACTACAAACTATAATTTTTTCAAAACTAGACTACTGTAACACGATACGCCTTGGCCTCCCCTAAATTACCATCAGATCTCTTCAGGTACTACAATACGACGCCGCCAGGTCCATCACAAATATAAAAAAATGCAACCACATCACACCCACACTAAAAGAACTTCACTGGCTTCCCATCAGCCAAAGAATTCAATACAAAACCCTCACCCTCATCCACAAAAAAAATAAACAACGAGATGAATTGGTTAACCACTGCCATACTCCCATACTCCACACAGAGAAATCTCAGATCCTCAGACTCTGGCCTTCTCACCGTTCCCAACTCCAAAACAGCACACCTCACCTCCACCCGCAAATGAGTCATATCCGTGGCGGGCCCCACACTTTTGAACTCTCTCCCACCCCTACTCAGAAACAAACCTTCCAATCAAGTATTCAAAAAACAACTGAAAAACCTGGCTCTTCAGAAAAGCCTCCCCCCCCCCCCCCCTCGGGCTCATCGCTGCCTCGAAAATGAAACCCTAACCGCCGTCACCCACCCAAAACTCACCCCCAGCTCCCCACATTTAATCGCTCTTTCCCCCCCCCTCTCCCCCCCCCCCACCCCACGTTTTATAAGCTTTCCACCAAAGTCTCCACACAAGTTAACCACTCCAAGACTCCAGATCGTAATCTATAACTTATCTTCCCAAGTTACAATGTTATAATGTTATAATATAAACAATTCTCTTTTCTTTTATACAAGTTACCATGTTACAATGTAAAATAAGCAGATCTTGCCTTATTTGTTCAGTTATATGTAAACCGATGTGATATCTCGATCGAATGTCGGTATATAAAAGCAAATAAATAAATAAAATAAAATAAATTAATGGATTCCTCCTCCAAGAACTTATCCAAACCTTTTTTTAATCCAGCTACACTAACTGTACTAACCACATCCTCTGGCAACAAATTCCAGAGCTTTATTGTGCGTTGAGTGAAAAAGAATTTTCTCCGATTAGTCTTAAATATGCTACTTGCTAACTTCAAGGAATGCCCCCTAGGCCTTCTATTATTCGAAAGTGTAAATAACTGAGTCACATCTACTTATTCTAGACCTCTCATGATCTTAAAGACCTCTCTCATATCCCCCCTCAGCCGTCTCTTCTCAAAGCTGAACAGCCCTAACCTCTTCAGCCTTTCCTCATAGGGGAGCTGTTCCATCCCCTTTATCATTTTGGTTGCCCTTCTCTGTATCTTCTCCATTGCAACTATATCTTTTTTGAGATGCGGCGACCAGAATTGTACACAGTATTCAAGGTGCAGTCTCACCATGGAGCGATTATAGAGGCATTATGACATTTTTCGTTTTATTAACCATTCCCTTTCTAATAATTCCTAACATTGTTTGCTTTTTTGACTGCTGCAGCACACTGAGCAGACTATTTTAAAGTATTATCCACTATGATGCCTAGATCTTTTTCCTGGGTGGTAGCTCCTAATATGGAACCTAACATCGTGTAACTACAGCAAGGGCTTATTTTTCCCTATATGCAACACCTTGCACTTGTCCACATTAAATTTCATCTGCCATTTGGATGCCCAATCTTCCAGTCTTGCAAGGTCCTCCTGTAATATATCACAATCCGCTTGTGATTTAACTACTCTGTATAATTTTGTATCATCCTCTTGCGGTGACCTCTGGACTTCTGTCCCAGGGGATGCTGGGAGCAGTGTGCAGATGGACCTTCCGGTCCTCCTGTGCTGCCATTGTTGTGATTAGGGCAGTTAGTGTAGCTGGGTTTAAAAAAGGTTTGGATAAATTCCTGGAGAAGTCCATAAACTGCTATTAATCAAGTTGACTTGCTGGCTAATTTTAAAAGAGCACACATGTGCCCATAAACACTCATATTGGCACATGAGCAGTGATACACTGCAATTTTAAACTGTGCACACATATATGTGCATATTATTTAAATATCCTACTGCACATGTGTGCATGTGATCTTAAGAGGTGACTTGAGAAAATGTCCCACGTGTATTACCACCAGAGCTTTAATGGCCACTGTTGGAAACAGGATGCTGGGCTTGATGGACCCTTGGTCTGACCCAGTATGGCATGTTCTTATGTTCTTATCCGCAAATTTGATAACCTCACTCGTCATATTCCTTTCCAGATCATTTATAAATATATTGAAAAGCACAGAGGCACTCCTCTGTTTACCCTTTTCCACTGAGAAAATTGACCATTTAAGCCTACTCTTTCCTGTCTTTTAACCAGTTTCTAATCCACGAAAGGGCATCGCCTCCTATCCCATGACTTTTTAGTTTTCGTAGAAGCCTTCTGAAACTTTCCCATATAGATCTTTAATGTGTGAGTAACATTACTGTGGACCTAAGTATAACTACTGAAATATCAGCTAAACCTTTCAGCAGGTCTTTTGCAGTGATCTATGGGTTCTTTTTGCAGATCTGAACAGTTTTCAGGCAGGTCTATCAGAAATCTTTCTGGGTTTTCTAGATCTTGCCTTGACTTCATTTCCATGTAACTTCCATTTCTTAATGTTCCTGATAATTGAAATTACTAACTTGAAGCATTGAGGGATATTTTGAAAGTCTTTCCCTTCTTCATAAAAGTAAATTATCGTCAAATGTTCAGACAGCTTCTGCTGCTTAGAGGAGCCTATGCTTGTTGAAAGCAGATAGAACAATCACAACCTGAGAAGTTAAAGGGTCAGAATATTTGTTCATCTTTGCATTGTCTTCTGATTTATTGAAGGATTAATGAGTCAATCAACATTTAGGAGGCAGACTTTGTATATCTTTGGATTTGAAAAAGACCGATTTCTAATTTGTGGGGGGCATTGATGTTTAGGGGTTTGAGATTGAGTTATTTTTTTGTAGTTAAGAGGAGGCCACCACCTCCTTTTTTTTTTTTTGTCTTGGGATGGAGTGTATATCATAGGTATGAGAGGGCACCTGATTTAGGAAGACTGTGTCAGTGTTCTTGAGCCAGGACTCAGTGATAGCGCAAAATTCAGGATTGCAGTCCAGGAAGAGGTTGTGGAGGATGGGAGCTTTTTTCAGGAGTGATTGAGCATTAAAGAGGAATATAGATAGGGTGGTGAGGCCCAGGAATTGGGTTAGTGGGGAGATCATGATTGGTAGGAGCAATTTGCGTTGAGCAGAAGGGTGGGAGTGTCTGAGAGTAGGGTAATGAATGCGGGGGATGGTGTGAGTGTTCATCAAAGGACCACAACAGGGGGAGTAGAAAGAACTGGAATTGAAGTAAGGGGCAGGGTAGAAATGTTGAAAGAATAAGGTAAAAGCAAGGTCTTCTGGAGGGGATATGAGGTGAGAGGTGAGTCAAAGGTGATAGGATTGCTGTGTTTCACTGAGGGGAGGAAGCAGGCAGGGTGCAAACCGGAATTAGCGGGGTAGCAAGTGTTGTCGGAGGGAATGTGTAATAAGAATGAGGTGGAGCAGGGTACACAGTGGCAGGGGACAGAGCTGATAGCAGGGAAACTGAGGGGGGCAGGGTGGAGCACAAGGGGGGGCACTAAGGGGACAGACCCCTTAGTCGTGCTCCTTTGGCACGTGACGCCAGGGGATGGCGCCTGCCTTTAAACTCGCAAGGTGGCGTCCCTTACTGATGATGGAGAGGCTTCAGGGGCGGGCTCAGGCAGCAGGCAGGGTCCGTGAGGTCCGGCAATTCAAAGGCAGAAATCCACCTCCATGCTTTACAGTATGATGGTGTTCTCTTCATAGTTTTTAGAGTTGTGACCATAAAAGTTCAATTTTGGTCTCATCACTCCAAATTATTTTGTTCCAGAAGTTTTGAGGCTTCTCTGGGTGGTGTTTGGCATATTGTTAGCGGGCGGTTTTGTGGCATTGGTGCAGCAACGTTTTTTTTTCTGACAGCTCTATCATGTAGCTCTTTTTTTTTTTAAAGTATCTCCTTACTGTGCATGCTGAAACACCCACACCACTTTGTTTCAGAGAAGCTCGTATTTCAGTAGAAATTGCTAGTGGGTTTTCTTTGCATCCCAACAAATTTTCCTGGCAGTTGTCTGAAATCTTTCTTAGTATACCTTGGTATTAACAGAACCCATCATTTTCCACTTCTTGATCAGATTTTGAACAGTAATGAAGGCGAACCGGGCCCGTCCCGTGTTCGCCGAGGGTAACACGGGATCGGGCGGAGGCAGGGCGGGCGGAAGCCGAGGGGGGGGGGGAGCAGGAGAGGTAGGAGCAGAGATAGCCAATGGCAGTGCAGCAAATTTTGAAAGGCTGCACTGTCATTGGGCAGGGAAAAAGGAGCGCGGTGCTAGCTGGGGGCAGCCATTAAGGGATCCGGCAGCGAAGCAGGCAGAGGTGTTTGCTTCGTGCCGAAACCCTTGGCCAATCCCTTAACATGCGGCGTTCAAGATCCAAACCGGAGGGCAAGCCGACCGCGGTATCGCGTTCCCGCCCCCCCGGCCAGATCACGGGCTGGCCGCCTGACGACCGCGCGGGAGGAACCAGCCCCGACGCCAGCAGATTCGTTCGCCAGCGGGGTAGCCCCTACACCCTCCCTGACCCCTACACGCCCGATCGCTGCTCTCCTCCCCTACCTCTCTGATTCAGGGGAGAGCGGTCCCGAGGCAGCGGCGTGCCCCTCCCCACCCCCACCCCCCTCGGGGCCTACAGCGTGTGCCCCTCCCCCTCATGGGCCTACCACGACCGTTCCCGGCGGCTCTGCTACACCCGCCGGGCCGTCTGGACCCATTTCCTCATTTACCTTCCTGGGACGCCCGCTCATGGACGCCCCCAGTCCCCATGCTGCACGCTTGCAGTCCGTGTTGGCGCTGCGGGTCACTGCCTCACCTATGGATGACCCTCCCCTTCCGCGTGGGCCGCCCCCCCTCCTTCCCCCCCCCCCCTTCCCCCCCCCCCCCCCTACGGCCGCGGGGGCCCCCGCGGACCGCCAGCGTGCGTGGTCGCTACACCTCCGGCCCGCATGTTGCCAGGGTCAGGCGCACTAGGAGCCCTCCTGTGCGCAGTTCGGCGCCCCTAAGAGCTCTGCCTGCAGGAAGCAAGGCCGCTCACAGACCCGTGCTGCCAAGCCCCGCCCGCCCCGCGCCGGTCAGGATCCCCCCCAGGCACCTCGGCGCCCGGTCCCCTTTACCCCCTGCCCTCTCCTGTCGCCCATTGTGCGCCACACGAGGCAGATGTGGTCTCTGCCTTCCTGGAGCGCATGGCGCAGGCGGGCTACGCTTTCCTCCCTGTGGCTGCTGAGGCCCAGGCATTACCTAACCTGGGTTTGGGCGCCTGGCAGTCCGGGCCGGCCCCCCCCCCCCCCTTCGGGCGGTCAGGTTTTTACATCTGGAGCGCGTGTCTCCGGTCCACACTCCGCGCGTGCCAGAATTTCCTCCTGCGGGAAGGGCCAGGATGCTGCCAGTCGCCCGCCTGGCAGGCCCGGCGCCCTGGATCCGGGCGCCTCCCTTCTCCCGCCACCAGACGACGACCTCCTGGTCCGTCCAGCAGAGAGGCTTGGCGGGCCTTCGATTCGGCGAGTCTCCTGGCGCACACGGGAGGCGAGTGGATGCAGAGCAGTGGCGCTGATGCGCAGGGTGCGGTACCTGTTTCGCATGAGGGTCGAGTCGTCCGGGAGCAGCCGGCACCAGGTAAGGAAGGCAAGGTTGCTGGGGGTTCCGCGCGCAAAGTGGGGGGCAAGCGGTCTATGACCGGCTCCCGCTCGCCGTCTTCCTCTTCGTCTTCTGACTCCAGCGATGGTTCGGTGCGCCCGCGTGCGGCCCTCGACGAAGGTCCCAAATGCGAGGCAGGCCATCCCGCCTTAGCGTCCTTGACCGAATTGTGGGAGGAAGTGCCGAGGCGTTTAGTCAAGCGCATACGCAAACGCAAATTCGTTGACATTTTTAAATTACTAGAGGGGCGTCGAGGGGGCAGGAAGGGGTCCAAAAAAGCCAAAAAACGCAGCAAACGCAGGAGTGCGGGGCCCCGAATAGCTAAGAACGTGGTGAACTGGGTTCGCGGTTTCCTGCGGCTGGCCAGCGTGGTTAGTCATTACGACGCGTCACAGTATGGGTCCTTGTTATCTTATGCCGATAGTATCCTTGGGGCGTTCCGGGACTACGAGGGTTGGGCTTGGCTCAACTACTATGAGAAGTTCCGCGATAAGATGGCCGGGAACAGGTTCATGTCCTGGGGGTCCCAGGATATCCACTTATGGCTTACACAAATGACCAATAAAGGGTCGATGTCTCACAGGGCGGGTTTGCGCGCTGGGGGTGCGGGGGCCCTCTCGCACACGGATCCTGCAGGCGCCCCCGCGGCGCAGTCCTTTCGGACCGGAGCGGGGCGCAAGGGTGACCCGGGAGGCAAAAGTTCGGGGGTCGGGTCCGATATTTGCTGGCGATTTAATAAACTCACATGCCTTTTTCCCGAATGTAAATTCCGGCATGCATGCTCTACCTGCGGGGGATCACATTCGGCTCTCCGGTGCACCCAGGGAGCTGGGGCTGGGGCCGGTAAGGGACCCAAATGATGCATCGGCCCTCGGGAAGGCAGACTCGCCTGTGATCCTTACGGAGCTCGAGGCGAGTTTGCTGCATTACCCAGATCGTCGGGCAGCCCGGTTGTTGTCCGACGGTTTTCGTTCTGGTTTCCGTATTCCTTATGCTGGCCCCGGTTCCGGCGGGCGCGCGCGGAATTCTCGCTCTGCCTCCAGGCTGGCCTCTGTTGTCCGAGGCAAGTTGGCTGATGAGCTCGCGCTGGGGAGGATAGCCGGCCCCTTCGCGGTGCCCCCTTTTGGGGCGATGCATTTGTCCCCGCTTGCCGTCATACCTAAAAAGGTGCCCGGTAAATTCCGCCTCATCCTTAATCTTTCGTCTCCGGAGGGTTCTTCCGTGAATGATTTCATCCCTCCGGAGGTCTGTGCCGTTACCTATGCTTCTTTTGATGACGCAGTGGCTCTTGTACGTGCGGCGGGCCCGGGGGCCCTCATGGCTAAGGCGGACATTGAATCTGCTTTTCGCTTGTTGCCCATTCACCCGGCCTCCTTTCCGTTGCTCGGTTTTTATTTTGACGGCCATTATTTTATCGATCGTTGTCTACCAATGGGTTGTGCGATTTCCTGCGCCTTGTTCGAGACATTCAGTACGTTCGTCCATTGGGCGACTATGGAGCACACGGCCTGCGTGGCATCGGTCCATTATTTAGATGATTTTCTGTTTGTGGGGCCTCGCGATGAAGACACGTGTCGCCGGCAGCTAGATGGCTTTCTGCGGACGGCCGAGCGCCTTGGTGTTCCGATCGCGCATGACAAGACGGAAGGCCCGGCGACTACCTTGACCTTCCTCGGCATCGAGTTGGATTCCAGGGCTATGTCCTGCCGGTTGCCGGCGGAAAAGGTGGCGCAGCTTCAAGGGTTGGTTGCGGTGATTCGAGGGTCGACTAAGGTTACATTGCGGCAGATGCAAGCCTTGATTGGTTCCCTTACTTTCGCGTGCAGGGTCATCCCCATCGGCCGTGCATTTATCCGTCGGTTGTCTGCCAGAACGTCGGGAGTCCGGGCGCCGCATCATTTTCTTCGGATTACGGCGGCGGTTAGAGCAGAGTTGGCGGTTTGGGCGGCATTCTTGGTCTCCTTTAATGGCGTGTGCCTAATGCAAGAGGCGGAGGTATCCAATTTGGACCTCGAATTGTTTTCAGACGCGGCAGGGGCGACTGGTCTGGGATTGTATTTTGGGGGTCGATGGTGTGCTGCGCGTTGGCCGTCCGATTGGGTAGCGTCCGGCACGGTGAGGAACGTTACCTTCTTGGAACTTTTCCCGGTCCTGGTAGCCCTTATGCTGTGGGGTGAGGAATTAGCGAACAAACGCGTGGTGTGGTGGTGCGACAATTTGGGGGTTGTACAGGTGGTCAACAAGCTCGCGGCTAAGTGCCCGAGGGTGTCGGCTTTAGTTCGGGAATTGGTGATGTTGTGCTTCAAATGGAATGTGACAGTGCGTGCACGACATGTTCCGGGGACCTTGAACTTAATTGCTGACGCTCTCTCTCGTTTTAAGTGGGAGGCCTTCCGTGCGGCGGCCCCGGGCGCGAACCTGAGGGGAGAACGGGTGCCGGTCCGCCTCTGGAAGCTTGGCATGGCATGAAATGGGACCTGATCCGGAGCTCCGTCGCTCCGGCCACCTGGAAGGCATACCTCTCCGGCAGACGTTACGTGGCTACATTTTTGTTCTCCCTGGGTTGGGCCGGGGGGGCGGTGCGGGATGGGGAAGTTGCTCGCTTTATAATGTGGGCTCGCCGGAGGGGTTCTTCCCTGGCCTCCGTGCGCGGGCAGTTGGCAGGTTTCGCCTTCTTTCAAAAATTGGCCGGATTCGATAGCCCGCTCCGCAGCTTCTTAGTACGGAAATTATTGGGGGGCTGGGGCAGGAGCGCGGGCCGTCGGCATGATCGCCGCCGGCCTATCCGTTTCCCCGACCTCATTCGCCTTTCCGCCGGCTTGCCGTGCGTTTGTCTGTCTGCCTACGAGTCAGCGCTGTTCCGCGTGGCTTTCGTCTGGGCGTTCTTTGGTGCACTGCGGGTGGGGGAACTCGTGGCCCGCTCCAAAGGGGACGTGGGGACCAACGGCCTCCTGGCTAGCGACATCTGGTTATATCCTCATTGTGTTACGATTCGGCTTCGCCGTTCCAAGACGGACCAGTCCGGGGTGGGTGCGTGGGTGACGCTCCGGCGGGCGCCCCATGTTTTGGCGTGTCCGGTGCAAGCGGCTTTGGCCTACGCGGCACTGCGTCCGCCTGTTGGGCGACATTTCCTCGTGCATGCGGACGGGACCCCGTTAACCCGGTTTCAGTTTGCAGCCGTGTTGCGCCGTGTCGTGGCTACCTTGGGTTGGGACGTGGGGTGCTATACTTCCCATTCCTTTCGGATTGGTGCCGCCACTGCGGCGGCGGAATTGGGGTGGGCGGGGGATAGGATTCGCGCCTTGGGCAGGTGGAAGTCGCCCGTCTACCGGGGTTACGTGCGGCGGTAGGCGGGGCGCGCGCCTCGTGCGCGGCGGCACGGTTGGGGGTCGTGGGGTAATGCCTGTGTTTTGTCTTTCAGATTTTCGGGGGATCGGTCGGCCCAGAGACTGTGCTTGGATCGTGGGCCACTCTTTTGTTCATCGGGCGCAACGACGCGCCCGGAGGCGGCCGTACGGGGAGCACCTGAACGTCGATGCACACGAGGGCGTCGTGCGCTGGATGGGCCGGGGGGGGGGTATGAAATGGGACGACCTCTGTGACTTCCTGCAAGGCCAAGTTGACACGTTTGGACTCCCCAGGTTTCTGGTCCTTCATTTGGGTGGGAATGATATTGGCAGACTTACGTGCCGCGAATTCATCAAAATCATACGGAAAGACCTAGCTTTCCTTTTGAATCGATTACAGTCTACTAAATTGGGGTGGTCTGACGTTATCATTCGTCTTCGGCACCAGACGGAGCCCATGTGGCGCCATGGGGTTAAGAAATTAAATCGCCAGATTGGCAAATGGCTGGTGCGGGAAGGCGGGTTTTGGGTCCGCCATGAGTGGTCCTGGGACATTTTGGAAGGGTATTTCTCGGGTGATGGGGTCCACCTTTCCGACATAGGTATGGACTTATTCAATAATGCCTTGGAGGAAGCTCTTCGGTTGCAGTTGCATGTTTAGGCCGCAGTGGGGGAACAAGGGCCTTAAGTTGCCGGGTTGCTGAAGGGCACTTAAGTCGCCTTGTTAGTGGCGGAAACCCGAGCCATATTTGAGTGTGTATTAGTGGTAAGGGGGAAGGGCACGTTGCTGGGGGGGTAATGCTCGTGCAGTTTGGGGCTGCTGCACGAGAAGGCCTAAAGAGCAAGAAGGGGCCGATGCTCAGGCCGCCAGCTTACCCTCGCCGATGGCGTGGCGGGGTAAGGACAAGGGGGAGGGACTCCGAGCTGCTTACCATTGGGCCGCGATGGTAAGTGAAGAATGGCATGCGGCAGGTGGTGGAGGTGGAGGGAGTTAAGTTTGGAATATTGTTAACTGTGGCTCGGGTTAGATTTAATAAACTGCGGCCTTATTTGTTATTCCATACAGTTGTCATGTCTAATTTGTGGAGGGTAAGGGGAGCAAAGGCTGAGTGCCTGCCTGTCGACAGGTCACGAGTACCTGTGTTACTGATTAGTATTTTCAAATCTTTGGATATCTTTTTATATATTTTTCCTGATTTATAGGTGTTGAACACTTTTGCTCACAGGTCCTTTGACAGTTCTTTTGCTTTCACCATGCTTCAGTAACCACCAAAGTCAGTGCAGCCCTGGATAAAATGCACAAGGGTTTCTCAAGGGCTAAAAAAAAAAACCTCATTAACTATTTATACTCGGACACTAATTACAATCAAACAAAGTACAGATGTGGATATGTATCCTTTATTGCCCTCTCAACCTGTGTGTGTCAACTTGAGTGCATATTATCAGCCCAAACATTCAAGGGTATGGAAACTTTTAAACAAGATCATTTTATTATTTCCCTTATTGCTATGGTTTGTTTAATGATTGTGCTATTCTGTGATGTGTTTAATTTGAAACACATTAAAAATGTGTTTTGTCTGATCACTCATGTTTTCTTAAAATGCTACACATCTTACAAATCCTGTCAGGAGTATGTAAACTTATGAGCACCACTGGACAATTTGACAAGGGATGCATAGACTTTTCCCTGCAATTGTCGATACTAGGAAAAAGTGAAAATATTAAAATAAAATAAAATTTGACAAATTATACATGTATTTTTAACTCCATCATATTGTAAAAATGAATGTCTGTGGTATTGTGTTTTTTAAGGTAAACTGTTTGAAAATAACCCAAACTATCTGTTTATCAAAGTAATATAACCCTATCATGGAAGCAAAAATATATAGTTCATTCAAACATACTGGAACTACCACAGATGTTATACTATGCTTTTTTTTGCAGTCACAGTAGGATTACATATTGTATTTTTAGGACCTTGCCACAGAATTTGTGTGAGATGAGCACCACTATAAATGCCATTGGTGCTGGGTACCTAAACAGTACATTTTCTGTAAACTGAAAATTTGTTTTCTTCTGTATATATATAGGGCTTCTGAAATACTTTATTCTTTGGCTCTGGTACAGTCTCAGAAATCTAGGAAGATGAGGACATTTCCTTCTGCTGAGCATTATAAATTACTGACTGAGGCTCGGAGGAACGTAGGACTTTTTCAGCATCATGATGCGATAACAGGAACTTCTAAAGACTGGGTGGTTGTGGATTATGGCACCAGGTAAACTTTATAAATCAAGATTTTAATACAATCTTCACTGTTTGCTTATACTCGAGAATCCTCATTCTTGACTTTTGTTCTGATCTGTTTGCTGATCTTTCCCATTTGCAACAAACTTTTTGAACATCTCTGCTAAACACATTTTCAGAACTTTATTTATAACAAACCCGAAGAAGCTAAGCAGTTTTTGCAATATTTGGGGGGAATACTAACTGTTGTTTGTTTTATTTACTCATTGCCAGTTTGTGTTTGCATTGCATGGATCTGGAGCAGTGATGTGTCTGGAGACTTCAGAGTTTTGCTGAGATAGATGTATATTTTGGCTGAAGTTTTTGCAGAGTTCTGTAAGCACACATTATTTTTGTTGGTCTTTTGGAGTGTCCTGACCTTGGCTAGCTTATCTTGTTAGGAAAGCAATACTGTCCCCGAATTCCAGAATTAAATGTGTGGTGAGCTACTGGACCTACCCACAGCTTCTGAAAAGAATGCAGCAGTTCTTCCCTATAGTTTGTGAATCAGACTGTATTGCCAGAATAGAAGGCTCAAGACTGCTTAGTAAGGGATCAATTTTCAAAACAGCGCACAGTTCCTGGTGCACGCACATGTACATGCCGATTTTTATAACATGTGTACGCCGATGCGCCCATATTATAAAATCTGATGTCCGCGTGGGGGGATTTTCAAATTACGCGCGACGACGCAATCGGCCTTTTTTCCAGTTCTCCCCCAGTCCACTTCAATTAAGGAGCTGACTGGAAGGGAGCTTCCTACTCTCCTGACTACCCTTCCTTCCCTTTCCCCTCTACACCCCGACCCCTAGCCCCTACCTAGCTACCTGAAATTTTTTAATTTTACTACTTCTCCGGAGCAGAAGTATATTCTGCGTGCTGGCCAGCTGGCCGGTGCACACATCCCCAGGATGGCAGCTAATGGCCAGCCTCTGGCCCGCCCCTTTTTCAGGGCCCTGCACTTCTGTGTGTAACCCCTGTTTTTAACGTGTACAGCCATTTGAAAATTTACTTGTATATGTCTACACTTGTATCATTTATCTTACTGTATAATATGAGCTAAATAAGACCACCTATTCAAGATGAATGTTCTTTTCGAAATTTGGACAAGGTCTCTTAACAATAAAACATTTTCAGTAACAGCATTTTAAGCCCGGGTGGAGGACCTATTTTGCTCGGGTAGGGGGAGCAGCTGGGTCAGTGGGGGCCTGGGAAGTATGGCGAAACAATTGCATGTGCTTGGCGACATACTGGTTGAGAACCGCAGCTATACTCTATTAGAGATGGAGAGAATTTTTTCAACTATTTTCAAATGAATTATATAGTGCATGCTACTTACTCTCAGCTATTGTGTAGTTAAATCTAATTGGTTGGCCTCTAATCTAATTGGTTGGTAATTTTGGATCAGAAGTTTCATGTCAATTGCAAAATTACTCCATGACTTTCTGTCAGAGATAATAGGGGTTATATGCTAGGAATGGATTCAGTTGTCTTTAAAAGATAGGCAGAATTGGGTCTTTGTCCCTTGTTCATTTTATTGTTAGAAATAAGGGTGTAAAACTTTGGCAAGAAATTCCAACTATTTTTAATATTCCACAGAGTAATCTATTTGCCTATCTTCCGGTTAAACATTATGGGTAGAAATTCAAAGCTAACTGTGTAAGTAACTTGGGCCTAGATTATTCATTCCACTATAAATATAGTGAATTTCCACTATAAATATAGTGGAATGAAGAGCCGTGGCCAGAAAAGGGGCTGGGGGTTGATAATGTGCACCCAGCCGCATCGCAGTGGTGCTTTTTTGCCTGTCGCGGCACACATTATCGCCCCCCATAGCACCCCTGCAAAAGGTGTAGTTATTTCCCGCACTACTGGCGGCGATAATGTATAGAACACTATGGCCCGCAGCGCAACCGGGCCCAAAATTTTTAAAAATCCCATCCAAACCCCTCCCCTTTCCCTCATTCAAATTTTATCGTTGTGATGTGGTCGTTATCGTATGCATTAGGGCATTATCACACGCGATAACGGTCCATCGTGTTTTGAAAAATGACCCAGTCAGCCGGTTAGAACTCAAATGGCTAAGTTATGATGTATATTTGGCGGCACAGCAAAGGTGCTGAGTATACATGTATGTGTGTGCACACTTCACTGGATAAGTCTACCCGGCTAAATTGAGACCTGCTCTATGGGGTATCTAAACTTAGATGTAAACTTATGTGGCTAACTCCAAATATCAGTAGTTAGCCATATAAGTTATACTGCTAATTTGCACTGCCCCCGATCTGCTCAGTACACACCTACTTTTTGTGCGTGTAACTTTTAGCCATATAGGAAACTTATACGGCTAAGCAGAGGCTGCTGAATATAGGTGTATATTCAGCAGCCTCTACTTAGCTACTAAGTACAAGGTACTTAGGCACCCTTTATGCACCCCCCTCGAAGTCATTGCTCAAGAAACACGCCTTCTCGATAGCTGGTCCCACGCAATGGAGCGCTCTCCCCCCGGACCTTCGCCAAGAACCCTGTCTGCGGACGTTTAAGAAAAGCTTAAGACTTGGCTTTTCACAAGAGCCTTACTTAAAGGCTTTACAACTACAATATCACAGCATTGATTGCTACACCCTCAGTTATTCATTCATTACTTTATCACGTGCTAGATTACTCTGATCTGTTTGGTCTCGGGTTAGAACTTCTGTGTCAAACGCCAAATTGTCTACTTGTTTTCAGGTGAAATCTTATGTTCTTACGTTTGATGCAATGCTTGTTCTTATGTTTGACGTAATGCTAACTTTGGTTCTCTACAATCCTTATTATGTTCTCTATGTTCGATATATTCCTTATGTTCGTTATAATTCTAACTTTGGTTCTCTGTAAACCGACGCGATATGTACTATTACAAGAACATCGATATAAAAAAGCTTTTAAATAAATAAAATAAATAAATAAGTCCCGCTTATCCGGCTAAATAGATCTGAATTCACTTTGAATATCATACCCTATATCTTCTCTTTAGACAAAGGCAATTTGCAACTATCTAAAATGGAGGACACTGAAGAAAGTTTGGCTCTTGGACACCACCAGAGGCCCTCAATTGCTGATATAACAAAATATTAACTCAAGAGGAAGATGTATAACTCATAAAATGTATTAGGCAATGACAACAGCTACCACTCAAACTATATTCTGATGATTTTATTAAAACTTATAGGCAAATGAATAATAGCCCAGGCGGAACGCAGCAATACAGTTGGAGTCAGCGACCCCGGCATGCTTTCTTCTTCCCACGCCCCGGAAGAGGAAGTGGTGAGCAGCAGGTGCATGCGCGGGAAGAAGAGACCATGCTAGTGCGGGCAGCATCGGCCCGAAGCAGAGAAACTACGGCCTGAAGAATGAGCAACGCGGCTCGGAGAAAAACAAGGAGCAACGTCAACCCCTGTGGCCGATGGGACTCCTTTCTTAGCTAGGGCTGAAAATGAAGGAGGTTGCGGCTGCCTTTAGGGTTGGGAGGAGGCTGCTGCAGCCGCTAATTTGGATGGGGGGGGAGAGTGAGTGAATGAGCAAGCATGTGTATTTGAGGTGCTGTGTGTGTGTATATGAGTGAGACAGCATGTATGTGAATGATTGACAGCCTGCATATGTGAAAGAGTATTTGTGTGATTGAGAACCTGTGTGTGAGAGAGAGCATGAATGGACTTGTATGACTGAGAACCTGCATGTGTAAGTTTGTGATTGAAAACCTGTTTGTGTGAAAGAGTATGTGTATGTGATCGAGATCCTTTGTGTGTGAGAGAGATCATGTATATGTATGATTTAAGAGCCCATGTGTATAAGTAAGAGAGAGAGCATGTGTGTCTGTGTGTGAGAGCTGGTTTAGGTGAGGGGAGCATGTATGTGATTGAGAGCCTGTGTGTAAATGAGAGAAAGAGAGAGCATGTATATGTGTGTGATTGAAAGCCTGTATGTGTAAGCGTGAAAAGACAGCATGTGTGTAAATGTGTAATTAAGAGCCTATATAAGTGAGAGAAAAAGCATGTGTATATGTGAGTGATTGGGAGCCAGTGTGAGAGAGAGAGAGAGGAGAAAGTTGCAAGCAAACCATCTCTCCTCCTGCTAATTCAGAACAATCTCAGGACACCTGGATATGAAACGTTCCCAGGTATACAGAGCAAAACATTTGTTGTTTCCTTATTATTTTTCATTATTGCGCCTTTGTGTCTGCTATTTTGAAATATTTTATTGGTATCAAGAAATTTTTGATATACATTTTTAATTATTGGATATTCCATTTATCAGCTGTTTCAAAATAATCTGTTCTTTTTGTTAGTATGGTTTTGCTGCTATTGATTTTATATTTCTTGATTTGTTTTATAAGGACTGGTGATGTTTCTCTTTTTCCTTTGTTACACTGCATACAGAGACCCTGGCTTGTTGCAGTTTCCAATTCAGTTTTTGTCTGTATGCTTCTAGTTATGCGTTTCGTTCTCTTTATTCTTTGTTAGGTGAGGGTCAGCACATGTGATTCAGGTGAGGTTTTCTGCTGGCGTGTAGTTTCTGTGTAGGGCTTTATAGTAGCCTGGCTTGTACCGTTTTCCTAATAGGAGGTGTATTGTCTTAAGGCCTGGTGTAATATTTTCAGTGTTGCCTTTTCGTAGGTAAGGTATTTACTGTTTGGGTACTGGAAATTGGTGCTGTTTTGGTATGGGATGTTTACTATTTATGCAATTTCTGTTCAGACAGAATACATATCTTTCTCTTGTGTCATTCTTAACAATAAAAATAATACTGAGCCTTTATTTTTTATTTCTGCTGTGAATTGTAATGAGCAGTGTGTGTTACGTGTGAGCGTGTATGTCAGGTGTGTCACGAAGGGAAAAAGGTTGAGAACCACTGGAGTATTATTTAGCCAGTCCGATAAGTGTCTAAGAATACATGCCATATTTTATAATTTATGGTCTGGAAAAACTCAAACATACATGATCTCTGTTTCATCAACTATTCTAGGGACAATCTAGGCTTTTTAGTTTGGCAAATGAATTTCCTCAGATATTTATTCATCACTTTTTGTCAGAAAGTCCAACTGTTTAATCTTTTTCTGTTTACTTTTAGAGGAAAATGTTGTTTGTACGAAAAGCTTTTGGTAGCTAAAAAGTGCAATTCTTACTAAAAGGTGTGAAGTTGAAAAGCTCTTCTATGTTCAATGGAGAAATCCTGTGCAATTGTTTTGATGCTTGTGATAAATATTAACTAGAGTAAAGATTTACTTCCATTTAGTGTACTTTTTTGTTACTCTGGGGAGCCATATGATCAAACTACCTGTTAGGAGACACAACCAAATTGTAAATCAGTAATTGGAAAGATTCCATATTTCATTTGTTAAATTATCAAGTTAAGTAAAATGGGGTGAGGAGGGGGATAGTGAAGGAATTAGTTTGTATGAAATGTTTGAACATATTCTTTTGTCTCTGGTATGTAGAAGGAAATGCTGGGTTCAATTGTTCTTTGTATAATTTGCAATGAAAAGATTTAAATCTAAAATTGCTTAGTCTGTTTAATAATGTTGTTGTGACACATTGACATATTACGGAATGCTGGCTTGAGGTTATGGACAGAAAAATCATATAAATGTGAAACTACTTATTTTCCACTCCAGATTAACAAGTGACATACTTGCTATATACAACGTAACTTAAAATATTTTGTATCTAATGGTAAAGCATATTTTAAGTGTGTTATTTCTAGAAAATGACAATGGAAATAAATCTAGTAACTAAAGGGACACTTTAATTTAACTGACTTAAAAGTCTAAACTGTAGAGCTTTGGGCTCTACTGAGCATGTATAGAAGTTGCCTTGTGAGCCTCCTCAGTCATTTTTTGTCCAAGCTAAAGCACAGATGTATACTATGTCCACTCCTCTAGTTTTCAATTTACATTTTTTCTTCAGAAGATTCCTTCTGTCTTGCCTTGCTGCTTCTGCAGCCACCCAAATAGTACTTTTTAGTACTACGTTTAAAAAAAATAAAACTTGAAAGACTGGCACTGAAAGAGATTCTCAGCTGCTTGAAAATGTTGGGCCACAAGAAACAGTCAACATCTGTGAGTAGTTGTAAAAGCTGCTCATGTGAAGAATTGTCTTTTACCAATGGACACAAATTGTGCCACTGGTATCTGGGACTGGATCATAACCAGAAGAATTGGGTGGCCTCTGAACATTTGTCCCCACGCTCACAGTATTACATGGCCTTGCATCTGGAAGAGCTGCGTAAATCTAACAGTAGTAGTCATTCTTCCCTCATACAGCGCAGCATCGTCTGCCTCTTCAGAAAAAACTGAGTTGCAGCCGCTTCAAACTCCCCTGTCTGTGAAGGCCGAGGCCATGGGATCGATGCCACAAGCAGCATTCTCTTAAGCTGGCCCCCATGCATCAAAGAAACATACGCATCGGGGGACATTGATGCCGACACAATGTTTCTCTTTGGTGCCGCCAATACAGCAAGATCTGTCAAAGCATCGATGCAGTCTATTTCTGTATCAGTGCTTTCAAAACATTGTGGCCAATATGAGCACGGTGTACGAATGCAATCAAAGCCATCGATGCACTCTATCATTGACACAGCCAAGGCCATCGGTACACTGAATGCAGGATGTACCAGCACTACGAAGCAGTGGTGCATCGATGCACCCAATACATGATGTGCATTAGTGCATCAGATATCTTTGCACTGTCACGATCTGCACTGATGCAAACTGTCCTAAGGCATTTGACATAGGTGGACTGTTCCGATGCCATACTCTTCTCTGTATCGTGTCCCAGTGTACCTGATACAGACCACAGTGCATTCAATACATCTCACTCCATGAGATACCTGAACTGTCTGAGCATATAACCTACAAAGTCCTCATGTGTCACCCAGAGATTTCGCATCTCCATCCTGGGATCCAAAAGGTCTTCCAACCCAACATTTTTTGGCCTATCAAAATTGGCCTGTGAATGTGTAAAACTGACCTTACTGCCAACATTGGTTCTGAGGCTGTCACCCCAACAATAGGGAGCAGTAGGGATATGATCCCAGTGATCATACTGTTCTCCTTCAATAAATCACCTGTTAAAAATCAGGAACCAATTCTGATTTTGGAAGATGTTCCTCCCTCAACCTAGGCTAGAGGACACAGCAGTCCTACTAACATTTTGCAGGTATAGTGAAGATTTTCTTTACCATCCTAGCATGAGACAAGTGGAACTCTCCAGCCTCTCTTCTTCATCATAGCATCAGCAGTTTCTGAGACCAGAGTACCAACTCACCTTTAGGGGTATGTTCATCATTGGAATCCCATATCAAGGGCTCCTCTTCAATGCATTTGCCTACAGTGGACTCCACTCATTTGGAAGTCGCTGGAAAATACCATTCCTTTAAAACTCCAGAGGAATGCCCTTCATCCCTTTTTGCCTCACTTGCATCCTGGCTTTGTGGACCAGAACCTCTAGAATTGGATGTGAATATACTGGAATACTGTCAGATCTACTACCTGGCCTTCCAGAAACCTTTTTACCTTCAGAGCTCCTTACCTACTTCAAATTTGTGGAGAAGTTTGCAAAAGCCCTGGGTCTTCAGGTCCATCCAGACAAGGACCCGTGAACGGAACTTCTTGGTTTACTCAAAATCCTTGCTATGCCTGCTGAACCAGCAGCCTTACCAGTTCATGAAATTCTGAAGATGTTGCTTATGAAGTTCTGGGAAACTCCCATCTCATGTCCTATCATGTCTAGAAAACTAGACCTCAGATTCCATGCAATCTGTCGCACCAATCAATCATTGCGATTGGTGCAATAGGTTACACCATGTTTTCTCTGCTATGGAGAGGGCAAAGAAAACATGTATTTTCTTCGTTTTCCCACCAGGCAAAGATTATAATCTACTATTATGGTTTGTGGGTATGTGGACCCTTGGCCCGAGGTGCAAGTTGGTACCAACTGTGGGGAGGAGCCCCACATACCCACACTGTTTGGGAGGTGAGGTCAGGCATGGCAAAGGAGCTCTGGTGAGAATGTGGAGAGGTCCCGAGGTGTCAGGAGGAAATCCCCCAGTAGACAAGCAAGCAGGAGACAATACTTGGACTGAGACTCCTGAGGGGGAAGACGCCAGGCAGCCCGCAGAGCAAAAAGGTGTGAGACTGTTGTGCAGGAGGTATACTGGAGAGGCAACCCTAAGGGGCGGAGCTGCGGCGCGAGGGAAGTGCAGCTGTAGTGACGTAGGCCAACCCGCGGAACAGGGAAGCCCGAGTCATGTCTCCGGTGATGATGTAGGTTAAAACCCGAGGAGTGGGAAGCACAGACAGTCTCTGTATACTACAGGAGCATAGCCCGAGAGGGCGGGGAGGCCGGCAGTCTTTGTAGCACGAAAGCGTGACCCCCATGGAGCGGGGAAGCGTGGACAGCCGTAGAGTAGCACGAGGGCACTGCCCCAAGGAGTGGGACGGTGTTGAGTCTCTTGTATAGTCCGAAGGCGCAACTCCGAGGAGCAGAGAAGCACTGGAGTAATTCCTGAGTGGTGAAAGGTGTTCCAGGGGGCAGCCCCGAGGAGCGGGGAGCCTTGCAGAGTAGGACTTCAGGAAGGTGCAGGGCCAGCTCGAGCAGCAAGGGAGGCCAGGAGACAAGGTCCCCGTACAGAGCACCCACTGGCCCCCCAGGAGCGGGTACTAGACAGTCCAAAGTCCAACGGAGTCCAATAGTATAGCTACAGGAAAATCAGAGGCAGGAGCTAGTAGAGACGTAGGAACTTGTTGCCAAGTCGGCTAGCTGAGGGCGAAGGTGGAGCTTAAGTACCTTGATCCGATGACATCATCAAGCAGGGACACCCCCAAGGTTCCCACCGAACAGCCATGGGGAATGCGGCGGTGGAGGTTAGCCTGCGCCGCGAGCAGACCCAGGAAGGGCTGGAGAACTGTGCAGGATGTAAGTAAACGCGGTCGCAGCCATCTGCGACCAGGCATAACATCTACTTGACATTTTCAGCAAATGGACATTCCAGACTGCAGTGCTTATCAGTTCTCCATGGTTCAATATATTCATGATTGTCTGCAAATCTGAAATAGTATTTACCTTTATCTGACCCAAATCCATTTCCACAGCCATTCTGGGATGCGGAAGAAGCTGTGCAGCATCTTCACCATTCAGTGTACGAATCCTTCAGTACTAATTCAAGGGCCTCTACAGCCTCCGTTTGAGCCAGACATATATGGAATGGCTGCGTGCCAGTTCCATCTGAGAGGATGTCCATGAAAAAGCAGCGGACTTCTCATGCCTAGAAGACAACCACTTCGGAGTGGAGTTGTGAACAATGTGCAGTATGTCCCCCATGTATTGGTGATCAGGCAGTTCACTCATGGCATGTTGAAATACCCGTATATCCTTCCAGGACTGTTCACGTGTGCAAGTCAGAGGGTAGTATATGCTGTGGTATGCTCTTGCCCTCTAGTATATATTGGTCATACGAACAGATCCATCAGACAGCGGATCACGGAACATAAGTTGTGTGAGAACGAACAAAGAGAACGCTCCCTTAGTATCCCACTGGAATCAGGCAGGCCATGTCATTGCTGATATTAAGTTCTTCATCATTAAACAGTGCTATAATGCAGAGGGAGACACCCAACGGTTATTGAAACAATTGGAGCAAAGATGTATATTTGAGTAGAAGACCTTAGCACCGAAGGGCTTAAATAGTGAAATTGAATGGACTGCATTTTTGTAATCTATGGTGGACAAGTGAAGGGGTGATCGATTGTAGCTATCTGTTAAAAATGGAGGATAGATGGCATCTTTTATGTGATGAAAATTATGGAGTACACATTTTTTGAAAGTGGATATTATTGGACACTCAGGAAGTTGTGTCTCTAGTCATCAATGGAAGTTTCATGATATGCCGTTTTATACTGTGGCGTGGAGGTTTTATTATTTGATATGGGGAGGTTTTGATAAATATAGAGATGAGTCTCTAGAGTGTTGATTAAACTGTGGTCCATTGGGAAGTATTGACAATTGGACAATATGTGAATTAAGGGGTTGGTTAAGCATATTGTTGTCAATAGGCAGGTTTATATTTTCATGTTTGAGGTGATGAAACCGGGCTTTTTTGAAGAGCTCATTAATAGGCGGTTGGTAGGTAGATGGGATTACTGTGAATAATATACATAGTGGTGTATTGTTTTCAGCGACAATAGTGTTGTATATGAGATTTTGTTGGTCCAATGAAAAAACGGAGAGCTATACGAATGATGTTATCACGTGACATGTCGTGTTTACGTCCCCGGTTGGAGCCCAGACCGCTGGGGCATCTCGGCGAGTGCTTCCTGCTTAAAATCAATTGGTCGGAGAAAGGGATTTAGTTACTTTTTGAAGGCAAAAGGAGTGATCCTGCACACCAAGATTTGAGAGTGATTTGGAGCCTGTTTTGAAATTGAGTCTGGTGAGTTGTGGGAGTTGGAGGGGGATATAAGGTGTAGTTATTAAGAAAAGAAGGGTTTGCCATGCAGCCAAGGACTGGGGTCAGTATAAGTGTTAGTGTTGAGGTTGATTAAAAGTATATATTTGGTTACAAGTATAATAATCTGTCTATTATATTGGTATTTTTTAGGTGGTGAAGGGTGGGTTTTCCATCTGATTAATCCAATAGACATTAAAAAGTCTGTTACCGTGTAAGCTGTCCCGCATAAGAGCAGCTGGTTCAGTATTATAATTACTAATGCAATTCTTTCGGTAAGAGTATGAGTGGTGTGTCATGATGGTTTCTGTTTTCAGTTATATATTGGATTAGTGGTGTAGTGTGGGTTAAAACATATTGGATGTTATTATCTATGCAGTATGCCCCCTGATGAAGCCTTTTTGGAGAAACAAGGGCCTCTTGTAGGGTGATTGATTATCACGAGGAACGTAAATCGTTAACAGCCAAGAGAAGAACAGATTGTAATGCCATCGGGTAAAATTGAGATCTTCACACAAGTAAAGTTGTGGTTCATTTTAGACATGGGAAGACCTCAGCACTGACCACTTTATTTAAAGCTGTTTGGAAAGCTATTGAAAAGATGTTTGCTTTGATGTAAACCATATATATAAAATTTGTTAAGTGTTGTAAATGGCATACAAGCAATAAGGGTATAAGAGCGTTGCTGATATGTTTTCACTCACACTAGCTTGTGAGTTGGCGCAGTAAGGCTGTTCAACAATAATGATTGTATCTGTGTTTTAAATTGAATGAATGGGTAAGAGTGTGAATGGGTATAAGGGTGAGTGTCGGAAACCATTGAGACACATTTCATGGTATGTGCTAAGTAATTTGTGATAAAGTTTATAAAATTCTCTTGTATATGTGTTAACAATTGTTGAGAGTTTAGGTAACTTCACCCACTTTGTCTACTTTCATATTATCCATCTTGCTTACTCATCTCTGTTGTGGAACAGTGAAAACAGCCTTACTGAAATCCAGACAGGAACATACATAGTCAGGTATTTCCTGAGGCTTTTGTGAATGACTCTTTAATTATGCAAGTTGAGACCTGGAACACAATTTCATCATCAACTTTGGATTTAGTTGTTTCTGAGAAACAATGATTAATTCAACCCTGAGACCTCTATGGTTCCACTCTCGTTTGCATGTACTTAGTTTCCATGTTCACCATTTTGAAAGAAAATGGTGGAAAATCAGGTTCTTGATGGCTTCAGACTTGTGCAAACTATATATTTATAATTATAAGAATGCCATCAAGGAGACTAAGAGAAATAATTACTCTGGCAAATTTAGGAAGGTGGATAACTGTCCAAACATTTGTATGCATTGTTTCTACATTTTCCACTGTTAATAGGTAATGTTTCTAACC
This sequence comes from Rhinatrema bivittatum, assembly GCF_901001135.1. NCBI lineage: Eukaryota > Metazoa > Chordata > Amphibia > Gymnophiona > Rhinatrematidae > Rhinatrema > Rhinatrema bivittatum. The sequence goes on along the minus strand of NC_042615.1, from coordinate 626,779,245 downwards.
CTGTTTTATTGTTGCTTTGCATTTTGAAGCAGTCATGGAAGATGCTGACTTGGAAATAGTGGTTGATACAGAGATATGGCACATGGAAAACCACAACTGGAATATTGTTTTGGGCTACAATCTATGCAGGAAGGGTTATGTGTAATGGAATTATTTAGTCTGAGTGTGACTATTCTGGCAAAGAATGTACTCAAAAGCTAGGTCATAATGGAATCAGGGTTCTCACTCTTGCACACATCACATGACTGTATCAACTGTGAGAACATAAGAGGTAAACACCAGAAATGTAGGATCTGTGGTGAGGGAATTAGAATTGCAAGAGAGCCTGGATTGTGTTTTGAGAAAACCACCTGTTTCTTAAAACTAAACCCCTATGATCCTCTAATTTGTGACATTAAATTCCATCTAGTTTTCTGACAGTATCTTTGTAAAATCATGCTGTCTGGTGTCTTGTGCTATCTTTTTCCATAGTTTTGTCCACTACTGAAGTGAAATACACAGGTTTGTAGTTACGTACCTACGCCTTGTCTGAATTTTGTGTATTAAAGTTACAGTACATTCGTTTTCTTTCAGTCCTTTCTAACCTCCCTGTGTGGCTGCCATTGAGGCCTGTCCTCAGTGAGAAATTACTGTCAACTGTAATGTTCTTTCTCTGATCCCAGCATTTCCATGACATTGCAAAACCCTGCCTTCTCTATTTTTTGGCATTGTTTTTATAACATTCTGTCTTTGCTTACAGAATGTTTTTTGATATGGAGTTATGCGAATCCCTTCCCATGCATGCTCAAAACCTTTTTCTGGGTAGTGTTTCAGACATTTCTCTGACAATGCAAATGATGCAGGCTGCATGACCCATGGGCATGACTACATTGAGCTGCTGTCTCTGGATAGCAAGCTTTACAGGTTAATTTCACTTATGGTAATAAATGCCACAATGAAGCTAATATGTGATTATGTCTTAACATTGCATTAGGAGACACAACTGAAGTTAGTAACAGCTTGTACTAATATTTATCTGCAGACTTTTCCACGCGTTAATGAGCTTAAAGAGAGTATTAATTGACTCTGCTCATATTCTTATTCTGAAGGATGGGGAGAAGACATATAACTACAACCCTTCTTCTCCCTTCTTTAACATGGTAAGATTATATTCTGCTTTCATAATGTTGTATATGACAGTGTTATGGGATTAAGTTTGGTATGAAAGTCTTCAACCCAGCAATTTCCTCTGCTGATGCACTGGATCCGAGAGCGGACATATTGGGTCCTGCACCAGCAGGGGACATAAGACCATACAGGTCAGTTAGGAGGGAAGATGTCACTCTTTGGAAAACTTTCCTTTCATAATATGCAAATTACATCATAAGCAGTTAAATTCTCTAGTTTGTTTTAGATTTATCCTATCCCTTTTCTTTTGTTCTTTTAAGTGTATGATGATGCAGTCCCCTAGTGTGCTGCACCAAACAGAATTGAGCCAAGACATAAGGTACATGCTATGGTTCAAATAGCACTTGAGTTGGACTTTGTGGGAGCTTAAATGATCCACTATACTTCCCAGATTACTTGAGAAAATTTCCTTTTTGTATGATAATATTTTACAGACATAAAATCAAGTACCTTTAAACAGCATTTTATATTAGTTGATTATGCTGAAATACTCAGATAAATGTATATCATGGTATTGAATAGTTACTCCTTTGGGTGCTACGGTGCACACACACAGCACATGCTATTACTTAATAGGCTCCATTAAAAATAATTCCTTTAATGTGTATCTATTTTGAATTACTGTAATTGGCTACTTATAATATTTGTGTCATGATGTAAACCGTTGTGATCTTCACTCGGAATGACGGTATATAAAATGGCTAAATATATAAATTTTGAAGGGCAGTAGGTATTACTGATAAATTATGCCTGAAATGCCTGTCACACATTTACTAAACAATCATAATTTTTTAATTCTGCACTGTTATACTACTGAAACATGTCCTAAAAGTTAAATTTTTTTTAAAATGGCTATCTGTTAAAACAACTGCAAAAGTTTTGGTGGCTGGCTGAATTACCTATTTCAGAGGAAAGAATACAAAAAAGCTTCAGGGGTAGGCTCAACAGTAACTTCAGATGCTTTAAACAGACTTGTGATGGACATAAAGAGTAAATGGAATTCAAGAAAGCATGAGATATAAGCTCAGAGGATCTCTGGTTATAAAGATGGGAGAGGAAAACCAGAGATTAACAGGGATCTGTGGTATCATTCCAAGAATGAAATTGGAAAGACTATATGGTACTAATTGTCATTAACTGCTGTTGTATTCTGTTTCTATATAAACATTGATGGGTTATTAACTTAAAAAAAAAAAAAGTATTTTCTAGTTCAGAGGTTTTCAAATAGCATAGGGTCTGATCTAGTGTTAAATGATTTGCTATATACGGAAACATTTTTGAATGGCTCATGTTACTTTCTATTTTTTTTTCTCTGTAAATGTTTTATGTTTTCTCACAGGACAAGCAGGATGTTAGTCCTCACAAATGGGTGACATCGAGGATGGAGCCCACCACGGAAAACTTCTGTCAAAGTTTAAACAGAACTTTGACTGGCCCCTACTGGGCATGCCCAGCAAGGCACTGACCCTGCAGCCAGCAGGGATCTCCCTTCAGTCTTCTTTTTTCCGCGCAGCAGTTGCCACGCGGTGAAAGGAGCTCTCTAACCACGTTCCTGACAGGAATTTGGAAGTTAATTTCCTAAGAAAATTTGCCCCTCAGGGGTCTCCCTTCGACAAATTTTTAGTCATCTTACGGAACCCGGTAAGTTTTTTGCCTTTTTCCATCGACTACCGTCGATTTTGGCCCTTGAGGCCTGTTGGCACTTACCGATCCCCAGCCTAAATTTTGGCTTCAGGCCATGGCAACGGGGTTCCGCCGTTGTCCAGATTGTACCCGGACTATGTCCATCACAGACCCCCACAGGGTTTGTGTAATGTGTTTGGGTAGTGAGCATGATGTCCTGACTTGCACCAAATGTGCCTTAATGACACCCAAGGGTCGCAAAGCCAGGATGGAGAAGATGGGGCTCCTCTTCCATGCACCTACCCCAACGCCATCGATAGCATCGACGTCATCGGAACCGGCACCGTCGAAGTTGTACCATCATCGTCAACCCTCCGGTGACCGTCCGCCATCGATCGCTTCTCGGCCGTCGACTCCCGTCCCTTCCCCGGATGGGCGAGGGGATCGGAAGGAAAAGCACCGCCATCGACGGCACAAGTCTCGGCCTGTCGGATCCACAGCCATCGACCTCTGCTCAAGCCGAGCCACCGACAAAGAAGCCGCGAACAGACCGGACACCCTCCACGTCTCGTTCGCCGGCATCGAAGAAACCCTCACCCTCCCGGGGTGCGGGGGCCGTGATCCCACCGGTTACGGTGGTCCCTCCGGCCCTGCCTCAGCCTCCCTCTCCCGTCGAGCCGGGTATGGTTACCCCTGGTCTCCGGGCAGAACTGGACCGGCTGGTCCAGGAGGCCATCGAGAAAGCGATGAAGAAATTGCAACCTCCATCGGCACCGTCTCCGGCACCGGTTCCAGTGCCGCCCCCGACACCAACACTGGCACCGGCTTCGCCACCGAGGAGGGAACCGACCACCGAGCCGTTGATACAAGCGCTAGCACCGCTACTGAGCCGCATGGAGGCGCTCATGACGGCCCTTCCATCGGTGATTCCAGTACCATCGACAACACCACCGTCTCCGACTGGTTTTTCATCGGCAGGAGAAACACCGTTCCGGATTCCCCCTTCCGGGGTGGTTCCATCGGTGCCTTCTGGTATATCTCCACCGATATATCCTTCGGTTCCATCCATTCCACGCCAGGCACCGATTCCATCGGCAGCACCGAAGCCATCGATGCCATTTCTGGTTCCACCTACGGCACCGATTCCACCTCGGTTTCCATCGATGCCTTCAGAGCCTCAGCCAGGTCCATCAGGGCTACAAGCCCCACTTGATCCCTACGATACCTGGGGTGATGATGATGATACATCTTCTGACACAGATTTGCCTTCGCCACCATCTCCTACAGAGAGTAGAAAAAGATCTCCTCCTGAGGATCTATCTTTCATTAATTTTGTGAAAGAGATGTCAGAAGTTGTACCTTTTCAACTACAATCTGAAGCTGATGACAGACACCAGATGATGGAACTCCTTCAATTTCTGGATGCTCCAAAAATCATCGCTTCCATCCCTATACACCAGGTGTTTTTGGATCTGCTCAAGAAAAACTGGGAATCTCCTTCATCAGTGTCACCAGTTAACAAAAAAGCTGACTCCACCTACCTTGTCCAGTCAGCACCAGGTTTCCAAAAACCTCAACTGGATCATCGCTCTGTTGTGGTTGAGTCCGCGCAGAAGAAGGCCAAGCGTCTTAAGCCACACTCTTCTACCCCACCTACCAGGGACAACAAGTTCCTAGATAGTGTTGGACGGAAAGTCTTTCATGGAGCTATGTTGATTTCACGCATAGCTTCATATCAACTTTACATGACTCAGTACAACAGAGCCATCCTTAAGCAGATTCAAGACTATGCTGACACGTTGCCAGACCAATACCAACCGCAGCTTCAAGCCCTTCTTCACAAGGGATTTGAGGCAGGGAAGCACGAGATTAGGACTGCCTACGACATATTCGATGCTTCCACAAAAGTTTCAGCCACAGCCATCTCAGCCAGATGTTGGGCTTGGTTAAAATCATCCAACCTTCGCCCAGAGGTTCAAGATCGTCTTGCTGATTTACCCTGCTTAGGCGATAATTTGTTTGGAGAGCAAATTCAGCAGATTGTGGCGGAGTTAAAAGACCACCATGAGACGTTGAAACAACTCTCATCTGTCCCACCTGAGCTGACCTCCAAGCAACCGCAAAAGAAAGACTCTAAGAAGTCATTCTTTCGACCACGCCGTTATTACCCTCCATCGGCCAGGCCTCGTCCAGCTCGATCCTCTACTAGGCCTCAGCCGCGTCAGCCTAGGAAGCAAAGGCCTACTGTAGCCCCTCCTCCTGGGCCTGCGGCTGGCCTTTGACTCCCCTGTAGGGAACACATGCCAAACCCCTCTTCCGGACATCCCTGTAGGAGGTCGACTGTACCATTTTCTACAACCTTGGTTGCAGATCACCTCAGATCAGTGGGTGCTAACAATTATCGCACAGGGTTACCACCTCAACTTCATAACTCTTCCGGCAGACTCCCCGCCTCTTCAAGCGTGGAGTCTATCCACCCATTTGGCTCAATTACAGCAGGAAGTATCCCTTCTTCTGCAATCAAATGCTATAGAACCCGTTCCTCCCTCTCAACGAGGCAAGGGATTCTATTCCAGATACTTCCTAATACCAAAGAAATCAGGGGGACTACGTCCCATTTTGGACCTTCGAGCCCTCAACAAATACCTTCAAAAAGAGAAGTTCAAAATGGTAACCCTAGGCGCGCTGCTCCCTCTGCTACAAAGAGGGGATTGGCTGTGCTCTCTCGACCTCAAGGACGCTTATACCCACATTGCGATCACACAATCCCATCGCAAATATCTGCGGTTTCTAGTAGGCCACGACCATTATCAATACCGTGTCCTCCCTTTCGGTCTAGCTTCTGCCCCACGAGTCTTTACCAAATGTCTCGTAGTGGTAGCAGCATTCCTAAGGAAGGAAGGTGTCCACGTCTACCCCTACCTGGACGATTGGCTAATCAGGGCCTCCACCCAACAGATAGCTCAATCCTCCCTAAAATTGACTATTCAAACACTCCTTTCCTTAGGGTTTCTCGTCAATTACGAGAAATCTTGCTTAGTCCCGTCTCAAACCTTATCCTTCATTGGGGCAGACTTGGACACCTTACAGGCAAAGGCTTACCTTCCTCTTCAGAGGGTCCACACCCTAATGTCCCTGGCTCGCCAGCTCCAGTCTCAGAACACTGCCACGGCTCGCCAGTTCCTCATTCTCCTAGGGCACATGGCATCCTCGGTTCAAGTCACTCCCATGACCCGACTAGCCATGAGAGTAACACAATGGACTCTACGACACCAATGGATTCAAGCTTTTCAGCCTCTGTCCTCCATAGTCACAGTCACACAAGCGCTGCGCCTATCCTTAACCTGGTGGACGACTCAGGTCAACCTCCTTCAGGGCTTACCCTTTCTTCCACCGGATCCGCAAGTAATCCTAACCACCGACGCTTCTCACATCGGTTGGGGAGCCCATGTGGACGACTTTCAAACCCAAGGGTTATGGTCCAAAGAGGAAGCCGAACACCAGATCAATTTCCTGGAACTTCGAGCAATCCGCTATGCGCTCCGCACTTTCAAAGATCATCTCTTTCATCAGATAATCTTAATCCAGACGGACAACCAAGTGGCCATGTGGTACATAAACAAGCAGGGAGGCACAGGCTCCTTCCTTCTGTGTCAGGAAGCTGCGCACATCTGGGCGGAAGCCCTCTCCCACTCCATGTACCTCAGGGCCACTTACCTGTCGGGAGTAGACAATGTATTGGCAGACCAGCTGAGCCGTGTCTTCCAACCACACGAGTGGTCACTCGATCCTCTGGTAGCGACCTCTCTGTTTCACAAGTGGGGTTCTCCCCGCATAGACCTCTTTGCGTCCCCTCAGAACCACAAAGTGGACGATTACTGCTCTCTCATTCGGAGCCAGCACTCTCGGCCGAGGGATGCATTCTCCCTCAAGTGGACAACCGGTCTGCTCTATGCATTCCCTCCACTCCCTCTTGTGTCAAAGACTCTCGTGAAGCTACGCCAGGACGGAGGAACCATGATCCTGATAGCACCTTACTGGCCACGCCAAGTATGGTTTCCAATACTCCAGGATCTCTCCATCCGCAGGCACATTCCTCTGGGAAAGGACCCGCATCTGCTCACTCAAAACGACGGATGCCTCCTCCATCCCAACCTCCAAGCCTTGTCCCTGACGGCATGGATGTTGAAAGGTTAGTCCTTCAGCCTTTCAACCTTTCAGATTCCGTTTCTCGGGTCCTGATAGCTTCACGAAAGCCTTCCACAAGAAAGTCTTACTCATACAAATGGAAAAGGTACACATCATGGTGCACTTCTCAGTCCCTTGATCCCCTTTCCTGTCCAATCTCCAAATTCTTGGACTATTTATGGCATCTCTCTGAATCAGGTCTTAAAACCTCTTCTATCAGAATGCATGTCAGTGCGGTAGCCGCCTTCCATAAGGGTATTGGGGGTAATCCTATTTCAGTACAACCCCTAGTAACACGCTTTCTTAAGGGCTTGCTCCATCTAAAGCCGCCCTTGCGTCCTCCAGCCCCATCCTGGGACCTTAACCTGGTTCTTGGTCGTCTTATGAAACCTCCTTTCGAACCTCTGCACTCCTGTGACTTTAAATATCTCACTTGGAAAGTGTTATTCCTTTTGGCTATTACTTCAGCTCGCAGGGTTAGTGAATTACAGGCCCTAGTTACCTATCCGCCTTACACTAAGCTCCTGCAGGACCGGACGGTACTCCGCACTCACCCTAAATTTTTACCTAAGGTAGTTTCTGAGTTTCATATCAATCAATCCATCATACTACCTATCTTTTTTCCCAGGCCCCACTCCAACTCTGGAGAGCAGACCCTGCATACCCTAGACTGTAAACGAGCTCTAGCTTTTTACCTAGACCGTACAGTTTCCCACAGGAAGAGCACTCAATTATTCGTCTCTTTCCATCCTAATAAGTTGGGACAACCTGTGGGTAAGCAGGCTCTTTCTTCCTGGTTGGCTGACTGCATTTCTTTTTGCTATGAGCAAGCTGGCATTCCTTTTCAAGACCGTGTTAAAGCACACTCTGTGAGGGCCATGGCGACGTCAGTGGCACACCTTCGATCGGTGCCGCTTCCTGACATCTGCAAAGCTGCAACCTGGAGTTCTCTCCATACCTTTGCAGCCCACTATTGTTTGGACAAGGCTGGAAGACAGGACTCCATCTTCGGCCAGTCTGTCTTGCGTAACCTTTTTCCAACCTGATGTACCAACACCCTTCCACCTACCCGGTTGGGTGCGGATGCCCTTTCCCAAATTTCTCCTCACTTATTGTGCCTGCTGCACACCGTTGGGTACATTTGGTGCAAGTCGGGACATCCTCAGCTCGGTACTCACCCATTTGTGAGGACAACCATCCTGCTTGTCCTGTGAGAAAGCAAATGTTGCTTACCTGATGTAACAGGTGTTCTCACAGGACAGCAGGATGTTAGTCCTCACGAAACCCGCCCGCCTCCCCGCGGTGTTGGGTTCGTTTTATTTTTACTTTCTAGGCACTGCCTGTAGCTTTGAAAATCAGACTGAAGGGAGACCCCTGCTGGCTGCAGGGTCAGTGCCTTGCTGGGCATGCCCAGTAGGGGCCAGTCAAAGTTCTGTTTAAACTTTGACAGAAGTTTTCCGTGGTGGGCTCCATCCTCGATGTCACCCATTTGTGAGGACTAACATCCTGCTGTCCTGTGAGAATACCTGTTACATCAGGTAAGCAACATTTGCTATCAGTAAATAGTTTTTGTGAAATCTCAAATTATATTGTAGAGGGTCATATCACATGTTAACTATTAGCAAGAGGTCTTGGAGGAGAGCTTTATCATGATGATATGAATAATAAATGCAGAAGTGTATGCTAAATTTGCTGTCTTCAGACACTTAAGTAGCACCACAGCAACATAATTAAAAGGGTCAAGGCAGGTGATAACTGGTAAGCAGCATTAGTCCACAAAAACTGACCCAGCATCCTCATCAAACACACAGGCCGATACAATAAGAATCGCGGGAGAGCGTCCTTAACGCCTCATTAGTGGGACCCGAAAACTGACGCTCTATTTTACCAGCGTTTGTTTCCGAACCCGCTGACAGCCACGGGATAGGAAAATGGATGCTGCTAAAATTGAGCATCTGTTTTTCTAACCCACTGACCGGCGGGCAGATTTTTTTTTCATTTTCATTTTTTTAATTTTTGGTTCCTCCGACTTAATATTGCTAGGATATATAGTTGGAGGGTGTACAGAAAAGCAGTTTTTTTTTCTGCTTTTCTGTACACTTTTTCCAGGTTGCTCAGAATTTAATGCAAGCCCTGGGCAGGCGTTAATTTCTGAGTAAAATGTGCAGCTTGGTCGCACATTTTATTTCAGTATCCCAGGCGACTACGTAATAGCCTCATCAACTTTCATTTGCATGTGATGAGCGCTATTAGTTTTCGGGGGGGGGTTGGCCACGCGTTTGACACGCTAAACCGCTTACTGTATAAGGGGTAATAGACGCGTGTTGAAAACACGCAGCCAGTCGGGTGCTAAACGGTGCACGCTGCATAGCACACCATTCTGTATCGGCCTGACTGTGTGCTGCTGATGATACCCAGTAAGAATGTAGAATTTATCCATTTGCATGCTGAATAGGAATTTCTGGATAGAAGTATTCTTGGAATCCCACAGAATGGCCCCGATTGACAGACGTATCCACACTCATTTTGCAAGATGTGATAGTGCCAGTGAAGTCAGACTTAAAGATATGACAACTAAAATAAAATGCATAGCAACCTAGTTTATTGCAGTGTAGAAAAATATAATGACTGGTACCAACTGCTTAAGATATCATGATTTAAATTGAAAATTGGAAGGAAAATTGGGATAATCTAGTAAATTACATGCCAGAGAAATATAAGAAACCTAAGGGAAAATTTAGTTCTGTGAAACTTTTATTTGTAATAATGTCACATTGATTGGCAATTATGAATGAAGAGAGATGAAATATTTTCTTAAAATAACTTTAAAGACTCTTGTGATTAGGGAAAGGATGTTCTAGAAGAAGGGGGTCATGATATGAGGTTTCGAGGGGTAGACTGGCAAAACATCAAGAAAATATTTTTCACAGGGAGGGTGGTGGAAACAACTCCCATTGTAGATGGTGACAGCTAAAACACTAATGAAGTTTGAGAGCATAAGATAAACACAGAGAATCCTTAGTTGCTGAAAGTGGAAAGATTAAATGATGACCTAGCAACATACATTTAAGCATGCATAGCACATTACTCACTTGATTTAACGATGGGTATTAAGAATATATGGCGAAGGGGTTAATATGAAATGTTAGACGTCCTAGCAATAATTCTGGCATCCACTTTGCAGGTTGTCAGGCTGCAATGGTAGAATGGCCTTGTAGCAGGATCTGTCTTTTAGGCTGTAAGTTCTGTAACAACTAACAGACCTAGTGGAAACACAGGTGCTTAAGTGAATCTGTCTGGCAGCCTACCCGAAGGACATGAGAAGCTCGCTATTAGTAATTTATTAGTTTTATATTCTGCCTTTCAGGCACTCCAAAGCAGATTACTTTCAGGTACTGTAGGTATTTCCCTATCCCCAGAGGGCTCACAATCTGAGGCAATGGAGAATGAAGGGACTTGCTCAACATCACAAGGAACAGTAGCGTAGGATTTGAATCCTTGCTTCCCTGGTTCACAGGCCACTGCTGAAACCATTAGGCTGCTATGTAGATTAGATTGTGAGGATAGAATAAAACTAGCAATTGGGTCTGTGTGTTAGAGTTCAAGTTTTGTAATGAGCTAGCAGTCCTTAATGAAGAGACAGATGCTCACTTAGCTGAATCTCTATGGCAGGCTGCCTAGGGGTCCTAGAAAACTGGATGCTGGGACAATGGCCATGCTAGAATTCCAGGCTATTTAGATTATTATGGAGCCCTTGTAGTTGGGCATGGGAAATGTGGATGCTGGAGGAAATAAGCGGGGATCTTGTTTGTTGTTCTACCCAAGATGATGGAATACAAAGGAAGAAGACAAAGATATCAAGACGAAATCTTGTAGTTGGTAACATTCTGTGACTGGCAGCTGGGATGTATCTTTAGCAATGTTGAACAAAAAAGAATAGATGCCTTGATCTTTTCCAAATATTTATTAAAGTAGAGACGTGTTCAAAAGAATGCCCGACTCAGGCTGAGTTTTGCAGCTCAACAGCCGCTGCCTCGGGCTTAGACAATCAAGCATTCAGTCTACGAGTGAAGATATAATTGCGATGGAGAAGGTACAGAGAAGGGCTACCAAAATGATAAGGGGAATGGAACAGCTCCCCTATGAGGAAAGACTAAAGAGGTTAGGACTTTTCAGCTTGGAGAAGACTGCTGAGGGGGAATATGATAGAGATGTTTAAAATCATGAGAGGTCTAGAACGGGTAGATGTGAATCGGTTATTTACTCTTTCGGATAATAGAAAGACTAGGGGGCACTCCATGAAGTTAGCATGGGGCACATTTAAAACTAATTAGAGAAAGTTATTTTTCACTCAATGCACAATTAGAATTAGGGCATCCCGACAGTGAGGTTCCAATAATTAGAAAAGTAGTCCAAGTGCCTGTAACTAAAAACTCACCTGAGCTAAAAAATTCTAACTTATCCCTATCAATTAAAAAGCAGAACGAAAATACAAACAAAAAACAAACTTTGAAATGTTTGTATGCTAATGCCAGAAGTCTAAGAAGTAAGATGGGAGAATTAGAATGTATAGCAGTAAATGATGACATAGACTTAATTGGCATCTCAGAGACATGGTGGAAGGAGGACAACCAATGGGACAGTGCTATACCGGTGTACAAATTATATCGCAATGACAGAGAGGAGCACTCGGGAGGAGGTGTGGCACTTTATGTCCGAGATGGCATAGAGTCAAACAGGATAAACATCCTGCATGAGACTAAATACAAAATTGAATCTTTATGGGTAGAAATCCCTTGTGTGACAGGGAAGACTATAGTGATAGGGGTATACTACCGTCCACCTGGTCAAGATGGTGAGATGGACAGTGAAATGCTAAGAGAAATTAGGGAAGCTAACCAAATTGGTAGTGCAGTAATAATGGGAGACTTCAATTACCCCAATATAGACTGGGTAAATGTATCATCGGGTCACGCTAGAGAGATAACGTTCCTGGATGGAATAAATGATAGCTTTATGGAGCAATTGGTTCAGGAACCGACGAGAGAGGGAGCAATTTTAGATCTAATTCTCAGTGGAGCACAGGACTTGGTGAGAGAGGTAACGGTGGTGGGGCCGCTTGGCAATAGTGATCATAATATGATCAAATTTGATTTAATGACTGGAAAAGGAACAGTGTGCAAATCCAAGGCTCTCGTGCTAAACTTTCAAAAGGGAAACTTTGATAAAATGAGAAAAATTGTTAGAAAAAAACTGAAAGGAGCAGCTACAAAAGTAAAAAATGTCCAAGAGGCGTGGTCATTGTTAAAAAATACCATTCTAGAAGCACAGTCCAGATGTCCACACATTAAGAAAGGTGGAAAGAAGGCAAAACGATTACCGGCATGGTTAAAAGGGGAGGTGAAAGAAGCTATCTTAGCCAAAAGATCTTCATTCAAAAATTGGAAGAAGGATCCAACAGAAGAAAATAGGATAAAGCATAAACATTGGCAAGTTAAATGTAAGACATTGATAAGACAGGCTAAGAGAGAATTTGAAAAGAAGTTGGCTGTAGAGGCAAAAACTCACAGTAAAAACTTTAAGTATATCCGAAGCAGAAAGCCTGTGAGGGAGTCAGTTGGACCGTTAGATGATCGAGGGGTTAAAGGGGCACTTAGAGAGGATAAGGCCATCGTGGAGACATTAAATGATTTCTTTGCTTTGGTGTTTACTGAAGAGGATGTTGGGGAGGTACCCGTAATGGAGAAGGTTTTCATGGGTAATGATTCAGATGGACTGAATCAAATCACGGTGAACCTAGAAGATGTGGTAGGCCTGATTGACAAACTGAAGAGTAGTAAATCACCTGGACCGGATGGTATACACCCCAGAGTTCTGAAGGAACTAAAAAATGAAATTTCAGACCTATTAGTAAAAATTTGTAACTTATCATTAAAATCATCCATTGTACCTGAAGACTGGAGGATAGCAAATGTAACCCCAATATTTAAAAAGGGCTCCAGGGGCGATCCGGGAAACTACAGACCGGTTAGCCTGACTTCAGTGCCAGGAAAAATAGTGGAAAGTGTTCTAAACATCAAAATCACAGAACATATAGAAAGACATGGTTTAATGGAACAAAGTCAGCATGGCTTTACCCAGGGCAAGTCTTGCCTCACAAATCTGCTTCACTTTTTTGAAGGAGTTAATAAACATGTGGATAAAGGTGAACCGGTAGATATAGTATACTTGGATTTTCAGAAGGCGTTTGACAAAGTTCCTCATGAGAGGCTTCTAGGAAAAGTAAAAAGTCATGGGATAGGTGGCGATGTCCTTTCGTGGATTGCAAACTGGCTAAAAGACAGGAAACAGAGTAGGATTAAATGGGCAATTTTCTCAGTGGAAGGGAGTGGACAGTGGAGTGCCTCAGGGATCTGTATTTGGGACCATTACTTTTCAATATATTTATAAGTGATCTGGAAAGAAATATGACGAGTGAGATAATCAAATTTGCAGATGACATAAAATTGTTCAGAGTAGTTAAATCACAAGCAGATTGTGATAAATTGCAGGAAGACCTTGTGAGACTGGAAAATTGGGCATCCAAATGGCAGATGAAATTTAATGTGGATAAGTGCAAGGTGATGCATATAGGGAAAAATAACCCATGCTATAATTACACAATGTTGGGTTCCATATTAGGTGCTACAACCCAAGAAAGAGATCTAGGTGTCATAGTGGATAACACATTGAAATCGTCTGTACAGTGTGCTGCGGCAGTCAAAAAAGCAAACAGAATGTTGGGAATTATTAGAAAGGGAATGGTGAATAAAACGGAAAATGTCATAATGCCTCTGTATCGCTCCATGGTGAGACCGCACCTTGAATATTGTGTACAATTCTGGTCGCCGCATCTCAAAAAAGATATAATTGCGATGGAGAAGGTACAGAGAAGGGCTACCAAAATGATAAGGGGAATGGAACAACTCCCCTATGAGGAAAGACTAAAGAGGTTAGGACTTTTCAGCTTGGAGAAGAGACGACTGAGGGGGGATATGATAGAGGTGTTTAAAATCATGAGAGGTCTAGAACGGGTAGATGTGAATCTGTTATTTACTCTTTCGGATAGTAGAAAGACTAGGGGGCACTCCATGAAGTTAGCATGGGGCACATTTAAAACTAATCGGAGAAAGTTCTTTTTTACTCAACGCACAATTAAACTCTGGAATTTGTTGCCAGAAGATGTGGTTAGTGCAGTTAGTATAGCTGTGTTTAAAAAAGGATTGGATAAGTTCTTGGAGGAGAAGTCCATTACCTGCTATTAAGTTCACTTAGAGAATAGCCACTGCCATTAGTAACGGTAACATGGAATAGACTTAGTTTTTGGGTACTTGCCAGGTTGTTATGGCCTGGATTGGCCACTGTTGGAAACAGGATGCTGGGCTTGATGGACCCTTGGTCTGACCCAATATGGCATGTTCTTATGACTGAATACATGACGGCAGTGTGTAAGTTATCTTGCAGCGGTGGTTTACAGTCACCTTGATATACGGTAATACCACTATAATTCAGCTGAGATTCTTGATTGTCTAAGCCCCTGAGGCAGCGGCTGTTGAGCTGTGAAACTTGGCCCGAGTCTAGCATTCTTTTGAACACGTCTCTACTTTAATAAATATTTGGAAAAGATCAAGGCACCTATTCTTTTTTGTTTACCTAACGGCCATTATAGATCGCCTACCTCTCTGTTTTCTTTAGCAATGTTGACATATTAACTGGACAGACTGGATAGGCTAGATGTCTTTTTGTGCTGTCATTTATTATGTTACTATATGACAAAACTACATTAGAAAAACACTGGAAGAATTATCAGGTTTGGACTTTGGTAATCAGGGAAAAATACTTTGTGAAGAAAACAAAGAAGAAAAAAGAAAACTGACTCAATTGCAATGCTGAGGGACCTGTCTGGACTGACTGAATTCAGAGGGGATAAAACAATAGGGGAATAAATCCAGATAACTGCAAATAAAAGTGCATGTTGTGGGGGAGAGTCATGGTGGAAGAATGGTAGAGTGGGCTTAGGAGCCGAGAGAGTGGTGGGGACAGGCTGGGTAGGTGGACTGAGAGGCAGAGAATGATAGGGACTGATAGATGAAAAGAAAGTGATGGAGGTAGTTGGAGGAAAAGAATGTAAGATGTGCTGAGAGCAATGGGCAGACATCAGATAAAGAGGTGGGAAGCAGAGAGATGGCAGAGTGCTGGGGCAGGATGCAGGAATAGAGATTGGGAGTGGCAGGGATAAGCTGGAAGTGAATATGTAAAGGAGGGAGAGGCGAGAACGACTAGGGAAGTTGAGAGTTAAGGGGGCACAAGCTAGGAATATTAATTTGACTACAGTTATTTTATGGATCTCTACTAGTTTAGAATATAAAATGTTTAATAAATGGCTGTTTGAAAAATCATTTTGTCTATAAACAATTTTGTTTTAGGATGATGTTCAACCATCACAAGATGCATTGCCTCGCAAGACAGTTATAAAGCTGAGTATGCATCCAAGGTAAAAAGTAGAGGATCACTTTTGACTTTGTAACGTAATCTGCAGTGCTTTGTGTTTTTAAGTATTTACTTTTGGAGGTGAATAAAACTATTGAATCTTAAGTTTAATTTTGTTTAAAGCAGGTGTTAGCAAAGCTAGTCTTGGAGTACCACAAACAGGTCTGATTTTCAGGATATCCGCTATTAATATGCATTAAATACATTTGCATACAGTTGAGACTGCATGCAAATATGCCTTATTATATATTCATTGTGGATATTCTGAAAACCAGATCTGTTTGGCACTCCAGGTTAAGAGTTTATCTACCCCTGTTTTAAAGAATGTTAACATTTCAAATGTGCATCTGTGTATTTTATCTATAGATAATGTATACAATAACTCAGTATCTGAAGTATTTCCATCTGTTCATTTATGGGCTTTATGCATCTCTGGAAACTGATCGTGTGACTCAGGTTCCTGATCTAGCTGAAGTGGAAGTCTTCTCAAAAAGTTGTCATTCTTTCTGCCAGCAGATGTTACTTTTCTAGCAGCAACTGCCTTCTTGAACACAACATCTTGCCAGCCCTGATGGACAAGAGATTTAGAATCAAATTTCCTGTCCTGAAGCCAAGTTAAGGGGTTGCTCCAAAAAGTGTTAATTTATATAGCCACATTCTAGTATACTGTGCTGCTTATATGATAGGCTATTATTCTACATGTGATGAATTTTTTCTTCTGTTACTTTCATTTCCTGGCTCTTCGCACATAATCTTAGAGTTTTCAGGTACACTTAACACCTTGCTTGGAAGGATTCCAGTTCAGCTGAGAATAGAGCAAACATAAGTTAATTTGTCTTGTGTGTTTGGCTTTACCTATTTTACTATTAAATGTATTTTCATTAAACAAAATATTTTTAAAAAATCATAAAGTTAAAGGATTATTTAGCTAGATTTCCTATTTCTTAGCATCCAGTCAGAAGAATCCAGAACAAGTGGGTTATGCACCTCTACTAGCAGATGGAAATCACAGTATATATACGCCTGCAGTGACATCAGCCTGCCAGTATTCTATCTCCAGCAGAAGGTGGATGTGCATTTCCCTACTGGGGATTGCTTCATTTTGAAAAAGGAGAGTTAAGGATATTACATTCGCCCTGCTCTCCTGCGGTGATACCAAAAGGTCCCTCCCCCAGTTGAGAATTCATAAGGTGATTTCAGTTGTCCCTCAGATGAGTGCCTTCGTTGGGTAGCTAGTTTTTCAGCTGGCGTGGACTTTGTTGCTTAAGCGGCTGAAAAGGCAGCAGGTGCAGGAAGCCGAACACAGCGGTGATGGCATATGGCCTTCACCCCCGCATCCAGAGACCATCTCTGTACTCAGCCAGATAAGGTTGAGTTCAGGTAAATTTAAAAAAATATATATATTTACAGAAACATAAAAGGAGACTTTTATAGTGCAGGCCTTCCTCCTTTTTCCCAGTTTCTGTGCTTGGCACGATGTTTGTCCCACTCCATGGGAAGTCGAGGGATGTGGGCAACCTTTGTGGGTTGCGCAGCCTCTATAGTCTAGGGCCCCACTCTGAGGCTTTTTTGCTGTGCGCTGCGTGATAGGCCACCACAGCATTTTGCGCACTTTCTTAGGCTGCCATCTACAGGATTATCTGTTTAGCGTGTGCATCTAGATGTGTGTCCAGGTTGTGCGTCCAGTTTTTGGATGCTTAGTTGGGCCTTGTTAAGTGGTGCCTTCAGGGGCTGCACACTTACATTGTGCACTTTAATTGTTTGCTGTTGCTTATTTTGGGGCACTTAAGTTTTGCACGTCTAGTCATTGAGACGCCTAGGTACGAGAAGCCTAGGTTGAATGCCTAATATTTTTGGACGTACCAAAAAAAAAAAAAAAGCTAGATGCATGCTTCCGGCTGCCGCTCAAGCGCACTGTCTGCCATAATGGTGCCTATGCCTAAGAAGCCTAAGCGCCTTGCCTTTCATATTCAGGCATCTCAGCCAGGAGTGCCCGCTAACTTGGTCCAGTGCTGTTTGAAGGCTCAGGGAGCATTCCCTTCCTCTGATTTCACTAAACCTTCTCTTCCCAGCTGGATATAGGCCTGGGTGCAGACTGCTCAGGTGGGGCGCCTGATTTTGGAACTCCCCTAACTGGTTCCTCAACAGGGGTCGGTAGCTCAGGTACCTCCGCAATTGGATGCTTTTACCTTTTGTGGGTAGAGTTTTTCCAGGGATCGCAATCTTTATTCCAGGTGCAATCTCCAGCCATCTCTAATCTTCCCAGAGCAGATTCACAGGTAGGAACCTTGGCGGGACCTACTGTTAAGCGCCAGAGTACTGCTAGAGGGGCAGCGGTACTTCTCTATGGAAGTCCGGATGGCATGGATGATGACGCTGATCCTGACTCCCTTGAGGATGGTGAAATTCCTCCAGGATTAGAACCACATAGAACTATGCTACGATTCTTTCATAAAGCTGAATTGCCAGCTCTGATTTCCCAGAGCTTGAAAATGCTTGGAGTTCTTGGGGCAAATGCTGTGTCTGAGCCAAAGAAAAATCCCATTTTGGGTTTTCTTGCGTAAGGCCTCTTGATTTTTCCCCATGATGGAAGCCATTCAAGAATTAATTGATCTTGAGTGGGGCGCCCCAGAGGCTAATTTCAAAGGGGGTCAGGTTTTGGAAGGCTTGTACCCTCTGGGATCCAGTGGCAAGAGAGCGTTTACGTTTTTCGAAGGTAGATGCACTTGTGTGTGGTGTGCAGTCTCCAAGCGGACCACTATTCCTGTGGAAGGCAGAGTGACCTTGAAGGATGCTCATGATCGAATAATTGAGACTATCCTTAAGGCAAGTATTTGATGAAGTGGTAATGACCTTGCAGATTGCTGCTTCTTGTTCCTTGGTGGCTCAATCTTGTTTGCTTCTCTCCCAGGAGGTTAATGACTCTGGGGTGAACTCCAGAGTAGTTATGGAGTCGGCTACTGCTTTTTTGGTAGATGCAAGCTGTGATTTGGTCCGCTCTTCAGCCAGATGAATGGCTTGTATAGTAGCAGCCAGGCATCAGTTAAGGCTGAGAAATTAGTTGGCCAGTGCAACCTCCAAGGCTAACCTTAACAAATTCCCCTTCAACGGCTCACTATTATTTGGGAGCCAATTGGAAAATTTGCCAGTAAATGAGGGACCAGAGATTTGCCCCATTTGCCAGAGGATAAGAACCAGACATCAGTTCTTTTACTATGAGAGGTTCATACTAGAGGATCCAGGTGTTTTCATCCCTATAGAGGAATGACTTCAGAGAACTCAAAATTTCTCAGTCCTTTCGTCCCCAAAACCAAGAAGGGGCTCGTGTTCAGGTAGTGGAACCTCCCAGTGAAGGTTTGCTGACCCAGCCCTGGGAACAGGATATTGGGGGGGGGGGGGGGCGGGGGGGCACCTCTCTGTATTCTATGAGAGGTGGGTTGAGATCACATCGGATCAGTGGGCCCTGGAAGTGATACGGGATGGATATGCCCTGGAGTTTCACAGTGTTCCCAGGTCATGTTTATGGTGTCTCTCTGCCACTCCCCAATGAAGAAGCAGGCAGTGAAAACTACATTGGCAAGGCTCCTCATTCTGAGAGCTATGGTTCCAGTGCCCAAGTCTCAAAAAAATCCGGGACAATATTCCATTTATTTCATTGTGCCCAAGAAGGGCTCCTTTTGTTCCATCCTGAATCTCAAAGGTGTCAACAGTTATCTGCAGGTGATGCATTTTTGCATGGAAACATTGCACTCGCTAATAATGGTCTTACAGTTAGGGATTTCTGACCTCTTTGGATCTGGCCGAGGCGAACCTTCATATTCCCATCTGACTAGAGCATGAAGGCTTTCTGTGGTTCGCGGTTCTGGGATGCCATTATCAGTTTTGGGCTCTGTCCTTTGGTCTGGCAACCACCCCAAAGACCTTTTCCAAAGTAATGGTAGTAGTGATGGCAGAATTGAGAAAAGATGGGATCCTCGTACACCCGTATTTGGACTGGCTGATTCAAGCCAGGTCACTGGAAGAGACCTGCAAAGTGACCCACAAGTTGATCTCCATGTTGCAGGTGCTGGGCTGGGTGGTGAACCTGGCCAAGAGCAGTCTTCAGCCTGCTCAGTCGTTGGAATACCTCAGGGTTCAGTTCAACACGAGTCAGGGCAAGGTTTTCCTGCTGGAAGCATGCATTCAGAAGCTGATGAGATAGCTCAGTCTGTAATTGACCATCTCCCTCAACAACTCCAGGAAGACTTCCTGAAGGCTGTGCAGCAGGGATTGGGATGTGATAAACATAAAGTTAGGTCCGCATATGATGTCTTTGAGACAGCAACAAGAGTAGCTGCAGCAGACATCTGTGCTCATCATATGGCCTGGTTACAGGCCTCCGATCTCTGACCGGAAGTAAAAGACCGTATTGCCGACTTGTCTTGCACCGAGGAGAACCTCTTCAGTGACAAGATCAAGGAGGCAATTGCACAGTTGAAAGATCTTCATGAGACCTTGCAGGAGCTCTCAGCTAGCACCTTGGACCCTCAGTTCTCAGGCAAAAAATCCTCGAGGCAGGGGCCCCAATGCCAATTTTAGCTTCTCTCCCCCCCCCCCCCCCCCCCCCAAGTTCTTTGGCAGGACACAGTCTCAAAGGGCTGGACTGAGGGTCTCGCCCTAGACAGCAGCGAATCCCTAGGACTCAGCCAGTGCCTCAGCAGACTTCTGCTACTGACTTTTCACTGGCTGTGAGGGAGTCCAAGACAGTTACCATGCATCCAGAGGCAGACTCTCTGGTCAGAGGTCGGCTGCAGTCCTTTACAGACCGCTGGATGACCATCACCTCAGATCAGTGAGTCCTCTCTATTGTACGTCAGGGTTGCAGATTAAATTTCCAGGAGGTTCCTCCGGACTCTGCCCCATGCCTCTCCTGGGAGTCCTCAGTGGATCAGGAAATGGTACTCAAGGAGTTCTCTGTCCTCTCAATGGCCAGGGCGGTCGAATCCATCCCTCCCAGTCAGAGGGGAAGCAGCTTCTACTCCAAATATTTCCTCATCCCAAAGAGAACAGGAGGCCTTCATCCGATTTTTGAACTTGAGGGCCTTGAACAAATTTCTCGAGCGGGAAAAGTTGCTATGCCCACATAGGGAATTGTCCACATCCACCGGCAGTACCTCCAGTTTGTAATGGGCGGACACCATATTCAGGATAAAGGGTGCTGCCCTTAGTTCTGGCTTCTGCATCCTGCATTTTTACAAAGTGCCTGGCGGTAGTGGCAGTGTACCTGAGGAGGCTGCAAGTGCAGGTTTTTCCTTACCTGGACGAGTGGCTTGTCAAAAGTGTCTCCAGGCTGGGAGCACTGCTGTCCGGGCATGTCACCATTCGGGTCTTGAAGACATTGGATTTCCTAATCAATCACCCCAAGTCCCAGCTGGTCTCGTCCCTGCACCTGGACTTCATTGGTGCCAGGTTTGACATGGTTCAGGCTCGGGCATTCTTACCCAGAGATGGGGTGCTCAGCTTAGCTTCACCAGCGGGAATGATCTCTTGAAGTCACCTGATCTCTGTACACGGAATGTTGCGCTTGCTGGGACACATGGCTGCAACTGTCCATGTCACTCCCTTTGCTTGCCTGCACTTGTGCAGGGCACAGTGGACCCTGCGGTCCCAATGGCGCCAGGCTACTCGTGACCTTCGGGCATGCATCAGAGACACCCCATCACTTTGGGACTCCCTATCGTGGTGGGTAGATCTGCCCAGTTTAGAGGTGGGGGTTCTGTTTCAGGCTTCCTCCACTCAAGTTGTGCTCACCACTAATGCTTCCTACCTGGGCTGGGGGGCCCATGTTGGGGATCTTCACACCCAGGGTCACTGATCAGCTCAGGAGGAACAGTGCCAGATCAACATTCTGGAGTTACGGGCAATCTGGTACACCCTTTGGGCAATTTGAGATCAACTGACTAGCAAGGTTGTGCTCATCCAGACCGACACTCAGGTAGCAATGTGGTACATAAACAAACAGGGAGACATGGGATCATTCCTCCTTTGTCAGGAGGCAGTTAGATCTGGTCGTGAGCACTGTTCCAGAACATCTTTCTCTGAGCCAGATACCTGCCGGGACAGGAGAATGTGCTGATGGACTGCCTAAGTCGTTCCTTCCGACTGCTTGAGTGGTCCCTGAAGCAGGAAGTAGCGAACCAGATTTTCCACTTTGGGGAACTCTTGATTTGGATCTCTTTGCTTCCCCCTGCAATAAGAAAGTAGGGCAGTTCTGCTCCGTAGCCTGGGAGAACAGCAGGACAGCATTGGAAGCCTTTGCCCGCCACTGGGTCTAGAGCTTCTTGTATGCCTATCCTCCGCTTCCATGGACCTCAAAGACTCTCCTGAAGCTCCAGCAAGACCGGGGGACAATGATTCTCATCGTGCCGTATTGGCCCCAGGAAATCTGGTTTCTGCTTCTGCAAGATCTCTCTGCGGGGGGGAGGGGGGCAATCAATTTGGGGACATCCCCGGACCTTTAACACAGGATCAGGAAAGGCTGCGCCATCCCAGCCTCCAGATCTTATCCCTCACGGCTTGGATGTTGAAAGGGTGATCCTATAGCCCCTGAACCTCTTAAGGCGTGTCTCGGGTCCTGCTGGAGTCTAGGAAGCCATCCACTGGGAAGTCTTACAGCCTGAAGTGGTGTGACAGTCCGGGCTTGAACCCGTTCTCGTGTTCCATCTTTAAGCTGTTGGATTACCTGCTGCACCTCTCGGAGGCTGATTTGAAAACCATTTCTGTGAGAGTGCATCTGAGTACAGTTGGGGCCTACCAGCAGGAGGTGGATGGTTCGCCCATTTTGGCACAACCTACTGTGGACCATTTCATGCGGGGGTCTTCTCCAGCTGAAGCTTACCATCAGAGACCCCCTGTGGTTTCCTGGGACCTCAACATGGTCTTTGCCCATCTGATGCAGACTCCCTTTGAACCTTTGCACTCTTGTGACCTGAAGTACCTGACCTGGAGGGTCATCTTCCTGGTGGCAGTCACCTAGGTGCGCAGAGTCAGCAAAATTCAGGCTCTGGTGTCCTATCCACGCTACATGAAGTTTTCACAACTGGGTGGTCCTACTCACACTCCCTAAGTTCCTACTGAAGGTGGTGACTGATTTCCACCTTAATCAGTCAATCGTCCTGCCAATCTTCTTTCCTAAGCCTCATTCACACTGAGGGGAGCGGCTTCTGCACAGCCTAGATTGCAAAAGGGCCTTAGCCTTCTACCTGGAGCGAGCAACAGGCTACAGACAATCCATGCAACTCTTCATTTCTTTCGGCAAAAATAGATTGGAAGTTGCTGTATGCAAGCAAATTTTGTCCAACTGGCTAGCGGACTGCATCTCTTTCTGCTATATGCAGGCAGGTCTACAACTAGGAGGCCATGTTAAGGTGCATTCCATTCAAATTATGGCAGCCTCTGTGGCCCACTTAAGAGTGGCCCCCGTGGATGAAATTTGCAAAGTTGTGACATGGAGTTCCCTCCACACCTTTGCTTCACAGTACTGCTTGGACAGGGAAGGTCGACATGACAGCCATTTCGGTCAGTCAGTCCTGTGAAACCTTTTCAGCAGTTAATCCCAACTCTTCCTGCCTCAGGCCCCTTGTTCAGGTCCAGGCTGATTCCTTCTGTTGCCTCCAGCACTAGGTTGTTGTGTCCATTGGCACCTAGTTGAGTACTGTGTGGCCCATGTGTATATGGGAGCAGCCTCTAGTTAGGTATTTACCTTCATGTAAGGACTATCATCCTGCTTGTCCTAGGAGAAAGAGTTGCTTACCTGTAACAGGTGTTCTCCTAGGACAGCAGGATGTTAGTCCTCAGGAAACCCGCCCTTCTCCCCCCCCCCTCCCCCCATGGAGTTGGGTTTCTTCTAAGATTATTTTATTTTTGTGCATAATTCTATATTATGAGACTGAAGAGGGACCCCTTGTGGGTGCATGGATAGTGTCATGCTGGGCATGCTCAGTGTGCTTAGTCAAAGTTCTAGAAACTTTGACCAAAGTTTTCTGTGCCGGGCTCCATCTGATGATGTCACCCACGTGTGGACTAACATCCTGCTGTCCTTGGAGAACACCTGTTAGTTAAGCAACTTTGCTTTCTAGCTGCACATTTGTGCAGATGATTTATTTTGCCACATCAAACACGACAGGCGGAGTAAAGAGATCACACATATAAGGTTGCTGACAAGGGCAGGAATGTGTGATGATAAACTGAATCTGATCAGTCTCAAAAGAATCACTTATGCAAAACGGTAAATGTTTAGTATGCTGGCTGAGCTCATTTTATTGATGAATATTTAATACTAATACAGTCCCCCACTTACAATGTTAGGTGTTTCTCTCTGACTTGTATTCCCCACATAGAGAGAGTTTACCATACCAGAAAATGCCTAATCATTCAATAACATTAGCCAATTCAGCCTTCTTTGCCAGCATGAGAATCCCTGCAATGTAAGATATACTCACAGGAGAAAGAAATTTAAATCAGGTCATTGAATTGTTAGTTATTGAATAGGTTTTGAAACTTTTTCTATGTGCTTAATTGCAATCTACACCATTTAATGATTGTTTGTTCCCTGATGTCTTAGTTACTTTGAGTTGATTAACAATCTGTCCTTTTTTTTTTTTTGCTGAGTTATAAGAATTTACAGCATTTGTATTGGTAAACTTTAAAGTCTGCAGTTTTATTTATAGAGAAACTTTTTATTGCTTAACAATGACTAAATAAGAATATAGTTGCATGAAGTTTTTTAAAAGTACTATTAATGAAGATAATGTACAAACTCATGTATTATGTAATTATTTGCTAAATACAGAATGCAGTTTTGTGTTCCACATTTTCCCTGCTTTTTAAGCTGTAATACATTGATTGGAATTGAAAAAATACCAGTAGTAGCGTTCAAATGTATTCTGTTTTCTATGATTTCTATGTTGGAATATTTATTCATAAATTTTGTTTCTAAATGTGACCTACAAGGTACAGAAATATTTACTTTCTTAATATGTCAGAATTCTTATGGGGATGATATGACACAAATATTTTTGCAGGTACCTTGTGATTTATAATCCTACAGAACAAGAACGTTTCTCTGTGGTATCAGTCTATGTTAATACACCCAAAGTTAAAGTTCTGTCTGCTTCAGGAAAACCTGTGATGGTCCAGATCAGTGCAGTTTGGGATGGATCTACTACTGTCTCGCATGAGTCATATCAGGTATGTTGCTGGCAATAATCTAACACAGTTCCTTGCAACACATGGTTGTCTTATGTGTAAAATATTCCACTTAACATGCTGTTTTATGCTTTCAGAAAAGGAAACATGAAATAAAGTAAACAATTAGCTAGATATAACATGACTATGTAGATGAGTTACAAAGGATACTATTTTGAGATTTGATTGCTTTATATCTCAAAACAATCTCCATGTACTTGCAGGTGAAGTCAGTGAAAAATATTTCATGGTGATCTGGAAATTGGTGTAAGCAAGTTCAGGTGCTATAAAATGTGTTAGTATTGATTAAATTAATCTTTATATAGTCAGTACAGTATAATGTTCTTTGAAATACATTTATTGCCAACATTTTCTAGTGTTGTGGTGTTCTGGACTTATACCATACATAGTGGGAACCACTGACATTCAAAATTTCAAGATTGAATGTAAAATGTCTGGTGTCTGTGCAGTAGTTATTAAAAGTCCAGTATAGCTAGTATGCAAATCTCTGTTCTGTTTGTTCCTCCCTATTCACTTATAATTTGTACTTCTTGATGACTTCTGTTATCCTGAAGTGTCTAAAGAAACCTTCAAGAAAAAAACTCCATTACTCTTTTTTTGTTTGTGTGTAGATTTATTTATTTTTTTATTTGACATTTTCTATACCGATCTTCATGACAATATTCATATCAAACCGGTTTACATGGAACTTGGGGATTAACAACATAACCATATAACAGGAAGGCCAAAGCACAGTTACATATAACAGGGAGATTAAACTTGGGGGCTAGAGTAGCCAGGAAGTAAAAGGATAGCAAAAACTAGAGGTAGAATACATATGTATATACTGGGGCTGGACCGAGAGTCTAGCCAATTGGGCTGAGTTTGTTTGAGATGTATGTTGAAATATTGGAACTTAAGGGAAGGCTTGGCAGAAAAGCCAAGTTTTACGTTTTTTTCGGAAGGTTAGAAGACAGGGTTCCAGTCTTAGGTCCGTCGGCAAGTTGTTCCAAATGACGGGGCCGGCTGTGGAGAATGCACGTTCTTTGGAAGTTAGACGCGTGGATTTAGTTGGTGGGACTTGAAGGGTTCCTTTATATGCTTCTCTGATGGGTCTTCAGATGGTTCAGATGGTTATCAAGAATTACTCCTAAGTCTCTTACTTGAGTGGTCTGGAGGATAGGAACTGTCTGATCGGTGCTGTCCGGGTGGTCGGGGGAGATAAGAAGGATTTCTGTTTTGGCTGCATTGAGAACCAGGTTCAGGCTGATGAGTAGGCGGTTAATGGACTTAAGGCAATTCTCCCAGTAGTTAAGCGTTTTTGGAAGGGATTCTTTTATAGGGATCAAGATCTGAACTTGGTCTGCGGAGAGGAAGTGTATTAGGTTTAGGTTTGTGAGCAGCTGACAGAGGGGCAGTAGGTAGATGTTGAAGAGGGTAGGGGATAGAGAAGAGCCTTGGGGAACACCTAGAGTTGATTTAAATTTAGGGGATTCTTTGTTATTGATTCTAACCTTAAAGCTTCTGTTGTTGAGGAAGGATTTGAACCATCTGAGGGCGTTTCCAGTTAATCCGATGTCCGAGAGGCGACTTAGAAGGATGGTGTGGTTCACGGTGTCAAATGCCGCAGAGATATCTAAGAGGACAAGCAGGAATGACAGCCTTTTGTCTAGGCCCAAGAGGATGTGGTCTGATAGTGAGATGAGGAGGGTTTCTGTACTGAATGATTTACGGAAGCCGTACTGGGATTTAATTTATGTCCAGCATGGCGTTTATTTTATGTCCAGCATGGCGTTAAGGTTTTCATGGGGTTTTTTTTTTTCTTAATTTTGGAAGGTCTGTTTTGCAGCTCTCTCATAGTGAGACCATTTTAGGTTCTGAGCTTCAGAACTCACAACCATAGTTACACAGATTCTTGTCAAGAACCCTCATGCTACGTAGTTCTGTTTTCTTGCATTCTCTGAGAACAAGCAGGATGGTTGTCCTCACACATGGGTGACATCTGATGGAACCCAGCCTAGAAAATTTATGTCAAAGTTTCTAGAACTTTGACTGATCCTCTCTGAGCATGCTTGAGCATGTATTTTACTATGCATCCACATGGAGTACCCTCAGTCTCTTCTTTTCCACAGAGCTTCGTGTGTCGCTATAAGCAGCCTAGTCTCAGCGTGGTTTTGGCTCAGCTGATGAAAGCTCCTTTCCTGCCACTGTGCTCCTGTGACCTAAAGTATGTGACCTGGAAGGTCATATTTTTGGTGGCAGTCACTTCAGCTCATAGGGGTAGTGAATTCCAGGCCTTAGTGACTTATCCATCTTACACTAAAATTTTCCACTATAGGGTAGTCTTGCATTCACTCATTAAGTTCCTGCCTAAAGTGGGGTCAGACTTCATCTTAACCAGACCATTGTCCTGCCAACATTTTTTCCCAGACCCATTTTCACCAAGGCGAATGAGCCCTGCACAGTTTGAACTGTAAAAGAGCCTTAGCCTTCTAGCTGTAGCGGACAGAATCCTATCAACAGTCCACCGAACCTTTTGTTTCTTGTGATCAGGAGAAGTTAGGGATTGCTGCTGCCAAGCAGATGCTTTCCAATTGGGTAGCAGACTGCATCTTCTGATATAACCAGGCAGGATTGCATTTTGGGGGCCATGTCAAGGTTCACTCTGTTCAAGCCATAGCAGTATTGGTGGCCCACTTGCGAGCAGGCCCCATGGAGATCTGCAGAGCTGTGGCATGGAGTTACATCCATTCATTCACATCTCATTACGGTCTGGATTGGGATGACAGTAGATTTAGCCAATCTGTCCTTCAGAACTTGTTGGAGGTGTAGAACCCAACTCTGTTCCCTCTTGTGGCTTGTTATTTCTGTTTAGGCTCCCCCCCTTACGATTTACCAACAAAACTTTGTTCTTGTTATGCTCATTGACACTTGTTTAGTTGGTCCCCTTTTTTGTTTGGTGGGGCTGCCTGTAGCGAGAGATTCGCCCATGTGTGTGGACTGCCATCCTGTTTGTCCTTCGAGAAAACAAAGTTGCTTACCTGTAACGGATTCTCTGAGGACAGCAAAATGTCAGTCCTCACGAAACCCACCCACCACCCCACGGAGTTGGGTTTCCACTTAATGGATTTTGTTCTTATTTTATTTTTCTTTTTTTTTTTCCAATTTATACTTTATTAAATTTCTCATACATTATTCAATGGAAAGAAAGTAAGAATTCTAGGTTACCATATCTTCAGTTTGCAAAACCAAAAAAGAAAAATAAAATCTAGACACATTCCCATTATTAAGTCCACATAATGGGGAGCTTACCTTTAAGAAAACAAAACAATAAATCATAATATCTTATGAAATTCAGGAGATTCATCATTTTAACCAGTTTACAATCTATCCATTTTCAGGCTAATTACAATGCCTTCAACTACCTTTATCTATAAGAAAGGTTTCTAGATGAGAAGGCTCTAAGAAAACAAACTTATTTTTTTGTAGTGTAATGATACACTTGCAAGGAAATTTAAGAAAGAATGTAGCCCCTAGGGCAGAGCTTTCCAAACTTTTCATGTTAGTGACACACTTTTTAGACAAACATAATTTCGGGACACAGTAATTCAGTCTACTAGCAAACCAGAGGTTAAAGGTTAAACGAACAAAATGTATTTCGACAATTTATGTATGTTTCCTTAAATATATACTTAATAAAATGTTTCACGACACAACCTATCTTGTGAAAATCTTTCATTTATATTAAAAATATATAATATTCCAAGATTAATGTTATTGTTATAATTTATGAGTAACAATAATAAAACAAAGTTATTGTGTTATTCAATTTACCTCTTTAATGGGATATATGAGCTTGATGGGATGAACACAGATTTGAATATTTGGTGTTAATAAGAAAGTCCAAAGGGTCTTCTGCGTAATTTTAAAAAGTTGGCCAGTTTCACACTATAAAATTATTTGATAGCCTCATTCAACTAATTCTATATGGCTATGAGAGTGAAGACTGGAATTTATAGGAAGGGACAGAATGTCAATATAAATCCTGCACCTCCAGTTCTGTAACTCTGTGCATCCGCTGAAATTCCCCCGAACAATGGAGCTTGAATGTTTCCCTTACAGCTCATCATACTAAAAGATGTTTTCAAATTCTGGTGTCACCTCACAGTAACAGCAGCACAAACACCTTCCACTGCCAGGCACATTGTGAACGAAAATAAAACCTCGCAAAAAAAAAAAGACACTCAAAATCTATACTGCAATCCCATCATAACATAACAGTAATAACACCAAGGACTCTAACAACAATAACCCTACCTGTGAAAAAGCAAGGGTAAATATTATACTGGGTCCTAGAATACCAATACACCACCTACTGAGGAAACAAAACAAACCCGATTGCTATAGATCCCTATGCTAGCAAATTTCTCATCATGGTCACACACACAGAGCAGAGACAGACCCTCACCAAATACAGAATACAAAATAAAGGAGCACAAATTAGACAAAAACTGAAATGGAAACCCCAAGAAGCCAGACTCTGTGTATTAATAATGGAAAAACAGAACCATCATTCCTCATAAAACAAATAAAATCAAGAAACATAAAGCATCAGTTATAATAGTAAAACCGTACTAATAAAAGAATATTTTAAAACTACTGATAAATAGAATTTCTA
The DNA here is from genome assembly GCF_901001135.1 of Rhinatrema bivittatum. Taxonomy (NCBI): domain Eukaryota; kingdom Metazoa; phylum Chordata; class Amphibia; order Gymnophiona; family Rhinatrematidae; genus Rhinatrema; species Rhinatrema bivittatum. Next base: position 626,749,835 of record NC_042615.1, on the reverse strand, counting down.
TTCATTAAAATCATATACATTTTTTTACAATTTCCTAAACACCAATAAAATATTTCAAAACAGCACATATATCAAATAACACCCAATAATTAAAACTAATAAGGATTTTAAAAAGCCCCTGCTGTCCATACGTGGGAGCTCTTGATTTCCAGTCACCCTGATATTGTCAAGGATTAGGAGGTTATCCTCTCTCTCTCACACATACATTTCCATTCTCTCTCACACATATAATGTCACATGCATACACATTCATGCTCTTATACCCACCATAACCTCTCGCTCTCACAGACACTGACACACTCTCAAGCTCTAAGACACTCTCTCTCCCTCCACACACACACCCCCACACAAACTCTTACTCCCCTGGATTTTCTCATACATACTCTGTCTGGCTCCCTCACATACACACACCCAGGCAAGCTCCCAGTCATTCTCACACAATGAAACTGACCCCCAGGCAGGCTTCCATTCAATTTCACACCACTCCCTCAGGCATGCACACATTCATTCTCACACACACAGACCCCCAGGCAGGCACCAATTCATTCTCACACACACATACACCACACACAGGCCGGCACCTATTCTCACACATACAAACCCCAGGAAGACACCCATACATTCTCATACATAGACACACCCTCAGGCAGGCACACACTAAAGGCAAACCCCCTCTCTTTCTTTTGCCAGCAACCTCTGAGCCTCTCTCATGCCACTGCTGCCGCATGGCTATTGGGGAGGCGCTGATCGCTGCTATTGGCACTGAAGCCCATTCTGCTGCCTCCTCTGCAGGACCCGTGGGTTTCCACTTCCTCCATGTTGATCTCGTACATTGTGAAATCAGCATAGAGAAAGTGCTACTCTTGCACTTTACCAAAGATTACATGTGCCAATCAGTAAAAAGTAATTTATTTCTTTTTTTTTACCTTTGCTGTCTGATCTTAGTTTTCTAATCGGTTGGTCACAGGCTTTTTTGATCCACCTCCCCTTTCTTATTTTTTTGCCAATTCCTTTCATATTGTCTTTTTTTCTATTTCTTTTCTCTCCATCTATCTTCTTCCCTCAAACATTGTCAGGTTCTCATTCTCACATGCTTTCTCTCTCTCACACACTCACAGGCTCTCTCTCATACAATCATTCATACAGTCTCTCTCTTGCACATGCTGTCTGACTCTCACACACCCAGGCTCTCTCTCACACCCACATGTTGTCTTGCTCAAACACAGGCTCTCACTGTCACATGCTCTCTCTCATACAATCATTCATACACAGTCTCTCTCTTGCACATGCTGTCTGACTCTCACACACCCAGGCTCTCTCTCACTCCCACATGCTGTCTTGCTCAAGCACAGACTCTCACTGTCACATGCTGTCTCTCTCTCACACACACACACAGGCTCTCTCACATGCTGTCTCTGCAAACATTCAGGTCCTCACTCCCACACACAATCTCTCAACTCACCTCATACACACACACAATCTCTCAACTCGGCTCACAGACGCAGACAATCTCTCAACTCGGCTCACAGACGCAGACAATCTCTCAACTCAGCTCACAGACGCACACAATCGCTCAACTCACCTCATTCACGCACACAATCTCTCAACTCAGCTCACAGACGCACACAATCGCTCAACTCAGCTCACAGACGCACACAATCGCTCAACTCACCTCATACACGCACACAATCGCTCAACTCACCTCACACACGCACACAATCGCTCAACTCACCTCACTCACGCACACAATCGCTCAACTCAGCTCACAGACGCACACAATCGCTCAACTCAGCTCACAGACGCACACAATCGCTCAACTCAGCTCACAGACGCACACAATCGCTCAACTCACCTCACAGAAGCACTCTACGGGCCCTCAGCCGCTCTCTTACCTCTTTGCCTCCTCTTCACGGGTCGCTGCAGGATGGGCTCTGCAGCGGCCCTGATCTTCTCGGGCCGATCGCGGCGGCGACCCTGCTACCGGGCCTCCTCCTCCTCTTCTCTCCCCGCTGCCACAACGCTGCTGCTCCTCTTCTGGACGCGGCTGACGCTCCTCCCCCTTTCTGCCCGTGCAGCTCCGGCAACATTTTTCTTCCGGGGCCGCATGGGCAGGAAGGAGGAGGAGCACCTGCACGTCTCGACGTGACCTTTTTCTTCTTCGGGCCGTGGTGAGGTGAGCTCCACCACGGCCTTGCCGATCAGCGATATTTTACTGCTCAGCCGCCAGTGGGATGAGCTCCACCGGCGGCTGCATTGGCTCCCACTTGCCGGTGTGTCACGTGCACCGGGCTTGCGCGACACACCGGCACACCTCAGGCGACACACCAAAGTGTCGCGACACACACTTTGGAAAGCTCTGCCCTAGGGCCAACACTCTCTGTTTCATCGAAAGAAATTTTTTCCTTCTCATCTGTGTGTTCCTTGATACATTGGGGAATACTTGAACTAATTTACCACAGAACATAAAACTTTTGTTTTTAAAGTATTTTTGTAGGATCAGATTTTTATCCTGTTCTAATACAAAGGTCACTATCAAAGTTGCCCTAGTGGGAATTTCATCTTCGGAAGCCACTAAAAAAGATGTTAAATTTGGGCTGTTAGCTACTAACACATCCATTTCACCTTCTGGGGCTAGCCCTTCTCTTCTAGAATTAGATAAATAATATTTCTTTGATATAAGCACTTCAGTTGAAATACATAATATCTCTATAACATATTTTTTAAATAACTCTTGCGTGGATAATAATCTTTTATAGGGAAAATTTAAAAAACTTAAGTTATTCCTTCTCAAATTATTTTCCAACACCTCCATGTTTTTATATATCAACAGAGTCTTTCACAAAGGTGGCCCCTGCAGTCTAATGCAGTTATCTGAGAATTCAATACAGCATTTGTTGCTTCAATCTGATCTATTCTTTTTCCATGGTCGTCAAGTTTCCCTTTAATTTCATTAGAGAAAACTGTAGATTGGGCCATGGACTGGGATAATCTCCTTTCCATATTTGTAATTGCCTTCCAGATATCTACGAGAGATATATTCTCTGGATCTGACACAGTCACCTCTTCCTTTACTCCTCCAGAACTGACTGCAGTCTGTTCCTGAGATTTCTTCTCTCTATCTTCAGATGTTATTACTTCTCCCAGGGTGGTGGTATTTAAAGTATTTACCCCCACACTTCCTGAGGTACTAATGGATAACTGGCCTTGGGCAGGACTAGCAGTAGCCCCTGACGAAGGAGATAAATCTTGAGGAGCCTTTTTAGAGGTTTGACTCACCCTTCGCACTAAATGTGTGTCCATCGGACCTCTTAACTCTTTCGCCACCGGAGTTGATGTTACTAGCTTCATTTTCCGCTTTTCCCCATTCAGAGAGAAGGGCACTTCCTCCTCAAAAAGTTTCCTCCAAGCCGCACCCTGGCGCTGTGCAGCTCTTTAAATACACACAGCTGGTGTCAGGCACAGATGACGTCAGGCAGGGGCGGGAGACAGTTCTCACAGCTCACCAGCTCAATCCCGTTAGCCCTCGTTCCCCTGCAGGTACGGCTCTCCTCAGCAAGGCTCCCGGTCTCTGTATCTGTGCAGCTCTTTAAATACACACAGCTGGTGTCTTCCGTGCCGGGGTCTATTGGATGATGTCACCCATGTGTGAGGACTGACACCCTGCTGTCCTTGGAGAATACCTGTTACAGGTAAACAACGCTGCTTTCTTTCTGTCATAGTAATGGCATACCTCTCTGGTACCTGACTCTCTCAAGTAGAAGGAATTCCTATTTTTTGGAATCAGTGTTCAAGACTGATGGACCCCGTTGATGTACGACCAGATCTCAACTTCCTCCTTAGACCTCTAATCAGAGTATCCTGAAATGACTCGTTAAAGTTTTCCAAAAGGTACAAATAAGATACCTCCTGTAGATAATTGTGCACTTTAAGAACATAAGAAATTGCCATGCTGGGTCAGACCAAGGGTCCATCAAGCCCAGCATCCTGTTTCCAACAGTGGCCAAACCAGGCCACAAGAACCTGGCAAGTAACCAAACACTAAGAAGATCCCATGTTATTGATCCCAGTAATAGCATAAGCCATCCCCTAAGTCAACTTGATTACTAGCAGTTAATGGACTTCTTCTCCAAGAACTTATCCAAACCTTTTTTAAACCCAACTGCACTAACCACATCCTCTGGCAACAAATTCCAAAGCTTAATTGTGCGTTGAGTGAAAAAGAATTTTCTCTTATTAGTTTTAAATGTTCTACTTGCTAACTTCATGGAGTGCCCCCCTATTTGCTAACTTCTTGGAGTGCCCCTGTGTATGGTAATCGCAAAAGTTTTAAATTTTGCTCACAAATCCACTATCATCCAGGCTTATCATAAAAACAGAGATTTACAATAATTAAGTTTTTAATATGTCATGATTACTCCGGCAAGATATCTGTGAAATGCATAGAACTTGCACCAACTGGCACAGAGTTTGTGAAAAGGAATATCAAATTTACTCTCCAATATCCTCCACATCTTCGAGTCTGGCACACTGACTATGCGCATATGTTTACTTTGACTGCTGCAGTGAGCACCTTTTTGGAGCAGATTAAGAATAGTGAAAGCTAACACAAATAAAAAGTATTTACAACTTATGAAAGTTTGCACTGCAAGGTAAGTGATCATACTGGTGATAAGTGTATCACATAAAATGAGAAGTAAGGACTATGGTTAATAGTTTTGTACAGATCTTTCCTCACTATGGTTTACAGTGTAAAAAAAAAATAAATCAAGGCTCAGTTAACTAATTAATTTGATCCCTTGAGGGTGTTGGGAAATGCTTTAGCCTCAAACTCCTAAGTATGTTACTTTAGAAGTTAGCTAAAGAACAACCTAGATATATGTACATTTTAGGAGATTTAATTTTCTCATCGATAATACATTTGCTATTATAGATATTGTAAGACATTGCTTATATATTAAAAAAATATGGAAATGATTTGTTACAGCTCATCAATAAGGTCGTATAAGCTTAAGAAAGTTGATATATAAATACTCATGGGTAATGGTACCTGATCACATCTGTGATGTAACACCTTTGCTCCACTTTTGGGGAGCTTCATGTTTTGGTTATTGAGGAATTGTTCTGGATATTGAGATTTTATTCTTCATCCTTTCACTCCTTCATAAATCTACTAAATAAGTTCAGTGCAAGGGATAGCACCTGAGATACACAGTGCTTGATATAGGACATAGTGTGATACCCCGATATTTGGTACAGTACCTTTGGCTATTATTTTCACCTCAGGTCTGGGATGGTGACCCTTGTTAATTGTGTAACATGGACCGCAGCAAGACTGGGAACTCCTGTCAAGCTGAAGAAGGTTTTGACACACTTCAGCAGGTTAAAGTGTACAATAGCTATTTTGCAGGAAACACATCTGCTGAAAACAGAATGTCTCAAATGTAAAAAATGGGTCAAAAGGTATATGCAGTGCAGGGATCATCCAACAGTCATGGAGTAGCTATATTGATCCGTGGATTGATACCTTTCCAACTGCAAATGTCCATCACTGATCCAGAAGTGAGATTTCTTATTTTATTGGGCACTTTATTGAGAAACTTATGGTCTTAACAATCATCTACACTCCTAATCAATATAATTAATCAATACAACCATATGTTTTTGTTTTCTTTTTTACTAAAATCACTACCCATATTATCTCTTTAGGGCCAGCACAGATTATATTAGGGGGAGATCTAAATTATATCAGAGATCCTAACTTAGATCATCAATCCAATATTGCACTCAAACTGTTAGGACCTATGAAGGGAGTAGAATTCCTATGTGATACTTTACAATTATTGGATATTTGGAGAGTGTTGAATCTAACAAAGGATTAACACCCATTATGCCAGATCACATGATTCAAAGCCATGAATAGACTACTTGTTAATATTGGAAAGTCTTTTTCCAGTAACAACATTTTTGTCTTTTGAGCCATTGATTATATCTGATCACTGCCCAGTGACATAATTGCTAATCACAGGTAGTTAGGAATGTGGGTACTCTAAATGGAAAGATGGTAACTTTGAAACAACTGTGCAGGCGCACATGCAGGCACATTTGCCAGTTCACGCCAAAGTTGTCAGCGCTCCCTTTCTGATGTTATTACTTGTGCTTGTAATCCCCGTAATACCACCTTTTGAAAACTTTCCTCGCTTAAAATTTCCGTAACACCACGTTTCTGAACATTCATAATACATTGTTTAAATAGTATTTGTAATATAATGTAAGTCTATAATATTATGCTTATATCAATATAATGTAACTTAGTGGAGTCATACAAATATGGAATATTTTGAACAAAATTATTAAAACAAGAAATAGTAATTCTGTAGTGATAAACATAGAATTACCAAATCTTTTCTTATGATTAAAATAGAAAATACAATTCATGGTTCTGATGAATCAGATTGCTCCTGTAACCAATTTTCTAACAGATGACATGCATTTATCAACACCCTGTAATTGTACATTCTCAACAAATTGTGACTATGCACCAACATTTTGCTTCTACTTGAATGAAAAACTAACAGTGCTACATAGAAATATTAGCATTTCCCAAGTTTTAAATTTCCAATCTATGAAAGTAGAGCTGTCTAGTGACTTTCACTTTTTCCTATCATGATTCCGTCTGTTGGTGATAATTTTCATATCAGACTTCTATGTAATACTAGTATATTCCTTGCTAACAAATTTAATAGAAGAAAAAGCTGCTGGGTCCAAGATTAAATTAATTTTCATAATCTGTTCAATGAAAACTATTTCTTTGCAGTATGTTGGGAATTATTAGAAAGGGAATGGTGAATAAAACGGAAAATATCATAATGCCTCTGTATCGCTCCATGGTGAGACCGCACCTTGAATACTGTGTACAACTCTGGTCACCGCATCTCAAAAAAGATATAATTGCGATGGAGAAGGTACAGAGAAGGGCTATCAAAATAAGAGGAATGGAACAGCTCCCCTATGAAGAAAATACTAAAGAGGTTAGGACTTTTCAGCTTGGAGAAGAGATGGCTGAGGGGGGGATATGATAGAGGTGTTTAAAATCATGAGAGATCTAGAACGGGTAGATGTGAATCGGTTATTTACTCTTTCGGATAATAGAAAGACTAGGGGGCACTTCATGAAGTTAGCATGGGCACATTTAAAACTAATCGGAGAAAGTTCTTTTTTACTCAACGCACAATTAAACTCTGGAATTTGTTGCCAGAGAATGTGGTTAGTGCAGTTAGTATAGCTGTGTTTAAAAAAGGATTGGATAAGTTCTTGGAGGAGAAGTCCATTACCTGCTATTAAGTTCACTTAGAGAATAGCCACTGCCATTAGTAATGGTTACATGGAATAGACTTAGTTTTTGGGTACTTGCCAGGTTGTTATGGCCTGGATTGGTCACTGTTGGAAACAGGATGCTGGGCTTGATGGACCCTTGGTCTGACCCAGTATGGCATTTTCTTATGTTCTTAGTATCTTTAAATTTTAAAAGATTCTAACTATATATAAAAATCTTCCCACAATCTTTCTAGCACAAATATATATTTGATAAACCAAGGGAGATAGCTGAAATCTGTATAGCATTCTTTACAAGTGCTAGCAAAGGAAAGCTTATAGTTTAATTTATGAACTATTCTCTGTTCCTGTTAAAATGGTTCCTAAATTCAACCAGATAGTAACATAGTTAATGGAGAAAAAGACCCAAATAGTCATCCAGTCTGCTCAGCAATCTTTTTCTTTTTCTTTGTTCGTAGGGTAATTGTTACTCTGTGTAGGTTACCTAGTCAACAAGTTAATGTTTTAGCAGAATTTTTAAAAAAATTACTTTTTTATATGCATTACAGTAACAATAATTCCATTCAAAATAAGAATAATTTACAGATCAGACATTAACCCCTAACCACATAGGCAGCATTGAGACCTAAATCTGAGTCCAATGAAAAAAAAAATCTAGCGTAAACAGTTAACTGTGATGTTAAATAGAATACCTTGTATCTTCCAGCAGTTAATCATCTTGGATTTGATCACATACATTTGTTTCCTCATTAAAACTATATTTCTTCAAACATTTTTGTACATATGATGATTGAAGTGAGAAAAGCCAGGAAAGCAAGCAAAGAAGAGAAACAGATACAAAAGATTTTTTTTGTGAATTGTAGAGAATTTGTTAAACAGCAGCATGCGTAGAAAAGATATAATGTAAACAAATTGAAAGTAAGTAAAAAGTGTCTGAAAATGCTACATCATATATTGAAATGCTGCATTCTAGCAATTATCCTTCTAAAAACTAAGAGACATTGGACAGTCATAGAATCTGATCCACCAGCTACAGGAGAAGTGTAAAAAAAAATGCCTGGAAGAAAAATGAGAATGCCATGAATATAATTGTTCAGACATAAAGCACGTCACAAACAAGTTATTAACTAGACCTAGGCAAAAGGCATCTGATATTGTTAAGAACAAAGTACCTTTCTGTGAAAAAGAAACTGAGCCTTAAGCATGAGAGAAATACTGTCAAATGGGTGAAAGAAGAGTCTGCTACTACAAGCATGCAGCCTGTGAAATCATTAGCTGAACAATTCAAACTTTTGGAGATCCAGTTGAGAGACAGAAATTGTATCACTAGCAATTCAAGGACCCTCAAGCAAATAGAAGTGACTAGAAGTTCTGTTGTATGTAATACATCTGAGCCGATTTCAGAAAAGTTTGTCATATACTTTTTGCAAGAATACCACTGCCAGAAAAATAATTCTCCAGATATGAAATCAGCATTACTCTACATGCAGAGTTTGAAGATACCTCAGAGAAAATGACAGAAAATTGCATGATATCATTGCAAGAAATTTGGATATTTTGCAAGAGCTGTTTTGCACCCAAGGGAAATAAAAATTCTCAAATTGCTTAAGGATTAAATAATTTTTGCAAGCAATTAAAAGGATCTCAGTAAAAATAGCCAGAGTCATCAAATGACCAGAACCACCACTGGATCCAGTAAGAAGAGATGTGAATTCCATGTAAAAACAAATCATATAGATAAGACAATTGACAACAATCAGCCATTTTCAGGAGTTTCTAGTGCCTCAAGTCATTTAACTGAACAGTCTGAATTACTCTAATACAGTACAAGATAGATCTAAATCAATGGCAGCTGGCACGTCCAAGGAAGCAGTGGGAGTAGGTAGTATTCAAGTTAAGACATATGGGGACAATAATCATGAAAGTCTGTTAGTTGAGGATGTACTATATGTACCTGAATTAGCTAATAATCTCATATTGGCTTCCAAGTTAACAGATACTGGATTGGAAGTGATTTTTACAAAGATAGCTGTGAAGTAAAAAATGGAAATGGCAAAGAACTTTTGTTCACTACATCAAGACTGTGGCTTCTATCAGATGAATGCAAGGCTATACCAATGGGCAATCATGCAAATATTACACAAACAATACACTGCATTCTGAAAGTATTCAGACACTTTCACTTTTTCTATATTTTGTTACAACAGGTTTGTAGAAGTTTGTTCAAATTAATTAAAAAAAAAACAAAACCCTGAAATTTATTTATGTAAGTATTCAGACCCTTTACTCAGCACTTTGTTGAGGCACCTTTTGCAGCTACAATCTTGGCACAATCTTGGCACACTTGGATTGGGCATTTTCTCCCATTTTTTTCTGCAGATCCTCTCAAGCTCTGTCAGGTTGGATAGGGAGCTTCTGTGGACAGCTATTTTCAGGGGTCTCCAGAGATTTTCGATCGGGTTCAAGTATGGGCTGTAGCTGGGCCGTACAAGGACATTCATAGACTTGTGCTGAAGACACTCCTGTGTTGTCTTGGCTGTGTGCTTAGGGTCGTTGCCCTGTTGGAAGGTGAATTGTCACTCCAGTCTGAGGTCCAGAGTGCTTTAAAGCAGGTTTTCATTAAGGATCTCTCTGTACTTTGCTCCATTCATCTGTCCCACAATCCTGACAAGTCTCCCAGTTCCTGCAGCTGAAAAATATCCCCACAGCACGATGCTGCCACCACCTGTATGGATGGTATTTGCTAGATGATGAGCAGTGCCTGACGCTTGGCATTCAGGCCCAAGAATTCAATCTTGATTTCAACAGTTCAGAGAATCTTTTTTTCTCATGCTCTGAGAGTCCTTTAAGTGCCTTTTACTGAGGAGTAGCTTCTGTCTGGCCTCTCTACCATAAAGGCCTGATTGGTGGAGTGCTGCAAAGATGGTTGTTCTTCTGGAAGGTTCTCCCATCTTTACAGCAGAACGCTGGAGCTTGTCAGAGTGACCATTGGGTTCTTGGTCACCTCCCTGGCAAAGGCCCTTCTCCCCCAATTGCTTAATTTGGTCAGGTAGCCAGCTCTAGGAAGAGTACTGGTGATTCTGAACTTTTCATTCAAGAATGATGGAGGTCACTGTGTTCTTCAGGACCTTCAGTGTTGCAGCAATTTTTTGAACCCTTTCTCAGATCTGTTCCTCGACACAATCCTGTCCTAAAGGTTGCAGACAATTCCTTTGATTTCATGGCTTTAATTTTGCTCTGACATGCACTGTCAACTCTGGGAAATTAAATAGACAGGTGTGTGCCTTTCCACATCATGTCCTATCAATTGAATTTATCGTAGGTGGACTCCAAGTTGGAGAAACATCTCAAGTATGATCAATGGAAACAGTATGTAGCTGAACTTAACTTTGAGTGTCATAGCAAAGAAACTGAATAATTATGTAAATGTGATATTTCAGTTTTGTTTTTGTAATTTGAACAAATTTCTACAAAAATGATTTTGCTTTATTATAGGGTATTGTGTGTAGATTGAGGAGGGAAAATACATATCTTCAATTTTAAAATAAGGCTGTGACATAAAATGTGGAAAAAGAAGGGGTCAGAATATTTTTTGAATGCACTGTAGTTGGGTGGCATGAACTCCTTCCACATTTGAACTGACACTCTAAAATCTGAGCAAAAGTAGGAAAATCAGTAGCATTCACTTTAAGAGAAGTTCTAGATACATGTGAAGATTGCATCAAAGATAAATATTCAAGAAACAGTAAATAGAAAGTGGAGACGTTGAGCGGTATACTCTCTTTGTGACACCACAAATAAAGATGGTATAGCTCTAAGAGTTCACGGATCCTTATAATGGATTAATCGATAAATGAAGCAAAACAGCATTAAATTAAGCGTATTATTCTTAAGCGTTTCCAAAGCCAATTATTCATGAATAAAAGGTGGAAACGCTTAATTTAATGCTGCTCTTGCTTCATTTATCGATTTAATCCATTATAAGGATCTGTGAACTCTTAGCGCTATACCATAAATATTCGAGAAAACCATCATGGATTTGTGTGGACCCATGTGAATGGATTCTATTGTTGGTTGCAGGTATATATTTTAACCACTTAATATTAGCATTCCATATATGCAGTGTGCACTAAATATTGAATATTAAGTATCAAGGATCTCATATCACCAGTAACAGGCAATTGATTTTTCAGTCTTCACAGTCTTTTATATGCTAGATAGACTTGTATAATCATGGATCCCAGGTAATTGCATTGATTATATTTTATAGTTTTTGTTTGCATATTAAATATTCTTTTAAAAGTAAATAGACTATTTTCATTTTCAATCTGTATTTCAAACATTTACCTGAAGTGATAACATGTCCTCTGCTTCAGGGGCTCATGTCATGATCTTTTCGGATAGATCATTCCAAAAGCTGCCATCTATATAGACATAATTTAGCCGCACCCATTTATTTTGTCCAGCAAAACTACAGAAACATAATAGAAGCATTTTAAATTTACACATGACAGTCAAGGCACGTCATTGTATATGTCACTGCATTAACATTAAACACACTCTGCTCAGTATCAACTTTCAACCCATCTAGCTGCACAGTTGGCATGCAAATAACTGACTTCTATTCAAGGCTCGTCAAACACTTGTCAATTGCTTCCCCACCAATGTGGTTGAATGTGCTCTAATATTCATCTTATATCTGAAAATTCATTTCCATGTTGAATAAAATCTGCTACTAGTAGAGCTTTCCTCTATGTGCGCTCCTTCGTGCTCACCTTCCTGTGTACGGTTATATTTTACATCTCTATCTGATATTTTACTGAGATTAATCATACCCTTGTAATATCTTGAAGGAACCATGTCACAAATCCAAATTTTTGCTGACTATGGCCGTTACAACTTTCCTCCCATAACTTGCCATAAGACACCTCCTCTTTGCGACCGTGTCTTAAGATATTTTCCTAAATCAACCTTACCGGTCTTATCAATTACTTCTATTTTGCTTCTTTACTCATCAATGCACAATCGATTTAAAAAAAAATCACAATAATTCATGACCTACTCCTAACTTCCACCCCCGATTGCTTTTGCATCACTGAAACATGGACCAAAGATCACGATGTCCCTATATTTAATAAATGTTGTCCTCCAGATTATAATTACATATTTAAATCGAGACAATTGTGAAGAGGTGGAGGTCTTGCCATATTCTTTAAAAAAAAAAAAAAATAAATCTTAAATTTACTGACGTTGCTATTTCTATCCCCGACCAGTATGAAGTACTTTGACTGAAATCTAATATTATCAATATCTGTCTCATATACTGTCCACCAGGACTGCTCAATAACAATTCATCACCCCTATTTAAAGCATTACTAACACTCTCCTTAGGTCCTCATATGACAACAATTCTTGGTGATTTTAATCTACATTTAGATATAGCTCCTCCAATTCATGTCACTTACTTTATTAGAAACTTTCAATGCTTGCGGTTGGCAACAACACATTTTGTCACCAACACACAAAAAAGGACATATAAATCCAATGTATTAATAATAATAATAATAATAATAATAATAACAAAAACTACTCTACCAGTTTAAGTCTCCACTAATACTACGCCCATGCCGTGGACAGATCCCTTCTTATTAACATTGAAATATCTGGAGAACAACAACCGGTGCTATCCTCTTCTAATACGCAGTTGAAAAAAAAAACGTAGCTTTAATAGCCCCTGATGATCTTGCTAATAAATTCACTCCTCTTCTTGATAAAATCTCGGATAATTAAACTACAAGTTTACTATCAACTTGGGATATCGCTTTAACAGTATCTCTAGATGAACTATGCCCGATGAAAACTTAAAAAAAAAAAACGTGCAAGCATTATGTTCCTTGGTATACCAATGACCTTAAGTTAATTTTTTTTTTTTTTTTTAAGACAACTCGAATGGAAATGGCGACACCAACCTAATCACACAAATTTAACTTTATACAAGGATTACCTTTTGGCATACCAAAATGAAATCTAAGAAATTAAAAAACAATAAATATATATTCCAAAATTTGTTTCGTTGAACCAAACCAGCTGAACGTTATCATTTGATAAATCAAATAATAAAACCACCTCCAAATTCCTCACTTTTCCCCTTGACTAATTCAAACGCAAACAAAGCAGATCAATTTGTAGATGTTTTCATTGAGAAAATTAATACCATTAGAAATGCTATAACAACCCCTACAGTGATTATAGATGATACTTTTTGCTTGGATAGTCTTCCTTGGTCAATCTTTGAGACAGTAACAGAGGAAGCCGTTCTTGACTCCATTTCTACAATGAATACTTCATCATGTTCATTAAATCCATGTTCAACAATTTTACTAAAATCTATTAAACATGACACTGTTGATTTCATTACAAATATAATTAGCGCATCCCTTTGGAGAGCTATGTTCTGGACTCACTTAAATGGCTATTGTTCGCCCAGTCCTAAAGAAACACAATGTTGATCCTTCCGTATTTTCAAATTATTGTCCAATTTCATTTTTATCTTATACAGCAAAAATCCTAAAAATTTGTGTATTAAAACTGCTTTCTTCATTTATTAACAGAAATGCACTTGATCAATACCAATTTGGTTTCTGAAAGCTACATAATACCGAATTATTGCTGTTATTTGACTCAATTAGATGTGGATTTGAACAAGGCACAAATTTTATTTTGGTGGTATTAGACATTTCGGCAGTTTTTGATACAATCAATCACAACATCTTAAGAAATCATCTAAAAGCAATAGGTTTAACAGGCAACATTCTTAATTGGTTTTCTTCATTTCTCTCTAACCATACATTACAAGTGAAAGTAGATTCTTATAGGTCTTCATGGAAATCCATTACATCCTGAGTCCCTCAGGGCTCCGCCCTATCGGCGGTATTATTTAATATATACTTAACCCCCCTCTGCCGAATATTAGCAAGTTTCAATGTTCACTATGGATTTTATGCCGACGATATACATTTTTCTTTCCAATCAAAACAACATGGATTGAAACTGAACTATTTTTATCGCATTTACTATTAACAATTCAAAATTTGCTATCACTCAAACTCGCACTCAATCTCCAAAAAACAGAAATAATTTATCTTTCAAGATTTCCATTCGATTCCATCAGAAGTATTGCCTAATAATCAATTAATTAAACTTTCTAAAGTTGTCCGCAATCTTGGAATTCAAATTGATCAATCATTAAACATGCAAACCCATATAAAAAAATCTAACTCGGACATCACATTACAAATGGCAACTACTTCGCCATGTAAAACCATATCTGGAGCCCAATGGCTTTTGGATTGTTTTACAAACACTTTTGTTTTTCAAGTATGGATTACTGTAATTCGCTGATCATTGGTGTCCCTAAATATATAATTCGTCCATTACAAATCATTCAGAATACAGCTGCTCGTCTACTAACTAATTAATCAAGCCATGAACACATCACACGCATACTAAAGCAATTACATTGGTTACCTATATCATTTAGGATCCAATATAATTTTCAATTTACTTTCTCCCTGGACAAATGCCATCATGAAACTTTATTCTCCATCCAGATCTTTACGTTTGGCGAACCAATATCTCCTTGACATACCATCTTCTAAACTTATCCGCCTTGACAAAATGCGCGAAAGAGCACTCTCCGTGGCAGGACCAATGTTTAGGAATACACTTTCAAAAGAATTAAGAATCTGTGATAATTCCAAAACATTTAGAAAGCCTTTAAAAACACATCTATTTAGAATTGTTTTTAATGAATGATCTACTTTTTACTTTATTTATTTATTTATTTAAGGATTTATATACCGGAGGTTCCTGTATAATATACATATCACCCCGGTTTACAATGAACAGTAACTATCGCTTCAAGTTAGCGGTTTACAATGAACATGGTTAATCTAAATAACAGGAAAATATATATAATAATGTTAACAATTAAGAAGTAATAATAAATAGATAAAATAACAATTAATAAATAAATAAAAATAAATAAATAACTAACAGTAAACATCCATGAAAATAACAGTAAATAAGATCTTTATACATGTTATTGTCATCATGAAGCTTATGAATGTTTTTTGTAATCCGCCCTGAATAGAAAGGCGGAATAGAAATCTTTTAAAATAAATAAAATCCATTTAGCTCTTAGTCTTTTATCACAATAAGAGACCTGGACAAGCAGACACAAAATGGCCAGTTGCAGAGTCTATCTCGGAATGTATATATAGTTACAATGACAAGAAAGGCCCAAGTTTACAAGCCTATATAAAGGTGCATGATACAAGAGCAATGGCAACTTCTGCAACCCATCTTGGCTCTACTACTTTTAGGAATTTGGTAAGGCTGCTATATAGAGCTTAGTGCATATGCTTACTTCTCTTTTAAATTCTGACTTCTGCTAGGATAGTAAATTTAGACAGGCAGTCCTTTAAAAAAAAAAAATCTGTTTTGAAATGATCTCAAAATTTGTTTTAGTAAACTCTTTGTGTGGATTGACTTAGCAAATAAGTAAGTGAAGACATTTGACAACCCTCAGCTTGGGAATCCCCAGTTGTGACTGACGTAGTCCTGCTTGTTTGTAGAGAAAGTACATTTGCTTACCTGTAACTGGTGTTCTCCATAGACAGCAAGATAAATGTCATACATGATCCCACCTACCATTGGAGTTTATAAAAAAAAAATAAAAATTGGCTCTTAAGCTTTGTTATGGACTGAAGGGGAAGTGCAGGGACCCAGGTGCACATGAACAAAAATGCCTTCTAGGCTTTCTAGCTCAAGCTAGCTGAATTCTGTTTTTTGGCATCATTAGATTACATCACCCATATGTGTAAGTGATTTATCTTGCTATTCCTGGAGAACATCAGTTACAGATGGGCAATTTGGCAGTACAGATGCGTCAAATATTGCAGAAAAAATGATAGACTGCCGGTGAGTAAAAAAAATGCACATTAAAAACTATGTACAAAGAGGGAATGAATACTGGCAAAAATATTTTTTAGATGAATGAGTGTGCAATTTAAATGTTTAGAAAGCTGCTAACATTGTTATAGGAGAGCCGGTATGTCAATAAATACAAATCCAGAAATGTGGTTCCAAAGAACTTTAGCTTCATTATTGGTCTTAAAAGATGAGCCATGTCTTTTCCTATAATATTTTCCACACCATTGTTTTCACTGTCTTTTCTGCAATAGATCTACAATATTTTAGATGGGTAGTTTATTATATTCACCAATACTATGTGTATTTTATATTTTTTCTTGCCCGATAGATATCTTTCTTAGCACATATAACAGCTTTGGGCCTTGGAGTCTACCAACTTGTGGAAGCACTGAGCTCAGAAACTAACTTGTCTGAGTATACCATGTATATTAATGGAAGAAATGATGTACGAGTGACTACAGATAGAATGTTCAAGATACAAGAAATTCAAAATACTGTGAATGACATAACTGTTGAAAACCTTCACATGAAACTCTGGTTTTCTGGCATATCTGGACTTATGGAGGTATGTGAAATTATAATTAAGTTTATTTTGTAGAGTATAAAGGGGCAAGCCTTAAAAATACTAAGGCCCAGATCAAGCCAACCGGCTGGTTTTGCTCAGCTTGTTGACCTTACAGAAAGCAAGCAACAACAATCAGAGTTAACACCATGCCCCCACTTCACTCAATCCATCACAGCTGTCTCTTCTGCTCAGTCTCTTCTCCTCATTATGACCTGTTTATGCCAGCTTCTGTAGTCTGAACCTCTTTCTGATACTGAACCCTACCCTAATTTTCCTTGTGCTCTCCAATACCACTCATTTGGTGGGCTCTGATTAGAATGAGCTACGTGGAGCTCAATGAATTTAGCCAATAATGGGGCCAATGCAATGCAGTGCTCTCAGCTGAGCGCACTGTATAACCCGCAGACAGACGTGGGATAAATAGATGTAATCCACCCCCTAATGCAATAGGGGGATTAGCGCCTATTTAATGTGCGTCCGCGGAGTGAATGAGAGAGCACTCATCACATGCAAATGCATGTGAATGAGCCTATTACTCACTCACTCTGAATGCAAAAAGATAAATGTGCATCTCAGACGCATATTTATCGCTCAAATATTAACGCCTGTCTGGAGTAAGCATTAATAGCTGAGCGCATTGAAAAGAAGTACAGAAAAGCAGAAACTCGGCGGCCATTTTTATTACTGGCAGACAGGCAGGTTATGAAAACAGAGGCCGAGTTTACCGGCGTCGGTCTTCATAACCGGCAGCCGCAGCGGGTCGCGTTAGGAAGGAGGCGCTAAGGTCGCACAAGCGATGCTAGCGCCTCCTTCCTAGCGCGACCCCCTAATTTCCATATTGCATGGCGCCCCCCTTTGCAGGCGCCATGTGTGCGTTAAAAAAGCAGGCGCTGAAAAATCAGCACCCACTTTCAGCGCACATAATTGCATTGGCCCCAATGTGAGAATGCCATAGAACTGCCTGAACCATGCAAGTGAGATTTTATAAACCTTAGTAGTATTGCATGAGAAGAGATGAGGTCATTGAGGAGGGAGAAGTGGGATGAGAGTTTAGGGACAGGAAAGAAGCAGATAAGAAATATCAAGCAATGCAGTGAGAGAACATAAGCATTGTGAGGGCATATGGAAGTGAAGGAGTGAAAGAATCTAATGGAGATATGAGAAATAGGAGGTAAGAACCAAAAGGGAGGCTGAGAGAACAATGGGAAGAGACATGCTGAGGTAAATGAGAAAGGAAAGAAAGACTGAGCTGCAGAAGCTAAAAATGTGGAGAAATGATTGTAGAGGAAGGGTGAGAGATGGAAGGGAAAAAAATGGTTATAAGAAAAGAGGGAAAGCTATATGGGCAAGAACCATACACTATGAATGTAGAAATAGAAAGAGGAGATGAGAGAGATTGTACAAAAAAACTGAGATAACTCTAGGACATTGAGAAATTTTCGAGGCAGATGAAATGGAAGAGAGCAGGACAAAAGAGAGTATAGATAAACTCACATACAAAATGAAAAGTTTTTTCAACTTTTTTCATAAATTTTGGTTTGGCATGTGTGCTGTTATGCATGCATTAATCTGTCTGATTCTGCTCAAGTTGTATCTCAGAGCCAAACAAGACTAATTCACTTGGCTCAATTATTACGTTTTCTTTCTTGCCTACTTCCTGTTATAGTGTCACCTAAAAGATACCTTTGAAGTTTATTTATAAAACTCTTAACATGCAACTTCAAATATCAAAATGTTTGATCTGCTATACTATAAAGACACCATATGGAGAAAATGTCTCAAAATATCTTATAAAGGAGGATTGGACATTTATCTGATGCATTAAATTCCTCCATACACCATAATTACTACTTTTTTTTTTTTTAACTGACTCACTATATTGTCAAAATTATGATCATCATACTAGGTACTACCAGCTTGTCAGCTTTCAGTTCCCTTACACATATAATCATCAGTCAATTTAAATGTATCTTGTCAAATATTTTTTCCTGCAATTAGTCTACTTATCTGGAAAAATAGACTCTTCTGAAAGTGAATCAAAAGGATGTAAAAAAATTCCTTGAGCTACCGCTGTACCATTGTATTGTAGCGAAAACCATCAAAACTTCTTGTCACCTTCAGTTGTATCTCACCATCAAAACTTTGTCATTTTTCAAATGTACCCCGACACGGGTACATATTTTGAAACCAAATTCAGTATGGGGGAATGTTATTTATACTGTTTCAATTAGTGTCTTCCATATTTAAAATTGTGGCAGCATCTTGCAAGTTCTTTTTCATATAATACCTAAAGCGCAGCTCTTCTTACTGGAATAAAAATAATTTTTCTTTTTAAAGTGTCTAAATAATGGAACCAATCAGCATACTTACAGAAAACCTGATGCACAACCTTAGATTTTCCAGCATATTTGCATATTCGTATCAAGGCATTTCAAACTGAAACAGATCCATTTCTGAGCTTCCATATTTATACATTCACATGTTCCTGCTTTGCTTACACCTATGTTTGATAAACTAAATGAACAACTCCATATTTGTAAAAATCTTTAAATAATGGAATACCATTTAATTTCCATATTCAAAACTTGATGGGACATTATTTGCAATAAAAAATCTTAAACTGTTCTTTGATTTAATTTGGCTTATCGATCTCCTTCTCTTGGTTGTTCTTTGATATACGATTCTTACTAATACACCATTTCCAATCGTGAAAGGGATGGCCTTGATCTAGACCAGGTGTTCCTAACGCTGTCCTGGGGACACCTCAGCCAGTCGGGTTTTCAGGATATCCGCAGTGAATATGCATGAAAGAAAATTTGCATGTTATGGAGGCAGTGAATGCAAATTTTCTCTCATGCATATTCATTGTGGGTATCCTGAAAACCTGACTGGCTGGGGCTCCCCAAGAGAGGGTCAGGAACCACTGATCTAGACAGTGCTGCACTGTAAGTAATTGTGTTTTCTTTCTGTGAGGCAACTTTGATATTCTATCAATTTTGTTTTAATCATTCTTTTAGACCTCCCCACATATACTTTCAGACATGGACACAACATCAAGTAAACTAAAAAAGTAGATAATAAAGTATATCCTTTTAATCAATAGTTTTTCCCAGAAATTGGTTCTTGCCAAAAGTTATGAGAGAAAATTTGACTGCAAAGAACCCCCCCCCCCCCCCCCCCACAAGGGAAATGACTCATGGGTTCAAGAATGCCTAAACTAGCTATGCAAGGTAAATATGACCTCGCCACATAATTTTAATTTTGCATCCACAAGTGTAAGCTATCAGTGGTGCCAACTGAAAATTTCTTAGTATTCAGACAGGTTAATCCATGACCAGTGGGTTATGCACCTTTACCAGCAGATGGAGACAGAGCAAAGGTGACATCACCATATATAAACCCCTGCACTGACGACAGCCTGCCAGTATTCTCCATCTCCCTACTGCCCCTACGAACACCGGACTGGCTTGTACTCATGACAGATGCAAGCCTCCAGGGTTGGGGGGCTCACTGTTAGGAGTTGACCACACAGGGGCGCTGGAGTACAGAGGAGTCTCTCTGAACTATTAATAGGCTGGAAGCCTGTCTCATTAGATTGGCATGCTTGCGATTCATTGACAATTTACAGGGGCGAGCAGTCCAAATGATGTCTGATTTTGCGACTGTGAAATACGTCAATCACCAGGGAGGAACCAAGAGCCAGTAAGTGTTGTAGGCCCAACTCATGGAATGGGTGAAAGTACATCTTCAGGAGATCTCAGCCTCACACATTGCAGGAAAAGACAGTATGTATGAGCTGACTTTCTCAGCAGACCGTGTAGATTCAGGAGAATGGGAATTGTCAAACAAAGCGTTCCAGGTCATAGCGAGCTGATGGAGCCTCACGTTTCAAGTCTGGCTGGTGACCGCACAATGCAAAGGTTCCTTGCTTCTTCAGTCGCAGGAGAAATCTGAAGTCTTTGGGCATCGATGCCCTTGTGCAGGAGTGCCTGGATGGCAAGTTTCTATATGCCTTTTCTGTTGGGCAGAATTATTCAGAGGATCGAGAGACACACAGGTTGGTGCTTCTGGTCGTGCCAGATTGATCCAGGGCGCTATGATATGCAGATCTGAGGAGGCTCCTGGTGGACTCTCCTTTCTGATTACCAGTCCACAGGGATCTGCTCTTAAAGGGGCCTATTCTTCACAAAGATCCAACTCGAGTTTGTCTTATGGTATGGCATGTGAGAAGGCTCGGTTGCTGAAGTGTGGATGTTCCACTTTGCTTTGAGCGCGAAAGTTCTCCATTTCTTTAGCCCATATTTGGGTTTGGCGAGTGTTTGAGGCTTGGTACAAGAGAGATTCAACTTCATTCAGTTAAATATTCTGTTCATTTTGGATTTTTTGCAGTATGGGTTGATTAAGAGCTTGGCCCTTAAGTCCTTGAAGGTAGAAGTGGCAGCTCTTGCCTGTTTCCGTGGTCAGGTAAATGGTGAACCCTTGTTGGTACATCCGGATGTGGCCTGGTTCTTGAAAATGGTGAAGCATCTTTGTGTCCCCCCCCCGCCCTTGCAGTTGCCTTGTGGAGTCTTAATCTGGTTCTGGATTTCTGGCGGGTCCCACCTTTCGACCACTGTGTAGCCTCTCCTTGAGGTTACCCACTTTGAGGACAATGTTCTATACATAGAGTTTCTGAGCTGAAAGCTCTGTTTTGCTTGGAACAGTTCCTTCGAGTGATTCTGGGGGCGGTCCAGCTGCAAACTTTTCCATCTTTTTTGCTGAATGTGGTCTGGGATTTTCACTTGAATCAATCTGTTTCCCTGCCGACTCTGGACAGAGAGCAAGATCTGGATGAATATAGTCTGTTACAGATCTTGAGGTATTTGGAGGTTTCTAAACCTCTCAGGAAGACGGATCGTCTGTTTATACTCCACGGTGGGGGTAAACATGGTGAGCTGGCATTGCAGACTGATAGCCCGCTGGATTAAGATGCTGAGCAGCCGTTGCCTAATCAGGTTGAAGCTTATTCCACTGGGGTTCATGCTGAGTCATGGGTGAAGATTAGATTGTCTCCTCTCGAGATTTGCTGAGCTGCAACATACTCCTCTCTACACACCTTTTCCAGGCATTACCGTCTGGATGTGCAGGCCCAGGAGTATGAAGCCTTCGCGCATGCGGTGTTGATTTTACCGCGGGTAGCCTCCCGCCCTGTTAAAGAGTAGCTTTGGAACATCCCGTTGGTCATGGATTAACTTGTCTGAATGCTAAGAAAGGAAAGATCACTGTTTCCCTGATAATTTCCTTCTTTTTTATTTTTAATAAAGGCTTTAATCCAACTTCGCGCCCTTGGCTGCTAGATGGTGGTGCTATTGTCTTCCTGACTGTTAATAGTTATTATCATATATTATTTAGTTGTCCAAAGTTGGCTTTTGCTGAGAATTCTGGCAGGCTGATGTCAGTGCAGGGATAAATATACCGTGACGTCAGCTTTGCTTGCCTTCATCTGCTGGTAGAGGTGCATAACCCACTGGTCGTGGATTAACCTGTCTTCATTAAAGTAGAGGATATTATCAAGTAAGTAGTCATTTCTCCATTGTTATGTAGCATCAAAATTTGTTGGTGTTGATGAATAATAGAAGCGACTACACCAGCTCTGAATATTGTAGAATGCAGACTTCATGTGACGTATCTGTGTAATAGTCATTCTCTATTTGCATTAAAACCTGTTTTATAACCTTTTTAATAGTTGAAAAATCGTTTGCTTAAATTGTAAAACTTTGTTGAGACAAACAGTATAGGAACTATCAAAACAACAAATTTTCTTTCTCTGAGTTTTCTGTATATAGATGTACCAAACTTCTTTGTAGATGTGTATATTCAAAAACATATTATGATCATATACCATAGGAAATTTCAAATTTCCATGTAAAGAATTCAGCCATTCAGTAAACAAATGAAAATTAGCTCTTGTAGATTTCCAAAGGAAAAAGATATCATGTATATGTCTTGACATAAAGTTATATGTTGAAAAAAATCCAAACAGGTAGATTTTAAAAGCATTGCTCGCACAAATATTTTCCCATACATGTGTATATGGGCCGCGTGCGAGCAACGCAAATTTTAAGAAGCCAGGAAGTACACACATGCATACCTGTGCGAGTGTCAAGAATAAGGAGGCAAAAAAGGGGCGTAGTATGGGTGTTCCTAAGACTTAAGCGCCTAATCTCCAAATTTTGCAAGGTTGACCATGGCAACGCACACTGTTTTCTGTGAAGCTTTACTACTGGTCCTGATGAGGCACAAGTCTGGGGATTTTGGGCTGGAGGGATCCTGAACACTGGGGGGGGGGGTGTGTGAAAAGGGTGAGAGCCTCTTTTAGAGAGAAATCTGACACTCTATATTTCTCCCACTGTAAGAGGGGCACTTTCAATTCAGGATGGGTTTTGGGGGTGGCTGTGTTACATTGGTCTGCCTAGGGCGCAAGGGGCTGTAGACCCTTGTAACAGTGCCTCCCCCCAAAACCCACCCTGAGTTGAAAAGTGCCCCTCTTACAGTGGGAGATATATAGTGTGTCATTGTTTCTCTCCCTCCCTCCCTTATCACTTGAGTACTCTCTTAAAGGCTCCACACAACGCACAGTAGGGATATTTAAGATGATACTTATATACTTGCACACACGATATAAAATAGAGCATATTTTTGCTCATGTACCCAATACATGGATTTATGGGTGCACCAAGCTTCTTTTAAAATATACCTGTAAGGATATAAAAAATGTTCTTCAAAATTGATGAAACATACATAAGCTATGTCTACATAGTAATGATGGCAGAAAAAGAAAAAATGGTCCATCCTGTTTGCCCAGCAAGTTTCTTATGGTAGTAACTACCACTCTGTTCAGGCTACCCCATATGTCTCTACAAAGGGCAGCAACTGCCCTTCTATGCAGGTTATCCCCAAGCCTTATGTTAAGGGTAGCAATATTTACAATCCAGCAAATTGTCAATCCCATTTCAAAATTATTGCTAGCAGTTTTTTACAGGGTGAGCAGCCTTCATGATAATTCAGAGAATACTGCTTGAACATGCTTTGTATCTGGACTTGTCCCTAGAAGCAGTTGTGTGCTTGGTCCCTAATGTCTGCATATCAGTATCCCGGAATATAAAAGTTGGAGCCCAGCGTTGGCTATCGTCTGAATCCAGTTCCACTTTTTCCCCCCTGCTTTTGAGCAGAGAGCAATGTTGCAGTTGCGTCACAAGCATCAAGGCTAATTGGTTAAGGATAGTAATCCCTGTGCCTTCTGTTAAGGGTAGTAATTGATGCTTTGTGCAGGTTTCCCCCATGCACCCTCTTCTTCATTTCCAACCTCTAGTCTTTAGGGATCCACAGTGTTTATCACATGCCACTTCTATTGGAAGGACATTCAAGGCATCCACCACCCTCTTTGTGAAGAAGTATTTCCTTATATTGGTTCTGAGTTGTCCCCCTGGAGTTTCATTTCATGACCCTTAGTTCTACAGTTTCCTTTCCGATGGAAAACGTTTGAAGATCGTGCATCATTAAAATGTTTCAAGTATGTGAAGATCTTTATCATATCTCCCCTGCACTTTCTCTCTTCCAGGGTATACATATTTAGATCTTTCAGCCTCTCATTAAAAGCCTTCAGATACAGACGTCACACCATTTTGGTCACCCTTCTCTGGACCGCCTATGTCTTGTCCTTATCCTTTTTCAGATATGGGCTCCAGAACTGAACACAATACTCCAGGCAAAGCCTCATCAAGGACCTGTACAAGGGCATTATCATCTTCTACTTCCTGCTGGTTATTTCTCTCTCTATGCAGCCCAGCATTCTTCTGGTTTAGCTATTGCCTTGTCGCATTGCTTCACCACCTTCAGATCGCCAGAAACTATTACCCCAAGGTCTCTCTCACATTCCATTCACATTAGTCCTTCACCTCCCATAACATACAGCTGTTTTGGATTTCGGCACCCTAGATGTAGATTCTACACTTTTTGGCATTCAGTCCCAGCTGTCAAGTCTTTGACCATTCTTCAGGCTT
The DNA here is from genome assembly GCF_901001135.1 of Rhinatrema bivittatum. NCBI lineage: Eukaryota > Metazoa > Chordata > Amphibia > Gymnophiona > Rhinatrematidae > Rhinatrema > Rhinatrema bivittatum. The sequence goes on along the minus strand of NC_042615.1, from coordinate 626,724,902 downwards.
TCTTAATTCACTTTTCATTCTCTACTCTTTCAGGTGTGTCCACTCTGTTGCAGATCTTAGTATCATCCACAAATAGATGGACTTTACCATCTATCACTTCCATAATGTCACCTACAAAGATATTGAAAAGAGCCAGTCCCAAAACTGATCCCTATGGCACTCCACTCAAAACTATTTTCTCTGCAGAATAGATTCGCTGAGGTCATCATCGGGCGACAGCTGCTTATAAACGCGGCGAATTCGGAGGGGCTTCGTGCCTTGGCCTCCGAACGCTCTCTTTGCCACCTGAGAGCCACAGAACAGTCTGCTGGAAAACAACCAGACATTTTCTTCAATTTACCTGCCTAACCCGCGGCTAAGCAGCCGGACCGATCTCCTGGTCACGCCCCCTCGCTGAGGTCATCATCGGGCGACAACTGCTCATAAAACGCCGCAAATTCACAGGCGCCGCGTGACGAAGGGGCGCGACAAAGGGGCTTGCCCCTTCGTTTGTCGCCTTCGAGTCACTTCGATTATTCCTATTAAATCCTTTGTTACAATCGTTTGTACACCCCCCCCGTCAGCAATGTCCATCCCTGTGGTCCTGGGAAAAGGAAGATACGGTAACATGGCTTCAGCTAACTTATATCAAAACTCCCCCTCTTCCTATAAGAATTGTCTTAACCGAACCTTATCCTCTATAAGTACTACTGTCTGCGCTTCTGCTATGATTACCCTTTCTTTTATTCTCTGCAATGTTCAAGCTATACGAAAAAAGGTTCCTATTGTACGTGATCTCATTCGCACCAATAAACCAGATCTACTGCTAATAACAGAATCTCGGCTAACCACTTCAGACATAGCTATTGTAAATGATTTAACTCCACCAGGCTACACGTCCATATCGGAACCCAGACTAAAACGCAGGGGTGGTGGCCTACTAGCTATCATCAAATCCTCTCTGAAACCTATAAAAAAGCAGATAACATTTTCTGGTTCCTTTGAAATACTTCTCATATCCACCACCTTACTAAATATAGGTGTTATATACTGCCCACCAGGCTGTCTTAACTTAGAACTTTCCAACTTCTTAGAAACTATTACCACTCTTTCTTTAGATTTAAACAAAACTATTTTACTTGGCGACTTTAACTTACATATCACTAATCCCTCAATAATTACAAATTCTTTTCTGGATTCCATGGCCGGTCTTGGCTGGGAACAACTTATAAATACCTCCACACACATCAAAGGTCAAATACTGGACCTAGTATTTTTTAACCCTTCTTTCCATTTTCCCAATTGGAACGACATTACAGCTATCCCTATACCCTGGTCAGATCATTATAGAATCCATTTCTCACTTCAGATCAATAACCATAAAAACACTCCTATAAAAAAACAGCCGACAATATACAAAAGGAAATTCATCTCTACTGACACCTTTTTAGAAACAGTTTCCCCAAACTTACCTACCGCTTTATCCTCCAATATAAATGACACAGTAATATCCTGGAATACCGCCATCACTAATACCCTAGATACTATAGCCCCTCTTAAGTTAATAAAATGTAACAATAGAAAGAAACCCACTGCTCCCTGGTATACAAAATCCCTACACACTATCAAAACTCTTCTTAGGAAATTAGAGAGAAAATGGCGAATCACAAGAACTACTGAAACAAAAAACGCATATCGTTGCACATTACGCCGCTATAACAAAGAAATAAACCTAGCAAAAAAACTTTACTACGCAAATATCATCTCTAAAGCCAATGGTAACCTCAATACACTGTTCAATATAGTAAAATCCCTTACCACTCCATATACTGAAAACATTTTAGACTCTGATACCAACTTCTGCAATAAAATAGCAAAACACTTTGAAACAAAGGTTTCTAACATTTCAAAGGAATTCTCCAAGTTGCCCTACCCTACACAGGGAAAGGCCGACCCTAACCATACCTGGTCACAATTCTCTACTGTACAAGAAAGTACCATTCTTAATATCATTAGCAAGCAAAAACCCTCTAATTCCCCCTATAACCCCTGCTCTGGAACCTTCTTTAAAGCCCTCAAACAAGAGGCTTGCTTTTTTCTCAGTCTTTTGGTTAACCAATCCCTAGAAACTGGAGAATTCCCCCATACCTTGAAAAAGACTTCCATATTACCTATCCAAAAATCAAAAGCCAAAGAAATATCAGATCTCAACAATTACAGACCAATTGCCTCTCTTACTTCTTTAGCGAAACTTATAGAATCTGCAGTACTACATCAATTAACCGATTTTCTCACAGAACACAATATTCTACATATCAATCAACATGGTTTCAGAAAAGGACATTCCACAGAAACACTCTTACTCTTTCGACACTCTTTCGACACTCTTACTCTTACTCTTTCGACACTTTTTTTCGTGCTTTTGACTCATATACGGATTACATTGTAGTTTTTTTAGACATTTCATCTGCTTTTGATACAGTGGACCATCAAATTCTCATCTCAGGTTTAAAATCTATAGGTGTTACAGGAACAGTTTTGAATTGGTTCTCATCATTCCTCTCAGAGCGCCCCCAACAAGTTAACTACAATCATCACTCATCCACTCCCTACATTATCAATTCCGGTGTCCCCCAAGGTTCATCTTTATCCCCTATTCTGTTCAATATATATCTCTTACCGCTATGTAACATCTTATCCTCACTCAATCTTCAATTCAAAATCTATGCAGATGATATTCAGTTCTATGTCCCTTATAAAACATCTTGGTCAGCAACATTATCTTTGGTTTCCCTCTATCTATCCACCATAAACTCCTGGCTCTCTCATAACCGGTTAAAACTAAACTCCTCAAAAACTGAAATTATACATTTATCGTCTATTTCAGATACTACAATAGGTCCACCATCACACTTGTCAATAAACAATACTACCATACCCATAACACGTCAAGCTACAAACCTAGGTATACTCATAAACTCTGATCTTTCTATGAAGCAACATATCTCTTCACTTACCAAAAAATCATTCTACAAACTACGGCTCCTAAAACATCTCCGACCACTACTCTTCTATCGTGACTATCGAACCATTCTTCAATCCCTAGTCTTCTCCAGTCTCGATTATTGTAATGCTCTTTACCTAGGACTACCAGATTCTTCACTATACCCCCTTCAACTAATTCAAAACAGTGCAGCCCGAATTCTAACTAGAACACCTTTATATCATCATATCACTCCTATCCTTCAATCTTTACATTGGCTCCCCATAAAATTCAGGATAAAATATAAAATTCTTTCCACTATACATAGCTTAATCCATAATCCAACTTCCACCTGGCTTTGCTCATTACTACGGATTTACAAACCAACAAGACACTTAAGATCACTTACCCAAAATCTCTTAGACATTCCCTCACCCAAACAAGCCAGATTAGACGTCACCAGAAAGAGAGCTTTCTCGGTAGCCGGTCCCATCCTTTGGAATTCACTCCCAAACCCTCTCCGATCTATATCAAATCCGTCTCATTTCAAAAAATCACTCAAAACACATTTGTTCCAACTTGCATTTCAAACATCCACTCAAGAACAAGTTTAATGCTCATTCATTTCATTTCCACATTCATCAGATTCATCTCATTCCTTCCCCCTTTTTACCATTCCCCCACTCCCCTCTTACTAGCTACATTTCCATTTTCTCATACCCCCCCTTCCCCCCCCCCCCTCCTTCCCTTCCTCCCCCCGATAGTAAGTCCATGGCAACATATTCTTATTTTGTTTTTGAGTAATTAATTTGATTTATTTTTTTTAAAGCTAAATTTTTAGCTATTGACTAATTTTTGTATATTTTAACTTATTTTTAATTTGACTTTCTTTGAAAAACTTTATTTTAATTATGTAAACCGTTTTGACAAAAACTCATTTTATAAAACGGTATATAAATATTTTAAATAAATAATAAATAAATAAATAAATTCCATTTATCATTACACCATGTCTTCTGTCATTCATCATTGCCCCCATTGTGCTACTGTGTTTCTGTAGATAGAACACATCCTGAAAACAGATGTAAATAATTTGTGTGTCCAATTTTGAAGAAGATTTTTTACATCCTTCTGAGACGGGCAATATACCCAGGGACCACGAAACACCTTAAGAATAGGTCTTAGCTATCTGAACCCAATCTACCTTAAAACTGAGAATTCTGGGTAAAGGCTATCTCTCCTGGCCTGGGGATATAATGTAGGTGAGAGAACAAGAGAGGTCCCAGGACTCCAGGAACATGAGTAAGAAGAGACAGGCAACCCATTGAGAAGAGCTGGCCTATTTATGCTGCTGGGTAAATAGGAGAAGGCAGTTCTTTGTAAAGCTAGCCTGAATTGTATTTTTTGAACTGTGAATGTCGGTGGCATTATTTCACTGTAAAATGAAGCACTTAAGAGGAAAATGCCAAGTGGTTCATCTCTGTGCCACTTATGGCGGAAGCTTGGGTATTCTCTCTGCTAAGCAAGGCACAGCCAGAAATCCATGCCTCAGAACAGAGAAGTTGTTTGTTTGGAAATCTGTTAGATCTAAATGGTAAGCTATATAGCAGAGCAGGGCAGTGCTCAAGGAGAACAAAAAAGAAAAGAGGACATCTTTTTTTTTTTCCTTTCCCCTGGGCCAAGGAAGTATGTATAGGAGAAAAATACAGACACTGAAGAAAACTGGGAAATTTCCTGGGGCCGGGCTCCAGAGATAGTCTGGGAGTCCCATTATAACAGGTCAAGGGAGCTAGCCCCACCTGAAACAATTAGAACAGTGAGTGAGATATAGCTGAACAGGAAGGAGTTTATTTGGTTTAAGATAGGAAAGAGAGGTTTTGTATTTCTTTCCCCTCCCCGCTGTGAAGAATGGAGTGGGTGATTCAGACACTTGCTGAGGGACAACTACAGTTACAGTCCATTATGCAAGGCCAGGGAGTAGACCAAAAGCACCTCCTAGAGAATTTGAGTACCCTGTAAGCAAGCTTATTGCATTGTAGGAAGATGCAGCCAAGCAACATTTACAGAAGCTTTTCAAGCTGTTGCTGAATGGCAAACCATGACAGCTCCCATAATCCCCAAGATAGGACTGGAAGAAGATCCAGAAGTTTTTCTAGTTAACTTTGAGTGGACTGCTCATCTGGCTAAGTGGCCCGAAGCAGACTGGACCATATATCTGAGAAACCTATTGACTGGGTCCAGCGAAGCGGTGTATCAATCCTGCAGACCCAGATGAGCAAGCTACTAGTTATCCAGATGTCAAGGCAGCTATACTTGAAAGGTGTAACTGCGGTTCTGGAAAGGGACCCTCCACATCAGAGAGAATTCCAGGAATCTTTTCCATCAAGGACTTGAGTGGAAATGGCTACAGCCTAATGCCAGGTCAGGCCGAGAGGTGGCAGACTTAGTCTTGCTTAAACAATCCATAGAGCTTATATCCGTCCATGCAGCTATGGGTACGCCAATGTACCAGGCTTACCCTGGAATCTTCCATAGAGTTGGCTGACACCTTCCATTAAACCCAGCTTGCAACAGAGTATTTTGGAGTTTGACTGAGAAGAGAGGTATACCCCATCCAGTCACCTGATCCTAACAAGCAGGGTAGGGGAAACAAGCAACCATCCTCGGGTCAGTGAGATCCCAACTTGACATTGAGGACAGCCAGTAAGCTGCTCAGTTTGTTTTACTTGTGGCAGGAGAGGCCATTTCGCCAAAGGCTTTTGGTATTTAGGCAATGAGGCTATGGATTTTGGCCTGTTATTGCAGCCTAACCGAGAGGATGTAGAGCATATTAACAAGCGAAAAGCTTTAAAGATGCAACTCCGGAAAAGAGAAAAGAAGGGAGTCAGGGAGCTTCTTCTCCACCTGGGTGTGATGGTCCAGATCCTTTTTCCTTTTGTGGTCTCTGTGCAGGAAATGGACATGGAGAAGACTGTTGCCCGTATGATAAAGAAGTCTTGGAGGAACCCATGAGCAAAGTAATGAGGGTAAAGTGAAAAAAAGCCATCTGATAATGCTCCTGTTGTAAGACTACAGATAATACAGACGAGGAGTGCCTATGGTTGGAAGATATGAAATGGGAGCACCACCGAGCAGAGCAAAAAAGACCACCTCAATCAACCAAGGAAAGATTGAACCCATGGTGGACATGGTTGAATGTATAGCAGATAAGCATGTTGGCAAGGATGACTCCCCACCTCGAATTAAGAGTGGAAACAGGAGTGGGCCCCTACTGCTGCAATCTGGTGGATGGTCCACATCTGGGATTGGCAGACCTCATGGTCCCAGTCAAGTTAAATGAAGTCCCCATCCAAGCTTTAATAGATTCAGAGTGCAGCAAGACACTTGTGAGGAAGGAGCCATGTAAAAGAATAGAGGATTATCCATGAGAGAGCGACAACCCTTGCATGTGTACACTAAGATCAACAGTACCCCACTGGTCAGGGAGCTTCTTCTCCACCTGGGTGGTGATGGTCCAGAACAGGCCTGAAAGGAAATCCAAATACTGTCTCAGTTCCCGTATCTAGTAGTAATTGGACGGGACTACCCAGAATTTTGAGGCACTTTGGGACCACTTTAGGATTAAATCAGACAGAACAGATTATAAAGGATATCCAAAACAGAATAAGGTGGTTGGACCACGGAAGAACCAAGGAAGGAAGAGCCTCAGCCTAGTCCAGGATTCAAGGATTGTGGGGAGTAGAACTCCCAAGGAGAGGGACAAAGAGATTCACTTGGTTAGGGGGGTGGGGGAGCAGTTGTGGTTAAGCTAACCTCTAGACCCACAGGTGGGGAGAAGAAGGCTTTCTTACCCCAGTGAAGAAGCCCTGGGGTAAGTAAGCGCTCAACCCTCTTAAGGCTGAGCTGAGGGAGCAGATATGTGACCATGGAATACCTTAAGAACAAGGCTTAGAATCTGAACCCAGTCCATCTTAAGACAGGGAATTTTGGGTATAGGCAGTCTCTTCTGGCCTGGGGATATAATGTAGGCTGAGAAGAGAGCAAGAGAGGCCCCAAGACTCCAGGAAATGAGTAAGAAGGGACAGGTACTCATTTGAGAAAAACTGGCATATTTATGTTGCTGTGTAAAATAGGAGAAGGCAGTTCTTTGCAAAGCTATCCTGAATTGTGTTGTGTGAACTGTGAATGCTGGTGATTTTGTTTCACTGTAAAATAAAATACTTAAAAGAGGAAAAAAGCTCAACTGCACTTCTCTGTGCCACACATTTGTATTTTTATTAATATATAGCTTTATGGTCTAGATCAGTGATGGTGAACTCCAGCCCTCAAGTGCTACAAACAGGCCAGATTTTTAGGATATCTACAATGAATGTGCATGAGAGAGATTTGCATGCACTACCTCCATCATATGCAGATGTATCTTGTGGATATTCATTGTGGATATCCTGAAAACTTGGCCACTTTGTGGCACTTGAGGACTGGAGTTCACAATCACTGGTCTAGATATATAGATTTTTTCCTTTGGAAATCTACAATAGCTCATTTGCATTTGTTTATAGAATGGCTCAGTCCTTAGATGGCAATTTAAAATATTCTATGGAATATAATCATAATATATAATTTTTGGATATTCACATCTACAAAGGTGATCAGAAGTTTGTTACATATATATGTATAGAAAACCCACATAAAGAAATAATTTGCTTCATTTTGACAGCTTCTACCCTCACATACTGTGAAATCTAATTTACCAGTAGGACAGTTCCTACATGTATGCAGTTTGTTGCAACAAACAAGATTTTATAATTCAAGCAAAAGATTTGTGTGGACATTTGAGGGCACAAGGTTATCTTTTTTTCAACTAAAAAAAGCTTATAAAAGAGCTTTTAATGCACATAGAGTATGGCTAACAGATATATCATGTCAAGTTTGTGTCTTAAGTATTCAAACAGAATTAGCAATTGCTTTAATTCATAAACAGCACATTTTGATTTTGCATACAATTTTTCATTTGATGCCGTTGATAGCTTACATTCATGGTTGCACTATTAAAGATTATGTAATGAGGTTATATTTACCATCCACTTTTAGTTCAAACATTTTTGAACCCATGGGTCACTTCCCTTGTGGTAGATTTTATTTTTGTGGCCAATCAGCTGGTAATTCATGGCAATATCACATTTCTGGGAAAAACTATAGATTAAAAGGATCTACTAATTGTTTATCTACTGTTATAGTTTACTTGATTTTGTGTCCTTGTCCAAAGTTATTTGTGGGAGGACTAAATTAATTATTAATATTTGATAAAACATAGAAGTTGCCTCACCATAAAGAAAATACAAGCACTGTAATCAAAGCCATTCCTTTCAAGATTTGAAATGTTATATTGAGCGAATCAAAGAACATGGGTGGTCCCCCACTGCTGATACTGCCAATAATGGGTACCCGAGGCACCTATTGGTTGGCCCCGGTCCCGTCCTTACCTCTGGCACTGGGTGGGACCTGGAGGGTGGATTATGGGTCTGCCTCCCCGCAATGGTGCTGTCCTCATGGCGGCATATCCAACTTTGGAAGGGCTTGGGGCTTCCTCCTCCTCTTCTGTGGTACCTGCCGTTTGGCCCAGTGCCGGGCACAATGTCGTCATTCAGATGCAATCTGACGCTGGGCCACTGGGTTGATCAGGATGGACCATGTGACATGTTAGAGGGGGTGGGACCAGCAAGAGATTAAAAGTCCCACCGGTTCTCACCGTTTGCCCTCTTCCACTGACGGCTCAGGATGTGCTCTCCCCCCCCCCCCCCCTCCCCACCCCCAGCCCGCCCAACTTGAGTAGTTAAGTGGAGTTCTCTTAGATGAGCAGTTGCTTGGTTGTGTTATCCCTGTCATACTGGGGTGACCAAATCCAGAATTAGGGACAAAGGGTAGAGTCAGATAGCAGGCACGGTGCCAGTGTGACAAAGCTAAGGCCACTTCCGACAACAACAGATCGGCCATTGAAAGGGAGAGATGTTAGACTCATAGATGGAGCCTTAACAGTGCATGCCAGCTGAATGCAGACAATGGAGGGGCTCCAGTATGCCTGTTGTGTGGCAGGTTACCCAGGGCCCCTCCAGGACAATAATACCTAATAAGACTCATGGGGAAGCGAGAAGTTGGAGTAATCTGTTGGGGCGATTGCGAAGAAGCGTGGCAGATGGTAAGAAGAGTTTGAGATAGACCTACAGGATTCGGAACCCAATTAAATTTCCTTATTAGGACATCTAATAAACGGCTGTGGCCAATATATTCAACCTAATATTTTAGTTAGTTTGGTGTTTTGCTGTTCCTAAGGGTACATTTATTAAGGAAAAGGGATGGCTCAGGGGGTCTCGACTGCCCCAGTTAAACCAAGAGGAGGAGACAGGGCTGGCCATTGTCTTTAGCACTCCAAGCCATATAACCCCCCCCCCCAACACACACACACACACAGCCACAAAAAAGCCCAAAATACTGCTTTTTTGTGGTTCCTCCTACTTAGTATTGTCCCGATACTAAGTAGAAGGAGCCACAGGAAACAGCATGAAAAAGAAATGTTGCCGTTGACAGGTTAGGGAAATGGACACCCATTAATTGAGCGTCCGTTTTCCTAACTGGTACACAGCTGCTTCTTCTGGGTGCCCAATGCCAGGAATGTGCAGTTTATCCCTAGCACGTCCCTTTTAGCACAACCCCTAATTTAAATAATGCATTGCGTGCCCAGAAAGGATGGCTTGGCACACGTTAAGAGAGTGGGCGATCAATCATGAGCGCCCGTTTTATGCAAGCCAATATTGCATGATAATGTAAAGAAAGCAGGTATATATGTACATATAAAAGTGGAAGTTCCAAAATGGATCTGTTTCCAGTTTGAAGAGTCTTGATAGAAACATGCAAGTATGCTGGAAAATCTAAGGTTGTGTATTGGATGTTTTCTAAGTACACTTGCTGGTTCCATTATATAGACACTATAAAAAGAAAAATGAATGATGAAATACATTTAAATTGACTGATAATTACAGTTTATGTAAGGCAATTGAAAGCTGATTAGCTGGTAGTGCCTAGTATAATGGTTATAATTTTGACAATATAGTAAGACACTGAGTTTAAAAAAAAGTGTAGTAATTATGGTGTATGGAGGAATTTAATATATTGGATCATTGTACAATAAAAACATATAGTCAAATTTAGAAACACAACACATCACAAACGACAGTTGGAACATTACAATGTATAAATAATATATATACGTATATCGTTGACTCCTAACTTTAGAAAATGAGGACAAAGGAAGATGATGAAATGCATCAAATCAAGGTGGACTTTATTTGGTATGGAACCACAAGTAACAGAGATAAGAGTGGAGCTTATCTTTTTCTACCAGATGGAGAAGCTAAGGTGAGACTTCTAGAGAAAATCTATCTGATGGAGAAAACCTGATATATATTGACTGTTTTTTTTAGCTGTATTTACTTTTGGCTAGGTCCCAGTAATTTCAGCTTCTCAAAAGCTTTAAAACACAGCTATGCTTTTGTGTGCTTTAAGCCCTTTAGGTGAGAACTAAGGACCTATGTAATACCTAGGAGAGGGGGAATATTATGTACGTTGAACTAATTTCAAAGGTATAAATATACAGGAGGGGATCATTTTTAATGGAAAAAAAATAGTAGAACAAGGGGTATGTGACATGAGGTTGGAGGAGGATAGACATAGGTGTCATAGTATTTCCACTACTGTTTACCTTTTCTGCAGTGCTACAAAATTATGCATTTAGTAGCACTGTTTCTTCATAAAACAGATGGTTAGTGAATGAAACAGCCTAATAGAGATAATGTGGGCAAAACTATTAATGAAATTCAAAAAGTTATGGGCAAGCAACTTGGATCCTTATTAGTGGATAAGCAAGGAAAAATCAGTGTCTTTGCTATTGCAGTAGATAGGGGAAATGGGAAGACTAGATAGGCCTTGTGTTCTTTAATGCTGTGGTGTTTGTGTTTCTTTTGGGCTAGAAACATAATTGTAACATTCTATTCTTCCATAATATATATATGTAAAAATATTCATAAAAAGCATACTTAAAAATATATGCAGACAAATTTGAAAGCCAAGATTTTATTCAGCCGTTCACAAAAGGAAATAATTTGACTTGCAGATCAGTCAAAATCTGGTGCCTTGTAGATAGTATAACAGAGGAAAGAGTTTGTAATTGGAAAGTATAGTATACCTTACAAATGTAAATAAAAATCAAAATATATCTAGGATGAAGCTGTTGTGTGTAATAATTATTTGCTGAAATTGAAGCCTAATCATAAGTTTATCAGTCCTGTTTTCTGTCATAAACGTTATTAACCAAGCCAGAAAATGCTATAAATTGCATTTCCTTATTGTCCATGTCAGACCAGGCCAGAGAACTGGATTATGTCCTCCTGCCAGCAGATAGAGACAGAGAAAAAAAAATCAAAATTGACTTCACTCCCATTATAGGGGTCTGAGGGTGCTTTCAGCTCTTCAGTATTTCCCTGTCTTCTGAAGATGGTGTAAACATGGACTGATGCATCAGCTAGGCGTAGGTTGCTCCCGGGAAGGCTATAGGCTCAGATCCCAGTGAGCTTAGGCTGATAATTGAAGGCACTCCAAATGACTGTCCTATTGGGACTGATTCTCCCTATGCCCTTGGGAACCAACTCAGTTGTGATCTGAGTTTCTGCACCAATGGAAAAAGCACCCAGTGATCCATGTTGACTCTGTTCCCTTGATGGTCCAGCAGCAGGAGCCACTAACAACTTTTTCCCTGGACTGCTTCCTGGTCTGCAATGATGCTGTCAGATTTGAACTCTTGCAAGGGTTTCTGAAGTGCTGTCCCTTCCTCCACTTGCTTTCGGTATGGCTGTAATATGAGGGAGGTACAATGCTACAGATAAATGAATGTGGCTCAGCATGTCGGCCAGTGCCGTCTTCCAGACTTGTGAGTAGGCAGGTGCCAGATGGACGGATACGATCGACAGAAGATCAGCACTCTGCCAAAAGTCAAAACTGGGAGGGTTCTCCAGATCAAGCCCTGGCTCCTACAGTGGTAGTGTAGCAACCAGAAGTAGAAAGATTGGTAAAAGGCAAAGATTCTTTATCATCACAGCATGTAGACCCAACTCTGGCCGAATTTCGCTCTATTCATCGAGCTGCCTCGGGGCTACTGTGTAGAGTATTCGTGTAGTCTCAAAAAATGTTGTGAAAATCACATTCAATTTTCTTTTTACTCCTTGTCGATAGGCCATGTTCCTTTTTGGATGCGCGTTTGTCAGTGCATTTCAGCCTCTTTCCACACATTTCTTAAGCGGTGTGCAATATATAAACAGCAAAAATAAAATAAACCAACATAAAATTTAAGTAAAACATTAAATTCAAATGACATAAATTGGCACGGTCTTTAAAATAAACCAAAATTACACCTCATATGCAACGATCTTATTAACAAAAGCCTCCTGGAATAATACTGCTTTCAACTGTTTCCATAACAACTTGGTATCAGAAATAAAGCGGACTTAGATGGGCATGGCATTCCATAATACTGGGCCCACTTTGGAGAACTCTCATTTCCATGTTTCAGCAAAATGTATATTTTTGAGGAACTTGTAACTGTATGATATTCATAGATTAGAGAGCTCAAGTAGGTTGATATAATGAAATTAAATCTGCTAGGTATGAAGGACCCCTCTCCTTTCACTGCCCTGAAGACCAGCATAAGTATCTTTAATTTATAGCATTGAATCACAGGCGGCCATTGAATTTGGATAAATTTAGGGTTGTATGATTCTTCCTTTGGCCACTTATAACAAGACAGGCTGCAGCATTCTGAAATAGCTGAATAGTCTTAATATGATATTTCGGGAGACCAACAAGCAAGCGTTACTGTAATCGCCAACACATAAAAGGAACACTCGAATTACAATTCTAACGTCACTTTGTGATAACAGATAACATCAATAACACAAAAGCCTTAGGGGTAGATTTTAAAAGGTGCATGCGCTACCCGGCGCTCGCACATGGATGCGCCGATTTTATAACATGCATGTGCATGTTAAAATTCGGGGGCTGCACGCACATGTGCACCAGATTTTATAATCTGCGCACGCAAGGGCGGAAGACTTAGGCAATTCCCATGCGGCGACGCATCCCGGCCTTCCCCAGTTCCCTCCCAGTCCGCTCCAATTAACCTAACCTAACCCTAACTATCCCCTTTCTTTTGTTTTTTTACGTATTGCTCCATTGGAGCAGAAGCAACTTCCATGTGGCTGCCGACGCATGCTTCCCCAGAACACTGGCTAATGGCCACTGTCCTGATCTTGGGAGGCTAGAGTGGCAGACCTGGAGAAGCTGAGGCAGACAAAAGTATATATAGGGGAGACCTTCAGGGACATAGTAGAGCAGTCCAGGTTCCTGTCTGGAAGCCCCTGTACTCTTTTGGAGGAGCAAGGTCACCTAGAAGGAAAGAGTAACCCAGGTGTAGCAGGAAATTATTCTGTAACTAGGACCTGCCCTCCAGAAGATGCACAATCCTTTCTGCATGATTTTAGAAAGTGCTGGGAAGGAGTCAGCTGTTGCAGTACCTATGGGCACTAAAACATAGGAAAGTATGGGAGGTAGGTTCTGGAAGCCAAATTTAGACATTTGGGTAGAAATTTGAAATGCAGAAGCTCTGCAGGGTAGCATTCTCAGACATGCTCCCTGATCCATACAAAGTACTCCAAAGGCAGACAGCATTAGAGTCTCAATATATAGTTGAGGTGATGGTGCAGGGAAGAAGGCTTTAGATTTGTTAGGAACTACAGAACATTTTGGGGAAGAAAGAATGGGCTCTACTCTATTTAACCTGGGATTCTGGCACTAACATGTAAAAAGGAGATTTAGACATCATAGTGGATAACACATTAAAAACATCAGCTCAGTGTGCTGTGGCAGTAAAAAATTAGAAAAAGCAAAAGAATGTTTGGAATTATTAGGAAGGGAATGGTGAAAAAATGGTGGATGTCATAATGCGTCTATATCGCTCCAAAGTGAGACCACACTTTGAATACTGTGTGTAGTTCTGGTTGCTGCATCTCAAAAAAATATAACTGTTAGAGAGAGTACAGAGAAGGGTGACCAAAATGTTAAAGGGGATGGAATGGCTCCCCTGTGAGGAAAGGCTAAATAAGTTAGGGTTGTTCAGCTTGGAGAAGAGACAGCTGAGGACTACAAAATCATGAAAGGACTAGAACTTGTAAGTGTGAATCAGTTGTTTACTCTTTTGGATAATACAAGGATTAAGGGGCACTCCAAGAAGTTAGTAAGTAGCTCTTTTAAAACAAGAGAAAATTATTTTTCACTCAACGCATAATTAAGCTCTGGAATTCATTGCCAGAGGATGTGGTTATGGCAGTTAGTGTAGCTGGGTTTAAAAAAGGTTTGGATAAGTTCCTAGAGCAGAAGTCCATACATTTCTATTAATAAGGATTAGTAACCTGGGATCTATTAAGGTTTTGGAACTTTCCAGTTACTTGTGACTTGGCTGGCCACTGTTGGACACAGGAAATTGGGCTTCATGGACCCTTTGTCTGACCCAGTATGGCATATCTTATGTTCTTATGTAGATCAGCCTTTAAATAAAATTATGGAAGAAAGCCAACTGTTGCTCAGGAATGCATTGTTCAGAGTGAAGTATTTCCAAAGGAGACTGGCATAATGGGGAAGTTAGAATATCTCTATAGAGCAGTTGGGACAGAGACAGAATTAGCCAAGGTGCATTTAAATAAAGAGCATACAGCGATAAATTATTCCAGTCTACCCATTTCAATTGGTAGGCATATTGTGCATACAATTTTAAAAAAACATACTTTGAGGGGAGATCCAAGGTGGTGTCCAAGTTTAGTTCCAGCGATTTTTCTTCTTTCCCCCCCCCCCCCCCCCCCCCCACTATATCATGGTGAAGTGTAAAGGGTCTATCGGAGGAGATCCTCCGCGCGCCCCCCTCCCCAAACCCCAGCTTTGACAGTCTTCAATTCTGGAGCATGTTAGCGCTATACCTTCTAGTTCGGCAGATGTCTGCACTGACGGCAGAGGGGCAACCAACTTGCTGTAGGTTGAGCTGTCACTTGGCCCTAATGGTCGATCATCACCAGTACCTCTGACACAAGAGGCAGCTGTTTGGTTAGTAGCGAAGGATTCATTCTTTGAAGGTAGAGATCTGGCTTTGTCATCTGCAGGCATCCAAATGCGCTCTCTCGCAAGAGGCAAAAGCAGGAAGAGCAGCAACTACATAGGAGCCAGAAGTGGGTGCCAAAATAGAGTTGAATGCTGGCTTTTATAAGTTGAGTGTGGGACGTTCTTTGCCGGCATCACTGGGGAGTGATTCTAGGCTCCCAGATTTCAGGACTGTTGCTGGTTTGAAGGTGAAAGCTTCTTTTATTAAACCTTCCGTTGTCAAGTTGGAGAGCATTTGGCACGTGAATACTTCCTTGGAGCATACTGTCTCTTCTTTCACCTCTCTTACTGTTGATATACATTCCCGGTTCCAAGCCCAGGAGAACAAAATTAGGGAGCTGGAAATTGTTGTTACTCAGTTGAATTCAGTTCAAGCAACTCTGATACAGGATTAACAAGTGATTCACCAGAGACTTGAGAACTTGGAAAATTCACCTAGACTGTTAAATCTGTGTGTTGAATTTTCCTATAATCTTCCTCCTTTCTCCATTGGAGCTTTTTAAGTCTTAGCTTAAGGACATTCTGTATGTTACTGAAGGGAATATCCCCCGCATTAGTAAAATCTTTTATCTGCCTACTAAAAAGAAGTGAGAAGGGTGGGGAGGATAGTGGATATGTCTGCTGATAGCTTGCACTTGACTGGCATTGCTAGATACCTTTGTCTTCTCTCAAGGTTGGAACTCGATACTTCATCTCTATTTTTGGAACTGGCAGGCATTATTTAAAGGTCATAAAATGTGGATATTTCCTGACTTGGCTAAACCAACACAGGAGTGCAAGAAAACATTTTTATTTATGCAGTCTCAAGTGTTGCTGCTTGGTGCTACTTGTTTTTTTCATTTCCTTGTAAATGTATTATGTTAGCTGTAGTCAAATATGTTTTCTTTGAGCCATCTCAATTGAGATTTTTTCTAGATAGCCACTAGTGATTTCACACTAGTATGAAGTACAGTGTAACAAGTTGTTTAGGTATAGTAATGTGAAGCCAGATATTACATTTTTTTTAGTTTCTTAATATGGTATTTCTGTAGGCCCCCTAGGTATTTTCTCTTGAATCTCCAAGTATTGTGGTCTCATTGAAGTATGTATGAATTATAATTGTTATATTCTTATTTTTCTTTATTAATGTTGTAATACATTTACTCTTTTTTTTTCTTTGACAAATTTATTTTTTAATTTAATTTATATGCAAATAAAGATAAAGTAAAAAAAACCAAACTACTTTGATTTTTGTATGCAAATGCAGAAGTCAAAAAATAAGATTAGAGAGTTAGAATTTATGGCACTGAACAAAGACGAAGAGATAGACATCTCAGAGACCTGATAATGGAATACTGATACTAAGGTACAAATTATTTTTGTTTAATAATTTAATCTTTTATTGCCTTTAAATCATTAACGAGTAAAAGCATAAAGAAATGAATGATAGCTACAGAAATAAACAAGAAAAAGAATGCATTCCAAGTCCACATCTAGGGAGGCCACGAGTTTACCAAAAAAAGGAAGAAAAAAAAAAGGAACATTGCCTGGAAAGTATTGACCAAATTATAATGAAATCCTAAACCACATCAAATTGGAAGAGGAGGTGGCACTATATATTAAGGATGACATATAGAGTCAACAAGATAATCCTGCAGGAGACACAATGCAGTATATTATGTGATGGGGGAAAAGTAAAGCAGTGGAAATATCTTTTCTGCTTGACTAGGATAAAGACAGATAGTGAAATGCTAATAGAAAATAGGAAAGCTGACAAATTAGGAAACAATAATGGGAGATTTGGATTGCTCCAATATTCATAGGTTAAATATTGGGACATGCTAGGAATATTAAGTTTCTAGATGCTACAAATTTCTGCTTCATGGAGCATCTGGTCATGGAATAGATAAGAGGAGGAAACTAGATCTAATTCTCACTGCGATACAGAATCTGGAGTAAGAAGTAACAGTGGAGGGACTACTTAACAATGATGATCATAACGTAATCACGGAAAGGAGGACATTGAGAAAAACTACAACAGTAGCATTTAAGTTTTAACAGGGAGATTATGATAAAATGAGGGAAAAAAACCTAAAATGAGCAGTGCATCAAAAGTTTCTAAGTAGCATGGATGCTGTTTTAAGTACCATTTGGATGCCCAGACTAGATGTATTACATTCATTAAGAATGGTAGTCAGAAGGCAAAATCATAAAAAGATATAGCGGAAATAGAAAAGGTACAGAGAAGGGCAGCCAAAATGATAAAAGGTGTGGAATCGTTTCCGTATGAGAAAAGGTGAAATATGTCAGGGCTTTTCAGGTTGGAGAAGACGAATCTGAGATAAGATATAATAGAGGTCTATACAATCTTGAGTGAGTGGCATGGGTAAAGCAGGAACATTTAATTACCTTATCAAATAGTTATAGAACTAGGAAACATTCCATGAAACTAATAGGGAGCACATTTAAAACAAATCAGATAAAAGTAGTTTTTCTCTTAGTGCACAATTAAACTGTGGAATTTGTTACTAGAGGATGAGTGTAGGTGGTTTTAAAATGGGTTTACAGAAGTTATTGGAAGAAAAGTCCATAGAGGAGTATTAGCCATGTAGATTTAGGAAAGCCACTGCTTGTCCCTGGTTTTGAGCAAGGAGGATTAAATCTATTTATAAAGATCCTGTCAGGTATTTGTTACCTGAATTGGCCACTGTCTGAGATACAATGCTGGGCTTGATGGACCTTTGGTCTGACACAGTATGGCATTTCTTATGTTCTGTGTTTCATAAAGTAATCAGTGCAACCCTGTAATACTTATAAAGCATGGTCTCCTTCAATAAACAGATTGCAAGCTTCTGATTAGGCTCCTTCCTTACCTATTATATCTATGTAGCTTGTATTACTGATTCATTCTACCCTTCCCCCCCACCTTGTTGCATGTTTACCATTTAATGTGCTGTTTAAACTGCTAGTGCTGTATATAATTAAATTAGTGTAACAATTAATTAGGTAAGTGTTATAAGGATTAGGTAAATTGTGTTTGAAAATTTGGTGAAGGAATTCAAAACAGTTTTGGAGATTCATTGTGCTATAGCCTGGGGCAAGCAAACTTTTTGAGCCATGGTTCCTCTATTATTCAGGTAATTGGTTGGGGCCTCCAGGATGGGTAACTATATATGTATATAGTAATGCTACTACCAACTAAAGTTATCCATCTAAATGACACAATTGGCATATTCAGCCACTTATCTAGCTAAATTATAGTTGAATAACTATTTATCTGGCTATAATTTAGCTGGATAAAAAGAGGGTGTCACTAGGGTGTTCTGGGGAGGAGTTCAGTTATCCGGCTAGCTTAGCCAAATATGACACACATCCACCTAGGTTATCCAACCTTGTATGGCTGGATAACTTGCTACTTACCCGGATATCTTCAAAACATATCTGGGTAAGTAGCGCTTTTGCCTGAAACCTGGAAAGGAAACAAAATATCCACAAAACCCCCAGGAATTAAAAGGCCCATGGCCCGGTTTGGTGTGTCTTCCACGTAATATCAAAGTTGCCATATTGGGCTTTGTATTCTCCTAGGACAAGCAGGATAGTAGTCTTCACACATGGTGACATTATTGGATGGAGTCACACAGAAAACTTATGTCAGAGTTTTTTTTTAACTTTGACTAGGCACACTGAGAATGCCCAACATGCCCTAGTCCAAGTGTCCATGCGGGGTCCCTCTTCAGTCTCTCTCTTTCCGTGGAGATGTCACATCGTGGTTTCTGAGCTCATGTTGTTTCTAAAAAGTAACATTTTGGAAAATTCTTCACCTACCCTTTTCGGTGTGTTTCGTGTTTTTTTTACAATAACTGGTCCCTCTTCGATTCCCTTTCACTTCTAGTCAGATTTTTCGTCATTTCTTTGTTTCCTTTCGATCCGTTCCCCCTTGGCAGCAGTACTTTTGTGCCCACCAGCTGTTGCTTTTTTGCCCCTTTCAGTTCATCTTGCCATGGCCTTGTCAGGTTTTTGTCGATGCCCTCAGTGCCCAAGGACCATGTCAATCTCGGACCCACATGAGGTGTGCATCCTCTGACTGAGGGCATTGTATGACATTCAGGGGTGCTGCATGTGCGACCAGATGACCCCGAAAGGATGTCGTGCTTGCATCAATAAGATGGAGAAGCTCTTTGGAGTGAGGAAGTTCGAGTCATTGACTTCGGCATTGGTGGCATTGATGCTGAAGGACCATAGAGACGCACTGATGGACACCGAGCCATCGACATCAGCAGGGCCATCTGCTCCGTCGATGCCATCTGTGGATAGGGGCACAGAGAACCGGCCCATCAGTCTCTTCCAGGTCGAGACATCGGGTTGGTTGCCTTTGACCTCGGCACCGGGGAAAGACCAGGCCGAGTACTGAGGGAAGCCAAGGAAGCATCGGCACCGGTCACTCTTGATGCACAGTGCCAGGCTTGGGTTGGCGCTAGCTCTTGCTGTGATGCCCACGAAGTGACCCTGCTGTGAGGCATGCCTATCCTCCATCTATGCCGTGGGTCCCAGACACAATATCCACTGGTCCGGGTGTTCATCGCCGATCCACCTCAAAGTTCCAAAGAAGTTCTGGCCACTCATCTTACCTCCCAGTCCGTTTTTGCATCAGCAACTTTTGAGGAGGAGTTGAAGTGCAGAGTCCAGCTGGCGGTCGACTGGGCACACTGGGGCATCAAGACGGTGGCACAGACTGTATTTGTGCCCAGGTTCTCCCTGCTAGAACCGCTGCTGGAGCGTCAGTGTGCTCATCGGTGTGTTACCGACCCAACTGATGTCTGTTCCCAGGGAGCCATCAATCCTGATGGGGCACCGATACTTCCCCTGACTGATGCAGTGGTTGTCACTGGTTCCCCCAAGGAGGATGTCCTGTCAATGCCGGTGCCAGCCCCATGGTCTGTAGTCCATTGTCCAGCTTTGCCGGATCCAGCACCAGTGCCACTGGTGCCTAGACCTCTGGACAAAAGCCGAGCACTTAGGGCCCCATCCCCTGTGGATTGCAACGAGGATGAAGCGCTTTTCGACCCCTGGGGGGAAGACACTGCAGAATCCTCCTCAGAGAATTTGAAAGGTTTCCCCTCAGAACCTTCTCCAGAGGAGCGAAGTTTGTCTCCCCCTGAGGACCTGACCTTCACAGGATTTGTGTGGATGATGGCGGAAGCCATCCCGTTTCGGTTAATGACGGAGGAGGATGCTCAGCATAAAAATGCTGGAGATCCTCCAGTTTGTGGAAGCTCCTAAAGAGATTTTGGAGGTCCTGGTGCACAAGATCTTTAAGGAGTTGCTGTTGAGGATTTGGGAGCACCCCCTCACAGTTCCTTCTGTTAACAGGAAGGCAGACAGGGTTTGCCTTGTCCAATAGGCTACCAGGTTAGACAGATGCCAGCTGGCACACCAAATGGTAGTGGTCAAACCCGCCCACAAAAAGGCCAAAAGCTCTCTGACCCATGCTTCGGCACCCCATGGAGAGAGCATAGAGCACTGGATGCCCTTGGGAGGAAAGTTTTTCAGGGGGCTATGCTCATTGCCTCCCATCAGCTCTACATGAGCCAATATTCTCACAACCTCTGGAACAGGTATAGGAGGTGGCTGATCGGCTATCTCAACAGCAGCAAGACACCTTCCCATCGCTGGTGCATCAGGAAAACACGAGGTTTGATCCACCTGCGATGTTTTCCAGATGTCAGCCGAGATTCTCTGCAGTGCAAATTGGCACCTGCAGAATGGCGTGGCTCCAGGCCTCTGATCTCCAACCGGAGGTACAGGAAAGATTCGCTGAGCTGCCATGCACAGAGGAGAATCTCTTCAGAGATAAGGTGAGAGATGCGGTGGCCCAGTTGCGGGATCACTTTTAGACCCTTCAACAACTCTCCACTAGCACTACAAACCTACCATCCTCAGCCAGGAGGTCGGCAAGGCATGGCCCGAGAAAGTCTTTCTATTGCCAGAGGAAGTATTATCCTCCGGCTCCTCGCTCCTGTTCGCAGAGTGTGAACTCTTGCAGCTGTCCCAGGCAGCAGATGGCTCCCAAGCCCCAACTGGCACTCCAGCCAAATCACAAGATGGGGTTTTGACTGGATCATAGGGAGCTTGAGCCAGCCACCCATACGTGAGATGCTGGACCTCCATAGGGGGCAGGCTACGGTTCTTCGTGATTTGGTGGCCCAGTATAACCTCAGACCAGTGGTGTTCTGCCAAATTCTCCTTTGTGCCCATTTTGGGGACCTGTAGTACATCAGGACGTACTTTTTTGGGGAGCTTTCCACCCTCTTAACGGCCGGAGCAGTCGAGCCTATTCCACCAAGGCAAAGAGCAGGGATTTTACTCTTGGTACTTCCTTATCCTAAAGAGAACAGGGGGACTCCGTCCCATCCTAGACCTGAGGGCCTTGAACAAATTTCTAAGAAAAGAAAAGTTCAAGATGGTTTCACTGGGCACCCTGATTCTCTGCTTGCAAAAAAGGGGACTGGCTATGCTCCCTTGATTTAAAGGACACATACACTCATATAGAGATCTTCCCAGGATACAGGAAGTATCTCAGATTTGTGGTGGGAAAATAGCACTTACAGTACAGTGTGTTGCCATTGGGTCTAGCATTGGCCCCACGTGTCTTTACGAAATGTCTGGCCATGGTGGGGGTGCACCTCCGCAGACTTGGGAGTGCATGTTTTCCCTTATCTGGATATTGGCTGGACAAGAGTGCCTTTCAGGCAGGGGCAAGATCGGTCCTTGCACTTGACCATCCAGGTGCTGTAGTCACTAGGGTTCGTCATCAATTTCCCAAAGTCTCACCTCAGCCCATCCCCTCAGTTGACGTTTATAGGAGCTCTGTTAGACATGGCTCAGGAGAAGGCCTACCAACTGTGCACCAGGGCGATCACCTCAGCATCCATAGCAGAGGTGATTCAACAGAACCAACAGGTGCCAGATCAGCACATGTTGAGGCTGCTGGGCCATATGGCTGCAGCCGTCCATGTCACTCTTGGCACGCTTGCACATGTGCAGAGCCCAATGGTCAGTGGTGCCAGGCCACCCAGAACCTTCAGGACTGCGTCCGCAACATGCTGTCCCTCTGGGACTCCTTTTCCTAGTGGCGCATCATTTCGAATTTGTAGCAAGGAATATTGTTCTTTCCAAAATCCCTGTATCCAAATTGTCCTTAACACAGATGCACCCACCCTGGGGGTGGGGTGTCCATGTAGATGGGCTCTGCTCCCGGGGTCTGTGGTCAGCTTAGAAAGTACAGTGTAAAATCAACTTCCTGGAGCTCTGGGTGATCAGGTATGCTCTATGGGCTTTCAGAGATCGGCTGTCCAACAAAATTGTTCTGATCCAAACAGACAACCAAGTAGCCATGTGGTATGTCAACAAGCAGGGATGCATGGGGTCATACATCCTGTCCAGATCTGGTCATGGACTCTGTCCCACAGGTTGGTTCTCCGGGCCTTGTACCTGGCCATAACAGAGAACGGCATAGCATACAGATTGTCAGACCTTCAGGCCCCACGAGTGGTCACTCGACTAGGGGATAGCAAACCATATCTTCTGCTTCTGTGGGAACCCAGACGTGGACTTGTTCATGTCTCCCTATAGCAGGAAGGTGACTCAGTTCTGTTACTTGTACAGGTCGGACAGCAAACCAGCCTCAGATGCCTTTGCTCGCCATTGGGGCAAAAGTCTTCTGTACATGTATCCTCCGCTTCCTCTAGGTACGAAGACTCTCCTGAAGCTTCGAAAAGACCGGGGCACCATGATCTTCCTAGCCCCCATTGGCCGAGACATATCTGATTCCCACACTTGCTGGAGTTTTCCTTCCAAGAACCTATCAGTCTGGGGACTTCCCCAGATCTCATCACGCAGGATCAGTGCAGGCTGCGGCATCCCAGCTTCCAGTACCTGTCGCTCACAGCCTGGATGTTGAGAGGCTGATCCTATAGCCACTTGATCTTTCCGAAGACATGTCTCAGGTCCTGGTAGCTTCTAGAAAGCCTTCCACTTGGAAGTCCTACAGACTAAAGTGGAGGAGATTTTCTGTGTGGTATGAGCAAAAGGCCCTAGATCCTTTCTCCTGCTCCACATGAAAACTGCTTGACTACTTTCTGTACCTATTGGTGGCTGGCTTGGAAACCAACTCCATTAGGTTTCATCTGAGTGCTACTGGAACATACCACCAAGGTGTAGATGGTACGCCCAGCTCTGTACAGTCCATAGTTGTACGCTTCATGCGGGGTCTGCGTCAATTGTAGCCTTCCGTAAGGCCTCTTGCTGTGTCTTGGGACCTCACCGTGATGCTCGCTCAGCTGATGAAAGGTCCTTTTCAGCCACTGCGCACCTGTGATCTGAAGTACCTGACCTGGAAGGTCATATATTTTTTTTTTTTTACATCCTTTTTACATCCTCTACGCTCTAATTATATAACCCCTCCATCCCCCCTCCCTTTATTCTTCTCTCCCCCTGGATTCTGAGTTTCGCCCACCCTTCCCGACCCCTCACCCTTACTCTACCCATCCCCATTCCTCCCTGATCGCTTCGAATTACCGATGCAGAAGTAAATTATCTTACACTACTGTTAACAAACTCCTGTAAGACATCTGTACAATTAGGAACTAGGAATATTCCATAATACCATATTTTAGACATTGTCTTTTTTGGCTTTTTATTTCTCCTTTAAATGCTATTTAGAAAAGCTCAATCTAAAACATTAAGATTTAGACATATAAGACTTTGTTGTGCCATGTATATTTTGCTCTTATGTTTTAAATGTTATGTTTTAAATGTTATTCAAAAAAGTTATTCAAAAAAGTTATACAATATGTTACTCAAAAAAGTTCTTTGGTATATGTAATTGCCCACAAGCAAGCTTATTCAACTGTTCTCTGTAAACCGATTTGATTTACATATAATGTAAGAAGATCGGTATATAAAAACCATAAATAAATAAATAAATATTTTTGGTGGCGTTCACTTCAGCGCGCAGGGTCAGCAAGCTCCCAGGTCTTAGTGATTATTCCACCTTATACCAAGTTTTATCATGACAGGGTGGTCTTGCGCAGCACCCTAAGCTCCTGCCTAAGTTGGTGACAGATTTCCATCTTAACCAGTCATTGTCCTGCCAACATTCTTTCCCAGGCCCCATTCGCACCAAGGCAAACAAGCATGGTACAGTTTGGATTCTAAGAGAGCCTTAGCTTTCTACCTGGAGTGGACAGAAGCCCATAGACAGTCCTCCCAACTTTTCATTTCTTTTGACAGGAATAGGTTGGGAGTTGCCATTGCCAAACAGACACTATCCAATTGGCTGGCAGATTGCATCTCCTGTTCTGCCCAGGTGGGACTGCATCTTGGGAGTCATGTCAAGGCTCATTCTGTCAGATCCATGGCAACATCGGTGGCCTACTTGCAAGCAGTTTCCATGGAGGAGGTCAGCAAGGCTGTGATGTGGAGTTCTCTCCACACATTCGCATCATACTACTGTCTGGATAGGGATGGCCGACGTGAAAGTAGGTTGTCATCCTGTCCTACAGAATATCTTTGAGGTGTAGAACCCAACTCTCTCTGCCTAGGGCCCATTGTTTGGGTTCAGGCTGTCTCCCCCTCGATTACCAACAGCACTGTTCTTGTTGTGACCGTTGGCAACTAGTTGGTGTCTGTTGGTCCCCTTTTGTGTTGGGGAGCAGCCTGAAGCTAGGGATTCATCCATGTGAGGACTACCATCTTGCTTGTCCTAGGAGAAAGCAGAATTGCTTACCTGTAACAGGTGTTCTCCTAGGACATCAGGATGTTGGTCCTCATGAAACGCGCCTGCTACCCTGCGGAATTGGGTTTCTCCTATTGTTTATTATTTATTTTTATCGTAATTCTATGTTATGAAACTGAAGAGAGACCCAGCAAGGATTAGTGCATGCTGGGCATGCTCAGTATACCTCGTCAAAGTTCCAGAAACTTTGACATAAGTTTTCCGTGCCGGGCTCCATCCGATGATGTCACCCATGTGTGAGGATTAACATCCTGCTGTCTTAGGAGAGTACCTGTTACAGGTAAGCAACTCTATCCTCTACCACAGTTTAAATGTATTGAAGCCGTCGTGCGCACTCCCCTCCCCCCCCATCCCGTTCAGAAAAACCTGTAAGGCCATGCCCTTCCCCCCTTGCCAGTCTAATTTACTCCCCATTGCTCCACAACCCCCCCTTCTCAAGGCCCTTCCTCCTACTCTCCAACCTCAAAAATCCCCACCAGGAGCAAGAGTCAGCATTTACCCGCTCCTTGCGCTGGAAACATACGCCTACCAGTTTTATGCTAGCGCTGGAAGCACAAACCTCTACTAAGTGTATCCACCAAGCAGCCATACTGCCAACCAATGGCTCAAAGCCCCCATTTTGTTTCTCCGAGTTTTTGAAAGGAATAAGCTCACACACATGCTCACACATGGGCACAGAGAGGCAGAGATCCTGTACCCAGGACAGAGACAGAGAAACAGATACCTCATTCACAGACAACCCCATACCCAGACTAACAGAATGAGAAAGTTTCCCAGACAGACATAGAGACCCTACACACAGACATACACACCCAATATCCAGACAGACACAGAGACAAAACAGCCTGCACACAGGGCACCCCACAGAGAGAGACAAACTAAATATCCAGACAGGCACAGAAACACATACCCCACCTAGACAGAACATCAGACACACCACCATCAGACTGAAGAATACAGATAAGTGGAGAGAGAAGCATAGTCACAACACATCCAAACAAATACACATCACACCTAGACACAATTAGACAGGCAGACAGACCATATTACACACAGAGACATAGATTACACACACAGACCAAGCACACCAGACAAACTCAGAAACACATACACCATTTCGCATCCAGACATGCATGCCACAATTGTAAAGGTTGAAATATTTTTTAAAAACTTAGATGCTAGCCAAAAGGTTTTAGGAACTGAGGAAATCCTATCCCACCCTGCTTGTTTTTTTCTCTTTAACTTTTTCTATTTTCTCTATTTTTGTATGCCCGTCTTTTTTATTTTGTCATGTTTTGATTTGCTTATTTAACTGTTTTCCACTATTTTCCTTTATTTTCTCTTCCCCGTCTCCGTCCACTCTTCCCTCCCAATTCCTAATTCTCTCTGACTTCTTTATCCATTCCACTCTGCAGCCTTACCGTTTGTTTTCCTCCAGCAGGCACCAGCTGTGATCTCTCTCCCTGGGTAAGAATCTGGCTGCAACAGAAACTTTCTGGGCTTTGGCCTGAAGTGGGTAGCTCTTCCTGGGTTGTGGAAACACTGCAGTAGCTGTTCCCTTGTCCAATTCTGCCACAGAGTAAGCAGCTCTTCTCCCTGGCCCACCAAAAGAGAGACATGGCTAGGCAGTGGCATTCTTATAATGTCACTACTTTCTGGAAGCTTCCTCCCTCCTGAGCTTTGCAGTGCCTCCATGGCACCAAGACTCAACTGCATAGCCAATTTTTCTTTCTTTGATTGGGCAGCCAGTGTGCCCCCTTTCAGGATTGTTCAAGCCCCCCAGTTTGCTCACCCCTGCTATAGCCAATAGATGGATTTAGTGCATGATAGAAATTTAAACCAAAAATATATGGCACTAACGGTAATAATTGCTGAGAGAAGATGTGAGCAAACTATAAAGGTTCTAATCAATGAAAACTGTTAGCTGTATGGAGGGTATCAAAGTTTAGAATTTCCTAGATTTGCCCTCATAGATCCAGAAACAGATTGAAAGTGTATTTACTTGCATAATTTTTAGGAAAGTTGTTAGGACTGGCTTGTTTAGGACTCCTCTTTCCTTTTTTTTTTTTTTAGTTCTGCATTTTACTTCTGCCTTATCTTTATTCTGATTTTAATTTTTTGTTTTGTTGATTTGTATTTGTTTTACAGATATGCTGATTTGGTTTTATATTTTTTTATGTATTCCAATATTTATGTATTCAGAAATAACTAACTTAAGCTTTGTTTTATTTCGATTGTTTAGTATTTTTTCTGTATTTAAGTAATTCTTATTGTATGTGAAAGGAAGATTTATATGATACTATTGTAATTTTATTATGTCATAATCCACCTTGAGTTAGCACTAGAACAGAGGTATAGAAGTCTGAAATTTGAAGTACAGTTTTAAATGTTTTAGCAGAGTAGTTTGATAGTACAATAACTGAGATCATCATCCCAGTGACGCCCTTGCTGAAAGGTTAATTCAGAACAACAAAGTTTCCCCGTTTGTCCCACCTGACGCAGCCTGGTGGCGAAACACGGGTCCGTGTCGGGGGACCCGTCTGTTTTACAGAATTTGCATTTTCACACTGTGGAGTTGCCGAATAAATAGAAAAATTTGTGTTTGTTCTAAAGAAGTGTGGACATTGAATTTTCTGCACATTCCCCTGTTGATGCTGCGCTAAAATATACTTGGCAATTTATTATCTTTCTTTCCTTGAAATATGTGCTTTTTTTTGCAGCCTTATGTTTTCACAGATCCACCAATTATAAGGATTACTCGTGGAAGTATTTTCTCCGAAGTTACATGCTTCTTTCATCATGTAACACACACAGTGCGACTCTATAATGTGCAGGGTAAGACTTTAATTTGTACAGATTTAAAAATACAAAAAAACCCAAAACACATTTAATGAGAATATTTTGTAACAGTGCTGGGCTACAATTTTCTAATTTTTTTGACACATCTGAAATAAAATTGTAAATGATCCGAAGATCTAGGTAATTAAAATAAATAAAAATAGCATTCCAGAAAAAAAGAGTAATCTACTCTTGAGTTCTCTCTTTATTGTAAAGCTGTCAGTTTATACATGATGAATATAAAGCATATACTGCTCTTTTGTGGAAATATACCTCTCCCATTAAATTTTAAAACTTAAATATTTCTCTATAATATATATTAAAGTAGCAGTTTCTCCTACTTTTGTTGTGATAAAATGTTAATTTGTCAGCATGGGCAGGAACCCTAGACGACCATTTTTTCTAGGCTAGAGAAAGGCTCTTGCTGTTATATTTCTGTATCATAGAATGATTTGTCCTCGTATTTATAAGTCATTCAAATTTGCAGTTTGCAAGATTCAGAGCTTCTCTAATGGGTACCATAAGCCCTTCATCTTACAGCGATAGCATGTGTGTAGCTTGAAGCAAAAGCCATGCCTAGTGAATGATTGTTGTAAAAACAAACTATTGATGCCAAAATATCAAAAGAAGTCCTTTTAAACTAAAATGGTGGGATAATGTTAATCTCTCAAAATATGAAGATTTCACTGTTTCTCATGTATTGGTCAATTAAGATGTTTGACTTGCATGGTCTTCTTGTAGAAGACTAGACCGTTAAGTCCGTAACAACGGGCTAAATTTAAAAAAAATTTTTCGGTCAATTTCCTTCCCTCTCCCTCCCCCCGACTCCTTCTCTCCTCGCTTCCCTCCCCCCTCTCCCCTCACCTCCGCTCTCCCCCCCTCCCCTCACCGCCCTCTCTCCCCCCCCTCCCCTCACTCTCTCCTCCCTCCCCTCACCTCACTCTCCCCCCTCCCCTCAACTCACTCTCCCCCCTCCCCTCAGCTCACTCTCCCCTCCACTCCCCTCACTTACTCCCCCTCTCTCAATCCCCTTCCCCTTTCAGCTCATCCACAACCGACAGACAGGGGGGTGTCCCTCCCTCGCGCGCGTCGCCTCCGCCGCTACTGATCCTCCCTCCCTTGCCCGTGTCGCCGCCGCCGCTACTGATCCTCCCTCGTGCGCGTCGCCGCCACTACTGCTCCTCCCTCCCTCGCGTGCGTCATCGCCGCCGCTACTGCTCCTCCCTCCCGCGCGCGTCGCCGCCGCCGCCACTACTGCTCCTCCCGCGCCTGCTTGTCGCCGCTCCTGCTCCTAAGGAGCAGGCACCATTTTTTTTTTCGGGCACGCTCCGCTCTGGCCGACGTGCTCGCCTGCGCATGCGCGGTAGAGCTGCTCTCTACTTCGCATTTGCGGCACGTCGGTCAGGGCTCCCTTATCTAGTAGATTCATATAAATGGTTTTATTTGCGAGGGATCCGTGTATCTGATTGCTGATGCTTGAGTTAATTTTTATTCCATAATATGTGCTATTTCTGTAGATACAGGAAAAGATTTAACCTTGTTAAATTAGGGATTATTTTCAAGCCTTTACTACCCTATTGATTTGTATGCTTTCCATAAAATTAGAAACAGAAGCAACTGTCCTCCTTTAAACTATATAATGAAAGGATAAGTACCCCACTCACCATAACGATATGCACATCCCTTGTGCCTCTTCCAGTGTAAACATATGAGATAACTTACTTTAGGTGAATTAATGAAAAAGAGATGTTCAACTTTCATTCTTAAATACTTCCTTTACTAAAATACATGAAATTGATTTAATATCTCCTAATGTAGATCTCACATAAATATAAGTAAAACATAGTATGCATAATAGATGTCATTAAATGAGGTGTAACTAGTAGACTAACTACCACCACAGAAAGTAAGCTAAGAGTTGGTGATGAAGGGACACGTACTCTGTGGGTTGGTAAACACCCTGATGTGTTAAATGTAGAGAGAGAAAAGTCTGAAGGAGACAAGTGTTAATTTTCCCTGGATTGAGACATGAAGATGAAAGAGGGGGCTAGACTTCCTATACTTTCAGGATGAGCAAGATTCAGAGAGAATAGATGGAAGGAAAATGTTTGAAAATGGGAGAGAGCAGTAGATCAAGAAAGAAGTATAGAGATTGTGGTCTGTGTAGAGTATAGGGTGTGAAAAATAATATTATATGAGATGAGGGCAAAGATAGAGTAGCATAAGGCTGTCAGTGAGAATTGCTAGTTAAATTTGGAATTGAAATGTTTAGGGAGCCCTAGGAGGCACTCAGAAATAAGAGAAGAAAGATTTTGTGCCTCCACATTTCTATCGATTATGGGGGGGGGGGGCTTTGAAAAGAAAAAGATCTTGAAGGTTAGCATTTATAGAGACAGAGAAGATGATGCAGAAATTGTTTTGACTGTAAGAACACATG